>NC_083116.1:105236871-105914261 GCF_949774975.1 Lagenorhynchus albirostris | reverse complement strand
TCCAGCATTTGTGATTTGTAGACTTTTTGATGCTGCCCGTTCTGACCAGTGTGAGGTGGTGCCTCGTAGTTCTGATTTGCATTTCTCTAATGATTAGTGATGCTGAGCATCTTTTCATGTGCCTATTTGGAGCATCCCCCCTTTTTTTTGATACACAGAGTGCTACACGTGCTCTGGTAAAGTTACAAGAGGACTAGGTTGACAGCCAGAAGACATGGCTTTGAGTTTGGGCCCTTCCACTCTAAAGATATAACACTGAAAAGTCATTTAACTTCAGCCTTCACCATTATGGAATGGGGAACAATTCTATAAACCAGTATTAATGTGTACAGCCTGTTTCAAGTCATTCAAGGGGTCGTCTTATTTCTCTCTCAATATAGCCCTTTACAGAAATGTTTGCTGACCTCTTTGCTACACTGAAAATATAAAGCAACTTAACACTCATTAAGTTCACAGTTATGAGAGCTTTACACTCATCCACTTTCTAATGATTTAACATTGAGCAAAGCATTTAACACTGTTAGCCTTTTCAGCTATGAAACCAGAAAAAAATGCTATAAACTATTTTAATATATGTATCCTAGCCATGTATAATTCAAGGGTTTTTCTAAAACTCTTTTATCAACTATGTATTTTTTAAATCCTAGTAACTTAAATCCATTCTTTGTGACTTTAATCATCCACACCTTGCACGTATTTGATGCTTTTGACTTTGACTTTCAGGCATTGTCTCAAATTGAAACTTCGGTGCAGTGCCGAGAACCATGAACTTGTAATATAGTGGTTATAATTCCTGTTCTTTCCCAGGAGCAGTCTTCTGACTTTCTTACTTGTGCTTTTCTTGAAGTTGCGATCTTCTGTTCGCAACTCTGAAGGACTTTCTAGGTTCTTTGGATTGACCGTTTGGAAGAAGAGATTACCTGCTTGTCCTTCATACGTATTCATCCTTGGAAATGTCAGGAGAAAACGACTTCATCTTTCCACTTTCAGTTTTTTCCCCTGAACAAATAGCTCCCGAGAAACAAAATCATCCAAACAAGTGCAGAGATTCCCATCAAGTTATGCCAGACTGCTGGTTGCTACAGGGTTAGTGAAGACATAACCTTCTAAGGTAGGCACAGGCTTCTTCATTTGATTTGTTCCGTGTCCTCAGGTCACCATGACAGCTAGACAAAAGGACACTCATCACCTGCACCTGTCATGTGCTGAGTTTGTCCACAACTTCAATTTGGGTATTTACACGGAGTCATTGTTCGATGACCTTGGTCAATTGGACACCTGCTCTGTAGAATCCATTATCTGTTCCAACTCATGGTGGGAGTAAAGCTGCTCTGCCTGCCTGAGTGTAACCTTCAACTTCAAAGTAATGCAGTTTTCGCTAAAGGATGGAGGAGTGAAGTACAGGTGGGGATAAAGCTGGATAAAATTGTAAAACTGAACTTTGCACAGCAAGCGGCTCTTGACCTGGAAGGCATTGCGATCTGAAACCTGATAGGAATTATCAGTCCAGGCTTAAAAGAGCTGGAATGCCTCAGAATTCAGTTCCTTCAGTAAACAGCTGACAGGGAGTAACAATAGTGTTTTCCTTACTTTTCAATGTATATATTGGGTAAACACTATTGTGGAAAAACAGTGGCTGATAAAATCCAAGAGATAGCCTCACTCCTATTCCTTTCCAAGACCCAGAATGTTGAAAGCTCTATTTATGGAAGAATTAATAGGCTTTAGCTGCTGATTCATGAAACCCTTAGAGAAGATCAAGTCATGATTATTTATTTCCTTCAGATGAGCTACAAAGAAGGTAATCCATTGCCTTAGGGGTCACATAGTTGCTGAACTGGAATAATGACCCATACTCACAGTAATTCTGAAATGTTCTAAAATCAATTTTCTAAAGCAATCAAACAACCACTCCGTTCAAGGAAAAACGTTCATCAAATCAATTAATTTTATTACATCTACCAATTTTGAATACATCCCAATACCAGATGTTGATCAAATTATCTAGTTAATAAATTTAATTGACTGGCAGGTTTCAAAATGATTGCCCCATTGGTTAGCAAGCTATTAAAATTGGTTTGACTGGTAAATTGGGAAATCGTTGCTCTATTGGTTCACATAGCTATGTCCCCTAATGGTGATGGTAATTTTAGTTACAGACTCCCTGTGTATTGGGATCTGGAACTGGAGTGATAGCTCTCTTCCTGGAAATAGCTTTCTTTTCTCCACAACCATTATATCTAGAGTGCCTTGTACATTCCCTGGCATACTAAAGGCACTCAACAAACACCCGCTTAATGAAACAGAGTGAAGTTTCTTCCACATCTACAAATCTTTTAACTTCATTAGGTTGCCCAAACTTTTCTTCTTTCCTGTCACTGTATGGGTTTTAACAATCTTGCCAGCCCTGTTGGAAAGACCCTAGGTCCTTTTTGCCAAATACCAGCTACCTGTTTTATTTTATTTTTTTAAACTTTATTAGAGTATAGTTGATTTACAACGTTGTGTTAGTTTCAGATGTACAGCATAGTGATTCAGTTACACATATATTCATTCTTTTTCAGATTGTTTTCCCATCTAGGTTATTATAAAATATTGAATAGAGTTCCCTGTGCTATATAGTAGGTCCTTGTTGGTTATCTATTTTATATATAGCAGTGTGTGTATGTTAGTCCCGAGCTCCTAATTTATCCTCCCCCCATGTTTCCCCTTTGGTGACCATAAGTTTGTTTTCAAAATCTGTGAGTCTGTTTCTGTTTTGTGAATAAGTTCATTTATATCATTTTAAAATTAGATTCCACATGTGAGTGATAGCATATGATAATTTTCTTTGTCTGACTTGCTTCACTTAGTATGATAATCTCTAGGTCCATACATGTTACTGCAAATGGCATTATTTTGCTCTTTTTTATGGCTGAGTAACATTCCATCGTATACATATACCACATTTTCTTTATCCATTCCTCTATTGATGGACATTTAGGTTGCTTCCAAGTCATGGCTATTGTAAACAGTTCTGCAGTGAACATTGAGGTGCATGTGTCTTTTCGAATTATGATTTTCTCCAGATATATGCCCAGGAGTGGGATTGCTGGAACATATGGTAGTTCTATTTTTAGTTTTTAAAAATATTGTTTTTAAAGCATACTGTTCTCCATAGTGGCTGCACCAATTTACATTCCCACCAACAGTGTAGGAGGGTTCCCTTTTCCCCACACCCTCTCCAGCATTTATCATTTGTAGACTTTTGATGATGGCCATTCTGACTGGTGTGAGGTGATACCTCGTTGTAGTTTTCATTTGTACTTCTCTGATATTTAGCAATGCTGAGCATGTTTTCATGTGCTTTTTGGCCATCTGTATGTCTTCTTTGGAGAAATGTCTGTTTAGATCTTCTGCCCATTTTTTTTTAATTAGATTGTTTGGTTTTTTTGACATAGAGTTGCATGAGCTGTTTGTATATTTTGGAGATTAATCCCTTGTCGGTCACTTTGTTTGCAAATATTTTCTCCCAAAGGGTTGACTTTCATTTTGTTTATGGTTTCCTTTGCTGTGCAAAAGCGTTTAAGTTTAATCAGGTCCCATTTGTTTGTTTTTATTTTCATTACTCTAGGAGGTAGATCCAAAAAGATGTTGCTGTGATTTACGTCAGAGAGTGTTATGCCTATGTTTTCCTCTAGGAGTTTTATAGTGTCTGGCCTTACATTTAGGTCTTTGATCCACTTTGAGTTTCTTTTTGTGTATGGTGTTAGGGAGTGTTCTAATTTCATTCTTTTACATGTAGCTGTCCAGTTTTCCCAGCACCACTCATTGAAGAGACTGTCTTTTCTCTATTGTATAGTCTTGCCTCCTTTGTTGTAGATTAATTGACCATAGGTGCGTGAGTTTATTTCTGGGTTTCCTATCCTGTTCCATTGATCTATATTTCTGTCCTTGTGCCAGTTCCGTACTGTTTTGATTACTGTAGCTTTTTAATATAGTCTGAAGACAGGGAGCCTGGTTCCTCCAGCTCAGTCTTTCTCAGGATTGCTTTGGCTATTTGGGGTCTTTTGTGTTTCCATACAAACTTAAAAACTTTTTGTTCTAGTTGTTCTATGAAAAATGTTTTCATTTTTCTATGAAAAATGTTTTAACCACTCTGATTTCTAGCTTGATAATCTCGAAAATGAGAGTAAATATATTATCTGTGTTTACTTCACAAAGTTGTTGAATGTATGAAATGATTGACAATACCTCATGTGAATTATTACAGTTAGATTGCAATTTCTTTAAGTCAGAAGCATCAGACTTTGTGAAGTGATATATTGCCCACCTAAATCAAATGTGTGCATTTGAAACTCTCTGTACATATACATCTAAAATGCATTTGAAATAAGGGATCCTGCAGTTGATAATAAGTCATTCAAGTTTGGAGTTAAATGCATCTAATGTTAGTAGTGCCAGAAAGCCTAATTGCTTTCTCTGAGCCTGCAGTGACAAACATATGAAAAACAAAAAATATGTGATACTTGGAGTCACAAGCCCCTGGTTAACAGTTTATTAAGCATGACACTGTTAGGACTGTATGTGTGTGTGTGTCTGTGCGTGTGTGTGTTTCTTTAGAAATTTTATAATGCGAGGGGGTATTCCAGGGCCTCAGCCAAAAATGATCTGGAGCCCACAAGATTCAGGATGGTAGAATTTGATTTATAGGCTGGTAAAGGGAAACCATCCAATGCCACTTCTGTAACCTTCTTCCAGCTGGAGTCTTATGGATGAACTAAAAGGTGTCATTAGGGACCAGATCCTGAAGATTATTTCAATAACCATTCAGCAGCATTTGAAGTTGGAATTCCACATATAAGAAAGGACACACAAATAAGAAATTAAACTTTTCATAAAAATTCTGCCAGCGTACACCTATACTAGAAGTACTATAATGTAAATAAATATAATTTGACATTTCTCTGGTATCTAGAATTGTATGTGTGAGCAAACTAACTTCTTAAAAATTTTGTTTGTATATCTTTATTGAACTATAGTTGATTTACAATATTAGTTTCAGATACACAGCATAGTGATTCAATATTTTTACAGATTATGCTCCATTTAAAGTTATTACAAAGTAATGGGTATATTTCCTTGTTTGTATGATATATCCTTGTGCTGTACAATATATCCTTGTTTCTTATTTATTTTATAAATAGTTTATAAATATATAACAGTTTGTATCTCCTTATCCCCTACCCCTATCCTGCCCCTTCCCCTTCTCTCTCCCCACTGGTAACTACTAGTTTGTTCTCTAAGTCTGTGAGTCTGTTTCTGTTTTGTTATATATATTCATTTGTTTTATTTTTTAGATTCCACATATAAGTGATAACATAGAGTATGTCTTTCTCTGTCTGACTTAGTTCACTAAGCATAAGACCCTCTAGGTCTATCCATGCTGTTGCAAATGGCAGAATTTCATTGTTTTTTATGGCTGAATAATACTCCATTGTATGTATATGCCACATCTTCTTTATCCATTCATCTGTTGGTGGACACTTGGGTTGCTTCCATATCTTGGTTATTGAATGCTGCTATGAGCATGGGGTACATGTATCTTTTTGAGTTAGTGTTTTCACTTTTTTCAAATGTATGCCCAGGAGTGGATTTGCTGGAGAATATGGTAGTTCTATTTTTAGTTTTTTGAGTAACCTCTATGATGTTTTCTGTAGTGGCTGCACCAATTTACATTCCCACCAGCAGTGTTCAAGAGTTCCCTTTTCTCCACATCCTCGCCAACATTTATTATTTGTAGACATTTTGATGTTAGCCATTCTGACGGGTGTGAGGTGATACCTCATTGTGGTTTTGATTTGCATTTCTCTAATAATTAGTGATGTTGAGCATCTTTTCACGTGCCTGTTAGCCATCTGTATGTCTTCTTTGAAAAAAGTCTATTCGGGTTTTCTGCCCATTTTAAAATTGGATTTTTTTTGGTTACTGAGTTGTATGAGCTGTTTATACTGGGTTGGCCAAAAGGTTCATTCGGGTTTTTCTGTATTGGGTTGGCCAAAAAGTTGGTTCGGGATTTTCCATAAGATCTTACTGAAAAACCCAAACGAACTTTTTGGCCAACTCAGTATTTTGGATATTCACCCATTACGGGTCATATGATTTGCCAGTATCTTCTCCCATTCAGTAGGTTGTCTTTTCATTTCGTTGATGGTTTCCTTTGCTGTGCAAAAGCTGAGTGAAGTAACTTTTGTATTATTGACATCTTTTAATTCAGCAGATAAACTTTAATCTCATAATAAGTACTTCCTTTTCAGACAGAAAAGATCATTCTAAATGGGTTTACCTTGTTTGTCATCTATTAAATGTTGATTTAACATGCTTAATTACAATTATGCATTGGTTTGCTTGGTATCTTTTATTTTTTTTTTTTTGCTTGGTATCTTTTTAAAGTTCTTTGATTAAGGGTCAGGTCAGTACAGCATGGTCTTTCACATATCAAGGCCATTGAGTCCTATTAGAAGGGTAAATTGTATAGCGAAATGTTTCACTGTGCAAATCTCAGCTGTATTTTAGTTAAGTAAAAGCACGTTGGCTTTTAATCACCACTCGATCAATTACTTATAACATAAAAGGGATGGCTAAACAATGGGCGCATACTTAGTCAAAATTCCAAATATAGCTTTGGGAGTAAAAGGGAAGAAGAAAATTGTTCCTTGATAATCACAAATAATAATGTTGCCTTTCAAATATTCTAAAATGGTTTCGTCATAGAGTGATTAATGGTTCACTAAGTCCTGGCTACGCAAAGTGTGGTCTTCAGACCAGAGCACCAGAATCATCTGGGAGCTTGTTAGGAATGCAGAATCAGGTCTTGCCCCAAACCTGTTGAATCAGAATCTGCAGTTGAGCAAGATCCCGAAGATGATTTGTATGCACACTAAAGCTTGCAAGTCACTCCATCAATCTCTGCTTCTCAAATTTGGCTGCTCTTTGGTATCACCTGGAAAGTTTGAAAAATTTCTTACTTAGGACTGGATCCCACTCCCAGAGATTCTAATTTAATTAGTATAAGGCATGACCTGGGCATAGAGAGTTTGAAAAACTCCCCAGGTAATTCTAATGAGCAGCTAAGTTTGAGAATCATTGATCTTAAGAATAAAACCCAACATCATAGTCATTACGTAATAATAATAGTAGTAGTAATATTTGGAGATAATAAATTCTTCAGAAAGCACAGATGAAAGCAAACATGGAAACTGTAATTAATGAAAAGATTTTGTCCCATTATCACATTAACACTGATCAGTTTATCAGATCAGCAGAGTGATAAGGGGATGGGACAGAAGTAGTGGTGAAGGATAGGACTTTGAAACACGGGGTGAGGCAGAGTAACCTAGACCCTGAAAAGTACCAAAATACATGACTTTCAATAGCAAGGGTTCAGTACCTATACTAGTGTGGCTAGCCAAGGGGTCAACATCATTCACCTTTGGAAAATTGGGACCCCAGGAAACCACATGTAGTTCTCTTGTGCTTCCCTGCCTTGTTGAGAGCATTGATATATGCACATGATATCTAAGGAATTCATAAGAAGAAAGGGAAAAGCCAGGTATTATCACTGCCTTAGCTTGAGTCCTCATAATCTCTTGTTTTATGTCAGTGAACTCCTAACTGACCTCCCTGCCTCTCATCATCCCCCTAAACTATTCATCTTCCAAATGTTTCCAGAGTGATCTTTCTAAAGTATGATTTTGATCCCATCAATCCATTGCTTAAAACAAACACTCCAAACACATCCCATTACATGAAACATCACCTCCTTAGCATAATGGGTCTGGGAGGGAATTAAGATTTATTGAGCATTAGATACTTCTTTTGTTCTCTAAACAAGATCTATGAGGTAGGTGTTATTGATCCCATTGTACAGATTAAGAAACTAATGTCCTTTTCCATGGAGAGACTAGTTAATGGCAGAGGCAAAATTAGAATTCTGATCTGCCTGGATATTCACTATCTAGCATGGTATACAAGATCTTTCATAATCTCACAACCTTTCTGGATTCGTCGAAGTTTCAACGTTTTCCCCATGTTATAGATGCCCTACCGGACATTACACATCCTCAAAACGTGTCATGCTTCTCACTATTCCTTTAAAAATGAATTTCCTTTAAACTTTTGAACATGATATTTGTTTCTATAATGTCCTCATTTTAAGAAAGAATCTTTGAACTCTTACGTAGCCTTCCAAATTCAAATTCAGTGTTGTTTCGTGCATAAAGTGTTCCCCAAATCCCCTAAATAGGATTTGTCTCTTTCTTCAGTTTAATTATAGTACTTTCCACATATCCTATTAGCTTTCGACATAGTGTTTTGTAATTATTTTTATGTATTTATTTCTCTGTTATAAAATGAGGTTCTTGAGGATGCAAATCATGTCTTATTCATTTTTGTAAGCAATATCTTCTTCATCTTGGGGTCTATATCAGTCAGATTGGGTTAAGTTATGCCATATAACAACCCCTTAAAACTCAGTGGCCTAAAAGGGCAAAGGTGTGTTTCTTGCTTATGATATGGGTAGGTCGTGGTGCCATTTCATGCTATCTTGACTCCAAAATCCAGGTTGATAGAGCAGATTTCACCTGGAACATGGGTGGTTTTGTGACAGAGGGAAAGGAGATAAGGTGATCCATGAGTCTGTAAATTTTCTGCTTAGGATTGACACACACCACTCCTACCCATATTTTGTTGGCTAAAGCAAGTTATATGGCTACTTCTAATTTCAATAGTGTCATGATGTGTAATTTTACTGCA
The DNA here is from genome assembly GCF_949774975.1 of Lagenorhynchus albirostris. NCBI lineage: Eukaryota > Metazoa > Chordata > Mammalia > Artiodactyla > Delphinidae > Lagenorhynchus > Lagenorhynchus albirostris. The sequence continues at coordinate 105,905,468 of NC_083116.1, read as the reverse complement.
GGAAGGAGCATTTCAAGTTACATGGCCAGGCTGATGTCAATGAGGTAGGGGTATGTAAGCCTCTCTCCAGTGAAAGGAGACAATGAACAATACCATCTACCACAGGGCCACCTACACTCCAGGAACATTCCCTATTCGCCACACAGTAAAGTTGCATTTTATACAGACTTGCACTGTGTTCCTTTTAAATATTAAAGCATCAAAATATTAATAAGATCCTACTCTGAGCATAAAATTTTAAATAATGCAGATTTCTTACATTTAAATATTTATCTCAAAAATCACATAATTTCAAAACTGGAAGGCCAAGTGAAATGAAAACTCTGGTCTGTTGCCAAGTGGCAACACTATTTTACTGGTACGTGGAAATACTATCATCTTTTGTTAGTACTAGTCTTTCTTTCTTCTTTTTTTAAATTTTTTTTAAATTTTTATTTTTTTTTGTTTTTGCGGTACGCGGGCCTCTCACCGCTGCGGCCTCTCCCGTTGCGGAGCACAGGCTCCGGACGCGCAGGCTCAGCAGCCATGGCTCACGGGCCCAGCCGCTCCGCGGCATGTGGGATCTTCCCGGACCGCGGTACGAACCCGCGTCCCCTGCATCGGCAGGCGGACCCTCAAGCACTGCGCCACCAGGGAAGCCCCTTTTTTAAAAAAAATTTATTTATTTATTTATTTATTTTGGCTGTGTTGGATCTTCGTTGCTGCGTGCAGGCTTTCTCTAGTTGCAGCGAGCCGGGGCTACTGTTCGTTGCGGTGTGCAGGCTTCTCATTGCTGTGGCTTCTCTTATTGTGGAGCACAGGCTGTAGTTTTGGCTCGCGGGCTCTGGAGTGCAGGCTCAGTAGTTGTGGCTCACGGGCTTAGTTGCTCCATGGCATGTGGGATCTTCCCGGCCCAGGGCTCGAACCCGTGTCCCCCGCATTGGCAGGCAGACTCTTAACCACTGCGCCACTAGGGAAGGCCAGTACTAGTCTTTCTTATACCAGGTATCAGGAAACACATTTCTTATATACAGTTGCACCTATTATAGGCAAACAATACATATTTCAACCCAGCCACCATTTTTCCACTATTAAAAATGGTATTCCCAATTTTATCCCTGATTTGACCACTAACCCACTTCCACAGAGACTTCAAAGCAAGTCAGATTCCTTCTCCCCCTCATTCATATAAGGAATAAGAATAAATGCTAAGATCCAGAATCAGTTTTGCAGATAAGATGGCTCACGACCTCATATTTTAAAACTGGGATCTACAGTGTTCTCCTAGGTAATACAAGAGAACGGTGAAGTCCCCATTCTGTCTTCAATTTCCAGCCAATTAACAAACCTATTAAGTGGGCTCAGAAAGTGCTTTCCTTCTTTGTCATTATTCACCAAGTAAAAATTTGGTGGAAGAAGGTCAAACTTTGCTTAACAACTGCTACAAAAAGGTAAACAAAAAAAAGAAATGAAAAAGAAAGGATTTTTTTCCTATCAAACCTTTTGTATTCAACTTACCAATATCATGGAGACATTCATCCCAGGGTCTGTTATTTTAGTTAATATGTAACAATGCAGGTGTGTTTTATTACCATGAAAGCTGACCTTCCTCCTGCTCCAAGTGCCACATTGCTCCTACGAACAGTGTGATGCGCCTTTGAAACAGAAACTGATGACATACAATTTTCTGTAACAATCATTCTGAACATAAATTAGACAAAGGCTTTTTGCCCACACATGAGCAGTTAACTCACATAAGATAATTAAAATATTTTTTATGCCTAAATAATTTATTTAAATCTTTACTGAAATCACTGAGACACTATATATATACAGATGTCCAAAAACTTCAAGCTCTATCATACAAGGATATTTTTCAATGTCCTGCATGTTTGACCTGTTTTGCATTATTGCACAATGAAAGTCTTTTCATTTAGCAGATTTTTATTGAGCACTTAGTATGTTTCAGGTACCATACTAAGCATTTTCTATCGATTATTTCCTTCAATATGAATCTCAGGAAATACTTTCTTTGAAAGTCATACTTAAGTCAGGGCCTGAAGGGTACATGGGATTTGCCAGGGAAAGGGAAAGCCTTTCAGGTGGAAGTTAGACCTGGGCCAAAGCTCTCAAATGCAAAACATCTCAGCATGTTCAAGGAACTGAAAAGATACACATGTGGCTGGGACAGAGTGTGAGAGGTAACAAGTGGGGTATGTCGACAGTACCATCACCATGTATGGAGATGTTGAGCTACTGTACATTTTCTCTATCTAATTTATGAGTGTCAATATGTATTTGTTTAAAAAGAAACCTCATGGGACTTCCCTGGTGGCACAGTGGATAAGAATCCGCCTGCCAATGCAGGGGACACGGGTTTGAGCCCTGATCCGGGAAGATTCCACATGCCGCAGAGTAACTAAGCCCATGCGCCACAACTACTGAACCTGCGCTCTAGAGCCCGCAAGCCACAACTACTGAGCCCACGTGCCACAACTACTGAAGCCCGCATGCCTACAGCCCGTGCTCCACAACGAGAGAAGCCACCACGATGAGAAGCCCATGCACCGCAACGAAGAGTAGCCCCCCGCTCCCTGCAAGCAGAGAAAGCCCACGTGCAGCTATGAAGACCCGACACAGGCAAAAAAATTAAATTAAATTTAATTTAAAAAAAAAGAAACCTCACTTGGCTGTGGAGAAAAGGGAACCCTCCTACACTGTTGGTGGGAATGTGAATTGGTGCAGCCACCCTGGCAAACAGTATGGAGGTTCCTTAAAAAACTAAGGATAGAGTTACCATATGATCCAGCAATCCCACTCCTGGGCGTATATCTGGAAAAGATGAAAACTCTAATTCGAAAAGATGTGTGCACCCCAATGTTCATAGCAGCACTGTTTACAATAGCCAAGATATGGTAACAACCCAAGTGCCCATCAACAGACAATTGTTTTGAGATGTGGTGCATATATACAATGGAATATTACTCAGCCATAAAAAAGAATGAAATAAGGCCACTTGCAGCAACATGGATGGACCTAGAGATTATTATACTAAGTGAAGTAAGTCAGACAGAGACAAATATTATTTATTGTTTATATGTGGAATATAAAAAATAATACAAATGAATCTGTATACAAAACAGAAACAGACTCAGACATAGAAAACAAACTTATGGTTAACAAAGGGGAAAGGGAAGGGAGGAGGGATAAATTAGGAATATGGGATTGATAGATACAGATTACTATATATAAAACAGATAAGCAACAAGGATTTACTATATAGCACAGGGAATTCAGTATTTTATAATAATGGAAAATGGAAAATAATCTGAAAAAAATGTAACTGAATCACTTTGCTGTACACCTGAAACACACAATATTGCAAGTCAACTATACTTCAATTCAAAAAAAGAAACCTTACTTCCCCTTTCCTTACATGTGCAGACTTAAAAGAAAATTTTGTAGTTAATATCTTGTAACAAATAATCTGGCAGAACAGAAGTAGAACGGGTCATGTCTTTCACATTTCTACCAATCAGACTGAAGAGTGCGTTCTTTAGGCATGCGGGGTTTTTTTGGGGGGTGATTCTTTCTTTTCTTTATCTTGATACCGATATCATGGTAGCTTGAGGGTTTTTATATGTTGGCAGTAGTCGCACACACATTTTGAAAGGCAATAAATCCAGTCTGAGTAAAGTGAATTCCTGTCTTTTGGAGTACTTTATCATCACAATATTGGTTGACACAATTTAGAATTCTCATTAACTTCAGTAAGAACGTGTACTTAAGAGAGCAGCCAAAGAGCGTCTTATGTTTAAATACAGCATTTGACACTTTCCCTCTCCTTCGCATGGCTGTTACTGAATATCTATCAGGACTTTGCCTCATGTTACTTCCTTGGGTTTATCTTCTCTGAAATACGTAATCCCTTTTACTTTTAAATTTTTATTTAAAACTTTTGGAATGTTGAAATCATTTCAGTCTCTCCCATGTCTCTTATTAAAGCCGTAGCTGGATAAGGTTGGGTTTGTCTGTTTGCGGCACTCAGTCATTCAATCCAAAATAATAGTACCTTGAACAACATAGAAGTTCACTTCTACCTCATTGATAATTAGTCTGGGGATGGAAACTTCATGGCTGTTAAGGCATCGCCATGTTCATCAAGGACGCCTCATGCACATCCTTCCATCTTCCTTCTCCACCATGACTGTTAGCCTACTGCCTATTGTCAACATGACTTCTGTAGCTCTAGCCGTCAAATCCACATTCCAGCCATCAGGAGGATGAATAAGACAAGGAATAAGTGGTAAAATATCTCTTTAAACGTGTTTACCAAGGAGCTAACATGCCACCATTTTCTTTACATTATCATTGAATAGAACTTAGTTACAAAGCCATACCTGGCTGAAAACAAAGACTGGGAAAAGTAATCTTTATTTTGCACAGCCATGTGCTATGGTAAAAGTCAAGGGTTCTGTTAGTAGAAAAGAAGGAGAAAACAGATTTCAGAGTAGGCAGCCATCTCTAGTGTAGAATATGTTTTAAAATATAAAAATAAGCTATTATATCTGACATGTGAAATTATACACCATTTTAAAGTCTTAGCTATCCTCCTTTCCCCTGACCCAGCCTGTAGGCATTACCACAAATGATCAAGCTTCTCTATGATTTTGTAATAAGTGGCTCATCCTAAGAAGTATGAGAAATATGGGATGACATATATACATTAATATGTATAAAATAGATAACTAATAAGAACCTGCTGTATAAAAACATAAATTCAAAAAAAAAATTGCCTCCCAGGGATTGCCAGCCATTGATCCTACTTGATCCTTTTGAAGGAATAAATAAGTAAATCTTAAAAAAAAAAAAGAAAGAAAGAAGTATGAGTTATAGGTTTACTGTGTTTTGAAATAAGTGCTTTTTACCTGGAGTTCTCATTCTGAGCACCAAGATATGAGTGATTCCCATTTGGATCTAACAATTCAGTCTATCAAAAATGTTATTCAAAGAGGTTCATTTTATTGATATAAAATTCATATAACACAAACTCACCATTTTAACCATTTTTATGTACAATTCAGTGCCTTTTAGTATATTTACAGTGCTGTGCAACCATCACCACTATCTAATTCCAGAACATTTCATCAGCTGAAAAAGAAACACTGAACCCATTAAGCAGTCAATCCACATTCCTGTTTCCCACCAAATCCTAGCAAACACTAATCTGCTTTCTATATCTGTGGATTTGCCTGCTCTGCACATTTCATATACGTGAAATCATACCATATGTGGCCTTTTGTGTGTGGCTTATTTCACTTAGCATAGTGTTTTCAAGGTTCATCCATGTTGTAGGATGTATGAGTACTTCTTTCCTTTTTATGGCCAAATTTATCTCATTGTGTGAATGTACCACATATTCTCTATCCATTCATCAATTGATGGATGCTGGATGTTTTTTATTTTGGGTTTTTTTTTCTTTTTGGCTATTATGAATAATATTGCTATCAACATTCATGTACAAATTTTTATTTGGACATATGTTTTCATTTCTCTTGGGTATATACCTAGGAGTGGAATTACTGGGTTATATGATAATTCTATATTTAACTTTTTGAGGAACCGCCAAACTTTTTTCACAGTACCAGGAATTTATGAGGGTTACAACTTCTCCACATCCTCACCAACATTTCTTATTTTCTGTTTGTTTCTTTCTTCTTAAATTATAGCATCTTAGTGGGTGTGAAGTGATATTTCATTGTGGTTTTTATTTACATTTCCTAATGATCAGTGATGCTGAGAATCTTTTCATGCGTTTATTGACCAGATATTTGAATATCTTCTGTGGAGAAATGTCTCTTTGAGTCTGCCCAGTTTTTAAATTTGGTTGTCTGTAAGAGCAGTAAGAATTTTTTGTATATTCTAGATATTAATCTCTTGCAAATATTTTCTCCCATTTTGTGGATTGTCTTTTCACTTTCTTGACAGGTCCTTTGATACACAAAAGTTTTAAATTTTGATGGAGTCAAATTTATTTTTCCTTTTGTTGCTCGTGCTTTTGTTGTGACATTTAAGAAACCACTGCCTAATCTATGGTCACAAAGATTTACATATATGTCTTCTTCAAAGAGTTTTATAATTTTAGCTCTTACATTTATGTATTGATCCATTCTGAATTAATTTTTGTATATGGTATGAGTTAGGGGTACAAAATCATTTTTTTGCACGTGGATATCCAGTTATCCCAACACCATTTGTTGAAAAGGCTGTCCTTTTCTCAATGATTGGTCTTGGCAGTCTTGTTGAAAATCAGTTGACCATATATGTAAGAGTTTATTCCTGGAATCTCAATTTCATTCCGTTGATCTGTATGGCTATTCTTATGCCAGTACTATACTGTTTTGGTTACAGTAGCTTTGTAGTAAGTTTTGAAATCAGTAAATGTGAAGTTATCCAACTTTGTACCTCTTTTTCCAGGCTGTTTTGACTATTTGTGGTTCCTTGTAATTCCATATAAATATTAGGATTAGTTTGTTCATTTCTGAAGAAAAAAGACATTGAAATTTTGATAGGAATTTCATTGAATCTTTAGATCAATTTGGAGAGTATTGCTACCTTAACATTAAATCTTCCAATCCATGAACACAGGATGTCTTTTCATTTATTTAGGTCTTCTTTAATTTCTTTCAACAATGTTTCATAGTTTTCATTGTGTAAGTCTCACACCTCTTTGGTTAAATCTGTCCCTACGTATTTGATTCTTCATGGTACAATTGTAGATGGAATTTTCTTAAGTTTGTGTTCAGATTGTTCATTGTTAATTTATAGAAATACAGTTGATTTTTTTTTTTTTTTTTTTTTGCGGTACACGGGCCCCTCACTGTTGTGGCCTCTCCCGTTGTGGAGCACAGGCTCCGGACGCGCAGGCTCAGTGGCCGTGGCTCACAGGCCCAGCTGCTCCGTGGCATGTGGGATCTTCCCGGACCGGGGCACAAACCCATGTCCCCTGCATCAGCAGGCGGACTCTCAACCACTGCGCCACCAGGGAAGCCCAATACAGCTGATTTTTGTATGTTGATTTGCATCCTGCAACTTTGCTGACCTTGTTTATTAACACAAATAGTTTGTTTTATTCTTTATGGTTTTCTGTACATAAGATTATGTCATTGATATGATCTTAAATATGATATAGACAGTTTTACTTGTTTCTTTCAAATTTTGATACCTTTCATCACTTTTTCTTGCCTAATTGCTCTGGGTTGAACTTCCAGTACACTATTGAATAGAAATGGCCAGAACAGACATCTTTGGCTTATTCCTGATCTTACAGTAAAAGCTTTTAGTCTTTCACCATTATTATGTTAGCTGTGGATTTTTCATAGGTGCTCTTTATCAGATTGAGGTAGTTCCCCCTCTATTCCTAGTTTGTTGAGTGGTTTTTTTTATCATAAAAGGTTGCTGGATTTTGTCTAGTGCTTTTTCTTGATCAACTGAGGTGATCATGTTGTCTTTGTCCTTCATTTCCATTAATATGTATTACATTAATTGATTTTTATATGTTGAACCATCCTTATATTTCTGGGATAAGTTCCACTGGGCATGGTGTATAGTCCTTTTAACATGCTACTGGATTAATTTTGCTAGTACTTTGTTGAGGATTTTTGCATCTATATTCATAAAGGATATTGGTTTGTAGTTTTCTTATGATGTCTTTGTATCATTTTGGTATCGGGGAATCCTCATAAAGTGAGAATAGAAGTAGTCCCTCCTCTTCTGTGTTTTGGAAGAGTTTGAGGAGGATTTGGTGTTAATTGGTATTTAAACATTCGGTAGAATTTATTAGTGAAGCCATTTGGTCCAAGACTTTTCTTTGTTGGAAGTTGTTTGCTTACTGATTTAAATTCTTTGCTTGTTATAGGTCTGTTCAGATTTTCTATTTCTTACTTAGTCAGATTTGGTAGTTTGTGTGTCTAAGAATTTGCCCATTTAATTTAGGTTGTCTAATTTGTTGGTATATAATTGTTCATAGTGTTCTCTTATAATCCTTTTTATTTCTGCAAGATTCGTAGCACTGTCCCTAATGTTATTCCTGATTTTACTAATTTGAGTCTAGTCTCTTTTGTCCTTGGTCAGTCTAGCTAATGCTTGTCAATTTTGTTCATCTTTTGAAGGAACCAAGTTTCGATTTAAGTGATTCTCTTTATCATTTTTCTGTTCTCTATTTTATTTATCTCCACTCTAATCTGTATTATTTCCTTCCTTCTACTCGTTTGTGTTTAGTTTGCTCTTTTTCTGATTGCTTAAGGTATAAACTTAGGTCATTGATTCGAGATATTTCTTCTTTTTCAATGTAAGAATTTACAGCTATAAATTTCCCTTTTAGTACTGCTCTTGCTACATCTCATAAGTTTTGGTATATTGTACTTTCATTGTTATCTACCTCAAATATTTATTAATTTCCCGGGTGATTTCTTTTACCCATTTTCTGTTTAAGAGTGTATTAAAAAAAAAGAGTGTGTTATTTAATTTCCACATATTTGTGAATTTTCCAGATTTCCTTCTGTTACTAATGTCTAATTTCATTTCATTGTGATCACAACAGATATTTTGTATGACTTCATCTTTTTAAAAAATTTATTGAGGGCTTCCCTGGTGGCGCAGTGGTTGAGAGTCTGCCTGCCAATGCAGGGGACACGGGTTCATGCCCTGGTCCGGGAGGATCCCACATGCTGTGGAGCGGCTGGGCCCGTGAGCCATGGCCGCTGGGCCTGCGCGTCTGGAGCCTGTGCTCCACAACGGGAGAGGCCACAACAGTGAGAGGCCCACGTACCGCAAAAAAAAAAAAAAAAAAAAAAAATTTATTGAGACTTCTTCTGTGGCATGACGTGTTCTGTCCTGGAGAATGTTCCATGTGTTCTTGAGAGGCATGTGTAACATGCTGTTGTTGGAAAGTGTGCTCTGTGTATGTCTGTTAGGTCTTGTTGATTTATAGTATTATTCAGGTCTTATATTACCTTATTGATCATTTGTCTAGTTGTTCTAGTCTTTACTAAAAGCAGAGTATTGAAGTCTCCAACTATTATTGTTGAACTGTCTATTTCTTCCTTCAGTTCTGTCAGTTTTTGCCTCATATATTTGGGGCTGTATTGTTAGATGCATGTATGTTTATAATTACTGTATTTTCTTGACAAATTGACCCACTAGTCCTAATGGATTAATCCAATTACATTTAACGGAATTACTAATAAAGAAGGACTTCTGTCATTTTGCTTTTGTTTTCTATGTGTTTTATATTTTTTCTCCTCAGTTCATCTTCTACTGTCTTCTCTTGTGTTTAATAGTATGTTTAATATACTATTTTAATTCCTTTCTTGTTTTATGATACATTTAAAAATGATTTTCTTCATGGTTGCTTTGGGGATTATAATTAACATGCTAATTTATAACAATCTAGTTCACATTAATGCTAACTTAAATTCAAGAAATTCAAGACTATAGAGAGATGGTTCATGGTTTTAAGGCATGGGGAACAGGGTAACTTAAGGTTGTGTCTCAGATGAAGGTAAACTCAGAAAAAAACTGAGTAGTGTGAAGAGATAAATCCAAAACAGTACCCAGGCAAACTAGTGAAAGTAATTCTAAATCAAAGGATTCTCTAAGTGACTCAGGAAGGATGATTTGAACGGAAAGCAGGAGATTCCTAAAAGCATAGGTAGGCAGATTAACAGACCCTTTTAAAACATAATAGGGCCTTTTATCTCACTCATAGGTGACTGGACAATTCAAATGGTTTAAACTACTGGTAGTCAACTCAAATTATTTTTTGAGAAAAGGTAATATATTGAATATAAGTAACTAAGTATGTAATGGTTTGAATTTTCTATTTCAGAACAGCAGTGAGAAAATATTGGGCAACAGTACACTGTCTATGCACAAGGATATATTATCATGTTTTACCATAGAGAGAAACTCTATACCTTTTTATCACCCACTTATGCAAAAATGGCAGTAACCAGTCCATTTGAAGGACTAATGGAGTCATTATATTTAAAAATGTACATCAAGAGTTTTTTTCTAACAGAAATTCAGAATGAGTTTTAAACAAATATCTTACCAGGATGGAAGGGGGTGCAAAGCCAGTATGTATCCAAATAATATTTGGTTATTTCCAACAGGCAGATCCATATCAATGTATTTATCATTAAAGACCACTGGGAGGGAGGGAGGAGGAGGAAAGGAAAAAGTGGAAGGGAGGGAGGGAGGGAGAAAATGAGAACCCTCATCCCTAAAGTCAATTCCAAGAGATAAATCACACTAAGTTTTAAATAATTTAAATAAGTGTTTTACCTCGCAGGTCAACTATGAAGAGTATGTTGAGGTTTGTTATTGGTGTTGTTACAGTACTTCAGTATTTGTTATATTCTGTGTGCACATGTGTGCTGTTAAAGCCTAACTGAGCCAAAGATCACCAGAGAGAAGCCTGGAGTGTGACATAATCACATTTATTGCCTCAGTGAAGTGAGGGGGGGCACCCCAGAGAGCCTGTGAATTGCTGCTCTCAACAAGAGGAAAGAGGGAGGCATCTTTTATAAGGTTTGGGCTCCTGTCGAAGGATTCAGTAGAGGGTGTCAGCGAAGTGCGGATTCTGAACTGGTTAGTGTTTCTGAGGTGGCATCAGGGAAAGCAGGGATTAACTAAAGGTTGGTGTTGTCATGTCTCAAGGGCAGTTTAACAGTTGGGTATCCCCAGTGATAGAAATAGCAGAGTGACTTGGGAGCATTATTGGTAAGAAAGCAGTAAAAATTCAAATCAGGGCAGGGGGTGGGGAGAGTGGTTGCGTAGCCTTGAGTGATCCAGTGTTTCCTGTTAATTTTGCAACTACCGTTTGTTTCTATCCTCTCAGCATGATTAACAACAGAGCTGCTTTTTTTTTCTGTTTTAATTCAAGGCAGTTATTTTCAATCTCAGACAGATTTTTATTATTTAGCCATTTGTTGAATGTCATATATAATTAAGAGCTTGTTTAGTTGTAAATGACATTAAGTCTTTAAAGGTACTGTTTATTACAAAAGCATAATGGTAAAGAAATTTCTATTCCTTTGGTTAAATTTGCATTCTCTTTTTTTTAATGATTTTTAAAATATTTATTTATTTATTTATTATTTATTTTTGGTTGCATTGGGGCTTCGTGGCTGTGCGCAGGCTTTCTCTAGTTGCGGCGAGCGGGGGCTACTCTTCGTTGTGGAGCACAGGCTCTAGGTGCGTGGGCTTCAGTAGTTGTGGCACACGGGCTCAGTAGTTGTGGCATGCAGGCTTCAGTAGTTGTGGCTTGCAGGCTCAGTGGTTGTAGCACATGGGCTTAGTTGTCCTGTGGCATGTGCGATCTTCCCAGACCAGGGCGCGAATCCGTGTCCCCTGCATTGGCAGGTGGATTCTTAACCACTGTGCTACCAGGGAAGCCCTACATTCTCTTTTAAAAAGTGACTAGGAAGTAAAAGTCTTTAAGATCTCCTTCTCTCTGTCTTCATCATTGAGTCTTAAGGGACATAAAACAGGAGGGTTAATCAAGTTTTGCCACCAGCAGCTATGCCATGTTTTTTTAAATCTTTCACATTAGTAAAGAGCTGGTTTCATACAAAGCTCACTCATAAATAAATTGGCCCAGGGTATCAGCAAACTCCTTGAGGGCCAGAATCTTGCTATATTCACATTTGTACCCCCTCATTGCTTAACACAAGACCTTGTATGTATGACTCTCAATAAATATTTGCTGGATTGAATCCTATTTGAAAAAGAACTTTGAGAGCACTACATAAAAGATTGAATAAGAAAGAGAGAAATGTTGATGTTAACTGTACCTGGAAGTGTGTATGTCATCTTAATGCGGTCCCAAAAGCAAAGGGATAATCAATCTCGAGAGACAAAACCATGTTCTTTTTTTCAAAGGGAAGTGAGTTTCCACATAGATTAAGAGAAGTAATGTCCTGTCCTTTACTGAATGCCTTCAAATCATGTCTTAGTCATGTTTTATTTTTCTACCAATCTATCTATTTAAGATAGAAGTATCTACTGAAATATAGAATTATAATAATGATATTCATCCTTATTAGTTAGCATATTAACCATTATAATTATAGTAACTATATTCAACCTATAACTTAGTATTTATTTTAGAAACATAAAATTTTCCCTGAACACAATGAAGTCTATTGGTAATAATGGTAACCTTTATTATTTTTTCTCTCTTAACGATCCATGTCTGTGATCTGCAGAACATTAGATAATAGTTTGTATTTGGTTTGGTTCATTTTTTTAAAAATCCATTTTTCTTCACACCTGCTTGTTTGAAAAAGTGAAGAAAGCTTTTTTTTCGAATTGAGCCTATCCACAGTTTGAACAGCACATTTATATTATGATTCCATTTATAATTTACGTTTGTGTGTGTGTCCAATAAGAGGAGAATGTACACAGAGCTATGAGAGTTAAGACAATCCAGAGAGCTCTTTGATCTTGGGAACACTGAGCATAATTTCGTAGAGGCTGAATGTAAGCTGGGTATTGAAGAAGGAGATGCTCTTTTAATGGGCAGCAAGGCTTTTCTAAGGAAGGGGATGATGTGAATATTGGATGGGGATGAAAAAATCCTCTGAGAATTTCAAGTTTTCCAGTTTGGTGTGGAGTATTTTTAAGGTTAATTTGGGTCAGATGTAGTAAAGGGCAATTTTAGTTGGGATTCCCCTCAAACTTGACTCTGAGACAAGGACTTGGGTGCATGCAGTTTGTTTATTGTGGAATTACTTTCAAGAAGTGTAAATGAGGAAGTGAGACAGTGAAGGGAGAAAAGCACCAAAGCAGGGTTCATTGATGAGCAGGTTACCTCTGTGGATAACTGGGGCCCAATCCCTTTAGGGATTACCCTAGTAAACCATGTGGAACACAGTGTAGAATTATTCCACTGGAGGAGGGGAAGCTGGGGCATTTATCTTTGAAGTCTCATTCCACATTGGATGAGGATCGAGGAATAAAGCTTACTACAGCACCAGACTGCTGGGTTGCTACTGCAGGCAGCAAGTCGAACTCCCAGGTTGCTGGGGAAATCCCTTAGACAGAGAAGGAGAAACACAGGGACTCGAGATGAAAATTTGACAACAGGTTAGGAACTGTGTCCACCTGTAGATTCAGGTGAACTCAGGATAGCTGAGCATATATGGTAAGGAGCATCAACAGAGTCTACCACAAAGGCCTTGAATGCCAAGGTGAGGCTCTTTCAATAGATGATGGAACTCTTGAGACTACCTGAGAAATATGAAGACAAGTGTATCAGGAAGATACATATTGAATTGCTTAGAGGATAAACACTGGAGGGAAGGGTGACTAGACGTGGAATATAATTTATGCAGTAATAGTTAATCAGGTTTTGCATTACTTGTGGTGTAGGTAAAATGGGTCACAGTGGGAATGAAGAGAAGAAATATTCTGGGTAAGGTTTCAAGAAAAGGTGTCAAATGGTCATTCCTGGGCTCATAGGATAGAGAGAGGGCTGAGAAGGAATATGAAGTTGGAAACTTTCTCTTAGTAGTATATCGGGCTTCCCTGGTGGCACAGTGGTTAAGAATCTGCCTGCCAATGCAGGGGACACGGGTTTGAGCCCTGGCCCAGGAAGATCCCACATGCCGCGGAGCTAAGCCCGTGTGCCACACACTAAGCCCGTGTGCCACAACTACTGAAGCCTGCAAGCCACAACTACTGAAACCCATGTGCCACAACTACTGAAGCCCGCATGCCACAACTACTGAAACCCGCGTGCCACAACTACTGAAGCCCACGTGCCACAGCTACTGAAGCCCGCGTGCCTAGAGCCCCTGCTCCGCAACAAGAGAAGCCACAGCAATTAGAAGCCCGCACACCACAACAAAGAGTAGCCCCCGCTCACTGCAACCAGAGAAAGCCCACGAGCAGCAACGAAGACCCAACGCAGACAAAAATAAAAATTTAAAAAAAAGTAGTATATAGATAACTTTTTTGAGCCTAAATCATTTGGAGATTCATAGAAAGCCAGAGAATATGCACTGGGGGGTGGGGAGGGATGCAGGGAAATGACAAAATTAATTTTTATCCAGTCAATTCAGAATTTTAGGAACATTAAGAAGTCTCTGATTCCTTCCAGTCTCATTTCCGCCTCTGGGACAGATTCTGGTTTGAGTCGTAGTTCTCAATTCACTATCCACTCCTTAAAATTATCTAAGGAGGCTTGTAAAAATCCTGATGTCCAGGCCTCTTCCCAGGCCAGTTAGACTCCAGGAGTGATATCCAGGCTTCAGTGGTTTTTGTAAAAGCTCTCTGAATGATTCCACGATTGAGCACCACTGGGTTATAGTCATAAAGTATTTAATAAATTCTGTTTTAATCCTCAACATCAAGTTATCAGTTCTAATTCTGGTTTGGTCTTATCTCTGGGTTTTTGCTTTTTCCTGGAAAGAATTACCTTTCTTATTCAACCACTATGGTAACTGTATCCTGCTGCCTTTATAACATTCCCAGCAGCCAAATCCTCTATTTTTTGCCAAGCTTCTCCAGCCTTGAATATCTGAACTTTAGTCCTAAGGTTAAAGCTTTGTTGGCGGGCTTTTCTAATGCCAGTAGGCTGCCAGCTTGAATGTCTTTGTCAGAGTCCCATGCCCTATCCCTAGCCAAAGAAAGTCCCTAATACAGCTAAAATTCCTCCAGAGTTCACAGGTAAAGTAAGGTTTGTTTACTTACCTTGATACTTACTCCTGATTTTTAAAATTATGTTGTGTTTTTGTTTTTTCCTGTCATGTAATAAGAATCCATTATGTTTTCCTTTTCTGGAAGGGCTGAGTGAAGCTTTACTTTAGATTTTGGGAAATGTAAAATTAAAGTGTATAGTACACTTGCTATCAAGAAATTGAAACGAGTTGACAAGGCAGACCATGTCTTCCAGCCCGCTCTCTGACTGCCACAGAAGATACTGAACCCAAAAGTATCCACTTATCTTGTATCTGGATCAACCTCACCTCTTCCCTCTAGCTTCAGTTTATGAGGCGTTTGTCTCTTTCCCCAACCTAGTCCAAGCCCTTGTGCTATGGTTTTCATATCCTTCTTCCTTAGTGATCTTACTTTATTAATTCACTTCTCTCTCCAATTACTTAGGTCTCTAAAAGGCTATTTTTATCTTCCACCTTTAAAACAACAAACAAATGAAAAACAGACAAGCGCTAATCTGGTTTTTTTTTTGGCCCTACATTTTCCTCTAGGCCATATTAGCCTTTCTCCTTTTATGCACTGTAAAAAATGGTTAAAAGAGTAGTCTACACTCAATAAATTTACTTTCTCAACACATTATGGTCTGACCTATGACAGCTCTTCTTTACTGAAACTTCAGAGGTTCCCAGTGACCTCCCAGTTGCTAAAACTAAATGTTTCTCTCTCTGATGTCCTCCCTACAAATTTCAACAGTTGTCCTTACTGTCCACCACATGGAGTGACATCATTTTCTTGCGTCTCTAGCCACTCTGTGTCAGTCTCCTTTACAGCCTTAGCTCCCTCTACTCTTGCCGTAAGCCTTAGTTTTCACTACAATCCCAATCTTGATACTCTTCTAAACTTCATAGATTTTCCATGAGTTAATTCTTGCATATTATTGATTCCAGGATCTTTATATCCCACACGAATGTCTTGTCCAAATTCCAGGTCTGTGTTTTCAACCTCCTTCTGCATGTACCATAAACATCTCAGATTCACCCTATTGGTTCCCAAGCCATCATCCCTGGCTACTACCTCTACTGAACACGCTTGGGAAAAGATCTCCAATACTCTCCTAGTTGAAAAGTCCAATGGACATTCTCTCCTTAGAAAATAATTTTGACTTCCAGGCTTCTGTAGTCTCCTGTGTCAGATACTTACTCTCGGAACATTTCTTCTCTCTTTTTTAAACACTTCTCTCTTTCCAGCTTGCTTCATAGATCTTCTTATTACTTCAGATTCTCACCTGGTACAGTTCACAGTTAGGTAGCATCTACTGAGGGGACTCATCATGCCTGGTGTGGTGGAGAAAGAGCATGTATAATGGAAAAAAAGTTATGTTTCAAGGTATTAATTAAGGAAGTGGTAAGAGGATGATGCTGGCGTGACCCATGGTGAAGGGATGTAGAGTCTCTGTTTAGGCTCTCGGTACAAGTGGGAACACTTTTTGAACCAAATGTAATGACAGAGTCACCACTTCCAATCCTCAAGTTTTTCTGAACCACACTGAGTCACAGCTGTTAAAAGAAGACTAAGACAAGAACCAAATATATTACAATTTACTATTTATTTGTGAGTCACTTGAACACAGAACTCATTCTTTCATCTCTGAATTACGAACATCTAACACACTACCTGATCATTATAAAAAACAAAGCAAAACATATTTTGAAAACAAAGGAATGACTCAAAAGCCCTCAGGGGCCAGCTAATGAGACATTTGTGCTTTTCAACCTATAGAGCCTTCAGAAGCTCAGCAGCCAGAGCAGAAAAGGAAGGTGGAGGGTACACCCACTGGTTGCTGATTTGCAAGGTGGGCCCAATGGAAGGTGAAGTAAGTGGAACCAAAAGGGATGTTTTTAAAATAAGATGGGTTGGGCTCCAATGATAGAAATATACATCTTGTAGAAACATGTGTGGGCTAGGTAGTAAAATGGCAGGATGTGGTCAGAAGGGAAAATTCAGAGTTTCCAATCCTGGCTGAGGATAGTTCTGAGTAATGATAAGCCTCAACTTGTGGCTATTCCAGAGTCAGTTAAAGCTATGAGGAGATGAAGTAGAGAAAACATCTAGGATACCAGGTGGCTGGTGAAAGAGTGGCAACAGATCCAAGTGCTAAGGAAAGTGAGAGGAGTTTCTATCCCAGAGAAGTAGTGTGGCACAGTGATTAAGAGTGCAGACTCTGGATTCAGAAGTGAGGATTAACTCAAACTTCTATCATTTACCAGCTGTGTGTCCCTAAATAAGTGACCTCGGGCAAATTTTTTGACCTAGCCAAGTCTAAATATTATCATCTGTAAAACAGAGATAACAGTATCTATCTCATAAGGTTGTTATCTGGATTAAAGGAGATAATGCAAGCAAGGTGCTTAACAGATGGTGGCTAACACTGAGTAAGCCTTGGGTAACTGTTAGCTAAAAAACGTAGACATTGGCTGTGAGGACAGGGCAACAACAATATGAGAGTTGGCTCGATTTTCAAACAGTGAAAAGTGAGAGTATGTATTTAAATTCATTCTAGTCACTGAGTCCAAATAAATTCCAGGGAGTTGAAAACAAAATCTATCAATGTGATCATGGAACTATTTCTAGTAATCTTTGGAGAGTACCTTAATTAACCTGGGTTCCGCAGAAAATAAATTCTAAACAAATGAAATATTTATTGCTAAGTGAGAGAGTGAGAGAAAGGGGTAGTGAGGCCTAAAGTGAAAGCAAATATAAAGAAGCATGCTACATAGTAGGGCATAGCTTCATGATAAGCTAACTACATCTTGCCAGATGGCTTGAGAGCAGTACTGCCCTTTGGCCGAGGCTACAGAGGATACTTGCCTTGAGCCATGTATAACACACACACACACACACACACACACACACACAATTAAAGAACACACATATGCACGTTTCACTAGAGATAGAGCACTTAGTAGTTCTGGCACAGCTATGGTGCATGTTGTAAACATCTACTTTCATGACTAACACCATCCAGGCCCCAGGGAAATGTCTCTCAATATCTCTTGCCTTATATTATCTGATGCCAATTACGGGTTGACCCACTGCCATTATTGGAAATGGAGTTGTGCCCTACTGCATGCTGCAGGGAAGATTTGAGTGGCAGAAGCACTTAGGCAAGAGAAAAAACAAAGCAATTTACTTGTTGTATGCTTTCCCTTGGCCTGAAGGAAATAGATTCTCGCATTCCCTAATTAGGAAGAGGCCTGATATGAATATTCCTTTTAATCTCACCTCTGTCTTTCTATAACTGCCCCGTTATCCTTCAAAAATCTCCAGGAAGCTTAAATGAAACATATCTCATATAAGGAAAATGTTACATGCCTCAGCCCTTTCTTGTCTCTTACTTTCTCCAGTAGCTCACACTTTAGCGAAGAGGTGTGTTTCTGCTTACATGAGGTGAGTGATGGGAGCAGGTATTCCGGTGTTCCCACCATCTTCTCCTCAGTTCAGCATCCCCACCAGTGAGAACCTCACTACTTACCTAAGAAGAAAGCTTATCTCGCCGAAGAAAGTGCCAACATTTTTTTTTTTTTTGCGGTACGCGGGCCTCTCACTGTTGTGCCCCCCCACCCCCCGTTGCGGAGCACAGGCTCCGGACGCGCAGGCTCAGCGGCCATGGCTCATGGGCCCAGCCGCTCCGCGGCATGTGGGATCTTCCCGGACCGGGGCACGAACCCGTGTCCCCTGCATCGGCAGGTGGACTCTCAACCACTGCACCACCAGGGAAGCCCAGTGTCAATATTTTTGCCCTCTGAAAACAAGGGCAAGTATCTTAAGAGGAAAGCATTTTCTTCCTGTTACTATGACGCTATTCCTAGCAAAACAATAATGGTGATAAAATAGTACTTACCAGCATTTGATCCTTCTAGAAGTTGGTTTATATAATAGGATCCACCGCATTAGCTGTGAATGGCTCCATCACACTGACCCTGAATGGGTGGTACCAGCCTCAAATGAATTCTTTATTTTCCACATCTCTAGGTTGATCAAGGAGGAGTGTGGAGGGAGATGTGAGGAACGCAAGCAGAGAGGTTGTTCAATTCAGTTCATTGCCCATGTGCGGAAGTGAGACATAGTTGTTATTTTCTAACATCTGATAGATTTCTAAACGACCTTTTCCCAGAATTTCTGTAAATTCCTAAGAGTAGAGTCTATGTCTGTCACATTCCGCACTGTATCCCTGGCACCCAGCACAATGTCTGGCATGTGGGAAATGATAAATAAATAAAGATTGGATAAATGAATGAGTAAATAAATGAATAAAAAATGATTATACTTCTGTTGGATTAACAGTATAGAAATCGAGCCAAATATTAAAGATGTAAAAATTGACTCAACAAATTGGAAAAACTTACTAGTAAGTAGAAATTGATAGGTATAATGAACTGTGTTGTGATAATGTGAATTCCCCCTTAAAGGCCCAATGACTAAGTGGACGTAATTTAGGGGAATTTTTAAACTGAGACCATTAATACCTATAGTCCTTTTTATGTCAAAGAAATTCTTCTTCTCAAGAAACAGAAAATAAAGTGCTACCAACACAATAGCCACATATATTTTCTTTTAGTTTTCACATTTTGTGTTACCATATTTTTTGCTCATTTCTTCATCAAATGCACAGTTATTTTAATAGCATTTATAAGTTATGTAAACATCTTAGTATGAAAGAAATAAAAATTTCCACAACAAATATTTTCATTTCTGTACTAGAAGAGACCAAAAAAGCAAGATAGAATATATTTTCTCAAGAATATCTTACAAAAGATTCATCCTCTGTTTATTTTGTTTAAACCAAGTACTATGTCCAAATTATTTAAATAACAGTATGTTGTTTCCATTTGTACAAAAATACATTTTAGATACATGAAAAATTATTCATACTTCTTACCTACAAATGGATGAATTGTTAAGAATTTCTTTATGTTCATTATTTTCAATTTTGTTTATCCATTAAACCCATTGTTCAAATAAAATCTTATAAGGGAACCCAATATATAAGACTGGTAGGGACTTCCCTGGTGGCGCAGTGGTTGAGAATCCGCCTGCCAATGCAGAGGACATGGGTTCGAGCCCTGGTCTGGGAATATCCCACATGCCATGGAGCAACTAAGCCCGTGCACCACAAGTACTGAGCCTGCGCTCTAGAGCCCGTGTGCCACAACTCCTGAGTCCGTGTGCCGCAACTACTGAGCCCATGCTCTGCAACAAGAGAAGCCACCGCAGTGAGAAGCCCACACACTGCAACGAAGAGTAGCCCCCGCTCGCTGCAACTAGAGAAGGCCTGTGTGCAGCAATGAAGACCCAACACAACCGAAAATAAATTAATTAATTAAAAAACAAATAAATAAGACTGGTAGAGGGCATGTCACTCTGATTGAAATAGGGTTGCAGCCCTGACAGCTGCTCACTACCTCTGCCATTGAGGCAGTTGGGGTTGGAGGCAGATTCCAAATTCCCTAGGATGTCACTCGGTGCAGTTGAACCACATTTTTCATGGTTTCTTTTTCTGTACTCTTGGGGGGTGACAAAGCAGTCAAATTGTTGAAAAGTAGCTGCATTACTTCATAAATGATCATTAAGTAGCAAGTCATTTCTCTCCTAATTGTATAAATAAATGATATATAGAATTCAATTCTAGCAACAGAATCTAAACCATATGATTTCCAAACACACTAATATCATTTCAGCCCTTTTATAATAATTCTTATTGTTCAACAAACATGTTAATCCATCCTGTAGTATTCTGATAATGAGATTTCATGAAAAGGAAGAAAATTCTAAGTCCTTTAAGCCTGCAGAGAATAAGTGTTACTCAGGTTCAGAAATTTATTCTGTCTGCCACAGACCCTCATTGTCTCTTGCCATATAGTTAGACTAAATTATCAACTTTTATCCCTGTCTTCAAACTCTTACCCCTACGAAACCCTCCTACACTCATTACTTGAATACTCTTGAAAAACCCTTCTAATTGTATAGTTTTCCTGCTGTAAATACCTGTAGTGGCTACTTTTTTCCTAGCAGAGTTTTAAAACTCTCAGCAATAAGTGGAAAATTCAGTCATCAACAAATGTTTTGATATATGGCCAAAAACATCAGACGAGAATGTCAAAGATGCTTGATCTCTGTCTTGTCTGTGTTTAAGAATAAAATGTAATGACTATCATGGTGGCCTTTTCATTCTGGATAGGAACCAACTAGCACCTAAGTTTCCATTTATCCCCTGGATGTATAATTTGTATTTAGAGCCAAGAATAAGGTAAATTCATAGAGGAAGAAAGAGTGTGAAAGTAGAAGACTTCAGGGGGAAATTTCGACCTTATCAGTGGAGATCCAGGTTCTGTAGCACCTAAAACTTTAAAACTGTGGCATGGGGGTGGGGTTCCTTAGAACAAAGAATACAAAATTACATGAACAAAAAAATTGGACTAGGACTTGAAAGGGACCTATAATATGAGGGACCCTAAAACTGAAGTTTCATTATCTTCATGGTAAATTCTGCTGCAACTACTAGTGGGTCAGGAGAAAGCTAACCTTTATAGCTGTGGTCTCTCCATTCGTATCTTTTTCTAGTTATTTTGCTGTACTGGGCTTTAACAATGACTTTCATTCCATTAGTACCCTCCCTCCCCTTCCTTTTTTTTTCTTTTCCATTATAGTTTATTACAAGGTATTGAATACAGTTCCCTGTGCTATACAGTAGGTCCTTGTTGTCTATTTTATATATAGTAATCCCAAATTCCTAATTTATTCCCCACCCTTTTCCCCTTCAGTTACGTAAATTTGTTTTCTGTCTCTGTGAGTCTGTTTCTGTTTGGTAAATAAGTTCATTTGTATCTTTTTTTTTTTTTTTAGTTTGCACATATAAGTCATATCATATGATATTTGTCTTTCGCTGTCTGACTTACTTCACTTATTATGGTAATCTCCAGGTCCATCCATGTTGCTGTAAATGGCATAATTTCATTCTTTTTTATGGCTGAGTAATATTCCATTGTATATATATATATATATATATACCACATCTTCTTTATCCATTCATCTGTCGATGGGCATTTAGGTTGCTTCCATGTCTTGGCTATTGTAAATAGTGCTGCTCTGAACATTGGGGTGCATGTATCTTTTCAAATTAGAGTTTTCTCCAGACATATGCCCAGAAGTGGGATTGTTGGATCATATGGCAACTCTATTTTTAGTTTTTTAAGAAACCTCCATACTGTTTTCCATAGTGGCTGCACCAATTTACATTCCTACCAACACTGTAGGAGTACCCTCCCCTTTCTGAATGTCACGTTGGCCTGTATGCTTCAATTATGTCCCAGAAACGTCTGGCTGTAGCTCTTGATCCCATACTATTTAGGCAATACAAATTTTAGGTGGTTTACACCTGGAAGTCTTTTCTCCCTGTTAGCCACAGAGTAGCTCTGCTTCTTCCCATTCCCATGTTCTTTATTAATATAGTAGCCATAAGACTCAGCTTGCTGGGATAGTCCCAGTTATGCCTGTTCTCCTGGCATAGTTATTAAAACTGCCTCCTTTCTGGAACTTCAGGGAACCAGAAAGTACTAGGGCAATCGCAGAGAGGGAGGAGCCTGATAAAGAGCCCCAATAAAGCTGTTTTTGAACTCCTAGGTCCACCCACAACCTGTGCATGCATGGATCTGATCTTAGATACCAAAGACTGAGCTAACAGAAAGACCTCCACCCACGTCCCAAACTGACCACTGGGTGGTGCACATGAGGGACAGTTCCAAATAACCTGCAAACCCTTCAACAACTGCGCTGACAGTGGTACCACAGCCCACAGAAGGTAGGTTGAAACTTGTAGCCTGAATCAAAGCAGGACATGTACATGCTGTCACAAAAATATCCAAACCAAGTACCTACTAAAACAAGAACAAAAAATTCAATATCCTTTGTAGAATTTAAACAAGACCCAATCTCGTAATATTCAAACTGTCCAAGAAACAATCCCAAATTACTCAACGTATGAAGAACCCCAGAAATCTCAACTCACATGGAAAAAGACAATCAACAGGCACCAACAAGATGACACAGATAATAGAATTTTCTGACACAGACTTTAAAGCAGCTATAATAAAAATGTAGAAAGAGCAATCACAAACATTCTTGAAATGCAAGTTAAAATTAAAAGTATCTGCAAAGAAATAGAATATATAAAGAAGAACCAAGTGGAAATTTTAGGATTGAAAAATAAAATTGAAATTTTGAAACCTCACTTGATACATTCAATAGCAGAATAGCAGTGACAGAGGAAAGTTAGTGAACTTAAAGATGTATCAACAGAAATTGTCCAGTCTGAACAACAGATAGAAAAAAAAAAGATTGAAAAAAATAAACAGAGCCAAAGGGATCTGTAAGATTACAATAAAATGTCTAACATTCCTGTTGTTGGAGGAAGAGTGTGGTGCTGAGAAATACTTGAAGAACTAATAGACAAAACTCCCCAGTTCTAGGGCTTTCCTGGTGGCACAATGGTTAAGAACCTGCCTGCCAATGCAGGGGACATGGGTTTGAGCCCTGGTCTGGGAAGATCCCACATGCCGCGGAGCAACTAAGCCCATGTGCCACAACTACTGAGCCTGCACTCTACAGCCCGCGAGCCACAACTACTGAAGCCCGCGTGCCTAGAGCCCATGCTCCACAACAAGAGAAGCCACCACAATGAGAAGCCCACGCACTGCAACGAAGAGTAGCCCACACTCGTCACAACTAGAGAAAGCCCGCGCGCAGCAATGAAGACACAACAGAGCCAAAAATGAAAATAAATTTATAAAAAACAAAAAAACCTTCCCCCATTCTAGAGAAGACCTACAAATTCAAGAAACTAAGTGAATCCCAAACAGGATAAACCCAAAAAGTTCAAGTGTAGGAACATTACAATTAAACCACTAAAAACAAAAGACGAGGAAAAGTCTTGAAAGCAGCGAGAGAAAAATGACACATTACCTATAGTAGAACAATTTCTTAAATAACAATGGATTTCTCATCAGAAACCATGGTGGACAGAAAAAAGGGGTAAAGCATTTTTAAAGTGCTGGAAGAAAACTGTGAATCTAGAATTTTATATTCAGAGAGAATATCCTTCAAAAATAAAGGTGAATTAAAGAAATTCTCAGATGAAGAAAAACTAAGATAATTTGGAGACAAAAGACCTGGCCTAAAGGAATTGCTGAAGGAAGTTCTTCAGGCAGAAGGGAAATGATACCAAAAGGAAACCTGGAACATCAGGATTGAAGGAAGAGCACCAGAAATTGTAAATATCTGTGAAAAAAGAGAGAAGACACTAATTACCAATACCAGAAATGAAAAAGAGGCTGTTGCTAAAGAGTCCACAGACTTGAAAAGGATAATAAGGGAATTATTAACGACTCTATGCATATAAATTGAACAGCTAAGATGAAATGGACTGTTTCCTTGAAAGCCACAAAACACCAAAACTCACCCAATATGAACTGTATAATCTGAATAGCCCTATAACTATTAAATAAATCTAACAAAACATGTACGTAGTCTGTATGTTGAAAACTACAATAAAGGAAAAAAGAAAACATAAGAAATCAGAGAAGACCTAAATACATGGAAAACATATTATGTTCATGGAATGGAAGACTCAGTATATTAAGGATGTTAATTCTCTCCAAATTGCTCAGTATTTTTAAAATAATACTAATAAAAATTCCAGTAGTATTTTTTGTAAACATAGGCAAACTGATTTAAAGTTTATAGGGGATGGAAAATGAAGTAGAATAGCAAAAACAGTTTTGAAAAAGAATAAAATGGGAAGAATCATTCTAATAGATATTAAAACTTACTATATAACTAGGATAATCAAGAAAGGAGAGATATACACGTAGAACAATAGAATAGAGAGTCCAGAAAAAGAAAAATATGGCTATTTAGTTTTTACAAAGGTGTAAAAGGAATCCAATGGAGAAAGAATAGTCTTTTCAACAAATGGTTTTAGAACAATTGTTCTTTCATGTGCAAAAACAGAACAAAACAAACAAAACAAAAACCTTTAACCTACCTCACACTTTATACAAGGCTTATGGATCATAGATTTAAATTTAAACATAAAATTATAAAACTTTTAGAAGGAAACATAGGAGAACATCTTTGTGACATGAATTTAGGTTGAAGAGTTGGTAGACATAACACCAAAAATACAATCTATTAAAAAAACTGATAGGGCTTCCCTGGTGGCGCAGTGGTTGAGGGTTCGCCTGCTGATGCAGGGGACATGGGTTCATGCCCTGGTCCGGGGGGATCCCATGTGCCGTGGAGCGGCTGGGCCCATGAGCCATGGCCGCTGAGCCTGTGCATCTGGAGCCTGTGCTCTGCAACGGGAGAGACCACAGCAGTTAGAGGCCCGTGTACCACAAAAAAAACAAAACAAAAAACTGATAAATTGAAGTTTATCAAAATTAAAAATTTTTGCTCTGTGAAAGACACTGTTAAGAGGAAAAAGAAGTTACAGACTGTGAGAACACATTTTCAAATCATGTATCTGACAAAGGATATGTATCTAGAACATATAAAGGGCTCTCAAAACTCAGCAGTAAGAAAATGGACAATGTAGGCAATCTGTATATCTTCTTTGGAGAAATGTCTATTTAGGTCTTCTGCCCATTTTTGGATTGGGTTGTTTGTTTTATTGTTATTGAGCTGCATGAGCTGCTTGTAAATTTTGGAGATTAATCCTTTGTGAGTTGCTTCATTTGCAAATATTTTCTCCCATTCTGAGGGTTGTCTTTTGGTCTTGTTTATGGTTTCCTTTGCTGTGCAAAAGCTTTGAAGTTTCATCAGGTCCCATTTGTTTATTTTTGTTTTTATTTCCATTTCTCTAGGATGTGGGTCAAAAAGGATCTTGCTGTGATTTATGTCATAGAGTGTACTGTCTATGTTTTCCTCTAAGAGTTTGATAGTTTCTGGCCTTACATTTAGGTCTTTAATCCATTTTGAGCTTATTTTTGTGTATGGTGTTAGGGAGTGATCTAATCTCATACTTTTACATGTACCTGTCCAGTTTTCCCAGCACCACTTATTGAAGAGGCTGTCCTTAGCTCCACTGTACCTTCCTGCCTCCTTTACCAAAGATAAGGTGGCCATATGTGTGTGGGTTTATCTCTGGGCTTTCTATCCTGTTCAGTTGATTTATATTTCTGTTTTTGTGCCAGTACCATACTGTCTTGATTACTGTAGCTTTGTAGTATAGTCTGAAGTCAGGGAGCCTGAATGGCCATCATCAAAAAATCTAGAAACAATAAATGCTGGAGAGGGTGTGGAGAAAAGGGAACACTCTTGCACTGCTGGTGGGAATGTGAATTGGTACAGCCACTATGGAGAACAGTATGGAGGTTCCTTAAAAAACTACAAATAGAACTACCATATGACCCAGCAATCCCACTACTGGTCATATACCCTGAGAAAACCATAATTCAATAAGAGCCATGTACCAAAATGTTCATTGCAGCTCTATTTACGATAGCCCGGAGATGGAAGCAACCTAAGTGTGCATCATCAGATGAATGGATAAAGAAGATGTGGTACATATATACAATGGAATATTACTCAGCCATAAAAAGAAACGAAATTCAGCTATTTGTAATGAGGTGGATGGACCTAGAGTTTGTCATACAGAGTGATGTAAGTCAGAAAGAGAAAGACAAATACTGTATGCTAACACATATATATGGAATCTAAGAAAAAAAATGTCATGAAGACCCTAGGGGTAAGATGGGAATAAAGATACAGACCTACTAGAGAATGGACTTGAGGATATGGGGAGGGGGAAGGGTAAGCTGTGACAAAGTGAAAGAGTGGCATGGACATATATACACTACCAAGTGTAAAAGAGATAGCTAGTGGGAAGCAGCCGCATAGCACAGGGAGATCAGCTCAGTGCTTTGTGGCCACCTAGAGGGGTGGGATAGGGAGGGTGGGAGGGAGGGAGACGCAAGAGGGAAGAGATATGGGAACATATGTATGTGTATAACTGATTCACTTTGTTTCAAAGCAGAAACTAACACCATTGTAAAGCAATTATACTCCAATAAAGATGTAAAAAAAAAGAAAATGGACAGTGTAATTAAAAGTGAGAAAGGGCTCGAGCAGACAGTTCACCAAAGAGGTTATAAGGATGGCTAGTAAGTATATAAAAAGATGTTCAATGTCATTAGTCATTAGGGAAATGCAAGTTACAACCACAATGAGATACCACTATACAACTCTTAGAATGGCCAGAATAAAAAATACTGACATTATCAAGTGCTGATGAGGATGCAAAGTAACAAGAACTCTCACATAATTCTGGTGGGAATACAAAAAGGTATAGCCACTCTGAAAAAGTGGCTTGATACTTTTTTAAAATGTTAAACAAGCACTTATCATATGATCCAGTTATACTACTCCTGAGTATTTACCCAAGAGTAAGAATTGGCAATCTTTTTCTATAAAGAGGTAGATGGGTAATATTTTAGACTTTGCAGGTCATACAATATCTGTCACAGCGGTTCAGTTCTACTGTTATAATGCAAAAGTAGCCATAGACAATGTTTTTTTAAAAATGAGTGTGAATGTGTTCCAATGAAATATTATTAAGAGAACAGGTGGTAGGACAGATGTGACATGAATGTTCTGTGTAATTTGTTGACCCCTGCCCTAAAGAAATAAAAACTTATGTTCACACAAAAACCTGTACACTACTGTTTAACACAGCTTTATTCATAATTGCCAAACATTGGAAAGAACCTAAATGTCTTTCAGTAGGTAAATGGATAAGCAAACTGTGGTGCAGTCATTCAATGGCATACTATTCAGTAATAAAATAACTACCGATAAACACAACAAGTTGGATGGATCTCAAGGGAATTATGCCGAATATAAAAAGAAAATATCAAGGTTACATACTGTATGATTCCATTTATATGACATTCCAAAAAACAAAACTACAGTGATGGAGAACAGATCAGTGATTGCCAAGGGGTATAGGGGGCCAACATAACTTTTTTTTTAAAACATCTTTATTGGAGTATAATTGCTTTACAATGGTATGTTAGTTTCTGCTTTATAACAAAGTGAATCAGTTATACATATACATATGTTCCCATATCTCTTCCCTCTTGCGTCTCCCTCCCTCCCACCCTCCCTATCCCACCCCTCCAGGTGGTCACAAAGCATCGAGCTGCTCTCCCTGTGCTATGCAGCTGCTTCCCACTAGCTATCTACCTTACCTTTGGTAGTGTATATATGTCCATGTCTCTCTCCTGCTTTGTCACAGCTTACCCTTCCTGCTCCCCATATCCTCAAGTCCATTCTCTAGTAGGTCTATGTCTTTATTCCTGTCTTACCCCTAGGTTCTTCATGACATTTTTTTTCTTAGATGCCATATATATGTGTTAGCATATGGTATTTGTCTTTCTCTTTCTGACTTACTTCACTCTGTATGACAGACTCTAGGTCTACCCACCTCATTACAAATAGCTCAATTTCGTTTCTTCTTATGGCTAATATTCCATCGTATATATGTGCCACCAACGTAACTTTAAAGGCAAAGCACAAGGGAGTTTATTGAGGTGTTCTCTATACTGTTTGTGATGCTGTTAACACAACTTTATGGGTATGTTAAAATTCATAGAACTTTTCACATGTTAAAACTGATAGAAAAAAGTCGATTTTACTTTATGGTAATTAAAAAAATAAAATGCAGAGAAAATAAAAACTGTCCCCTTTCTCTCAGATTATCCCATCTTGGATGATAAATTATTTGGTCAGCTTACTTATCAATTCTTTCAAGACAATAATATCTACTCTTAATTTTATTCCTCATTTAGAGATGAGGAAACTGAGGCCCATAGCTATTTGATTACTGGTGGTTGTGCTAAGGGCTGAACCTATGATACCTGAATGCAAAGCTTGGGCTTTATCTATAAGGGTATACAGCCTCCATCAGATGGCTGTGCACCAGGTCAGCCGCCTCTGTGAAGTCAGTCTGATTACATCAGGCCGTCCTTTTTGGTGAAAGTTATCAACAAATTCTGAGATAGGTTGGGCAGGGAGGACCTCTCTGGGGAGTTAGCATTTCAGGCCTAAATGAAAGGAGGACGTGAACCATGTGAATTTCAATGGTAATGTGTGTTACAAGTATGGGAAACATCAAGTGCAACATTTGAAGCAAGATCAGATCCATGTTTTCACCTAGTAGAAGAAGTACAGTGTGACTCAGGTAGAGAGAGTGAAATGGAGAGTAGTAGGATAAACACTCAGAGAAGTAGACATTGCCCAGGTTATATAGAGCTTTGCAAGTCACAGTGGAGACTTTGGATTTTAATGTAGGTATGTTGGAAAACCAATGAAGAGTTCTAAATAGAGAGGTGATTCATCTGATTTATGTTTTAAATCAGTCTGCACTATAGGGGGCAAGCATGAAAGTGGAGTAGAGGGGGATCAGTTAGGAGACTGTGGCCATATTTCAGGGTGGAAATGAGGATGACTTTGGCTAGAGTGGTACCTGTGATAGTTAATGGAAAGCAGTGAGATTCCAGATATATTCCCAAGCAGGGTTGACAGGATTTGTTGATGGATTAGATAGGAGTCTAAGAGAAAGAGACAGTTTCCAAGTTCTGGTCTAAGCACTGTAAAAGTTTTATCTCGGTGCAGTGGAATCAATGAGAAGCGGTCAGTTTGAGGATATATTTTTGAAGAAAGACACAACAGGGCTTGATAATAGACTGGAGGAAGGGTAGAAGGAAAAGGGAAGAATGAAAGATGACTCCTAAGTTTTAAGACTGAGAAAATGGGTAAACAGAGTTACTATAAAATAAGGCAGGAAACACTGAGGAAGCAGTAGGTTTGGGAGGGGAATTGAAAATTATACTTCTTAATCCAAGTGGAAATAGCAAGCAAGTGGTTCCATATATGAATCTGGTGTGTGGGAACGAGATCAGGACAGGAGATGTAAATTTTGGAGCTATCACCATCTAGATCTTATTTAAAAGTCACAGGACGGGATGAGATCTCCTAGGGATAGACTGTGCATAAAATGAGGAACAAAGACTGTGCCCTAGGTCACTGTATTATTTATTTATTTATTTATTTATTTATTTTAATTTTAAAAAGCATTTTATGGTAACACTTTTTTTTGTTAGTTTCTGCTTTATAGCAAAGTGAATCAGTTATACATATGTTCCCATATCTCTTCCCTCTTGCATCTCCCTCCCTCACACCCTCCCTATCCCACCCCTCCAGGCTGTCACAAAGCACCAAGCTGCTCTCCCTGTGCTATGCAGCTGCTTCCCACTAGCTATCTACCCTACCTTTGGTAGTGTATATATGTCCATGCCTCTCTCTCACTTTGTCACAGCTTACCCTTCGCCCTCCCCATATCCTCAAGTCCATTCTCTAGTAGGTCTGTGTCTTTATTCCTGTCTTTCCCCTAGGTTCTTCATGACATTTTTTTTCTTAAATTCCATATATATGTGTTAGCATACGGTATTTGTCTTTCTCTTTCTGACTTACTTCACTCTGTATGACAGACTCTAGGTCTACCCACCTCATTACAAATAGCTGAATTTCGTTTCTTTTATGGCTGAGTAATATTCCATTGTATATATGTACCACATCTTCTTTATCCATTCATCTGATGATGGGCACTTAGGTTGTTTCCATCTCCGGCCTATCGTAAATAGAGCTGCAATGAACATTTTCGTACATGACTCTTTTTGAATTTTGGTTTTCTCAGGGTATATGCCCAGTAGTGGGATTGCTGGGTCATATGGTAGTTCTATTTGTAGTTTTTTAAGGAACCTCCATACTGTTCTCCACAGTGGTTGTATCAATTTACATTCCCACCAGCAGTGCAAGAGTGTTCCCTTTTCTCCACACCCTCTCCAGCATTTATTGTTTCTAGATTTTTTGATGATGGCCATTCTGACTGGTGTGAGATGATATCTCATTGTATTTTTGATTTGCATTTCTCTAATGATCAATGACACCATACACAAAAATAAGCTCAAAATTCATTAAAGACCTAAATGTAAGGCCAAAAACTATCAAACTCTTAGAGGAAAACATAGGCAGAACACTCTATGACATAAATCACAGTGCTATCCTTTTTGACCCACCTCCTAGAGAAATGGAAATAAAAACAAAAATAAACAAATGGGGCCTAATGAAACTTCAAAGCTTTTGCACAGCAAAGGAAACCATAAACAAGACCAAAAGACAGCCCTCAGTTTGGGAAAAAATATTTGCAAATGAAACAACTGACAAAGGATTAATCTCCAAAATTTATAAGCAGCTCATGCAGCTCAATACCAAAAAATCAAACAACCCAATCCAAAAATGGGCAGAAGACCTAAATAGACATTTCTCCAAAGAAGATATACAGACTGCCAACAAACAGATGAAAGAATGCTCAGCATCATTAATCATTAGAGAAAGACCACTGTATTATTTAGAGGTCGGGAAAAGAAGGATGCATTAGCAAATGAAATAGAGAAGAAGCAAGCCAATGAGGTAGGAGGAAAATCTGGCAAACCAAGTGAAGGAAAGATTTCAAGGAGGAGAGTAACACCAGCTGTGTGAAATGTTGCTGAGAGGTCAAGGAAGGTAGGGACTGAAAACTGATCATAGGGCTTGGTATTAAGTAGGTTGGTTACTGGTGACCTTGATAAGAACCTTTTCAGAGTAGAGGGAATAAAAGTCTGAGAATGGGAGGTGAGAATGTGGAGACTAACTTTCAGGCTAGTTCTCTTTTATAAGGAGTGGAATAAGAGGGGCAAGACTTCAAGTGGATGATTTTTAAGTCGGTCCAAATGTAATATAGTTCACGGTTGATAAGAGTGGGTAATTACAATGTTTCAAGGACACATTGTTAGGAAGCTCTATTGTAATTAGAGTTTTAAATCAATAAGAGTTATTTTCTATCTTGAAATATAAATGTGTATTAAATGATGAAGCAGAACCAAGTTAATATTTAATTCAATATCAGGATAATCTTTGAGGTCAATTCCATACATTTAAATGAAGCAAAAGACGAGCTCTGAAGATAGCTTAATAACTTCACATCTTTGAGAGGCATCTCTAAAATCACAATAGCTGATATAGCTATCTTCGGAGCTAGTCACTTAATACATGGCACTGACCCACTTTCCTCTTTATTTAAGAGTTAGCTGTTCAGTTGAATCTTGTCCTTGCAATGTGAAGAAAAGTAATATAATTTGTTGTACATTTTTTAGTCAAAATTATAGAGTTCATATAACAAAAGGATCTGTTGCAAGTGAATAAATAAATCATAGGATACCGAACTTGTTTTTAAAAACAGTTTTTTCAGTATGAGGAATTTAAATTACTGTTTGATTACCATTTGTTCTCATTTCTTTTTGTTTCAAATTCACTTATTTATTTATTTATTTTTGGCTGCGTTGGGTCTTCCTTGCTATGCGTGGGCTTTCTCTAGTTGTGGTGAGCGGGGGCTACTCTTCACTGTGGCGCGTGGGCTTCTCATTGCTGTGGCTTCTCTTGTGGCGGAGCGTGGGCTCTAGGTACGTGGGCTTCAGTAGTTGTGGCACACGGGCTCAGTAGTTGTGGCTTGCAAGCTCTAGAGTGCAGGTTCAGTAGTTGTGGCGCACGGGCTTAGTTACTCTGCAGCATCATCCGGATCTTCCCGGGCCAGGGATTGAACCCGTGTTCCCTGCATTGGCAGGTGGATTCTTAACCACTGCGCCACCAGGGAAGCCCCCCATTTCTTTTTGATGTTAGACAAATTGACTTCCAAGTTATTTACTTGAGTAGTAATTTATATCTAGCCGATGCATAGGCAATTTTGAACACTGAGGTGTCTCTTGTTTTACTTTCCCTCAATAAATATAATAAAAAGCGGTTTGTGGTTGGGGTGAAAGGAGAATCACTTTTCCCATCAACAGCAAGACTGTATTACTGTCCAAATATAGCAAATCTCCTGTATGATATTAGGTGTTATGGTTTTCGTATTTAAAAGCCTGATTTCTTTCCCCTTCCACTCAAGAGGAAACACCTCTTGATTCACTGGCAGGTAATGACAAAACATTGCCCAAACTGCCAGACTGGGGCTAGAGCAAAATTCCACTAGAACAGCAAGCACCCTCTTTCCCTTTGCCCAGCACTGACTCAGACTCATAAATTAGCATAGCAAGTGATGGATATTTTTCCAAGTGAGAAACAGAGTTTTCCTAGAGCCAAGGAATAAAGTAACTGATTCAGACTTTTGCAAACCATCAGGAACACTGATGACAGAAACCACATAACAAACTTTATCAAGTTTTTTCCGGTTTGGCTCTGAAAACAAAGCCAAGCAGAGATGTGTTTTTTAAGAAAAGAATCATTAAAATAAAAAACAAAACTCAACCAAGGACAGGTGAGCAATAGTTAATTTTAATTAATGATCACCAAGTCATAGACTCACAGATGTTGTAAATATTCATTTTTTAAACCACTCTTGTACATTTATTTTCCTAAATGGTTCCTTTTCTAAAACAAACACCCACAATCTCACCCCTGCGGGACATAACTTCTTAATATAATTCAGGGTCTTCATAAGCTTAAATTTGTATGAAACTTTAATGATGTCAAAATTTCTTAGTAACATAGCAAGTATAATATTGAAATGAGTAAATTGTAATCTAACAAATTATATATAATATTATCCTCTTTTCTCATTTTCATCTCGGGTGTTTCCAGTGTCATAGGAGCCATATGAGGTCAACAGTTGACATGAAATATGTAGAATTTGGGAATAATTTAGAGAAAAGCAAAAATAATGATAAGAATGAGGTCTTCGGAAGTCAGCAGTTGTTTGAACAAGGATTGAATGTGTTTTCCAAAAAAAGACAGGGTTTTAATTTATTTTTGTTCTGCTTGTTTGTGGAATACAAAAATGATTATCGTACCACCAGTTAGCATTTAAAATAAGCAAGAAAGGGCTTCTTCCCTCGTGGCGCAGTGGTTAAGAATCCACCTGCCAGTGCAGGGGACATGGGTTCAATCCCTGGTCCGGGAAGATCCCACATGCCACGGAGCAACTAAGCCTGTGTGCCACAACTACTGAGCCTGCGTTCTAGAGCCTGCGAGCCACAACTACTGAGCTCAGACGCCTAGAGCCCGTGCTCCGCAACAAGAAGCCTCCGCAACAAGAAGTCTCCACGATAAGAAGCCTGCATACCGCAACTAGAGAATCCCATGCACAGCAACGAAGACCCAATGCAGCCAAAAACTTAATTAATTAAATTTTAAAAAATAAAATCAGCGAAGAGGGTATAAGAACAGAAAAAAATAAGACAAAGAGGTTAAAAGTAAAATAAGCACACAGAATGTAGCCCAAGAGGCTCTATGTTGTATTAACATGTGCTTGCAAGAGATGGACCACCTATTTGGCTCTGTGCTCCCCTGAAGCAAGTGTAAAGATGTATCACAGTAAATTACATCATACAGACAAAGTTTTTAGAACAACCACACCTTTTCCTAGTACTGAGACTAGAGTAATAGGCTATTTTGTTACACAATTATCAGCAACTTCAGCAACTTCCTTTCGGTGAATATAGAAATGGATTTCATAGGGCTGCTTTTTAAAAATTTCCTTAATGAATGACTGTGGCATAATATCAAAGAACATTCAAGAGAAGCACTTCTAGGAGATAGTAAGACAATATGGGGCAGGAATGTCTCACGGTCAGTCAGACATAATATAGAATAAAGCTTTAGACCTGAGCTCTTCAATACAGTAGCCACTAGCTACATGAGGCTACTTACATTTAAATTTAAATTAATTAAAATTAAATAAAACTAAAAACTTGGTTCCTCCATCACACTAGCCACATTTCAAGTTCTCAGTAGCCATCTGTGGCTGGTCCTACGCTGTTGGACAGCACAGATAAAAACTATTTTCATCTCTGTAGAAAATTCTATTGGACATTGCTGGTTTAGGCTTGTAAGAAAAGAATGTACTGAATATTTTTCAGACAAGCTACCTGTGATAGTCACTGAGAAATTGTGAGTTCAAGGTTATACTCTCACAGCCACCAGTAGGGCACCACTATCACATTCTTTGTTAAAGCCAGAACAATAGCTTTAATAGGTAATGCAGAGGTCTTACTAATTTCCTCCCAGAAAGGAAGGGAATGGTAGTGGGCTTAATGCTTTTTTTTTTTTTTTTTTTTTTTTTTTTTGCGGTACGCGGGCCTCTCACTGCTGTGGCCTCTCCCGTTGCGGAGCACAGGCTCCGGACGCGCAGGCTCAGCGGTCATGGCTCATGGGCCCAGCCGCTCCGCGGCATGTGGGATCTTCCCGGACTGGGGCACGAACCCGCGTCCCCTGCATCGGCAGGCGGACCCTCAAGCACTGTGCCACCAGGGAAGCCCGGGCTTAATGCTTATTGAACAAGGCTGATGAAAGGCAGTGTATAGTAATAAAAAGAATAAGGAATAAGGTGAGACAATAGGAAATACTTTCAAGAGTTGGGGAGGGTGATTTACAGTTGTTCACAAATAAGAGAATACAATGAACAGTTATTTTTCAATTATGAATAAGTGGCCTCCTGCCCCTTGAAATGCTGTGAGCTTGAAGATTTGACTATATACCTAATAATAGTTTTGAACAGTGATCATTATCTTCACTTCTGAAAGTTTTATTATCAGCTTAAGCAGAATATCTTGGGAATATAGAAAATGACCATCTTTTGCAACTGACTTTGTTACAAACTCAGAATTCATAAACCGAGATAATGTTTGAAATTATTTCCTTCTTCCCACGTGAGAAACACTGTTGTAGTCCTTTTGGTATCAGCTTCATAGGCATTTTACAAAATACATAAGGAAAAAGGACATGGTCTCACTGCTTCTACCTTTGTTCCCCTATAAATATTCTCAACATAGGTGATCCTCTATAAATGTAAGTCAGATCATAGCACTCCTCCATTCAGAGTTTTGCAGTGGCTGCCATCTCACTTGGAATTAGTGCTGAAGCCCCTCTAATGGCCTTCCATGATTAGCCTGTTATCTCACTCACCTCCTCTCCTACCCCTTACTCTAGGCTCAGTCAGCTCCAGCCACACTGGGCATCTCTGCTCTTTCTCAAACAAAACACACATGATCCTACCTCAGGGCCTCCGCTTTAGCTGTGCACTTTGACCCATTCTTCCACAAGACATCATTTAGTTGACTCCCTCATCTTCTCCTTCAAGTCTTTGCATAAGCCTCACCTTTTTAATGAGATTGTCTCCAACTTCTCTATTTAATACTGCCACCTACCCGCCCCTTCCCAGCCCCCTAACCACTGCATTCCCTGTGCTGCATACCTCACTCTAGTTTTTTCTCACTGCACTTACCCTATAATATATTGTAGTAGTATATAATTGATTTATTCCTTACATTCATTGTCTATTATCTGTCTCATCTGTCTAGAATTTAAGTTCTACAGAGAGCTCTTTATTTTGTTAACTAACGTATCCGCAGCAATAAGGAAGAGTGCCTGGCACACAGTAGGTACTCAAAAAATATTGGTTGAATGAATGAATGACTTCATAAGAATTTCTCTTTCTAAATACATAAAATGACATTTCTCCTGTTTCCACAGTGATTTCTGGCTGTTTCCAAATATCAGATCGCTAAATTGTATAATTTTATAGTTGGAAAGGCCCTTGACAGTAATGTAGCACAATCATGCCTTTATGTATATAAGTAAACCATGACCCAGAGAGATTAAGTGTCAGCACAAGGTCAACCAGCTAATTTACAGCAGAGCTAGAGGACTAGAGAGTCTCAATCCAACTACAAAATATGATTTTTCAACACTAGGTATATTCAAAAGAGTATACCACTGTCTCTGAGAGTTATACCAGAAAAGAGATGCTAACATATTTTCAGCTACAGCATCATCATTGCAATAAGTGTATATCCTCATGTACAGCATGAACTTGAATGAGTAAATTTAAGATTCTTTAAAATAGAATCACAAAACTTTAGAAATACTTCAGATAACCCCTCACCAAACTAGTTTTTAAATATAGTGCTTTACTTGGAGTAAAAATTAAGTATTTCTAGAAAAAGAATTAGGATCTAATCATAAATACATAAATTAAACCTTGATCATTTTCTACTTCCTTTATATTTTCTGTCGTCTGGGCTCTACTTTATTCCCTTGCTGACAGCTGCGGTCTTAATGTGCATCTTTGAGAAAATAGGTGCTTTTTGGTCCAAACCACTTTTATCTTTAGCTTATTAGAAGCATCCATATATCATAGCCTGGGGAAAGAAGATAAAATAGGGCATCTTTCTTGCATATAAATCATGGCTTGTGGATCACTGCTGTTAATTAAAAATCCTTGCAAGGCTAAATTCAACATGATGGAAGCTTAGGACATCCTTGCTAAAGGACAAACCTGAAAGGAAAAGTATCTTCAAATTTCTATGAGAAGGAAAGTAGGATTGGGTCATTGTGAATCCCTGCTTGGGAGTCAGGGTTAAAATTACTTATGCATATTATACTACACCATAATTTGTTGCTGATAGTGTGAGGTGAACACACTGTTCCTTGGTGTAACTGGGTTACTTTTTTGTTTCAGTGATGTTTGCTTTTTTCACTATTTTCTGGCAACATAGTAATCTTACTATTAAGTAGAGATAGGAAACATGCAGCCTTGATCATACAGTGTGTGAATTTCACAAGGTCAGAACAAAATAAGCAGAATTTTCACCATCCCATTTTAGTGACATATTCAAAAAAGAGGCCCATTAGCCTTGAGTCTGGTTTGCATGGTTATTTGATACCCTTAATGCATAAAGGAGAATGGTTAGTGTAGGTGTCTTTTCAAGGTATGAACGGATATTTATTTTAGGGTTGTGATTACTTATGCTCCTGGTTGGTGCCAGTCAGGTCAGTAGGATTATATTCCAGAAATTGATTTTTCCCCCAATGAGTAAATAATGAAGTAAGTTAACCTCATCTACTTCCTAATCTAAAACCTTTCACTTGTACCGGGAGGAAAGGCAGCTGCCTTTGCTCGAGATGTGCTTGTGCACAAGGCCAATAAACACCTTTGGGTTTTATATGAAGGTCACGCAAAGCTGATCATTTGGGAAATGTGTACAGTTGAAGTGCATCTTCTCTTCCTTGCTGTCAACAATCCTGGCTTTCAGAGATGTCTTCACCTATGTTAAAGGGTGAACGCAATACTGCATTGATCATGGACATGGCTGCTGCCCTGAGAGTTTCTCTTTCATTTATTTTAAGTGTTTTTTCAGATACGAGCATGGAAAGAAAACAGCACTTAGCTGGAAATGAAAATAAAAAGACAGGTGGAAAGTAGTGATTGTTTAGATTATGAATTATCTGGGCTTGCTTTATACAGTGCCTGTTATTTTATTACTGCACAACCTGTGGCTTCTTGAAGGATCCTAACACACCCGGAAGTCACAATTAGACTTAAAGATTTGACTCTTGTTATAGATGGAATCACCTAGTGGTCAGAGTAGTCCCATTTTGTTTCTTCATGATTCACATAGCTAATAATAATGATGGTATCCAACATAAGCATACATTTACTGCATGCCAGGAAGAACAGTAATACTTTACTTGTATTCTTTCATTTCATCCTTTTAGGGTCAGAAATCTAGCTAGCAGTGGTTTCAGGAATCAGGGTCAGGCCATCTGATTCCAAAATCTGGGTGTTTGGGCACTGGACATCACAGCCTCCTGTGCCCATAGTTAGTGGTAAGCAACAAAAATCATTAGCCTCCAAGTCATTCATTAGCTGTTTATGCCTCCTGTGTAGATACAGGATTATATTAGAGAGGACCTTTGGAGAGCTTCCCGTTCATTTGAGGAAATGAAAAATAAAAGGACTGAAAAACATTATAAAAAGTGATAACTTAATTGGAAATTATTTTTCCTTTCCTTCTCTGATATTTTAGAAATTGGCAGTATCTTTCCTATTTGAAAAAATTTAGAACTTTGATGCAATTTTGATTACTCCTTTATTTTTCGCTGTGATTGTTCGTGAGAAAGATGTTCACAATATTGAAAATTAAAAAATAGATAAAATCTGTCTTTTCTGGCAGACAACATTTCAATATATGGGGTTGAGGTTAAGTGACTTACTTGGGGAAACTGTAAATTCTGAGAGGAGAAATATATAGCTGGTCTTAGGAAAAATTTTTCTCTCATTTGTTCCCCAAACATCTGCTAAGCGCCCACTGTATACCAGGTAATGTGCTAAGCACAAAGACCCACCAGTTCTAGGTTAATGTCCCCTCTTATCTACTCCCCAAAACCATTAGACTTTCCCCAAACTGTATTTTAATTTTCTGATGATTTGTCTTATTTCCCTCCAGACACAGTAAGGGCAGGATGCACATCTACTTACGTGTAATACACAATCATAAGTGCCTAATAGAATATTTGGTACATGCTGGCTGAGGGAGAGAGAGGTAGACCTCACTCTGTCTGCATTCTTCCTGGACATACAGCTAGACTCAGTTTTTCCAACCACCCTTGAACATGTGTCTGAGTAATGGCCAATGGAATGTAAGCAGACAGGATAAGTAACTCTTCCAGGAGTGGCCCATGGAAACCTTCCACTTAGGATACTCTCTCTCTCCCCATCCATAAGCTAAATCCAGAGGACTCCAATGACCTCAAGGAAAGCAGGCCTATAAGATGGAGAGAGCTTTGGACCCTGAATGTAACATAGCTACCTCTCCCTGTGGTCAACCCTCACTGGAGTGGAAAGTGAGAGAAAAAATAATGTTTTATTGTGTTAAGCCAGAATTTTCTGGTTCAAAGTTTGCATAAGCTGGGTTTATTTACCTTAACTAGTACAGAGTCATGAATAAAAAAATGAATGAGCACTCCTGTCATCAAGGGGTTCTCAGTTTAATTTTTGAGTTTTGGAAATTTCATCTTTCCTATTTGAAGAGCCTTTTAGAAATCATTGGGTATTTGAAAAATACGAAAGACCTTTTTTTTTTTTTTTTTTTTTTTGCGGTACGCAGGCCTCTCACTGTTGTGGCCTCTCCCGCTGCGGAGCACAGGCTCCGGACGTGCAGGCTCAGCGGCCATGGCTCACGGGCCCAGCCGCTCCGCGGCATGTGGGATCTTCCCGGACCAGGGCACGAACCCGTGTCCCCTGCATCGGCAGGCGGACTCTCAACCACTGCGCCACCAGGGAAGCCCCGAAAAACATTTTTATGACACTTGCATAACCTGTGCTCAGAGGAACCACTTGGAAGAGTTATACTGGGAATCTGAAAATCCTTTGCCTCCACATATATAAGATAGACCAGCTCCCAAGGGATATAAAGATAAAAAACAAAATTCATGCCCTCAGGGAACTTGCATTCTGGTGGGGAGAAGAGGAGAGTAAATAGAAACTTACAACTCTGTATCATGACTTGTACTCAAGCAATCCTCTCTCTTTTCTCTCTACTCCCTCCCCACAGTCTTGCCTGTGGCTTTATCATCTGTGTGCTGACAGCTTTCATTGACAGCTTTCCTTTCACCCCAACAAACACTTCCTCTGAGATCCAGCTGCTTACCTGATATCTCAATTGGATGTCTCACAAACATCTCAAAGTGAGCACGTCCAAATTGGAACTCATAACTGACCCTCACCAAACCTGTTTTCTCAGCACAAAAAAATGGCACCGCCATTCCTCCTACATAGTTGTGCAAGTAGCAAGTTTGTGAATCATTCTTGACACCTTCCTTTTCCTCATTCCTTATCTCATCTCAACCACAGAGTCCTGTCAACTTTACCTTCTCACTATTTCCCAAATCCTTCCACTCTTCTCCGTCTTGGCCTCCATTCTAATCTAAGCCTGGGCCATAGCAAATGCTACCAAACTAGCTGCCCCATATATATTCCAATATATCTTTTATCCATTACCTACATTGCATCCAGAATGACAGTTTAAAAATAGAAATATGACTATGTATCTTCTTAGTTGAGTACCTTTCGATGACATCCCATTTTCCATAGGTGAAAATAAAATCCTTAACAATTCCAGTATCCTTGAATTTTCTGACCCCTATCTACTTCACCACTCCCATCTCACACCAATCTCTCTCCATGACTTCATCGCCTTGGCCTGTTTCTTGAATGTGTTCCACGCTCCTTGCCCTATCAGGGCTGTTCTCTCACCAGAAATGCTCCCCGAGTTTTGTCTCAGCAAAAACATCATACCCAACCAAAGGAAGCCTCCCCTGCCCTTCTGCTGTATATCAGGTTCCTTTCCCTCTTCTTACACTTATAATTGGAATTAAGTATATAATTGTAATTAGCTAGTTAATTATGGCCTCCCCCGTTTGACCTTATGCTCTATGAGAACAGAGAGAAGGTCTCTTTGTTCACTGCTGTACTCCTAGTGCCTAGTACAGGGTCTGACATAAGTAAGGTAATAAATAATTAAACACATGATGCAATACAGACATATCAGAGAGGGAACTAACCACAGCAGGGGCATTGGAGATGCTTTTCCTAAGAACATACCTGAGTTTCTCTAGCAAGGATCAGTAAAAACTGGCCAATAAAAGATGGTGATTAAGATCTTCTTGGAAAGTATACCTGAAGCACTTGCTGTGAGTCAGGTGTAGTGATAAGCATTTCATATTCCCTACACCATTTTACATTTGAAGAAGCGGAAACACAGAAATTGAAGAACTCCCCAACATGACAGAGTCAGGATTTACATCCAGATGTTTTGACTTGAGAGGCCCTAGGACATTATAACTGTAGACCTTTTTCCTGTGAAAGAGCTTCAGAATTTAAAAAACCAGTAGTAGTTTATAAAAATCAGCAGAACCATGTCCCTGGTTTGGGGCCCTGTTCTATAAGACCCCAGGAGCAAATTTATATTCAGTGGAACTATAACAAACTAAGGATTGGAGATATCTGCCTTTGCAGTTGGTGGCGATCTGGCCTGATTGATGGGGCTAGGATTGGGTAGGTCTGGTTGTCTGAAGTGAACTACAGTATGACTGGCCTGCTGGGAGAAGGGACTCCGCTCATGAGGCAAGCAACTGGGTGAGGTGAGTGATTGTTCTCTACTCCTGGAGTGAGTGGAATTGTAGATGACAGTCTGCCTTGGCTTGTAGGTCCTCATCAAGGAAATGATCTCAAGTAAAATCACACTGGAGAACATTTACAAACTAGGAAGTCTCTCTGAAAGGGACAGGGTTCTCTACTAGGAAAAGAGACAGAGTGAGGAGGAGGAGCCATCCTTGGGAGTAAGAAAGTAGTATAAGAAGCTAAAATGACTACAGCTCTGCCTTGCTTTTAGTTTTCCACGTCGTTTATTGTCTTGGCAAAATTTTTGGAATATTAAATTATCCAGAGAGAGGGGGAAATGGTCTGTGCAGTATTCACCTGGATATTGCATAAGCAGTATCTGCATTCTCTGTGGTTTCCTGTGCCCTGTTTACCAAGTTCTGGAGCCAAGAACACCCTCCCTTTGTACTTTCTGTAGATTTCTCCGCAGGTCTAATCTTGCCACTCTTTCCTGATACACTGGAGAGTGATTCTTTCAGTCAGTTCTCTTCCCTCCACCTCCACAAGTTAAATAACTCCTGTCAGCCAGTATGGATTTTGGAAATGTCAGGAGAGGAGTTCTGACTTTAACTGACCATGAGATTGTTATCAGTCTTCTTTGAAACACTGGCCTGGCAGTGTGTGGGTAATGACCCAGTTACAGTATTATTGGATATGGTTTTAACACAAAGCTTTTAAAAGACATTTGGCAAAGACCAACTTTTTCTGTAAAGCTCAACTGGAAATAAAGCAATGTTCACTCCTCCCATGACCTTGTTCACTCGAAGGTCATTAACCATTTTGTTACTTTAACGGATGTCTTTTGTTGTTGTTCTATCCCTATAGGCAGCATACCAACAAGTGGAAGAAAAAAATCACTTTTCTCCATAACTTAGAGCCCTATACTGGAATCCTTGGAGAAGGGAAAGATTTCTTGAAACAAGTTGATATGTTGCAGTGAGATGATTCTCAAACTGATTCCACTCCAGGAGTGATCTATAGACCTCATCAGGTTAGGGTTATTTGGTACTTGAAAACTGTAGTTTTAAAACATCTCTTATTTCTCCTTGCTAGCCAGACATTGTTTGAGAATGCTAGTAGGTCTGTGTGTCGATTTAATGGCAACTACATTAAAGTTGATTGTGGTTTTTAAAAAGTCCCTTCCAAGTAAAGGTGGTAATTCAATCCAGAGTAATCATGTGTCAAAGAAGTGGTCCTAACTCAATTCTTTTATAGAAGTTGGAGCAAAGAGAGTTTGTAAGTTTTGAGCTTCCGTGGAAAAACCCAGAATAGAATTCATGCTCTAATCTATATAAAGCAGGTGGTTACCTTGACTTTCCTAGACTAGTTTTCTCCTGCCTTACTGAATTGCCTACATCTCCATTTTACCTTTTACGTAGAGCAGAGCCCAAGCAAAGTTCAATATTCTTGCATATGTGAATTTGATATCATTTATATGGCAGGGAGAGGGAAGATACAGAGGAAATGGAACATGGGTCAGGGCTACCCTCATGGGTCAGGGCAGCAGCTTTACTCTAGGGCTGCCATGTATGGCCATACATCCAGCCACACATACATTCAGCACTGCCCGAAGGCACCAAGCCCAGAAATCCAGCCTGTACTTCTCTTACCAAGTCCCACACCCTAGCATGGAATTGCATTCCCCCAAAGGAAAGGAGGGTGCCTTTTTTGCCACAGAAAGGCAACTGCAGTTTACTAAGCCAGATGCCCTTGGGATTATTGCAAACCAGAGGGGTGCCTTATTCTAACTGACACAAGACTGCCCTTTGGACTAATGGGATCCTGCGCAGTTCTTAACCCCAGACCACCGATCCCAGTTTCTAATAGGTTACAGCACCCTCACAACCCTTGCTTATACATGATGCAAGCTGATGCCTTGGATCAGATTCCTTAGAGGCAGAGCCTGAAACAGAGATTCTCATTCAAGTGTAAAGTGACCAACTATCCTTGTTTGCCCAGGACCAGGGGATTGCCCGGGATGTGAGACTTTCAGTCCTAAAGCTGGGAAAGGCTTGGGAAAATCAGGATGATCTGACCACCCTATCAAGTGACATATTGTGGGAGTTTTTTCAGGGGAAGGGAAGTGAGGGAAGCAGGATAGGGTAAGGGAATAAAGCTAAGCGAGGAAGTCGTCTCAGCTGGAGAATTCTTTCAACCTGGTCCATGGGAAACTCTGAGG
Source organism: Lagenorhynchus albirostris (assembly GCF_949774975.1). Classification (NCBI taxonomy): domain Eukaryota; kingdom Metazoa; phylum Chordata; class Mammalia; order Artiodactyla; family Delphinidae; genus Lagenorhynchus; species Lagenorhynchus albirostris. Next base: position 105,861,438 of record NC_083116.1, on the reverse strand, counting down.
TATTAATTGGTTTGTTCCACCTTGAGGTAAGAGGGTCAATTTCTATAACCTTGTGTCAGTCAGTCATTGGCCAGTGGCTGTCGCTGGGGCATGCAGGATATGGAAATTCCTGGATGAGGGAGCTCTCCTTAGGGAAAAAGCAGTGCAGGCAGTTCTACCGAAAAGGGGGCAGCTGTGGGCTAACCCTCAGAGAAGCTGGGTGCAGCCACCCAGTGAAAGAAATATGTGTGTGGCTCAGGTATTCATACCTACACTCTTTGCCGAACTATGACTCCAGGGAGAGTGATAGAGTATAACACAACACTCATATCACTTAGTGCCAAAGAGAAAGAAAGCTTTGGAAGAGCAGGTAGTTCCTGGGGATCAGATCAGGAGTGAGAACATCAGTTATGACAGCAAAGCCCCCATATTCTTTCATGGAGAAAGCCTGGTGATGTCATCTCCTCAAGGACCATAACTCTCTATTGCACACTTGTGTTTCTGTTTGTCCTCACTGTCTAGAGTGAGAGCAAGAAGAGTTCGTTATGTCCTCCCAGTGTCTTGGAAAACCCTGGAAGCAGCGTTCTTGCCAATGTCCCAGGTAGGGTGGCCAACTTGTTCTGGTTTGCTTGGGCATTTTCCGGTTTTAGCCAAAAAAAATCCCACATACTGAAAAACCCCTCAGTCCTAGGACAACCAGTACCATTGGTCACTCTAGCTCCTAGAGATTAAACCACTAAATTGTTACCCGGAGTAGGGGGGGGGAGGATTTTCATTCCCTAGATGGTCTCCGAAGTGAAAAAGTCAATTAAAATCTGGAATCCTTTTAGGTATTACAGTGCTAATTCATGCTGAATGCTAATACAACTTTACTGTAGCTGCTAGAGGGCAAACAGGAAAAACTACAGGTAAATAAGAAACACGAAGCAATGAATTCCAAACTGGGCATTTGGATTCTATGGAAGAGATAAGTGAGACATGATTGGAGATGCACTTTAGGAAGATTGATCTGGGAGTAGTGTGTAAAATGTAGAACAGAGAAGTCCTAAATTAAATCAAGTATGAGTTATTTTCTCTTTGGGTGACTTTCATCTAGTGGGCTGGCAGCAGTATCAGGCACACCCTGTTTTTCTTGGCCTCACTCTGATTTGATCTTTGAAATTCCAGTTATATTCTAGAAGCTGGATGTACTTGCATAATACATCACTAGAAGGAAATATGAGAAATTGGGCCAAAAAAACACATTTCCTCTGGGGAGAACTGCATGGCTGGAGAGCAAAGTGCTGGGGAAATCATTAATCACATGCCCTTTGGAACTTTTGAATTTTGAACAATGTGAAGGTATCACCAATTCACAAATTAATAATATAATTTAAATTTAATAAGCGAAAAAACAAAAAAGAAGCTAGGAAGGAGGAAAGACCCAGGATGAAACAGGCTGAGCTACATTTTAGAATTCTGCATCCAATTTTCCAGGCTGAATTGACTGATTCTGGGTCTAACTTAATTCCATCTGTGTGTATCAATCAACAAATAATTGATGTGTTTAATTTTATTTCGTAAGTTATGTAAATACGAAATTACTTGAAGTTGTCTTCTGCTATTTTTTCCATGTAAAACAAACAACAACAAAAATAAATATAAGACACATACGTGCATGGGGAAGTTAAAGTTCAATTTAAGCAGCAGTATATGGTGGAAAGTGCATGGGTTTCAGAATGGGACAACTGAGTTCAAATCCTAGTTGTATGACTTAATAGCTATTGGTTTTGGGGGCAGATTAGTCATCCTAATTGAGCCCATTTGCTGGTCTGTAAGTGATAATAATAGCTACCTCAGAGGGCTACCGTAGAGATTAAATGAGAATCTATATGCGAAAATTCATAAAAAGAGGAAAGTTCTCCTTCCTCTGCCAAAGCATCTAGTACCATGCTCTGCACACTGATGGTGTGATACATAAATATGAGCTGAGTAATAAAATAAATGATTGTTAGCTGATAATTAATTTGACATCAATATCATAGTATATTATTTCAGAAAAAATCTAAACAGGATTTAGGATATCTGGGTTCTGGCCTCAATACTCTTTGACCTTAAAAGAGTTACTTAACCTCTTTGGTATTGAGTTCTTTCTCCCTGAGATGCTCCCTGAGCTACATGGCTCACTGTCTTCCATTCTTCAAATCTTTGTTGAAGACTTTTCAATGAGGACTTCCCAGAACACCTATTTAAATCTGCAGATCTTTTCTTCTCTAGCTCTCTAGATTATCACCATCTGCCATGCTATTTGTTTTACTTGTTTGTTTAGTATATATTTCCTCCCCTTTTATAATAATAAACCCCATGAGAGCACGGGTTTTGTTTACTGTGTTCCCTGCTCTCTCTTGAGCATCTAGAGCAGTGTCCCATACATGGGAGGCATTAAAGTTTTGTTGAATGAATGTATGTATAAGTGTGTAAATTGAGAGGCTGGAGTAAGAGAACTTTACAGTCCCTATCAGTTCTACCGCTCCATGACAAATGCTTCCAATTTCTATTTTGTTCCAATTTTAACTTATCTTAAAAGATTTTAGGTCTATGTTACTAGAAGAGCTAACTTTACCAATAATGACAGTCTACATGATTTAAAAAATGAGACCAGTAAATACAAGTGTGTCTCTAAATAGTTTCATATTTAATTAGCAAAGAGTTTTTTTTTTAAGAATCAGTTTTATTTATTTATTTTGGTTGCATTGGGTCTTTGTTGCTGCGCACGAGCTTTCTCTAGTTGCGGCGAACGGGGGCTACTCTTCATTGCGGTGTGCGGGCTTCTCATTGCGGTGGCTTCTTGTGTTGCGGAGCACGGGCTCTAGGCGCACAGGCTTCAGTAGTTGTGGCATGCGGGCTCAGTAGTTGTGGTTCGTGGGCTCTAGAGCGCAGGCTCAGCAGCTGTGGCGCACAGGCTTTGTTGCTCCACGGCATGTGGGATCTTCCCCGACCAGGGATTGAACCCATGTCCCCTGCATTGGCAGGAGGATTCTTAACCACTGTGCCACCAGGGAAGTCCCAGAAAACGGTTTTATTCTTTGAAAATCAGAAAAACCCTGAAGACCATGAGAAAAAAAAAAAGCAACTTAAACAACCCAATGTGATTATTAAATTATGAGAGTAAGATGGGAAATTTTTCATGTACTCCTCAAAAATAAGATAAACATAATTTAGTGTTTTCTTAGGAATTATTTACTTTGATGGCTTCTTTTATTTAAATTTTATTTATTACATAATGGGTAGAAGCTTAAATTTTTTCAATAAATTTATTTAGTTAGTTATTTTTGGCTGCGTTGGCTCTTCGATGCTGCACACGGGCTTTCTTTAATTGTGGCGAGCGGAAGCTGCTCTTCGTTGCTGTGCGTGGGCTTCTCACTGTGGTGGCTTCCCTTGTTGCAGAGCACGTTGCTCTAGGCACGCGAGTTTCAGTAGTTGCGGCTTGCAGGCTCTAGAGCACAGGCTCAGTAGTTGTGGCACACGGGTTTAGTTGCTCCGTGGCATGTGGGATCTTCCCAGACCAGGGCTCGAACCCATGTCCCCTGCATTGGCAGGCAGATTCTTAACCACTGTGCCACCAGGGAAGTCCAGAAGCTTAAATTTTGCAAATAAAACTATCAGGTATACTTATGGATTTTTCAGGACAAGATTTAAACTTTTTTTTTTTCTGGCTGCGCCTTGACCAGGGATTGAACCCATGCCCTCGTCAGTGAAAGCGCAGAGTCCTAACCACTGGACCGCCAGGGAATTACCATAAACATTCTCTTTTTAATTATTTGATTCTAAAGTTTAGTTTGCTTATTTGGAGTCCTTATTTCAGGAATTATAGTCAATTTTAGTGTTGGAGGTATAGTGTATAGAAGTGACTTAAATTTAGGTTTTCTCAGAAGTACACTAGGAAGCAGCGTCTCTCTTCCCAACTGGCAAAGTTGTTTATTGACCTTTGTATGTCCATCTTGGAAAGTTAGGTCAGTGAAAAGTCAGTTATTGGACTAGGAGACCAGAAGGCTGGTACTCTAGTTCAATATCTACCAATGCACCAATATGTGACTTTGGTTTTGTCCTATAATCCCTCTGATTTCTGGTTCCTTAACTGTAATAGAGTGAATATTTTAGAGAATGACCTTCATTAGGTATTCATCACCTTGCTGTCAGTGACAGAGGCCATTACTTGGTCTCTCTTGTCTTTCTCTCTAGAGTCCTTGTAGACCTCGGACATGCTAGTTTTAGCTCAGAAGAAGGAAAACATGATTGACCCTAGTTTGGGATTCTGTGAACAATTGAGCACAATAGAAACATAGACAATAAGTCATTATTTCAGCTCTATAATATTTGCCCCCTGTGACAGAAAGAATCGTATGTGTTCATCAAGCTATTTCATTTTTTCCTGGGCACACAGAAAGACTACATTTTCCCATCGTGCTTGTATTAATATCTAGATGAAGACATATGACCACTTTTATACAATGGATTGTAAGCAATGTTATGTATCCTCCTTTGGAGATGAGACCCCTAAAATCTTCAGTGAGATCTTCTAAGCTCTCTTCTCTTGTCTCCTGCATGGATAGAGAGCGTTTAGTGGAGGATTCCAAAGCTGATCTGTGAAAGAAGTTGCCATGATCCTCAAGTCACTACTTAGAGCAAAGTTGCCCAGAATAACTGCTTAGCCAGAAATAGCTACTCTGAAGTTTGTATTGGCAAGAACTGAACTTATTGTCTTTAAGAATTACAGTTGATTCTTATAGCACTTGGACCTATTCTAAATAATATACTCCCCTCCATTCTGCAGTTAACCAGCAAGTAATTATTTTGCACGGTTTGGTTTCCTTTCTAAATTAAGGAACTAAACAGTAATTCATGGTAACAACTGATTTGACCATACAATCAGATTTTGAAATGGTTTGATTTTGGGCATATGTAAACATGGACTGCAATTTATAGGGACTTATAGCAGTCCCTATAGTGCTAATACCTTTATAAGTGAGCAGAGAAAGAAAAGATTAAAGAGCCACTACATATTGTTACAGATAATGTCTTATATTTCATCCAGAGGCACATAGGAAAGTATTTAAAATATAGATTCACGGGCTTCCCTGGTGGCGCAGTGGTTGAGAGTCTGCCTGCTGATGCAGGGGACACGGGTTCGTGCCCCGGTCCGGGAAGATTCCACATGCCGCGGAGCGGCTGGGCCCGTGAGCCATGGCCGCTGAGCCTGCGCGTCCGGAGCCTGTGCTCCGCAATGGGAGAGGCCACAACAGTGAGAGGCCCACGTACCACAAAAATATATATATATATATAGATATAGATATAGATATATATAGATTCACTAGGGCAGCTTACCAATTTACATGTAAGTTTGAAAATTAAAAATTAGTGTTGCCCTAGTAATGTGAACTCTTCTAAATTGTGTATTACCCCTGGTCCAAGATCAAGTGGATATAGTTAAGTCTCAAAGAAGAAATTTCCATAAAATTATGAGAAACTGAAAATAGTGTTTTATAATAGAAGCCCGGAGAAACTTAAATTATGGCTTTTAACTTCTGGAGAAGGGGAAAATACTTGGTGACTGTTGGAAGAAAATATGTTTTATTCCTAAAAAAATTGAAGCATGAGTTTATATACTTAAATGGCCTTATTATTTATTTTCTTGTTACAAAATGAGAATGTTTATTTTTAGAAGTGTGTTGTTTAGTCTCTAAATATTTGGGGATATTCTAACTATATTTCTATTTTTGATTTGTAGTTTAATTCCGTTGTGATCTGAAAGCATACTCTGTATGATTTCTATTTTTAAAATTTGTCAAGTTGTACTTTATGGCCCAGAATGTGGTCTATCTTGGTGAATGTTCCATGTGAGCTTGAGAAGAATGTGTATTCTGCTATTGTTGGGTCAAGTATTCTGTAAATGTCAATTAAATCCAGTTGATTGATGGTGCTGTTCAGTTCAATTATATCCTTACTGATTTTCTATCTGATGGAACTGTCAATTACTGAGAGAGGAGTATTGAAATTTCCAACTATAATTATGGGTTTGTGGATTTCTCTTTATAGTTCAGTCAGTTTTTGCCTCATGTATTTTGATGCTCTGTTCTTAGGTATGTACATATTAATGATTGGTACGTCTTCTTGGAGAATTGACCCCTTTACAGTTATGTAATACCCCTCTTTATCTTTGATAAACTTCCTTGCTCTGAGGTCTGCTTTGTTTGAAATTAACGTAGCTACTGCAGCTTTCCTTTGATTAATGTTCAAGTTGCATATCTTCTCATCCCTTTACTTTTAATCTGTCTATGTCTTTATGTTTAAAGTGGGTTTCATGTAGACAGAATCTAGTTGGGCCTTATTTTTTCTTAATCCATTCTGACATTCTCTGTCTTTCCATTGGTGTATTTAGATCATTGACATTTGAAGTGATAATTGATATAGTTAGATTAATATCTATCATATTTAACTGTTTTTAAATTGTCTTTGTTTTTTGTTTCTTTGTGTGTGTATGTGTTCCACTCTTTTCCTGCATTCTTAGGTTTTTAATTGAACATTTATATGATTCCATTTATCTCTTCTCATAGTGAGTCAATTATATTTCCTTAAAAAATTCCTTTTAAGTGGTTGCTGTAGAGTTTGCCATATACATTTACAACAAATCGAATACACTTTCAAATAACACCGTATCACTTCATGGGTAGTGCAGATACCTTATAACAGAGTATGCTCAATTTCTCCATCCTGTCCCTACACTGCTGTTGTTCATTTCACTTATCCACAAGTTATAGTCATCAAATACGTTGTTGCTATTATTATTTTGAACAAACTATTATCTGTTAGATCAATTAAGATTAGGAAAATAAAAGATTTTATTTTGCCTTCGTATATTCCTTTCTTTAGATAGATCTTTGTTTCTGGCCTATATGGTTTTCTGTGAATAATTTCTTTTAACATTTCTTGCAAGACAGGTCTACTGGTGACAAATTCCCTCAATTTTTATTTGTTTGAGAAAATCTTTATCTCTTCTTCATTTTTGAAGCATAATTTTGCAAAGTACAGAATTTGGGGTTGGTTGGTTGGTTTTGTTTGTTTGTTTTGCGGTACTCGGGCCTCTCACTGTTGTGGCCTCTCCTGTTGCAGAGCACAGGCTCTGGACTCGCAGGCTCAGCGGCCATGGCTCACGGGCCCAGCCGCTCCATGGCATGTGGGATCCTCCCAGACCGGGGCATGAACCCATGTCCTCTGCATTGGCAGGTGGACTCTCAACCACTGCGCCACCAGGGAAGCCCAGTTGGTTGGGTTTTTTCTTTCAAAACTTTAAATATTTTATTGCACTCTCTTCTTGCTTGCATGGTTTCTAAAGGAGAGTTCAGTAAAATTCTTCTTCTTGTTTCTCCATGGGTAAGATGGCCCCCCTCCCTTCTGACTTCCTTCAAAATTTTCTCTTTGTCTTTGCTGTTTTGTAGTTTGAATATAGTAAGCTATTATGAGTTGAATTATGTCATCCCTCCCACCCCTTGGTGAAGATATGTTGAAGTCCTAATTCCCAGAACCTCAGAATGTGATCTTGTTTGGAAATAAGGTCATTGCAGATGTAATTATTTAAGTTATGATGAGGTCATACTGGAGTAGGGTGAGGCCCTAATCCAATATGACTGGTGTTCTTATAAGAAGATAATTATGTGAAGACAGAGATACACAGAATGCCATGTGATAGTGAAGGCAAATATTGGAGTTACCCAGCTGTAGGCCAAGGAATGCCAGAGATTGCCAACAAACCACCAGAAGCTAGGAAGAGGCAAGGAAGGATTTCCTTGCTGGTTTCAGAGGGCATGGCCCTGCTGACACCTTCATTTCAGACTTCTAGCCCCCAGAACTGTGAGACAATAAATTTCTATTGTTTTAAACCACTCAGTTTATGGTGGCTTTGTTATATGGCAGCCCTAGAAAACTAACACATATATGTAGGTATAGATTTTTGGTATTTTTCCTCCTTCATGGTCTCTGAGCTTCCTGGATCTATGGTTTAGTGTCTGTCATTAATTTTGGAAAATTCTCAGCCATTATTACTCCAAATATTTCATCTATTCCTTTCTCTCTGTCTTGTTCTTCTGTTTCTTATGCATGTTGTTGCAACTTGTATAACTGTCCCACAGTTCTTGAATATTCTGTTCCATTTTTTCTGTTCTTTTTTCTCTATGCTTTTCTATTGGATGTTTCTATTGACATATCTTCAGGCATACTACTTTCCTTAGCTGTGTCCACTCCACTGATGAGTCCATCAAAGGTACTCTTCACTTCTGTTATGGTGTTTTTCATTCCTAGCATTTCCTTTTGGTTTTTTCTTAGAGTGTTGATCTCTCTGCTTATAATACCCATCTGTCCTTGCATGTTGTCCAGTTTTTCTATTAGAGCTCTTAGCATATTAATCATATTAATTTTCTAGGGCTGCTGTAACAAAGTCCTACAGATTGGTTGGCTTAAACAATAGAAATTTCTTTTCTCATAGTTCTGGAGGCTAAAAGTCCAAGGTCAAGGGGTCAGCAGGGTTGGTTGCTTCTGAGGCCTCTAGATGGTCGTCTTCTCTTTGTATCTTCACATAGTCTTCCCTCTCTGCTTATCAGTGTCCTAATTTCGTCTTCTTATAAGGACACTGGTTAGATTAGATTAGATCCCACTCTAATGACCTCATTTAACTTAATTACCTCTTTAAAGGCCCTTTCTCTAAACACAGTCACATTCTGGGGTAATGGGAATTAGGACTTCGACATGAATTTGGGGGGACATGATTCAGACCATAACATAGTTATTTTAAATTCCCAATCTGATATTCTAAAATCTCTGTGCCATATCTAAGTCTGTTTCTGATGCTTGCTTTGTCTCTTCAGATTTTGATTTTGCTTTTTAGCATGCCTTGTAATTTTTTGTTGAAAGGTAGACCTGATGGATTGAGTAGAAGAAACTGAAATGGATATGCCTTTAGTATGAGGTTTTATGTGTATCTGGCTGGGATGCTTACTGTTTGCTATAGCTGTGGCATCAGAGACTACAATATCATCTAGCTTGCTTGTTTTTGTCCCCCCTATTATCTTTGGGTTTCCCTAGAGACTTCTTCTTAAGTTGGGTCTGAGGTTATAGTTCTTTCAGCCGTAAGCCCCTGTTATTATACAGAGGCCATATTAGTGTGGGGATAAAATGTGGGGGTAGGAGAAGCATTTTATAATCTTCTGATTAGGTTTCAGTCTTTAGTGAGTCTGTGATTTTTAAGTTATGAGAGTAAGTTGGGAAAATATTCATGTACTCCTCAAAAATGTGATAAACGTAACAATTTATTTTTTTCTTATAAATCATTTACTTTGATACTTCTTTTATTTAAATTTCATTTATTACATAGTGGGTGGACGTTTAAATTTTGACAATAAAACTACCAGGTACATGTATGTATTTTTCAGGACAAGATTTAAACATTTTCCTTTTAATTATTTGATTCTGAAGTTTAGTTTGCTTATTTCGAGTCCTTATTTCAGGAATTATAGCCAATTTTAGCATCAGAGGTACAGTGTGTAGGAGTGACTTAGGTGAGACAGGAAGGCTAGAGGGACCTGGAATCAAGTATTTCCCTTCCCCCAGATCATTTAGGCTGTGGTAAAATCTAAGTGGGTTAGGCTCTGGCAAAACAGTTTCCTTTGAAGGCAGGCCATTATTAAGGAGAGCAGAACGCTCTGGGCTCATTTCAAATTCATTACTCCCACAAACCCACCCCTACCTGGAGCTCAAGGTGATTTTTCTCTGATCTTCACCCTGAGAAGCTGGTCAGGCTCCTAGAGGTAATACAGCACTCATAAAAGTATGGAAGTCGTCCCTATAAGACTGGGCCCCAGGAGTTTACTCTCTCAATTTAGTCCACACTCAGCCTCTAGCGATTATATTGTTATCCTTTCAGTAGGTACACTTAAAGCTTATGAAGCTCCTGTAGCACCTTCTGTTGCTGGTAAACTGTGACTCTATGTATCGTGTATTGCTAATTTCTGGGGCAGCAGTTTACCACGGGACCTGAATCCTCTGATGGATCTAAGCAGAGTTGTAGTGTTTCAGTTTGTTTACAAGCATTTTTCCTGTTATAACGATAGAAGTGATGTCTTCCAAGCTCTTTATATGTTGGACTAGAAACCAGAGTCAAAAATGTTTATTTTTGAAAATTAAGACAAGCAAAGAGAAGAACAAAGTCACCCATAATCTCATCACCCTAAGATAAAAAGTTAGAATATTGTTATATAGCTTTCCAATTATTTTTCTACCTATATAATTGTTTTATACATTATTTTAAATATTCAGAGAAGACATAGAATACTAAAATTACCCATATACCCATGTTAATTGTTTGTTCCATTGTTTTCTTGTTGATGCCTCCTTTGACCCTTCTCAGTTCAGTTCTTTACCTTCACTCCGTAAAGAAAACTACAATCCTGATTTTAATCTGTATTTTTCCTGATACTCTTTTTGTTATTTCTTTATAATATATGTATATTATTAAACATTACTTAAACATAATCATATTGTACATAATCTTCAACAAGTTGCTATTCTCAATCACCCTTTTGCTTTGGTGATTTATTCATATTGAAACACATACATCTAGTTCATTTATTTATTTATTTATTTATTTATTTATTTATTTATTTATTTATTTATTTATTTATTTTGCGTTATGCGGGCCTCTCACTGTTGTGGCCTCTCCCGTTGCGGAGCACAGGCTCCGGATGCGCAGGCTTAACAGCCATGGCTCACGGGCCCAGCCGCTCCGCGGCATGTGGGATCTTCCCAGACCGGGGCACAAACCCATGTCCCCTGCATTGGCAAGCGGACTCTCAACCACTGTGCCACCAGGGAAGCCCCTAGTTCATTTATTTTAACTGTCTCTGATCTTACACTATATGAACTTATCTAATTTGTTAATCCCTTCTTCTATTAATGTGCATCTAGATTGCGTCCAGTTTTTCACTCTAACAGGCAATGCTGCAATGACCATTCTTCTGTGTATCTCTGTGCACACATGTGAGTTTCACACAAGAGGCTGTGTGGTATAGGATGAAAGAGCACAGGCTTCAAAGGCAGTGCTGCCTCAGTTTAAATTCCCATGTTAATGCTTACCAGTAGTGTAATCACAGGCAATCTGTATGTTGAGGCAGTATTATTCAGGGCCTAGAACACCAAGGTGAGAATATAATACTTAATTGAATAGGCGATAAGGAGCCACTGGAGATTTTGAGCAGGAGGTGACGAGATCAGATTGACAGTGAGATTTATCTGGAAGCAGTGTAAACCATGAATTGACCTAGAAAGTTGAGAGATGGGAAAGTCAGCCCATTCTATTTGCATTTCTGGATGTGTTACCTGTCTAAGTTCTCAAACCATGAATTATTTCAAACCATATGGAATTGTGAAGGAAACATTCTGAGTAAATAAAATAAGAATCCTCATTTATTTTCAACCTGGTGGTGATCCTTTTTTTTTTCCTTATCTTCCTCAATTTTCTTTTTTTTGGCTTCCCAATTTCTGGATCCCATAATGCATCTTCATTTTCACTTAGTATTCTCTCTTTTATTTCTCCTCTCTCCAAAGTAAAAGCTGAAATCATTCACAGCAAAAGAATTAGAGTTGATCATCTCCCCAAATAATTCTTACTTTTGAAACTTCATTCTTTTATATCAAAGTAATACATACACATAGTAAACAATTAAGTAGTACAGAAAAGATTACAATGAAAAGCAACTGTCTCTAGGCCTAGCTCGTCACACCTTCAGGGTTATTCGCCAGGAGCAACCTCTTTAACCTTTTTTAGTTCTTTGGATATTTATCTTAGTAACTCTAAATAACTTAATATACTTATGCATCTACTTCTTGCTTTGTCCACTTTAAATTATATCTATTTACAGCCTTCTATGAAAAATGTAGATTTCATTCAATAATATTAACCCCACTTCCCCATCTCTTACTTCTGTTTTTTTCTTAATTATGCAAACTGTAGGATTTCCTATTGATTGCTTTTATAACTTTCAATAATATACATAAAACTCCACTTTCCCCATATCTTCCCCCATGTTATTGTTATTTGTTTGTTTCTATTGCTTGCTTTTATAGCTTTAAATAATGCACCTTGAACTCTATTTCATGCCCTATCAAGTTTTAACTGTTATCTCTCTACTTTCTACCTTGTGAGATGAAGATACCCCTTTTTTCTATTTCTTCCTTCCACTTCTCACCTATCATCAGTTTTCCTTTAATCACATTGTCAAGGCTGCTAAACCTTTCATTCCACTTTGTGGTCATATTTAAGTATTTCATGCTTCATGTAAAGACTATAAAAGATAAATACCAAAAACATTATTATGGGGATGAAAATATTATTCACTCTTCCGTCAACTAGTATTTACTTTTCCATGGATTGAATGCCATCAATCTTGGACCCCTTAAAGAGGAATGTTCCTATCATCAAGGTAAACTATAGTTTCATTTCTTACAGTTCGTCAATTGCTTCAAATCATATCATAATTTTCTTTAGTTTGCTACTAGATTGGCTAAAATTAAAAAGCCTAACAATACGAAGCGCTGTAAGGGATGTGGAGCAACTAGAATTCCCAAACACTGCTGGTGAAAATGTTAATTGGTACAACCACTTCAGAAAACGGTTTAGCATTATCTATTAAAACTGAACATATGTGCACCCTATGATCCAGCTCCTCCACTCTCACATATATGCCCCAAAGAAATGTGAGAGTAAGAATATCCATAGTAGCACTATTTATAATAGCCAAATCTGGAAGCAATACAAATATCTATGAACAATGGAATGAATTAATAAATTGTAGCACATTCATACAGTAAAATACCATACAACAATGAGAATGTGTTGCCGTTTGCAACACATGAATAGTATTGGATAAAAGAAGACAGATATAGGGACTTTCCTCGTGGTCCAGTGGTTAAGAATCCACCTTCCAGTGCAGGGGACACGGGTTCATTCCCTGGTCGGGGAACCAAGATCCCACATGCCATGGGGCAACTAAGCCTGCGTGCTCTGGAGCCTGTGCGCAACAACTAGAGAGCCCGTGCACTGCAACAGAGTCCACGTGCCACAATGAAGGAAAGCCCATGCACCGCCAGGAAAGATCCTGCATGCTGCAACGAAGATCCCATGTGCCACAACTAAGACCCGAAGCAGCCAAATAAATAAACAAATAAATAAAAGAAGACAGATATAAAAGAGTAATATACTATATGATTCATTTGTATATAATTAAAAGACAGGAAGAAATATTCTATAGAGCATTAGAAGTCAGCATTGTGGTTACCCTCAGGCATTCAGGTAGTAACTAGGATTACAAGAAGGATTTTGGGGTGCTGATAGTATTCAATTTCTTGATATGAATGGTGTTTACATGGATGTGTTTACTTTGTGAAAATTCATCAAGCAGTATATGGGCTTTTGTTATGCATGTTATACTTCAGTTTTTTAAAATTAACCTTAAAATGGTTCTTTTAGTGGTCAAATATAAATGGCTTATTTTCTGTTGGGTTCAAAAATAATTTTTAATTAAATCACATCTTTTATTTTCTTCTTTGTACTGTCTTGGAAAGTTTGTACCCACTTCCCACTTCGCCTCTCTTTTGTCCCCGTTTCCCATAACCCTTTAGACTGTGAGTCAGCATCAAGCTAGCAGTTTGTCAAAGTAACGGCTGTAAGCATTTCAACTTTCCCATCCCGTGACACATTTCATCATTTTCTTTCTTTTTCATGGTAGTTGATAAGGCCAATCAACAGAATATATCCCTTCTTGTAATTTGTTTTTTCACTTAGAGTCCTAATTAGCATAAAGGGAGTTGAAGAGTCATTTCTATGTGGAATACTTATTACCAAAGTTAAGAGACACTATGTTAACATTTAATTGGCTTATAGTGCTGTGAAGCTAGTCTTCAAGGTCATAAAAATCTTACTTATGAACACACACACAAAAATGCTAACAGCTGTTTTAAAAACATCAAAGTTGCATTTTCTTCTTGAGCAATGAGGAGTTGTTCCTTGCACAAAATACCAAGTCAAGTATATCTTTAAATGTTCTTTTGATTAACAGAAGTAAACTTGACTCTGTCCCTAAGAAAAAATGAGTTGCCTGCAAATGTAACCTCTTTTTATTCCCCTAACATCACCCCATGCATGAACCAATTTGCCAGTCATTCAGATTATACTGACAAGAAGTAAGACCCACTTGTGAATCTGCCACAGTCTCACAGTCTCCCCTCATACAAGAACTTGTTGGTTCAGTACTCCATTGCCAGTAAAGTAACTAACCCGGTACTGTCTCCTAACTTTCTCTCTTTCCCTAACCTCCTATCCATCATAATTTATTTTTTGTACAGAAGCCAGAATGACCATCTAACTGTTTAAAATGTAATGTCCTACTCCCTGTTTAAACTCTATAAAGGCTTTCTACTACCTTTAGAATAAAATCCAAACACACTACATGATCCAACCCCTAGCTGCACACTCTTCTTATTCCCAGCTCAGCACTGGCCATTCTTTCTGCCTACAATGTTCTGCCCACAGATTTTCCCATGGCCAAATCTTTCCCATCAGTCTGAATTCAACTCAGTGGTTACAGATTCCAAGAGGCCTTTAAGAGGTTCCCCAGTCCCATGGCCAGTCTGTCTACATATTGTAATGCAGTTTTATTTTGCCTGAAATTATTAATCATGTGTTTCTGGACTTGATGTTTGTTTCCATCACTCTCACCCTATGCTGGATTATAAACTCTATTAAAGTAGGTATTTTTTCATTTTGAATTCTGCCTGTCACTGAGTTGGTTCTAAGTAAAATATTTGTGGAATGAATGAATAAATACAACCGGTTTGATAAATGCTACTCTGAACATAGGTGCTCATTCAAAATTACCACTGATTTATCATTAATAATTCATGTTTCCTTAAAAAGATAGATACTCTTATATGCAATGATACATTTTACTGTATGTCCACTGTATTTGTTATTTATGGCTGAATAACAAATTACCCCCAAAACTTATGGTTTAAAATAGCAAACGTTAATTATCTCAAAGTTTCTGTGGATCAGGAAACTAGGAATGGTTTAGCTGCGTCCTTTGGCTCAGGGTCCCTCAGGTTGCAACCCACCAAGGTATTGACCAGGGCAGGAGTCATCTCAAGGCTCCAAAGGGGAAGCGTATGCTTCCAAGCTCACTCTGGTTATTGGACGGATTCACTTCATGGGCAGTCAGACTGAAGGCTGAATCAGACTGCCGATGGTTGGATGCTTTCCTCAGTTCCTTGTCATATGGACCTTTCCACACAACAGCTCATAACATGGCATTTTGCTTCATCACAGTGAGAAAGTGAGAGAGAAGAAGACAGGCTAAACAACATGGAAAGTAGATCATTTTGTAGCCAAATCTTGGAAATGACATGCCATCACTTTTGCTATATTCTATTTGTTACAAGTGAGTCACTAGGTCCAGCCCAAATTGAAAGGAAGGAGATTTCTCTTGAATACCAGGAAGCAAGGATCACTGGAAGCCATTTTAGAGGCTGCCTGCCATAGCTACATACCTGCATATTTGCATAAATTTTTGTCCTACTATTTTTACTCTGTCTTGTTTTCCTGGAATTTTCTCCGCTTGGGGGCCAAAGGACTGGTCATCATGCCCACTTTGTGTCACTTGCCTCTGAGCTATTCTTTCCAACTTAGCAATTTTGAGTGAAAAGTTTTAGTTTAAGATATAAAGGAAGCCTGGAGAAATAGCAAGTCACAAAACTTCAATAAAATATGGATATCAGAACAATGTGTACCAAGAACTGGTTATCATTAGAAGATAATTTTTTTTTTTTTTTTTTTTTTTTTTTGCAGTACGCGGGCCTCTCCCTGTTGTGGCCTCTCCCGTTGTGGAGCACAGGCTCCGGACGTGCAGGCTCAGCAGCCATGGCTCACGGGCCCAGCCGCTCCGCGGCATGTGGGATCTTCCCGGACCGGGGCACGAACCCGCGTCCCCTGCATCGGCAGGCGGACTCTCAACCACTGCGCCACCAGGGAAGCCCCTAGAAGATAAATATTAATTCATTCTTTCAAGAAATATTTGTTGGGCTTCCCTGGTGACGAAGTGGATAAGAATCTGCCTGCCAATGCAGGGGACACAGGTTTGAGCCCTGGTCCGGGAAGATCCCACATGCTGCGGAGCAACTAAGCCTGTGCACCACAACTACTGAGCCTGCACTCTAGAGCCTGTGAGCCACAACTACTGAAGCCCACGCACCTAGAGCCTGTGCTCTGCAGCAAGAGAAGCCACCGCAATGAGAAGTCCGCGCACTGCAATGAAGAGTAGCCCCCGCTCACCACAACTAGAGAAAGCCCTCGTGCAGCAACGAAGACCCAACACAGCCAAAAAATAAATAAATAAAAATTAAAAAAGAGAAATATTTGTTGATAGGCACTGTTCCAGATGCTGAGATACATCAGTGTACAAAAGCAAAAAAAAAAAAAACTTGCTGTCATGAACCTTTATAAACTGATGTAGAAGGAAAATAATAACAAGGTATAAATTAAAACACACTGTGCATTTTATAATAAGTGCTGAGGTGAAAGAAAGGGGATATAATGTGCTAGATGGGAAGGAGGGTGACATTTTAGCTACAGTGGACCACCCTCTTCCAATACAGCAAATTATAGTCCCCGTCTTTCCCCTTAGCACTTATCACTGCATCCTCATTGGGAAGATGCCCATTGAACAGAGACCTGAAGAATGACCTGCAAATATCCCAGGAAAATTAACCAGGCAGGTGAAAGAGCAGGTACAAAGGAGAGACCAAGACTGGTGTGTTAAAGGAAATAAAAAAGTTTAGCGTATCTGAAATGAGTGAAAAGGGGAAAGTGTAGAAGGAGATAAGGTTGGAAAGAAGGACCAGATCCTGCAAGACCTTGCAGAACATTGTTAGACTTTCATTTTTTTCCCTCTGAGTGGTATGGGGAGCCCTTTGGAGGATTTTGAGCACAAGAGTGGCTATGATCTGTCGTAGTATTTTAACAACAAAGAACGAAGTTGCCGTAAACTGAGATGGAGAGTCAGTCTATGGGAGGAGCACGTTTAGGGGAAGATCATTAGGGGATCTGTTTTAGACATGTTAACTTTGAAAGGCCTACTAGCCATCTGAATGGAGATGTTGAGCAGGGAATAGTCTGGAGTTAGAAAAGAGGTTCAGTCTAGAAATATACATTTGCAAAGAGTTAGCATGTAGAAGGTATTTAAAGCAATAAGACTAGATGCAGGTACCCAGAAAAGACAAGAGGTGAAAATAAAAACATCAGAATGAAAGCATGATTCTTCAATTAGCTCTGTACTCAAACTAGGTCCAATGACTAAGAGCATGGTAGGGCTTTCCTGCTGAATGGACAGCTGGGGTGCTCCCAGGAGGGTCCTGCTTGTTCAGATTTCTTCTAACCAGCACTAAGATGACTTAAATCAGAACTACTTCTTTCCTTCAACCAGGAAAGCCTCAAGGCAAGCTCTACTTCACAATTGGGTATCAAGAAAGCCTATTATTTCCTTTCGCCAGCATTGGCCATCTGCTTCCTCTGGGTCAGAGGTTCTCAAGCCTTAGTGCGCCTAATAATCCCCAGGAAAGCTTGTACTTTCTTACCTCCAGAGGGTCTCATTCTGTAGGTGGAGCTAGAAATCTTCATTCTTAGCAAGTACCGCAGTTAATCTTAATGAGGGTGCTCCACTTTGAGAAAGCTAGATCACCATTAAAAAATACTAAATATTCTGTTACTCTAGAAAGTTTACATATTCATAGTGGCTATTGACCTTAGCTTTCTGATGATTATGTGGTTACTTTCTAAAAGCTGTCATAGATTCTAAGCTTAAAATTATACATAACCAGTTAATTAGCTGCTTGAAAATCCATATAGAAAATTGAAGCACTCTGACTCTATTATTGTTTCTTAATTTTTTGAAAAGAACACCAACCAACTATTATTGATTCTGAGAGTTAAGCCTTTGAGCATGCAAAAAGACATTTCTGTCTAAAGACTGTTGTGGTAGAGACATCTGTGTTCTTCCATATCTGACGCTTCATTGTGGACACTCAGCCGGCCATGGCTGCTGCCAGCTTTGTCTTCATGAGTACCTTCCCGAACAAAGAGCTGGCTGACGAGAGCCAGACCCTGAAGGAAGCCAACCTGCCCAGTGCCGTCATCATGCAGTGGTTTACATAACTGCCTGGCCCGGCTGGCAGCCTCATCTCTCTCCCGTGTCTCCCACGGCCAGCTGCCCCATGGGACCACGCCTCCGCCCCTCCCACAAACTGCAGCAGTCCAGTGCCACTTCTCCTCCGTAGCTGTCGTCTCCTTCAGATACAGAGGAGTATTACACCTTGGGCGGACCATGTAATTAGTTCTGGCCGGTGGATTGTGAGCAGACATATTAGGTGTCACTTCCAGACCAATGTATTTCATAGCCAGTGTTTGACTTTCTAGTATTTGCAGCAGTTGTGGAGGAGGCCTCACGTTGAGTTGATGGAGACGGAAAATCAAAACAGCCTGCATCTCTGCTCATCTCATGGCACTGTTTACCATGGAGAGTCTCTGGACCCACAGCAGACTTTGTGAGTGAAAAATAAATTTTGTGTTACGCCACTGAGATGTTCGTTTGTTTGCTTGTTACCATGGCATAAGCTTATCCTATCCTGACTCATCACCTGCCAGTATATCATAGAATCTCTATAAAACTATAGATCTGGAAGAGATTTGATTACTGCAAGTTTCTAACTCTGATTTTCAGACTTCGTAGCCCCATATTGAAGTGCTTTTCTTGCTATACAGACAAGTAGATCAACTCTCATGTAACAGCTCTTTGTCTCTCTCATGTCTACAACTTCAAATTATTCGCTAAATATAAAATGAAACTTTGCTGCCTGCATGTTCCAAATTCTTCTACTTACTTTATATTAGGGAACAGAAACAGAGTGCATCCCATTTTTCAAATACTACTTCCTTTAGGAGTTGCTTCCTGTCCTTTGCTCCTCTCCCACCCCTCAATAAGCCCATTCACCTCCTCACTTTCTTTCTCAATTTCCTTTTTTACACTGGCTGGGTTGTGCTTCCAGATGTTTCCCCATGTGCTTCCAGGTCATCCTGTGCATACCTCTCACCACATTGTATTAAAATTTGCTGTGTGCGTATTAGATTTGAGCTCTTTACCCACAGGGGTTGTGTCTCATTTGTGCCTAGTACTTAGCACACCGAAGGCAGTCAATGAATATGCTTGAACTGAACCTAACTGCTTAAATCACATATGTAAAGGATGTATGTATCTCCAAAAATGGCATCTGTTTCTTCACCAACTAACTCATACCATTGAGAAAAGTGATGTTTCTCTGGATTCTTAGGGGTGGCTCATTCCAGACCTCAGATAATGCCCCAGGTCTCCCTGGTGATACTCATAAAAAACTCTTCTTCTTAAAAGGAATATTAACAACTGTTAAAGACATAAGATACTAGTTGATTGTTCTATATCAGTGTGTCAAAAGGATCATAAAAGCATAGAGAATGCGTCCACGTCTTAAAGTAGTCACCATATGCAATAAATACTGTTCGATTTCTAATTCATGAAATTTCTGTTATCCATCTTCTGAAAATGAGTTGGAAATCAAGTTTTATAGACATCCTAATTTGATTTGATTAGTTTAAGAAGCAAAAGAGCGAGTTAATGGTGTATTACCATTCTCATGTACTAGAAAGATGTGTTAATGAAATGTAATTGTCAACTATTTCATACATTAATGTGAACCATATGTGAAAATTTGATGTGCTTGCCTGCTCTATAAAACATCTTGAAGAGGCTTTTATGGGTATTTTACAGCTAATTCAGAGATCTCAACCATGGCCAAGTAGAGTAACTTGATTTTTGCATCACTATGTTCCTTTCTGCAGAGTATCATTGCAGTCTGAGAGCAGAAAACATTTTTTCTAAACTATTTTATAGCACACTAGTGATCTTTGAGATGTTAATAGGACCCTGTGAGCAAAAAATTCCGAAATGCTAGCTAAAACAAAAGTAAATAGGGGCTTCCTTGGTGGCGCAGTGGTTGAGAGTCCGCCTGCCGATGCAGGGGACACGGGTTCGTGCCCCGGTCTGGGAGGATCCCACATGCCACGGAGCGACTGGGCCCGTGAGCCATGGCCGCTGAGCCTGCGCGTCCGGAGCCTGTGCTCCACAACGGGAGAGGCCACAACAGTGAGAGGCCCGCGTACCGCAAGAAAAAAAAAAAAAAGTAAATACATTTTCTCCTTGCCAGACTTCTGCGAGTCTTTACTATGCCTTAAGGGCTGATTTATCCACTAGGCACTGTAGGCATAGTGCCTAAGACCCACAATACTTTTAGGAGCCCACAAAAATCTTTTAATTTCTTTTTAAATAAGAAGACAAATGAAAATACAATAATGAATCCAGCCTGGATTACTTTAATCTTTTTGCCAGTGTAATCATAAAATATATTTTAATAGTTTTCTATGGAGAAAGTAGCCCACAAAGGCAAAAGTGTCTAGAGCCCATGAATATCATACTGCAGCCCTGGTTATGATTCTCTAAAAAAGGTGTGATATGCAGGATTTTCCAGCAGTTACTTGTGCATGAGCATCTTTTTGTAGAGTTTCTCAGAAGACAAGGGTTAAGAACATGTAGAAATATTATGTAGTGAAATGAACACTGGAACAAGAGTTATAAGAATTAGATTTTAGTGATATCTGCTACTAACTAACCATGCATCTTTGAGTAAGCCATGGAACATCTGTGACTCCCAGACTGTTAAGAGACAAAGTGATGGCATTCAACTGGGTGTGTCAACTATGCCTTCTAGCTTACAGGGAATATGATTTTATATTTTGAATATCCTTCTATGGTTTGCTGATTTTTTTAAAAGCTTACACACATAGGTTAGAACATAACTTCCAAGGAAAAGAGTACTACTCTGGACTGAAAGTCAGAAATAGTCCCACTTTTGGCCTTAACTAACTTCTACCAATAACGAAATCCACCAAAGGTTTCTCTCTCAAACAGGAAAAAGAATAAGAAATTTGAGAATATTTCTCTCTTTAGTATGTTCTCTACTCAGGTACATGGCAATTAAACTGTGAATCTTCTCTCCTTGTGATGGGGGCAGTGGTGGTGGGGTTGACCAAGAGAAAAGGCAACTATGTTTTCTACGTTTCAAGCTTGGGTGACTCCTCGGCTGGTTGCACTACCAACTCATCATTTTGACAGGTTGAGTTTTGGGTTAGTTATTTGTCGGATAACAAAAAGAGAGATGCAGTACAGATGGTTCTATACATGAGTCTAAAATTCAGGAGAGAGGCCAGGTCTGGTGTCTTCTATTTGGGAATATTTTGCCTAGTGGATGTATTATAGTTCAAACTACTGGAGTAGAATAAATAACCCTAGGGAATAAGAGTGAGAAAGATAGTGGACTAAGGATAGAAGTGTAGAGAACATCAACTTTAAGGGGTAGAGAACATCAACTTTAAGGAAGATAAAGTCCCAAAAGGGGGATTAAAAAAAATACAAAACAGAGAAATACAAGGAAAACTAGAAGAGGATATTATCAGGAAATAGAACAGAGGACATTTTATGGCCAGGCCACTCCAGGTGGCTGTTCTCTTGCTCTCTGCACATCCCCTGCCTGACCAGTGCCTGCTTCCCCTATGTCTTAAGCACAGGACTGACCTTCCTACTTGCCCCAAACCCCAGCTGGTGATTGTTCTTACCAAAGGGGCAGTGAGGGGCGTGCCCCTCTGCTGGTTTCCCTGGTAACTAATGAGCCCACCTGATGTCAATTCCCCTCTAACTGGTAATCTCCCCTTCCACCGCGGAGAGAAGATTGCCGCCATGTCCTGCCCACCGTCTACCGCACACGCTGGGGTGCTGCTCCAGGACCTTGCTTCAGACGGGTCAGCTCCCCCATCCATTAAACCATTGATGTCTGTGTTGCTGACTCCGGGCTCTTTCTTCAGTCTTGAAGCCCGGCAAGTACAGGCCTTGTAGGCCTGCGGGGTGCAGCCCAACAACATTATAATGGAAACAGAGTAGAAAGGTTGTTTTTTTTTTGGGGGGGTGGGTACGCGGGCCTCTCACTGTTGTGGCCTCCCCTGTCGCGGAGCACAGGCTCCGGACGCGCAGGCTCAGCGGCCATGGCTCACGGGCCCAGCCACTCCGCGGCACGTGGGATCTTCCCGGACCGGGGCACGAACCCGCCCGCGTCCCCTGCATCGGCAGGCGGACTCTCAACCACTGCGCCACCAGGGAAGCCCCGAGTAGAAAGTTTTAAGACCAAAAAAGGAAAACAAGCACTCAAACTCATTGCAAGTGAGAACATGAATCACTACAGCTTTCCTGGGACTCAATTCAGCATTGTGCAGCAAAATCTAAAAAATGTTTATACCCTTTCACCCAGTAATTCTTTTTCAATAACTTATTCTAATGAAATAATCCCAAAGAAATGTCCTTCATTATTTCATTCCCAAGATTTATGTACTAGGATGTATATAGTAATTTTAGTTATAATAGAAAATATTTAAAATATGGGTAAAATATCTAATATTAGAGGAATGGCTAATACATGACAATTCATCCACTTTAGAGAATACTATGTAGCAGTTATGAGCATTTTCAAAAAATATTTAAGGATATGGGAACATATGCCCAATATAATGTTTTATAGAAAGCAGGTAAAAGCTACTGTACAGAATTGTGTCGTATATATGTATTAATGTATATGTATATACTTCAAAATGTTAACAGTGGTTATCACCAATTAGTGCCATTACAGGGGATATTATTTTTCTTTGTACTTTCCTGTATTTTCCAAATATTCTGTAATTGCTATGGTCTAAATGTTTCATCCCTCCAAAATTCATGTGTTGAAATTCTAACCCCCAAAAGTGATGATATTAGAAGATGGGGCATTTGGGAGGTGCTTAAGTCCCAAGGGTGGAGCCCTCATAAATGGGATCAGTGCTTTATAAAAGAGGCTTCAGAGAGCTCCCTCCCGCTTTCTGCCAGGGGAGGATCCAATGAGAGGTCTGCGGCCTGGAAGAGGACCTTCACCTGAGCATGCAGGCACCTTGATCTCAGACTTTCAGCCTCCAGCATGGTAAGAAATGAATTTGTTGTTTATAGTTGACTCAGACTGTGGTATTTTGTTATAGCTGCCTGAATAGACTAAAACAGGAATGAACAAGTACTGCTTTTATTATCAGGAAAAAAAAAAAAACAACGATTAAAGGAGAAAGCACTTAGCAATGTCAAAGACAGAGTGAAGTCTGATTACATAAGACTGGAAAATGTATGTTAGATTTGGCAATTAGGTCATTATGTATCTTAGGGAAAAGTTTCAGTAGAGGAATAAGGAAGGCAGATTTCAGAGCTCAAGGGGTAAAACTGAAGTGAAAAGCCCCCCGAAAGCCAGTTTTTCTGAGATTTCCAAAGATCTGAAAGTGGAGGAACAGAGAGAAGCTGGATCAGAGTTGAATAGGATACAGGTGTAAGGGCCTTTTAAAATGAAAAGGTCTTCAGGTGTTTGTAGACTGAGGGGAGGATCCAATGAAGAGGCTGAGAAAGAGATGACTGACAGGGCAAGGACAGGGCAGACACGGAGGCAGATTGAGTTGGGCTACCGGCATGGGTTGGCCTTGAACTGCTAAGGAATATTGCAGACTTCCAGAGTGAAGGAAAGAAAGTAAAAACCAATGAATATAGATATGTTTACAGAGAAATTCAGTGAGAACCCCCTGATGACCTCAGGTTTTCCACTGATATAAAGGCAAGGTCATCTGCCTGGAGTGAAATCGACGGTTGTTTGGAAGAAGGACTTGGGGTAAGTTTCAGGACATTTGCTGATGGGAGTGGAAAAGAGCTGGCCAAGACCTAGTAAAATGACTGGAAGGTATCCTGGGAAGCCACCCCAGTTTGGAGACAGTAAATGTGTGTGGAACCATCATATGTGAGAATTTTAAAATTTAACAGAGTGAAGCTACCAGTGGGAATAAGGTGATGAGAAAGATAAGAAGCAGGAAGTTGTGGTCAAGTGGAGCAATTGCTAAGCCCTGACAAGATTCAGGGTGTGAGTTTTTGAATAAGGAGCTAAAGGAATTGCAAGGCCATTAAGTTGGATGATATATGTCCGTGAATGTTAAAATGTCCTAGAATCATGCTAGGAGAGGAAGACTGTGAGTTGGGTTTTTTTGGTGAGGTAATGGCTAACCAGGTGTCAAGTGGATTGACCACAGTTACAAGGGATTGAGGACAGAATACAAGTTGTGGTGAATCTCTAAAGAGAATGCGATTTTACAAGAGGGTGGGAAAACTATGTTCGGAAGCAACATTGACAACGCGTTGAAATGCCAACTCACCTCTTGGATTCATGGCTCACTGTATGAGAGACCTGGCAGCCTCTACTAAAATGGGCTAAAGGGGAGGAAGTAGGGGACTTAGGAAGGTGCTAGTTAAAGTTAAGGCAAAAGAGAGAGCTTTCTTTCCCCCAAATTTAAGATGGATATGAGTTTGGTAACAATGGAATGAAGTTTTCAAAAGGATTCACAGTTGAATGGGGCTAGTAGTTAGAGGAATCAGAAGAAAACATACAATGGCAAGAGGGTGTATATATGTCCATGCCACTCTCTCACTTTGTCACAACTTACCCTTCACCTCCCCATATCTTCAAGTCCATTCTCTAGTAGGTCTGTGTCTTTATACCCGTCTTACCCCTAGGTTCTTCATATATACATTACCAACGTAAAATAGATAGCTAGTGGGAAGCAGCCACATAGCACAGGGAGATCAGCTCCGTGCTTTGTGACCACCTAGAGGGGTGGGATAGGGAGGGTGGGAGGGAGGGAGACGCAAGAGGGAAGAGATATGGGAACATATGCATATGTATAGCTGATTCACTTCGTTATAAAGCAAAACTAACACACTCTTGTAAAGCAATTATCCTCCAATAAAGATGCTAAAAAAAAAAACAATGGCAAGAGGGTAAAGATATAAGAGAGAATGAAAGAGGCTTATTGTTCAGAAGTTAACAAGGAGTATATGGGGGCAAAGAACTAGCCTTAGATGCTCTAAATTTGTACCAAGTGGTTTTGGGGCCGGAACTGGGTGACTGCCAGGCAATATCTGCCTTAATGAGATGGTGAGTAAAGCCATGTATGCATATATTCAAAAACTATGATAAAACATGGGGGAAGAAAGCATTTTTCTTCATTATAAGAAATCTCTGGTATAGTCAGTCTAATACTGGATTTCTGCTTTCTAGAAGCTACAAAATCTTTAAAAATTATTTTAGAAACCTCAGATTTGTGTTCAGAATTACTACTCAGGTCATATTAAATATGTAGTCAAGGAAAAAACTGATTTTTGAAGAGCTGAACTTAGGTTGTTTTATTTCCTATGGAATTAGATCAATACCTGTTTGTGTTTTTTTGTTTTTTAAATTAATTAATATATTTATTTATTTACTTTTGGCTGTGTCGGCTCTTTGTTGTTGCGCGCGGGCTTTCTTTAGTTGCAGCGAGCGGGGGCTACTCTTCGTTGCGGTGCGTGGGCTTCTCATTGTGGTGGCTTCTCTTGTGGCAGAGCACAGGCTCTAGGCACACGGGCTTCAGTAGTTGTGGCGCGCGGGCTTAGTTGCTCCGTGGCATGTGGGATCTTCCCAGACCAGGGCTCAAACCCGTGTCCCCTGCATTGGCAGGCGGATTCTTAGCCACTGCGCCACCAGCGAAGCCCCTGTTTGTGTTTTTTTCCAAGATAATTAACTGAGGAAGAAATAGTCTTATAAACAGGTTTTTATGCCCAATATCTGCACCCTATTCTATTCTGCTGTTTGGAAAGTGCCTACTTTACGCATCACTTTTCTAGGCTCCCTTGTACCTGTGGCCTGGACATGTGATCTGGGCCTGGCCTATCAGCTGTGCACACACCAGATTTTGAATCAGTAGCTAGAGATGCAAAGAAGCTGAGACAGAGGCATTTCTTTCTGGCACTAACAGCCAGGGGAATGTAGCCTTATGGGCAAGTGTTCAATGTTGACTCTGCAAACTATGGGGTATGGTATATAGCATGACTAAAACATTGTTCTCCTGATACTAGTTCCATAGTGTGATGTTGGCTGTGTTTCAACCCATGTGGCCCTGCTTTCTCCTCACCTTTTCCTGAGCCTATTACTCAAATCCTCCCAGTGATTTTATGGTCTACTAAATGGCCTTTCAGTAAATTCCTTTCTTCTTAAATCTGCCAGAATTGGCTTCTGGTGCTTGCAGCTATAAACCCTGATTGAAACTTTTAAACTCATACCACCAATTCTGAGTATTCTGAACCCAGGCTTACCCTCTGACCCAGCAATTCCACTCCTAGGTGTAAATTGAACAGAAATGCATACGTATACTAGAATGTTTATAGCAGCATTATAATAAAAGACAAAAAGTGAAAACAATGCGAAAGCACATCAACATTTAAAAAACTTTTTATTTTATATTGGGGTATAGCTGATTTACAATGTTGTGTTAGTTTCAGGTGTACATCAAAGTGATTGTTATACATATACATATATCCATTCCTTTTCAGATTCTTTTCCCATATAGATTATTACAAAGCATTGAGTAGAGTTCCCTGTGCCATACAGGAGGTCTTTGTTGGTTATCTATTTTATATATAGTAGTGTGTATATGTTAAGCCCAAACTCCTAATTCATCCCTCCCCTGCACCTTTCCCCTTTGATAACCATAAATTTGTTTTCAAAATCTGTGAGTCTGTTTCTGTTTTGTAAATAAGTTCATTTATATCATTTTTTGAATTAGATTCTACATATGGGTGATATCATGATATTTGTCTTTCCCTGACTTACTTTGCTTGGGATGATAATCTCTAGGTCCATCCATGTTGCTGCAGATGACATTATTTCATTCTTTTTTATGGCTGAGGAATATTCCATTGTATATATACACCACATCTTCTTTATCCATTCACCTGTCAATGGACATTTAGGTTGCTTCCATGTCTTGGCTGTTGTAAATAGTGCTGCTATGAACATTGGGGTGCATGTATATTTTAGAAGTATGGTTTTCTCCGGGTATATGCCCAGGAGTGGGATTGCTAGATCATATGGTAACTCTATTTTTAGTTTTTTAAGGAACCTGTATACTGTTCTCCACAGTGGCTGTATCAATTTACATTCCCACCAACAGTGTAGGAGGGTTCCCTTTTCTCCACACCCTCTCCAGCATTTATTGTTTGTAGACTTTTTGATAATGGCCATTCTAACTGGTGTGAAATGATACCTCCTTGTAGTTTTGATATGCATTCCTCTAATAATTAGTGATGTTGAGTATCTTTTCATGTGCTTTTTGGCCATCGGCATGTCTTCTTTGGAGAAATGTCTCTTTAGATCTTCTGCCCATTTTTTGGTTGGGTTGTTTCTTTTTTTGATATTGAGCTGCGTGAGCTGTTTGTATATTTTGGAGATAAATCCCTTGTCAGTCACTTCATTTGCAAATGTTTTCTGCCATTCTGTGTGTTGTCTTTTCATTTTGTTTATGGTTTCCTTTGCTGTGCAAAAGCTTTTAAGTTTCATTAGGTCCCATTTGTTTGTTTTTGCTTTTATTTTCATTACTCTAGGAGGTGGATCCAAAAAGATGTTGCTGTGATATATGTCAAAGAGTGTTCTGCCTATGTTTTCCTCTGAGAATTTTATAGTGTCTGGCCTTACATTTAGGTGTATAATCCATTGAGTTTATTTTTGTGTATGGTGTTAGTGTTCTAATTTCATTCTTTTACATGTAGCTGTCCAGTTTTCCCAGCACCACTTATTGAAGAGACTGTCTTTTCTCCATCGTATAGTCTTGCCTCCTTTGTTGTAGATTAATTGACTGTAGGTGTGTGGGTTTGCATCTAGGCTTTCTATCCTGTTCCATTGATCTATAAGTCTGTCTTTGTAAAAGCACATCAACATTTGTTCATTATGTAAAATGAATATATAATTTCTGGAAGATTCTTACAACAAAATACTATACAGCAGTGACATTGAGGAACTAATACTATTTCAACAATTTGGGTGAATCTCGAACCAAACGTTGAGCAAAAAAAGCTGGACAACGAAAGTTACATACCTGTTAATTCCATTTATATGAAATTCAAAAACATGCATGATTATATTATATTAGAAGTCAGGATAATGCTGCCTTTGGAGAGGGAATAGTAACTAAGAGAGCATGAAGAGTGGGCTTCTGGGTTTCTGGTAATGTATTGTTTGACCTATGTGATGCTATGTGCATGTGTTTCTTTTTTGATAATTTAGGCCGTACTCTTAAGATTGGTGAACTTTGCTGTTTGTGGTTATCCATGAAAGTGCATGTGGAACAAATGAAACTCAGGCTGAGAGAGATCAAATAACTGCCCAAGATCATATAGATGTTCAGCTAGCCAGGCTGTCTGAGTCCCAGTTTCAGGCTCTTAGAATTGCCACAACTATCTTGTGAGGAAGGCATTACGAGCATCGTTGAATGACGAATCCGAGGTTCAGAGAGTTAGGCGCCTTGCCCACGTCTCAAAGCTAGTTGGTAGGTGATGGAGCCATGGTCTGTTTAAACCCAGTTTCTATGTGCTTTTAATTCACCACATGATCCTCCTGAAAGTGGAAAAATAGATGGTACTGGTGGCATACAAATAGCACATATAGAAACTTCACTGCTGATCTGGAATGATATCCATGATATACTTACATGAAATCAAACCAACAGGATACAGAGTAATGTGTATGATATGCTACCATTTATGCAAAATTTGAAAATCTTTGTATGTGCATTTGTGTATTTTCTCTCCTAAGTATTAATATCTCTGGAAGGATCCCCAAGAAGCTGGTAACACTAATTGCTTCTGGGAAGGTGAGCAGGGTGGCTGAGGGACAGAAACAGAAGAGAGAATTTTACTTAGACCCTTTAAATCATTTCAATTGTGAAACATGGGACTGTGCTGTGTATTAAAAAAAAATTCACTTAAAAATCTTAATTCTACTTGCAACCAAAGGTAGAGCTCCCCAAGGTAACGGATGAGCAGAGCTTAGAGGTCAGGAACTCAGGATATTCCGGGACTCAGTTTATGTGTTCATTTTGGGTGAATACTTATTTTCCTTGTATCTCAGGTTCTTAATCTTATAATGAAGTGAGATTATGTGTGAGCTCCTTCTTGGGCTTTTGGAAGGTCAGTGGCATAAAAGCTACAATTTTTTATGATTAAAAGCAATTCTCCTACATGGCATATCACTAGAACATGATCCTCTGCTTTCTCTCCCTTCCGTAAGT
Source organism: Lagenorhynchus albirostris (assembly GCF_949774975.1). Classification (NCBI taxonomy): domain Eukaryota; kingdom Metazoa; phylum Chordata; class Mammalia; order Artiodactyla; family Delphinidae; genus Lagenorhynchus; species Lagenorhynchus albirostris. The sequence goes on along the minus strand of NC_083116.1, from coordinate 105,832,043 downwards.
GAACGTATCCACCATTAGACGATGGTCCATGTCTAATCCCTCCTCATTCCAGACCTCCCAAACACCAGTTACCAACAATGTGAAGAGCCTCTGCTACTTTTAGGGTGTGTTGCCCTAGATCTAAAATTTTGTGTGTGTGATCAAATTTTAAAACATTTAGAGACTGGGCAGTAGGGCCTTAATATGTTCATAATGAAAAAGAATAAGTTATGTGAAGTACAGGAATCCCTTTTTTAGAAATTTCTTAACAGAATTCTAAACATAATGAATGAATGGACTGAGTAAAATAAGAAACTCTGCCCATAAACAGTCGGTATTTGGAAGGATTCTTGCCTTTATTTTGTCCTGATATTTGGTCCCCAGTGCTATCAGAGCCAGAGGGTTACTCTCTTGATAACCTATTTTATTATGGAGCTCAAGGAATAGCCTATACTTTGGAAAGCTCAGTATGCATTATTTTGATTTTCCAGACATCAGTTGATACAGCAATATATATGGAGGCAAACAGCACCATTTACAAATTAATCATCCTTATTGATCATTTGGGCATTAACTAATTTTTCAGGTAACTATGTCCTAATTGCCGCAGGCCTGCGGTGTACAAAGAGAAATTCTCTACCTTGTAGATCTGTTCATAGCTCTCTCTTCCCATTCAGTGATCATGCAAGTAGTCACCCAGGTTTACATAATTGAATACAGCATACACACATAAAAATATGGTTGGAGAGAAACCAGTATACTTATCAATAAAATGTGCATGAAGATATTTTTAAAATGATGTTGAATGGGAACTGAAATGCTTCAGGGATGTCAGAAGCAGTTGGCAAGCCTGGTTGAATTGAAGCTTTTTGTGGAAAAGTACGTGTGAAGATGGAATAGGTATACTGGCAGAGTTTTTAAAACCTACCTTATCATTTTGAGTATTGCTTTGATATTTTTTGGTACTGCTCAATGATAGTGCTAGAAATTTCAATTCTTTGTTAATGTTTTGTGCTTTGTCAGCAATTAACTTTTTTCTTTAAATATGTGGTTTTAAGGATTTGTTCTTTTATTTTTTTTTTTTTGTGGTACACGGGCCTCTCACTGCTGTGGCCTCTCCCGTTGCAGAGCACAGGCTCCGGACGTGCAGGCCCAGTGGCCATGGCTCACGGGCCCAGCTACTCCGCTGCATGTGGGATCCTCCCGGACTGGGGCACGAACCCGTGTCCCCCGCATCGGCAGGCGGACTCTCAACCACCGTGCCACCGGGGAAGCCCTGTTCATTCTTTTAAAAATTTTTATTGAGGTATAAAATACAGACAGTAAAGCACACAAATCTCAAATTTGCAGCTCAATGAACTTTTGCATACATACACACACATACACACATTAGGGTAACCACCACTCAGATCAAGATACAGAATGTTTGCAATACCTCGGAGGGTTCCCTCATGACCTTGCCATTCATACCATACTCCCAGAGGGAATCACTCCTCTGACTTCTATCACTGTACATTTGGTTTGCCCATTATTGAAACTCACATAAACGGAATCTAGTCTTTTGTGTTTGGATTTTTGTTTTCATCATTATGTCTGTGACAGAAATCCATGTTGTCGAGTGTAGCAGTAATTCACTCTTTTTTATTGCAGAGTAGTATTCCACTGAATGAATATACCACAATTTGTTTATTCATTTTACTGTTGATGGGCATTTGAGTTGTTTCTGGTTTGAGGCTGCTGTGAACAAAGCTGCTAAAAACATTCTCATACCTGACTTTTGCCCTCAGTTTCTTGGGTATAAGTCTAAGAGTACAATTGCTAGGTCCTAGGGTCAACATTATGTCTAGCTTCAATAGATATTGACAAACATTTTTCCAAAATGGTTGTACCAATTTGCATTCCTGGCAGCAACGTATGAGAGTTCCAGTTGTTCCACATCTTGGACAGTACTGGGTGTTGTCAGTGTCTTAATTTTAGGTAGGTGTTTAATAGTATCTCATTGAGGTTTTAATTTTGCATTTCTCTGAGGAGTAATAATGTTGAGAATTTTTACATACGCTTATTGCCCACTTGGGTATCTCCTTTTTGTGAACAAATAATTCAGATCTGTTACCTATTTTCTAACTTGCTGCATTCTTTTTTTGTTGTTGTTAATGAATTTATTTATTTTATTTATTTTTGGCTGCATTGGGTCTTCATTGCTGCACACGGGCTTTCTCTAGTTGCAGTGAGCGGGGTCTACTCTTCGTTGCCGTGCACGGGCTTCTCATTGTGGTGGCTTCTCTTTGTTTCAGAGCACGGGCTCTAGGCACGCAGGCTTCAGTAGTTATGGCTCACGGGCTCTAGAGCACAGGCTCAGTAGTTGTGGCACACGGGCTTAGTTGCTCCGCAGCATGTGGGATCTTCCCGGACCAGGGCTCAAACCCGTGTCCCCTGCGTTGGCAGGCGGATTCTTAACCACTGTGCAACCAGGGAAGCCTCTGACTTGCTGCATTCTTAATGGTTTTTTTAATTACATTTGTAATCCAGTGGTTTCCCTCAAAAATATAGAGGTCAATTGGAAAATAAATTTGACATACATTCGCTTTATGACAAATTTGCTGAGCTACATCAGTTTCTTTTATAAAATATTTGTATGTGTATGTGTGAGATAACATGAAAGAGAAAGTATGTGTACCACTTAAAAAATAATTGGTCAAAGAACTTGCATTATCAACTATAATTATTTGTTTCTTTTAACTAAAAGCCTATTCTACCATTGTAAAAACGAGCTGTATTCACTGACAAAATCAAACGCTGATGTGGATGTGGAGCATCAGGAACTCTCATAAATTCCTGGTGGGAAGACAGAATGGGATGGCTACTTTGGAAGACAGTTTGGCAGATTCTTACAAAACTAAATATACTCTTACCATTACAGTGCAGCAGCAGCCATGCTCCTTAGTATTTACCCATAGGAGGTGAAAACTTATGTCCACACAAAAACCTGCCCACAGATGTTTATAGCCGCTTTATTCATAATTGCCAAAACTTGGAAGCAACTAAGATCTTCCTCAGTAGGTGATTGGATAAATAAGCTGTGGTACATCCAGACAGTGGAATCTTACTCAGCACTAAAAAGAAATGAGCTATCAAACCATGAGAAAACATGGAGGAATCTTAAATCCGTATTATTAAGTGAAAGAAGCCAATCCAAAAGGGCTTCATACTGTATGATTCCAACTATATGACCTTCTGGAAAAGACAAAACTGTGGAGGCAATAAAAGGATCAGCGGTTGCCAGGAGTAGGGAGATGGTGGGGGAGAGATGAATAGACAGAGAACAGGATTTTTAGAGCAGTGAAAGTACAATGATGTGTACAATGATGGATATATGTATCATTATACTTTTATCTACCTCATAGAACATACAACACCAAGAGTGAACCCTAAGGTAAACTACGGACTGTGGGTGATTATGATGCGCCAGTGTTGGTTCGTCCTTGTTTTAAAGAAGTGTACCATTGTAGTTAGTGCTCAGTGATGTTGATAACACGGGAGCCTATGCATGTGTGGGGGCAGCAGTTATATATGAAGTCTCTGTACTTTCCTCCCACATTTGTTGTAAACCTAAAAGTGCTCTAAAAAATAGTCTTAAAAAATGAGCCAGTGCTTCCCTGGTGGCGCAGTGGTTGAGAGTCCGCCTGCCGATGCAGGGGACACAGGTTCGTGCCCCGGTCCGGGAAGATCCCACATGCCGCGGAGCGGCTGGGCCCGTGAGCCATGGCCGCTGAGCCTGCGCGTCCGGAGCCTGTGCTCCGCAACGGGAGAGGCCACAACAGTGAGAGGCCCGCGTACCGCAAAAAAAAAAAAAAAAAAAAATGAGCCAAATTCTTCCAGAACTTCCTGCCTCTTGCATTTTGCTTCTAGAACCTGATATCAAGACATAAAACCTTAATTTGGTAAATAATCATTAGAACAAGTAACAGAAATTCTGCTTACATGACTTTTTTTTTAAAGAATGCCAGTAGACTTTTTTTTTTTTAATATTTATTTATTTACACCGTGCCGGGTCTTAGTTGCGGCGTGCATGCGGAATCTAGTTCCCTGACCAGGGATGGAACCCGGGTCCCCTGCATTGGGACCATGGATTCTTACCCACTGGACCACCAGAGAAGTCCCTACATGACTTTGTTAATTGTGCATTCTTGCCTCATCAGATGTATAGAAGGTGCAAATATACACAATTTAGAAAGTAAACTTTGCAAAAATGACTCTTAGTTATGTTTTTTTGTTTGTTTTTTTGTTTTGTTTGTTTTTTTGCGGTACGCAGGCCTCTCACTGTTGTGGCCTCTCCCGTTGCGGAGCACAGGCTCCGGATGCGCAGGCTCAGCGGCCATGGCTCACGGGCCTAGCCACTCGGCAGTATGTGGGATCTTCCCGGACCGGGGCATGAACCCGTGTCCCCTGCATCGGCACTGTGCCACCAGGGAAGCCCTTAGTTATGTTTTGAAGTAACAACAATGGTAGTACCAGCATGGAAACACTTTTAATTCTTCAAACCCCATTTATGTACATTATTGTCACCAAGACTGGCAACAACCTGTGAGAAGGGTTAGGTGGGTTTATTCTGTACAGTGTAAAACTGAACATAGTAAGGTACAGAAAGCTTAAGTGTGTTTGTATAAAGACATGTTTCTCAATTTCAAAAGTACTGATGCATATCAATAATGAGCTATTGATCGGTCAGTGAGCCATTCTCCTTTGCCATCTCAATTTACTTCTCTATGGAAACAGTAGAGAATGTCCTCTCTTGTACTCACCCCCTAACATTCACAGAACCAAATCAATGGACAGTTGATCCAAGTATTTTCTTGAGTCAAATCCATCTCAAAATGAGCACAAGATTGAATATTCTTTGGTGGCTTGTGACATCAGCTGAGCAACATGAGTGAATTACAGCTGCATGTCTCCTCTAGGGCTATCATCCAATATGTCTTATTTAATTTTCAGTTTCAGGCAGGCAAATTGACCATGTATACTTGCTTGTGTCACTAGCTAATTTTAGATCACCAGTCTAATTGGAAATGTCATGCCCCTTTAGCTTGTCATGTAAAAATTCACATTTTCTGATTAATGTGATTCATTTATATTAGATTTGACTTGATGGAATGGCAATGTGTAATATAGAAGGCAAGTATGACAGGATTTCTCTCTCTCCCACTCAGTCACACTCTTTATAAATGATCCAGTCAAGGCATCAGCCTATAGTGTCTTCCCTTTGATGAGATAAATTTTGAACTCAAACCTATTCTAATATGACTTTTTTGGTGTTTTCTCACAAGTAGGCCAACCTTTATCAGAAGGGCAGCAGTTTTATTCAGAGTCTTACGTTTACATTCATTTATGGCGAAGGGTCAAACTGCTATGATAGGAAGGTAGTTCCTTCGTTATTGTTGTGTGTCTGTGTTTGTGTCTAAACTGCTTGCACATTGGAGAAAGCTGGACATTCATGTTTTAAATGCAATTTAAAGGCAATGGTAGGGCCTCCCTGGTGACGCAGTGGTTAAGAATCTGCCTGCCAGTGCAAGGGACACGGCTTAGAGCCCTGGTCCAGAAAGATCCCACGTGCCGCGGAGCAACTAAGCCCATGCGCCACAACTACTGAGCTTGCGCTCTGGAGCCTGTGAGCCACAACTACTGAGCTTGAGCACCACAACTACTGAAGCCCATGCACCCTAGAGCCCATGCATGCTCTGCAACAAGAGAAGCCACTGCAATGAGAAGCCCGCGCATCGCAACGAAGAGTAGCCCCCACTCGCCCCAACTAGAGAAAGCCCACGTGCAGCAACGAAGACCCAATGCAGCCAAAAAAAATGAAATAAATAAATTTTTTAAAAAAGGCAACGGTAGGAATTATGAACTATATAAGTGAGATGTGATGTTGCAGTTAGTCTGGGAAAAGTAAGAACTGGTAAAATGAGAATTGCAACTAAAAATTAAAGGAAATGTTTAAAAAGACTAAAAAAGGAAATGCATATCAGGTTAGGATCTCCTGTTATTAAAGAAGACAGCTTTACTGTGAACAACTTACATGAGTTTTATATACTCTATCCCCTTCCATTTTACAGTTTTTTCTTACAATAATAATTGCTAATTCTTAGAGGAATTGAAGGTTTCCTTTTACCTATTTTTCTTTCAATTGGATTGGAAAGAAATGGTCTGCCTGGGTAGCATTGATCAGACTTAATCTTTAAAATATCTATAGGCCTCATATCTGGCTTCTCTTCATAGGTAAATTTCTTTTTTTGTTTCAGAAACTTTTATTGAAATATAATTTATCGATAAAAATTGTATATATTTGAGGTGTACAACTTGATGATTTGATATATGTATATCAAGCTAATTAACACATTAATCACCCCACATAATTACCATTTTTTTGTTTGTGGTGAGAACACTTATGATCTACTCTCTTAGCAAATTTCAAGTATACAATACAATATTATTAACTGTAGTCACCATGCTGTACATTAGATCCTTACAACTTATACATCTTAAAACTTAGAGTTTGTACCCACTGACCAACATCACCCCATTTCCTCCAGCAGCCAATGTTCTACTCTCTGTTTCTGTGAGTTTGACATTTTTTAGATTCCACATATGAGTGAGATCATACAATATTTGTTTTCCTGCATTTGGCTTATTTCATTTAGCATAATGTTCTCCAGGTTCATCCATGTTGTCACACATGGCAAGATTTCCTTTTTTCTCAGAGCTGAAAAATACTCCGTCGTATGTGTATGCCACATTTTCTTTATCCATCTGCTTAAGTTGTTTCCATATCTTGGCTATTGTGAATAATGTTTCAAAGAGCATGGGAGTGCAGATGTCTCTTCAAGATATCGGTCATACTGATTCCTTTGGTTATATACCCAGAAGTGGAATTGCTGGATCATATGGTAGGTCGATTTTTAGTTTTTTGAGGAAACTCCATATTGGCTGCACCAATTTACATTCCCACCAACAATGCACAAGGGCTCCCTTTTCTCCACACCTTTGCCAACACTTGTCTGTTATCTTTTTTGATGATAGTTATCCTAACCATGACGAGATGATACCTCATTGTGGTTTTGATGTGCATTTCCCTAATGATTAGTGATATTAAGAACCTTTTCATATATTTGTTGGCTGTTTGTATGTCTTCAGAGAAATGTCTATTCAGAGATGCTCCGGGTAGCTTTATCTAAAAAGCACTGTCGGTCACTGGTGGCCTTTGCCAAAGAAAATTTCTTAAAAGACATTGCTATTCCTCCTTGAAGTTATGTTGCTTATATTTCTGCCCCATTCATCTCTGGAATCTACTTTGTCATGAAATTGGGGTAAATATCTAGATACCTAGGATAAGAAAAATGAGGAATATTCCATGGGTATGGGTGGTTTTCATGCAGCAGACCCAGAACTCTTAATTATAATATTTGCTTTGTGGGAAACATGAAACTCTCAACCACAGTCACAGGGCCAGTAAGTAGTGGAGCCAGGTGTTTTGATTCCAAATCTGATGGTTTTTTAAGACTCAAAGCCCTAAAATGCACCGTAAGTATCCATTGCACTTTTCTGCTTGTGACCTAAGTTGGGAGTGCTCAATGGGAATTAGAACATAAATATTCTCTAATGTAGCTAGTTGTTCTTATACATCTAAAAGGATTTCATTACTCAGTATAAAATTGGGTGTTGCTTTAAACATTCTTTACAATTGTGAGCTTCCATGAAGGCAGGTGATCGCTGCATTCTGTAATTTCACTGAACGGTAATTGATGTTCTGGTTGACCATTGATGATTAGTGAAATGATTTCAGCTGTTTGTTTAACAGAACAAAGGAAAATTATTCATAGCTAATGTGTATTGTATCACACCATTTTTAAAATTACTTATTATTTATTTGGCTGTGCCGGGTCTTAGTGGCGGCATACGAGATCTTCAGTCATGGCATGCGAGCTCTTCAGTTGCAGCATGTGAACTCTTAGTTGTGGCATGTGGGATCTAGTTCCCTGACCAGGGATCGAACCTGGGCCCCCTGCACTGGGAGCATGGAGTCTTAGCCAGTGGACCACCGGGGGAGTCCCTATATCACACCATTAAATGTTTCCTGTCTGATTGAGGGTTTTTTCTTTCATATTAACTACTAGACTTTGTAGCTGTCCATACGATTACACATTGTGTTTGTGTATGTGTGTGTTGACATCAACTAAGTGCTTACTGCTTAACCTGAGATTAGAAAATATATCCTCCCTGTATTCTGTGCAAGTTAGTGCCTATCGTTATGTCTTGTATATAAAAGCTCAATAAAATGCGTTTATTTAATTTGAATTATTACTGTCTACAATTTAAGAATAGATAATATCATCAAGTTATAGCACCAGAGAGGGTACCTATCCATCTACTTTTTTTTTTTTTTTTTTTTTTTTGGCGGTACGCGGCCTCTCACTGCTGTGGCCTCTCCCGTTGCGGAGCACAGGCTCCGGACGCGCAGGCCCAGCGGCCATGGCTCACAGGCCCAGCCGCTCCGCGGCACGTGGGATCCTCCCGGACCGGGGCACGGACCCGTGTCCCCTGCATCGGCAGGCGGACTCTCAACCACTGCGTCACCAGGGAAGCCCTCCATCTACTTTTAAATATAGTTTTTGTACAAGGTAGATTTCATACACTCTTAAAACATCTATGATGAGGAAATCCAAAATGATGACACATACTCCAGAACTTAGAGTCCAGCCCTTCTTCACCATTCCTTTGCTATTGCCATAATCCAAAACTTGATATGTCAGCCTGGGATTATTCACAACCTAAAAGTTGAGAGTTATGTTTTATTTGGCGGGAACTTTTAGGACTTCAAGCCTGGGAGGCAGCATCTCAAGTAACCCTGAGAAAACTGCTCCAAGCCGAGGGGAGAGCCAGGTTATATAGAAGTTTTGCAATAAAGGGCAGGTAGTCTGCACTTCAAAAGATTATTGTAAATTAAAACCAGATATCCCAAATTAAGGAATTTAGCGCTTTTCTATGTATGGGAAGTTGTAAGAGTCTGGGCCCACTGAAATCATTCCTTTGATATGCACCTCAGCTGTCTGGGGCCAGTATCCCGTGTTTTTACCTCCTGAGTTCCCTCAGGACTCACCAGCTCACATTGGAGGGCTGCAGGCGCTGACAACTGTGCTATCCTTTGTTTACTGACATGGCAGGCAATATTCCATTTCTTAGTAGTTTCACGGCTTGCTTTCCTGAGTCTGGTCTCCATCCAGCCAGTTTCTTTTGTCACTAACAGGAATAATTTTTGTTAAGGGATACTGTAATTGTGCTTCTTTCCTGCTCAACAAATGTCTTACCACATAGTCTCGGTCCTTCTGCTGTAATGCCAGTTTTCCATAATCATAAGAAGTATGCTAACGTTTATGAGCTCACATATTTGTATTTAATTCTCAGCAAATGTATTTAATCCTCAGCAAATTTTACAGGTGGGAAAACTGAGACTCAGAGTGGGCAGTGACTTTCAAGACCTCACAACCAACCTGTATTTGACAGAGAAGGGGTGTGACTTCAGGTTGCCAGTTTCTAAGCCTTGTCGTGTGCTTTTTCAGCTGAGTCATTTTGCCTCTGTTTACCTTTCTAACCTTATTTCTTCTTACTTTTCTACACATACAATTGGCACTGGTCATTCTGGTATCCACGGTATCTCCACAAATACAACACGTTTGTACGTTCATCCTATCCCTTTGTTGGAATACCATTCCTCCTTCCTTGAGAGACTCAAATTCCACCCAGCTTCAAGGGTCACACAACCCCCTCTACTCTGTCTTCACTGACCTTCCTCTCCTTTCAGTTTCTCTGGCCTAGCGTTGCAATTCCCAGCATTAGCATATTGTCATCATTGTTTTATGGATGTTAATCATTCCTACCAAAACATATTGTGAGCTGCCCGAGGGCAAGTACCATGTTTTAATATGCCTTCAGTATTTCTTAGCGCAGTCATAAGCCCATTGTAAGTGACAATAAATGCTGGCTGTTTAACTGTCATTTTTGCTTTAAACAAGCCTTTCCTTTTTTGGCTTTTTCCCAATACGGATTTGTTCACAGACTGTAACCGAATTTTAGCCATCAGTCATTCTACATTTCAGTTTTGCAATATAATAACAGTAATTCTTATTAGGTTAATTTTTTTCCATTCAACGTAAAACAATAAGTGTAAAATATGGGAAATAAAAAATTGCTTTAAGAAGTATTTCGAATGCCATTTGGAATTTTCAGGATGAGCTGTATAAATAATTTGAAAATGCTGGTGTCATGCATTTTTATGCCCCCCCCAAATGGTCTGGTTTTTTTAATATAAATTTATTTATTTCATTTATTTATTTTTGGCTGTGTTGGGTCTTTGTTGCTGCACGCATGCTTTCTCTAGTTGCGATGAGTGGGGGTTACTCTTTGTTGTGGTGCGCAGGCTTCTCATTGCGGTGGCTTCTCTTGTTGCGGAGCACAGGCTCTAGGCACGTGGGCTTCAGTAGTTGTGGCACATGGGCTTAGTAGTTGTGGCTCGCAGGCTCTAGAGCGCAAGCTCAGTGGTTGTGGCACATGGGCTTAGTTGCTCCACGGCATATGGGATCTTCCCGGACCAGCGCTCGAACCCATGTCCCCTGCATTGGCAGGCGGATTCTCAATCACTGCACCACCAGGGAAGCCCCAAATGATCTATTAAAATGAAATATTTAACCATTTATTAAAAAAACAAACATAGATCTAAAGAATGTAGGAGGCAAGGTAAGATTAGCCCCTTTAGCTCCTTATGTCACCTCACACTGTCTAAACAACATAGTGATGGGGAAACAACTCAATAAGGTGCTGGCTAGAGTGTGCACCCCAGCTTGCTGCTTCTTCCTTTATCAAGAGCTGCCTTTCGCTTCCAAGTCCTTCTCCTAACCCTTGCATCCCCTCCTACTGTTACTGCTCTGCTCACCGCAGGATAGGCCAAAGAATAGGAGACGAGGTGTTGAGACAAGGAATGCAACTTTATTTGGGAACCTGGCAGACCGAGAAGATGGTGGACAAGTGTCTCTGAAAAACCATCTTATCTGGGTCTGGATGCCAGTTTCTTTTATAGAACAGAGATGGGGAGGCAGTGAGGAAGTAAAGTAAAAGGGCCATCAGTCTTGCAAAACACCTCCTGGAATGACCAGCCTCAGTGAGTTTCTTCTTTCTTGCAGCCATTCACAGGTGGGCAGGGTCAGATTGTCTACTTGTGAGCTGAACAGCAGAGGGACAGGGTTCCCTGAGGCAGGCCATTATGTATGATTATAATAACAAAAGCAACGGAAAGCAAAGGTTAAAGTCAAAGACACAAATCCAACCTGGAGTCTGATTCAGCTCTTCCCTGGTATACTACCACCTCCTCTTTCCCTGCCCTGCCAAATGTCTGAACATTTCTTAGGACTGATATAGTCTAAATGATTATCTTCGCATTTTTCTGAAGTAGTTTAGTCAGGGTTGGGGGCGGGGTAGGGAGGGAGGGAAAGAAAAAGAAATAGAGACAGGCAGGCAGGCACAGGGAATCTCCATACTAGCTTGATAGAACATTTCTGTAAAAATTCCTAGTGATGACTCCTTAGATGTAAACTTTGTATCCTTTTTATTTCTACATCACTCTTTTCTCAACTTTCTTGCACATTAATCATCCTGGTATAGGCATTTTCCAAGATTGATGGATGACTAGCTAAAAGGTTTCATAGCTCAGGGCAAGGGAGAGGTCCATTAACTTCACATGGTCAATAGTTTCCCTGGGTAATGCCCTCTTCTGGGACTTTATTACTAATAAAACCCATGTTTTAATGTTCAGAAAAATTAAACATCATTGTAAGCTGCTCATTCTTAAAGTTATACCTGGCCTTGCCTTTTTGCTGTGTCTTCATTCCTCAAGTATGTACACTCTTTTTATATGTTTCTTTAAAACTTAAATTTTGTTTGCTTTTTATATATTGAGTCCCACCCTAGAAACTAATGTTCATTTTCAAGGGACACATTTATGTAATTCCCTTAAATAAAGGAATTAAGCGTGGTATTCTGAAATGGAGTATCTGTAACAAATAGCTTTAGTCAAACTATATATTTATATCTGATGGGTCTACTAGGATTACTAGGATGCCAAACCACCAGCTGAAAAAATGAAAAAAGAAAAAAAAGATACTCACCATCAACTGGGGAAAAAATAGCATAACTTTGTTTTGTTGCTGTGTTGTTTAATGAATTGACTGACTCAGATGGAATATGAGGCTATCTTTTCTGCAGACCTTCCTTTTTCATCCAGAGAAACCTTCTGTGGACTATTACTGGCTGTTTAGTAATTTGTCAACCCATCTGAAATTGTTAACTCTTTTCATGGCTTTTTATTTTTAGATCTCTTCAGATCACAAAACTTAAAAGGGTATTTTATGAAGTATATCCAAATGAGCTTTCATTTTTATTTAAGACAGAGCTTAAGGCATTAAATGGTCAAATAAATGTGAGAAAATTTACTTAAATGTTTTTCACTCACTCTGGCAAATTGCCAATAATTTGTAGTCTTGCGTGCCTACAGTCTTATCCAGATTGTATCCAAATACAGAGTGCAGGGTTTCCAATCCCAGTTTTCTTTATTTCAATGATGGAACTAAAAAACACAGAAGGAGGGCTTCCCTGGTGGCACAGTGGTTGAGACTCCGCCTGCCGATGCAGGGGACACGGGTTCGTGCCCCGGTCCGGGAGGATCCCACGTGCTGCGGAGCAGTTAGGCCCGTGAGCCATGGCTGCTGAGCCTGCGCATCCGGAGCCTGTGCTCCGCAACGGGAGAGGCCACAACGGTGCGAGGCCCGCGTACCGCCAAAAAAACAAACAAAAAAAACACAAAAGGAATGGGTTGGGAACCAAAAAATCTTATTTCGAGCTCACCCTTACCAGCCAAGTGACCTCTGGGAAATCACTTAACCTACTAGTAGTACGTTAGTTCTACATGACCTCTCAGAACCAATATTTAGAAACAATGATACTTGCCCTGCCTAGCTTACAGGGCTGTAGTAAGAAACCAACACAACATTGTAAAGCAGCTATACTCTAATAAAAATTAATTAAAAAAAGAAAAGCAATGAAGGCAGTGTGGTTGAAAGTGCTTTCTAAAATCTAAAACCCCAAACAGGTAAAAAGTGCTATTGAGATAACTACCAAACTGGAATTAGATTTAGCTGCATTTCAGACTTTCTACTTCTCTTGGCATGAAATGTCTTTCTATAAATTACTTTGTCTGCCATTGGCAATTTGCAAAAGAAAAAAAAAACATCAAGAAAATATGCTCATGGGTTATTCTTCTGCATGTTAATAAGTAAAAATGGTACCCATTATTGCCCTATAAGTAGTAAAACGTGGAGGAGCCATGTTGGCTAATTGTGTTAATGGTTAGATGCTGGAGGATGTTGAAGATTAATCCCTATATAGAATTTGTCTAATCATCCATTTCTTTCCTGCCAATCTGTTCCAACTACTAATCAATCAGGCAGAAAGCACAGAAATCTAGCCATTAGAAAACAAATGGCCACACATATTTAGCTACCAATGTGCCTTGATCCTTCATCTTTGGTGAAAATATATTCCTGTGATGGAATCACATTGTAGATATTTGCTTGACCTTTTCAAATAGAATGGATTTACCTTTCTCTATGGAGCTATATAATATATGCATACATAAAAATGGCTGTTGAGTCGGAGCAAACAAATACTTTCAGTAGTATTATCCCTATAATCTGGTCTAGAAAAAACACTCCATTTTCTTTTTTTTTCTGAATTTTTTTTCTTTTATTTTGAATTCTGTCCTGAGTTCTACCATCTTACCTAATTCTGGTTTATGCTGTTCGTTCATCTTTTTTTATTATGGTAAAATATACATAAAACAAAATTTAGTATTTCAACCATTTTCAAGTATACAATTCAGTGACATTAAATACATTCACAATTCTGTGCGACCGTCACCACTATCCAAATTCAAAATAATTATGTCAAAAGATTGAGCGGGACCTCAGAAAGATGGAGGCAGCAGCATAGTTTCTGAATCTCTCCAAACCCTTTCATGGAAGGTCAGCACTGTTCACCATCTCTTATGAAACCAGAAGAAGGGCAGCTTTCTTATGGAATGACGGAGAACTTGTAAAGATAAAACACCAGAATCCAATTGCATCATCTGGCCACATGCCTTCTACATCAATCAAATATCTTCAACAAAAAACGTTCAGTGGTTTTCTATTACTCTTAAAGTCTGAAACCTTAAACATAAGCCTGCACAATCGAGCTCCTACCCACACTGGTAGCTCCATTATAACCACATGCTCCCCCAACAGCCCCATCTTCCTGGCCAGTTCCTCCAACACAGCATATGCTTTCCTCTTATAGGGTCTTTTGCTATCCCTTATGCTCAGAAATCTCTCCCCAACGTCCCTATCTGCTTAATACCTACTCATCCTTCAAAACACTCCATTTTCTAATTGATTAGGTAGAGGACTAAAAGAAGCTACTGATATGAGGCAGCTTAAAAAAGGGCTGTGGAAAATTATTAAAATTAGTAAAATGTTGGGCAGGAAATTTTCATCATAAGATATTCATTAGGTGTAAAAATCCATATTCCTTAATAGATTAAAAGGAATCTCAAATGTGTGCAGTGCTTTCAACTAGGGTAGTGTTATTTTGGAAAGAACACGTCATTGTGAGGAGCTGTCTCTCAGAGGGCAGGATATTTAGCAGCTACTCATTGCCGTCTAGTGATCCTACCCACTCACTGTGACAAATGGCTTTTTTAGGAATAGAAATCACCCACTATTGAGAACCACTGGAATAAAAATTCTACATGTTAAGGTTGGAAGAAAGTCTAGGTTTTTGTCAGAGAGTGGAGCAAAGACACACAGAAAGAATAATTTTAAACTGACAGATAAATGGAATTTTGAAGATAATTTTAATTAACAGTAGTGGAGAAAGCAATTTTAATTGTACTTTATATTTGTAGATGAGTAGCTTCTGTTGAAACCAACTTTTAAATAATTCTTAATCACCTTTTCACTTTATTTATGTAAAAAATGCAGTTTATGAATGAATTTTATGAATTCTATAAATGAATTTGACTTATAAATTGACAATTTCCTGTCATTGACTTTAATTTTCTCAGTAAGTACAATTTGTCCAAATGCCCCCAAGAACTGTGACAGCTCTGCTGTCACAGCTACTAATATATATCACTCTGTCCTCACATGGCATTGACTCCAAGAAGTTTCCTGTTGAATTCTTCTCCAGATATTTATAGACTGGCTAATAAATGTCATGTGCTTTCCATAAAATACACAGTCAAAAGCTGATAGCTACGAATACCCTCACTATTTTGAAATAAAATCTTTATTATGGCCTGTAGGTTCAGTGTGATTTGGTCCCTGGCCACCTCTGAGACTTAATTTCCTACTCTTTAACTGTTCACTTCCCTTAGCTGCACTGACTTTCTTGCAATTCCCGAAACTCCTTCTGCCTGTTCCCACATTAGGGACCTTGCACTGGCAGATCCATCTACCTGGATCCTCTACCTGGATTTTGTTATTTCTGATTGTTTCATTGTTCTCTCCTTTTCTTCTTTAAGATCTGCACTCATCCCCTCAGAGAGATCTTTTAGGACCAGCGTATCTAAACGTGTTTCTTCCCACTCCGTCATTCTCTATACTCTTTAGCTGGCTTAGTTTTCTTCAAAGAGTAGCTGCCACCTGCCGTTTGCTCCATAGTAATTATTCAGTAAATCCTTTATCAGAAACAGATTGAGGTGGATAAGGGTAGGCTGCCTGTACTTGAGTCCCAGTGCTATGCCTTACTAACTGGGTGACTTTGGGCAGGTTACTTAAGTTTCAGTGCCTCAGTTTCCTCAGTATCTACATTATAGTGCTGTTGGCCCATCTCCTTCCCTAGCATTAAGATAATCCAAGTTAGAAAGAAATTTAGAGAATATTTACCCCAGTTTTCCATCCAAGGCAACACTTCCTTCTCTCTTCCTATTCTGTGTTCCTCTTCTCTTTCTTAATTTTATCTTCTTCTTGTTACTCAAAAATCTCAGAATGGTGAGGCGGGAGAGTCCCCTTTAGAGCTCTTAGCATCTTCTGTATGGCCCTTTTTTATAAAACTCCTATATGGAAAACTTCAATGGTCTTACTTTCATCTCAAAACTGATTTTCAACAAACATCTTCACCTGAATTGATTTTCTCCATGCACGCTGCAAAAAGCGATAATTATCATTTGATAATTTGGCAGTTTCAGTCTCAAAAAACATAAACCTTGAACATTTCTTATGTCCTCATAGGACATGGTAGGTATTTGGAGTAAAGGGGGGGAATGCAGAAAAAGTTTAGGTAGAACCCATATCCTTACAAAGCTTGGAATATAGTTATGAATGTAAAAATTAATGCTCATCACATAGGGAATCTTTGATTTTTTTTAAACATCTGAGGGTAGGGTTTTTTGTTCCCAAAAGAAAATTTTTGTTGCTGCATATGTTTTAATGAATATTTTGGTAAAAAATTAAAAACCCAGATTTTCTTAAGCATTTAAGTTCCATTACAAATCTTGTTATACTGCTTACAGGTCAATAAATAATCATTGATATGTATTCTTTGATGTTCACTAGTTCACATTTAACAGATTAAATTACCCTAAACAATTCACTTCAATCTTACTTAATTAAATTCCCTTAAGAATTTTAATCTACATTTACAAATTTAATATATCTGATTCTCACAAGTTTTTCAAAAGCCTCCTAGGACAATAGTACAAACAAAATCTTCCTATTCACTTAAGCAACTCGTATGAATCAAATAAATCAGGAACATTAGTATAATAGATCAGGACCACTTACATATTTAAATCTTATAAACTCAATGAGATGATCTTATACCTTTCAAGTCAATGTCACAAGTCTAATATTAATTAACCATTTTAAAATAAAATCAATTCACGTGTCAGATTCTCCAATGCATCAGATTCTTTTAAATGTGCTAAGCATCTTAAAAGAGAACATAGAGCATCAGTGAACTGGCAAAAGGTAATCCCAAATTTAATACAAAGTAATATTACTATGGTTTTTTTTTACATCTTTATTGGGGTATAATTGCTTTACAATGGTGTGTTAGTTTCCACTTTATAACAAAGTGAATCAGTTATACAATGTTCCCATATCTCTTTACTGTGGTTTTGATCTTAGTTATTTTTTTTCTGCTTTAATAGCTGCAAAGATGCAGCTAAAGGATCTGAGACTTGGGACCATAATTTCAATTTGTGGTCAGAAAAGTCAAGGCCAGGACATAGAAGCCCTCTCTTATAGTATTGGATATCTCTGACCTGATTCAACTTAGTCAGTCCCCTTACCACCTGACTGGGTGCCACATTGTTTTAATACTTTTTCCTGGCTGATTCTCATCAGCCACCACCGTGTCATAAGTTTCATAATATGAGACTATGTAGCATATGAGAGTTACAGTATAATATCTAATAGTTTACTGTGCCATACACACTGCGTGCACAAAATAAACTATTTTCATATTACCTTGAGAATTTCTGTGAGTAAATACATGCTGGCATTAAAAGATGAGATTCAGTTTTAGCTCATGTTCATGTTTCATTTCAGAAATACACAGTTATTTTTGAGCAGGTCTTAAACCAAACAGGGTAGCAAAAACACGGCACTTTGAGCGCCTTTTTAGAGTGAATGAGAAAAGTTTATTAAAAGGTAAAACGGATCTGAAACCAATTGGTCTTTGGGAGGATTTCACATATAACTTTACAAGCTTTTAAAAAAATCTGTTTTTATAGTGTAGTCCAAGTGTAACCTGTTGCACAGGAAAATATGAGCTGATGACCCATTTCAATAGAAACATGTGTTCAAACCAAATTTCATTTATAGCCCCTCCTTCCTTTCTTTTAAACTGCTTCAATTGATTGAATTAGTGACATTTTAACTAAACCCAGAGCTAGAGATTACAACATGAGGACAGAAAAAGCAGTTGAATTAACTTTAATGTACTCTTCATATTATCCTTTAAAATCTTTACCAAAAAAAAAAAAAAAAAGTCTTCAAAGTGTGACATTATTTAAAGGAAACGTTCAAGTGCAGGCCTTTGCAAAGCTGGCTGAAGGAAACTATAAGCAATGAAGTAGCCAAAGGAAGAATGTCAGAAGGAGCCTGAGGTTTCCATGTGAAGGCCTTGCTTCCTAATTGTTATTATGCTTACAAGGACACTCTGTAAAAAGAAAAATGAACGCCTTGTTCAACACCTGCTATAAAAAGATGCTGGGACTCTGGCTTGCTTAAATCATTTTTTTTCCCGGAACAAATTGCCGAGCAAGCCCTAGGCCATTTAATTTCCAAATACCAATAATTAAAATGAGTAAAATCTTCAGAATTTGGCAGGGCCACAGCTTCCTTTTCCCTTTTCATTTTCACATAAATTTCAGTGAAGGTCAGATTTGTTGAAGGGAGGAGAGGGGGTGAAATCTGCCAGCTATGTGCTCGTGGGAGGTTAAAATATGACTTGTTCACAGTGTCCCTCATAGTTCAGGAGTTAATGGTCCTTGACGGGGATAACCTAGAAGTTAATTTCCCTCTGTGTCCCAAAAGCAGTCATTGTCAATGTAATCCTTCTTGTGGGCTGAAGGGTATCGTCAACAAATGATCTGACTTTCAATAGCAATTGACCAGCAGTGTCTCAGGCCCAAAGAGTCATGGATGTCGCTCCTTATGGATCTGTTTCCTACTCATAGTGTTAAGAATATTTTTACTTTTTTTTGCTTTAGCTTTTATGCAGTCCATTTTTACATATTTCTCCCTAAGAATTAGTTCTTAAGAGTTCTCGCATTGTTTTTTCTTAAGGTGGTAATATATCCAACTCATAAACTGTAAAATGCTTCAAAATACAGTGTATACTTGTATCAAGAAAAAAAAAATCAAACTTTTTAAAAATATGGCTAGCTCTTTATTTGGGAGAAATGGGGTGGAACAGTGCAGTGAACGTGTGCTTCGGTCTCAGTCTTTGTTTTACATCTTAGCTCTCTTACTTGCTGGATGGGCAAACTGGGTTGAGTTGTCCCACCTCTCTAGGTCTCATTTCTTAATCTGTAAAATGGAAAGATTAAATTTTGCCTTGGTGAAAATCCAATGAACTAAATTATGCATTACAAGGCAGATTAGATTTTTAAAGAATAACCCGAGTCTCATTCCCACAAAGAACTCATCATGGATAAACAAGTAGGATTTTTCCTTTCCAATCTACCCTCATCCTAAAGAGAGTAGTAAAGTCTGATCTCCTTGAGGTTTGGGTTCATCTTACCCAGATGAGAATAACAGGCATTAGTTTTTCAAAATGTTAGCCTCCTGGGTGGTTCTCCACAGTGGCCCGGACAGAGAGGATGACTGTGGGAATCTATGGAAGCTAGACAGTAAATGCCAAGGACATGTGAGCATCAGCAAGGGCCTTGAGTGGCAGAGCCTGCTGGGAGGGACATTGTAGTAGAACGGCTCTACCCTATAATTGAACGCCTCTAATGGTGGAAAATGTGAGAATAGAAGACAAAGCATCAGTCGGAAAAAAAAAAAAAACTTTTCAAAGGCAGAGGTAAGAGCACATGGAGATGACATATTGGTATATAGCATGGAGTATAACCCAGTGTACTGTTGCCGATAAATGAACAGCAAGACTGAGATCTGCCTGGTTCTCTCTAATTGAGCCATATGATACCAAAAATTCAAGAGGAACAAAAAATATAGAGTGATTAAACTCAGTACTTTGTGTTCCTGAAAGGACTACTGGATGAGTTTATGAATAGGCAGACAGAGGGTTTCTTTTCTATTTGATGGTTTCTGATCACAGATCTCATAATACAACCTGAGAGTTGGTTCTCATCTTATTATTCCCAATCAATCCCCAGGAGATGAAATGGAGCAGAAACAGAAACACATACATAAATAAGCAGAAACAGAGATAAACAGAGCACAATAGACATAGGAGAGAATTGGGTGAATAGTGAGGCGGCTGTAAATGTTTCATTGCTTAGGTCTCGTTCCCAGGCCTCACTAGTCTATGGAAATGTGGTTGCCTTGACAATAGTAACAGATTTTCTAGGCCTGACCCACTTTTCCAGGACACTTAGGAAACCTCAAGAGTGCTGTGCTCAAGAGCAAGTTCACTCTCAGGTTGTGACCAGGCTCTACCAGGAATATGCTATTCTGAGTGGAGAAGAGAGAGCAGATCCTTTCCCTCTGTTAAGTTGGGTTCTGAAGCAGGGTTCCTTCTAGTCCATATGTTGTTACTGAGGTTTAATGAAATATCTTCCTCAGTCTTTGCTTAAAGTGTCCTTTCATTTTAGCACTTACATAAGTATCCAAGCGGCTGGAGAAATGGATTCAAAATGTAGAATGTTTCTCCCCTTTGAGTACATAAGACTAGATTAAACCTGTAACAGATCTTGTCAGTGTCCTGTGTCCCCTGAACTTTATGTATATTGCCATAGACTTGCAACTACCTAAATCTATATCCCTGTGCCTTAGGATCTGCCCCGTGCAAGGAAGTGCTGAGGAATTAACATAACACTTCAACCATTGATTCTCATGATAGGTGTATAAGCTTCCCAGCTCCCTCACCTCTTGGCAACTCTGAGTGGGTGTTATGCACTGTTTCCCAGAGGATTTCAGCTCTGGGTGCCCACAGTCGTAGTTGGCTTATTGTTTTGGCTACCTTCACTGCTCTGTCTCATGACCCCATTCGTCTACCAGTGTTACCTGCCCTTCCCAACTGAACTACTTGAACTTGAATTCTTACTGCAGGACCTGAATATGGAAGAAAAAAAAAAAAAACAGACAAGCACCTTCAAATGAGTTCTCTCCCAAGAAGATTCTAGCAACCCCTACAAGTAAACTCATCTTTGGTCATGTCACATGCTCATCAGAAGCCTTCAGATATGTCTGTGTCACAGCAGTGGACACAGCTTGAGTTCTTTTCCAGGATACTTCCATGCCCTCATCTGGCAGGGTAGCCCCACCAGTTCATTAGTCATGATAGAATTCTTCCTTGATAACTCAACCTGTACCCACATCACAGCCCAAATTGCTCTTTTGGTGAGAATATTTAAGTTCTCCTCTCTTAGCAACTTTCAACTATACAATTCAGTGTTATTAACCAAATTGCTTTAACCAAAAAATAGCAAAGGGATTTTTTTATATAAATTTATTTATTTATTTTTGGCTACATTGGGTCTTGGTTGCTGCTCGCGGGCTTTCTCTAGTTGCGGCAAGTGGGGGCTACTCTTGATTGTGGTGTGCGGGCTTCTCATTGCGGTGGCTTCTCTTGTTGCAGAGCAAGGGCTCTAGACGCTCGGGCTTCAGTAGTTGTGGTACGTGGGCTCTAGAGCACAGGCTCTGTAGTTGTGGCACATGAGCTTAGTTGCTCCGCGGCATGTGGGATCTTCCCGGACCAGGGCTTGAACCTGTTTTCCCCTGCATTGGCAGGCAGGTTCTTAACCACTGTGCCACCAGGGAAGCCCAGCAAAGGGAGTTTTATTTTGCCGTGAAGATTCAGTTATCAGAAGCTTCCATAGTTGTTTGAAGCCACAGAGCATTGTGAAATTAAAAGTAATATACTACATAAGGCAACAATATGAGAAATCGTATTATGCATTATCCAAGATGATTATTTCCACTAATATTTTCTCTTATTTATTCTGAGATCATATAAGCAAACTACTCCATTCCTTGCTTGCTTAGCGGGCGTGAGAAGGGGGAAAGGGGTGGGAGTGTGAGGAGAAATTTTATTTTAGCATAAATATTTGAAAATTTAAAATATTTTTCCTTTAAAATGGATTTTCACATAAAGACATTTCATGAGTACACTACTGTTTCAATACCGTTAGCCCTGGTAATAATCCTATGGTAAAATTATTTGAAATATGGTATATTTGACAAATCTTTCATTTACCTGTACACGCTTAACCTTTTTTTTCTCAAAGACAAAAGTAGGTGAAAAAACTCCATGTTACTGTATTTTTTACTCTAAAGAAGTGAAATTCACAAATGAAATAACTAAAACATTTCCCATATAAATCTCTCCATATAGAGATAGAGGAGAAAAGTTGCTTTTTCAGGATGTGGTAGGCAGAATCCTAAAATGGCCCCCAAGATTCCTGCCCTCTGGTGGATGCACCCTTTACAATCTTTGATTATGGGTGTAACCTGTGAATATAATGACATATAACTCCCATGGTTAGGTTGCTAATCAAGTTGATTTTGAATTGGGTGGGCTTGACCTAATCAGGTGAGTTCTTAAAAGAGCGATTTGTCCCTTATTGAAGTCAGAGAGTTTGAAAGTGTGAGAAAGATTCTTCTGTCCTTGAAGGAGCAAATATTCATGTCGTGAACTAGCCTGTCTGAACTAGGGGTCCACATGGCAAGGATCTGAGAGTGGCCTCTAGGAGCTGAGACCTACCCTTGGCTGACAGGAAGCAAGAAAACAGGGATCTTAGTCATACAACCTCAAGGAAATGATTTTTTCCAAAAATTGAGGAACATGGAAAGGGGATATTTCTCTAGTCAAGTCTCCATATGGGGACACAGCTGGCCAACATCTTGATTTCAGCCTTTGAAGACCCTGAGCAGAGGACCCCAGCTAAAATGTGCCAAATTCCTGACTCTTGGAAACTATGAAATAATAAGTTTGTGTTGCTCTAAACTGCTAAGTTTGTGGTCAGTTGTTAAACATCAGGATAAAACCAATAAACAAAATTTCCATGGAACTGGAATACCATGGCCAACCTATTACATTCGAGGTCTGTAATCCTCTGCATAGACCTTGTACCTCAAAAGACACCATCAAGAAAGTGGAAAGACAACCTATAAACTGAGAGAAAATATTTGCAAATTGTATGTGTAATAAGAAACTTGTATCCAGAATATTTTTAGAGCTTTTACAATTCAATAATAGATAAGTAACTGACACGTGCAAAGGATCTGAATAGATATTTCTCCAAAGGCCAATACATACATGAAAAAGATGCTCAACATTATCAGTCATCAGGGAGATGCAAATCAAGACCGTGATGAGACTCCACTTTAAATCCACTAGGATGGCTATAATAAAAAGATGCAGAGACATCTGAACCCTCATACATTGCTGGTGGAAATGTACAGTGGTGCAGCTACTTTGGAAAACAGTCTGGCAGGTCCTCAATGATTAAACATGGGATTACCATAATGCCCAGCAATTCCCTCCTAGGCATCTACCCAGGAGAAGTTAGAACATATATCCACACAGAAACTAGTACATGAATGTTCATAGCAGCATTATTCATAAAAGCAAAAAGCAGAAATAATCCATATGTTCATCAGCTGATGAATAGATAAATTGTGGTACATCCGTATAATGAAATATTATTCAGCAATAAAAAGGAATGAAGTACTGATACATGCTACAACATGCTAAGTGAAAGAAGCCTATTCCAAAAGATCACATATTATATGATTCCATTTATGTGAAAAGTCTGGCACTGGCAAATCTATATAAATAGAAAATAGATTAGTGTTTACCTGGCGTGGGAAGTGGAAATGGGGTGTGACTGCTAATAGCACAGGGATTCTTCTGAGGGAAATTAGGCACTAATTAGTACACTTAGAACAGGCGAATTCTATAGTATGTAAATTCTATTTACTTAAGCTGTTTTTTAAAAAAGCCTAGTTTCTCTTTTGTTTTGCTGGGGCCATGGTAGGAAAGCAAGTGTTCTGTAGAAACAAGACCAAAAAAAATTCAGTCCACTGGTTGGCATAACTCAGTGGCCAGATCTGGTGCATTTCATGATGATGTTAGAAGCGCATCATGGGGGACTTCCCTGGTGGTCCAGTGGTTAAGACTTCACGTTCCCAATGCAGGGGGGCATGGGTTCGATCCCCAGTTGGGGAACTAAGATCCTGCATGCCTAAGATCCCGCATGCTGCATGGTGCGGCCAAAAAAAAATAAAAATAAAAATAAATTAAACTTTTTTAAAAAAGAAAAAAAGAAACCCAGCATGGTAGAGGGAGAAGCAGCAGTTGTCAAGTTGTGAGTTTTCTTATCCTTGCGAACCCTCTAAGAACTTGGTGACCTCTCTAACCTGAGCATCACCTGGAAAAAAAGGAGGGATTGAACTGGGTAAATTCCCAGTCACTAACAATTCTAAATATTTTATTCAGCCTGAAGATTTATATAAAGATAATCACTAAAATGACATTCAAGGTATATGATTATACCAAGATATCACTGAAAAATGTTATCTTGACTGTTTTAAACCAAAGAATTTATCAAAATTCAGAAATGTAACCAAGAATGACCTCAAGCATTTCATGTCACCTTGTCTGTGTTACTTATTCTCTACTTTAATGTGAATTTAAGGTCAGGATTTTATCCAAACTACCGTTTATGTCTGAAGCATCATTATTTGCCTTGTGTTTCCCGGTGCTAATTTTGCTCTTATTTTTTAACCAAATAATTTTCAAAACCTCTTTAATTTAACTGTCCTGAAAGCTTGGTAGTGAGGAAAGGAAAGAACACACACCAGTTTAATGCGATGAAAAAAAATCTTTCGGTTCCACTTAGAACATCTAAATGGCTTTCCACTTTCCTTGGTCACTAAATACTCACAAGGCCTTATTCTATTAGTTACTAAGGTAACCCAAAGCTGGCAGCATGTTGACATACCTTTCAAGGCCAAGAGATTTTGCAGTATTTCATAGATAATGTCACATTAACCTCAAACGTCCTTTTTACAAAAGAACAAAAATTGTTTGAATGAATCTGTTGTAATTTATTCTTTGGGTTTTTGTTAAGCGATTTTTTTTGCTGCACTTTCCTTCAGCTTGGGTACTATTTTGTTTTAAAAATAATGTAGTAGTAAAAGTCAGACATCTTTATTGATTCCTGCATTAAACCACTCATTTGCTCCTTGTGTGGATTATTCATAGCCTAGGTCAGAATCCATATAGACATCCAAATGGTCCTCAAAAGAGAGGATATCCTTTGATCTACCCGTAAAGCCCCATAAGGACGTATCTAGTGAAAATTAAGGCAAAAAGGATGTAATAGGAATAAAGGATAAAAACAGATGGTCTGTTTCCCTTTTTGTCATTAACAGCGGTGCATAAACTCAGGTGAAAGAAGCAAGATTTTCTGTCCTCATGTTATAAGTGAGGCACCATAGCCAGGAATTGAGTGTATTTCTCCCATAGCCTATCATTAGAATGTGAATGTAGATGTGCTGCCAATTGTGTCTAAGAATCAGCTACTTTCCAAAGTCAGACAGTGCTGAGAGTTCATTAGTCTTTTCCAAATAATCCAAAGTAATGGTAAATTTAGATACATGTAAATTTGAGTAGATGTATTAAATATTAACAAAATCAAATAAACTGACAGCAGCTTATTTCTCTGTTAAACGACTATACACTTAAGAAAAATTTGAGAATTCATATATAACAAATCTGATCCAAGAAAATGCGTGGATCTAAAATCATGGTGTTCAACTACTTGCAAACCCTCCCCACAAATCAAGCACTAACATCCGCGAGTGGTGAATTCCTCCCTCTTCTAAAGTTCTTCAAGTTGTTATGCAACAGTTCTTGGGAGCACCTAAATTTATTTACTTTTGGTTTAGTGCATCTTCAGGCATCCTTAAACCTCACCTTATTCAACTAGATTCTATAAAAAAATAATTATTTCTGGACTTTGCCAGTTATATCAAGATCATATTGAATTGATCAAAGGGGTTAATAAAATGACAATGAATAAAATATTTTTTCTAAAGTGATAGCATTCTATTGAATTTAGCAAATGTTTCCTACCACCCTGTAATAGTTAAGATGCTAAAGACTACAATTAATTCAGTGGTTTATTTTATTTACTTGTGTAACTGCCCATTTAAAGTTTATTTTATTAAAGCTAGTTTTTATTACTTCCCTGTGGCAACCTGTCCTTTGTCTGAAGAGTGGGGAAATTATCCACTATATTTTGTAATAGATTATTAACATCCGATTATGTTCTAGTTAATTTGAAGGTGTTAGAAAACAAATGACATGTTTTGCTTACTGAAGAAAACTTTGTCACTGAAATTGCAAAATCTGTACATATCCCATTTCTTTATTCATGATTATAAGAATACCAATTTGCATGGCATTTAATGATAACTAGTGAAGTGTGAGATTAGAAGTTGGGGGTTACTTTATGTCATAATGTTTCTCAAAAAATATTCTGTAGCTAATAATCCGCTATTATATATACTTGAAAGTTGCTCAGAGAATAAATCTTAAATGATCTCATCACAAAGAAGAGATGGCAATTATGTGACATGATGGAGATGTTGACTAAGCCACAGTGCTAACCATTTTGCAATCTATAAGTGTATTAAATCAACATGTTGTACACCTTAAACTTACACAATGCTATATGTCATTTACTCAATAAAGCTAGAAAAAAAGACATAGTTCATTGAAATTCGTTGTGAAGAATATACAGTTTGAAAACTGAATAAAAAGCTGTAAGACAAAGAATTGTGTGCATTTTGCATAGTTGCATATTCAGATTTGTCCAGGGAAAAATAACTTCCCTGGTCTTTCCCTCTGTTTTGGTTTTCTCTGCTTATTTATAAATAAGTTCATTTTGTTATTAATAAATAAACTTATTTATTTATAAATAACAAAACAAATAAGCGTATAAGCTTATTTATAAATAAGTTTGTTTTGTCTCATGTCAATGAAATTCTGAAAAGGCACATTCAAGTGACATGGAGCTTTATTTTATCAATTAACCTAGGTTCAAAGTTCAATTAAGATCACATAGACTGTTCACAAATATGCTGCCTTAAATAGAATAAAATACAGGAAGATGTAAAAACATTTGGAAAGGAGCAGTTGCTTGGAAGAATTCTAAAACTTAAGGGAGGGGACTTCCCTGGCGGCGCAGTGGTTAGGAATCTGCCTGCCAATGCAGGGGACACGGGTTCGAGCCCTGGTCCGGGAAGATCCCACATGCCACGGAGCAACTAAGCCCGTGTGCCACAACTACAGAGCCTGTGCTCTAGAGCCCGTGAGCCCGCGTGCAGCAACTACTGAAGCCCATGTGCCTAGAGCCCATGCTGTGCAACAAGAGAAGCCACCGCAATGAGAAGCCCGCACACGGCCACGAAGAGTATCCCCCGCTCACCGCAACTAGAGAAAGCCCACGCATAGCAACGAAGACTCAACGCAGCCAAAAAAAATACAAAAATCAAAAAAAAAATTTTCAGGAAAAAGATAAAGACTTACCATAGAATTGAGATTATATTTTCAGATAATAAAAGGTTGCCTTTTTCTTGTTGGGTTTTGTAAGAGGTAATACACTGAGAATTTTGTTTTCTCTGTTTTTTGAGCTACATGTAAGTAACTTTTCTTATTCTTTAATTTTTATTGAATATTTTTGACATGTAATGTAAATTTAAGGTGTACAGCGTGTTACTTTGATACATTTATATATTGTAATACGATTGTCATTGTAGCGCTGTTTATCACATTACATAATTATAGTGAAATATTGTCTATATTCATTATACTCTGCATTAGATCTCTATGGCTTATTTTCTACTCATTGCAAGTCTGTACTCTTAAACAACATCAATCTTATCCCTCCCAGCCACCGTCATCCCCTGGTAACGACCATTTAACTCTCTGTTTTTCACAAGTTTGACCTTTTTAGATTCCACACATAAATGATATCATACAGTACTTGTCTTTCTCTGTTTGACTTACCTCACTTAGCATAATGTCCTCAAGGTCCATCCATGTTATCACAAATGGCAGAATTGCTTTCTCATGGCTGAATAATAATTCCACTGTGTATTTATATACTACATCTTCTTTATCCATTCATCTGTTAATGGACAATTAGGTTGTTTCCATATCTTAGTCTGATTCTTTTTAAATTAAAAAAACTTCCCCTTAAGTATTTCACTACTCAAGAAGAATAGTGTACAATATATTAGAAGGTACAGGATAAACCTTTAAACTCATTTCATACTGTCTGAGAAAACCTAGTCTTATATAGCCAGTTATAATATCATTTAAACAGATAATAACCGAATCACAAACTTATTATCATTTACTCAATGCCTAACACTGTCTCAGAAGTTAATGAAGACAAGACAGTATGTCAGACATTTAAAAGAAATGTAACCTCGTTTTGTAACTAAGCTAGTCAAGCAGGGTATATTGATGACATAATCATGCCTTATCTTCTAAACAGTAAACAACTTAGGATCAGAGACTGGTTCTTAATCACTTTTGTATCCTCCACATTTCAGATCACTAAATCCCAAATTCAGGATGTGAACAGATTAGGAACCTAAACCAGACTTCTTCTTGGCAATTTAGTCTAAATCCTGGTTAGAAAGGCCCCAATGATTATAATTTATCTAACTGCCCCTCTTGTTTCTACTGGCCCATATCACCTAAGTTGCTGTACATGTAACAAACAAAAGAACAGACAAACCCTCAGCTGTTTTATCTTTATAAAAAGTATCTTACTCATGCAGTGACCTCTCATGATTTTCTAGCTCTTTGTCGCTTTGGTGTGCTTTACTGAAGACCCATACATGCACATCGTTGCCTATAAAACCATTGTCATGAAAATATTCTGAATATATAAAATCACTCTAGTTAGTTTCCACCTAATGCTAGTTATAGCGATCAAGATTCTTGGTTCAAATTTTTTATGTATATAAAAAGCACTCTTCTTTTCTTATTAATTTTTATTGGAATATAGTTGATTTACAATGTTGTGTTAGTTTCTGCTATATAGCAAGGTGAGTCAGTTATACATATACATATATCCACTCTTCTTAGATTCTATTCCCATATAGGCCATCACAGAGTACTGAGTAGAGTTCCCTGTGCTATACAGTTCTTATATAGTCGTGTGTATATGTCAATCCCAATCTTGCAATTTATCCCTCCCCCACCTTTCCCCTTTGGTAAACATGAGTTTGTTTTCTACATCTGTGACTCTATTTTTCTGTTTTGTAAATAGGTTCATTTGTACCATTTTTTTAGATTCCACATATAAGCAATATCATATGGTATTTGTGTTTCTCTGTCTGGCTTACTTCACTCAGTATGACAATCTCTAGATCCATCCATGTTGCTGCAAATGGTATTATATCATTCTTTTTTATGGCTGAGTAATATTCCATAGTATGTGTGTGTGTGTATATATATATATATACACACACACACATACACACACATATACACACACACCACGTCTTCTTTATCCATTCCATTGTTGATGGACATTTAGGTTGCTTCCATGTCCTGGCTATTGTAAATAGTGCTGCAATGAACATTGGGATAAATGTATCTTTTTGAATTATGGTTTTCTCTGGATATATACCCAGGAGTGGGATTGCTGGATCATATGGTAACTCTATTTTTATTTATTTATTTATTTTATTTATTTATTTTTATTTATTTTTTTTTATGCAGTACGCGGGCCTCTCACTGCTGTGGCCTTCTCCCGCTGCGGAGCACAGGCTCCGGACACGCGGGCCCAGCGGCCATGGCTCACGGGCCCAGCCGCTCCGCAGCATGTGGGATCCTCCCGGACCGGGGCATGAACCCGTGTCCCCCGCATCAGCAGGCAGACTCTCAACCACTGCGCCATCAGGGAAGTCCCTATTTTTAGTTTTTTAGGGAACCTCCATACTGTTCTCCATAGTGGCTGTACCAATTTACATTCCCACCTACAGTGTAGGACCATTCCCTTTTCTCCACACCCTCTCCAGCATTTACTGTTTGTAGACTTTCTGATGATGGCCAATCTGACCGGTGTGAGGTGATACTTCATGGTCATTTTGATTTGCATTTCTCTGATAATTCGTGATGCTGAGCATCTTTTCAACGTGCCTCTTAGCCATCTGTATGTCTTCTTTGGAGAAATGTCTATTTAAATCTATCCATTTTTTGGTTGGGTTGTTTGGGTTTTTTTGATATCGAGCTGCACGAGCTGTTCATATATTTTGGAGATTAATCCCTTGTCCATTGCTTTGTTTGCAAATATCTTCTCCCATTCTGTGGGTTGTCTTTTTGTTTTATGGTTTCCTTTGCTGTGCAAAAGCTTTTAACTTTAGGTCCCATTTGTTTGTTTTTGTTTTTATTTTCATTACTTTAGGAGGTGGATCAAAAAAGATCTTGCTGCACTTTATGTCAGAGAGTGTTCTGCCTGTGTTTTCCTCTAAAAGCACTGTTCTTAGTTGACCAGTTTTGCAGTAAAGATCATGATTTCAGTTTTTGACTGCTAAAGAATTTTACTTGGGACAATATACAGTTTAACCTGTAAAGCATTTCAAACCTTTGAAAAAGATGGGGAGGAGAGAAAAATGTTGATTTGTCTAGTTGCAATCAATTATAAAGATTGTATGAAAAAAAAGCAACTATGATTACCTAAGGTTCTGGGGGGAAAAATATTCAAACAACATGCTCAATTCAGAGCTCCAGAAAAATTATTGTCTTTGACCTGTAGCCCCACTCCATCCTTGAATTTCTGATCCCTAAAGGAGTCTAGTTGACTTTTTATCTTGAAGCCTGTGAACTGACTTAAGTATTTTGTATACACATTCTGGCAAAACCCATCACTACAACTTTTCTCTATTTCTGTCCATCCTTGAAGTTCCCCTCCAGATTTTCTGGATTTTACTGGAAATGACTATGTCATCATTTAAATAATGTTGTCAATATGTAGCTGATGAGAGAAACTTGTTCACTTCCACTGTTGTCAGTCTTCGAAAGATAACTGATTAGTTGTAAAATATTAGGAGTAGTTACAATTATTGCATGCCTAATTTGTTCTAGATATAGTATTAGGCATTTTGTGCATGTTTCTTAATGATCTAGAACAATTGTTGCTTTCAATATATGTATGTAGACATTGCTCCTGTAGTAGGTTATCTGGCCAAGGCTGTGAGACTCCTCAAACACTTGAGATTAAGAAAGGTTAAACACCTCTGTAATTTATTTTCTTTTCTTCTCCAATGATGGACCAGAGCACACATAACCCACAAATACAGAAGGGAAAGAAAGTCTCCCACGTGATCTCACCAGTGGCTTTGGGCCTCAGTTTTATTCGTTATTCTAGCTCTAAGATGGTACCCTGTGGAAGGGTATACACTTAAATTAAAGATTGTAAAATTGAAGATTAAGGGACTTCCCTGGCGGTCCAGTGGTTAAGACTTCGCCTTCCAATGCAGGGGGTGTGGGTTCAGTCTCTGGTCGGGAAGCTAAGATCCCACATGCCTCGCGGCCAAAAAAACCAAAACATAAAACAGAAGCAGTATTGTAACAAATTCAATAACAACTTTAAAAATGATCCACATAAAAAAAACTTAAAAAAACTGAAAATTAAGTAGGAGTTACTGTTAAGTAAAATCTCCACCCTGGGGAAGGAACAGATGGAACCTCCATGGATGTCTTCCTTCCTTACACAGTCCACTGACTGAGAAAGAGTGCATGCCCACACACCACCTGTGTACCTACCATAGCATCCCAAGAGGCATGTGAGCCTCAGTGGCATCACTTCCTGCCTGGGAAGAATATCAGTGTTGTCAAGATAGCCCGGTCTGGCGCTTCGACATCCAGAATACTGCCACAAACTTACTGGGTAACCTCAGGATGTTGGCTCCCTTTCTCAGGGCCATAGTTTCTTCATATAAAACAAAAGGATTGGGCTGTGCTTCTCTTTAAACTAAACAACCCGTCAATAGAACTCAGAAAAATTGTTTTACTAAATATATTGCTACTATCACCACACCCCTAAGCTGATCCAATTAAAAAGAGGCTAGCACACTACAGACTTATTAATGAAGGCATAGTTAAGAACGCAAAAGGTGGCTCTGCATTCTGCAACTGTATCCTGTATCCAAGGAGTGTGCTCTGTGAATCAAACCACACCCCTTCTTCAGAAGTTGGGCAGTGATTGTTCCCAGTCCCTAGAGCACATCATTAAAGACCAGCCATCTTCATCCCATAAAGGCACAGCAGTCTTCACCCCTCGGCACATCTTACAATGTCTGTTTTTTCTTAAGATAAGAAAAAAAAAAGATATTTATGGTTATTCGTGGTCTCAATGCTGATGAAACTATATCACTATCATTACAATGTTTCCCTCTCATGTTTTAGCATGTGAGTATTTTTGTCCAAATCCCACAGTCCTGCCTAGCAAAGGACATGTGTTTACCATCTCCTACTTGTGAAATAAAATATGAAAGCAGTAAGATAGATAATGTCCATTATTTATTTTTTTAACATCTTTATTGGAGTATAATTGCTTTACAATGGTGTGTTAGTTTCTGCTCCACAACAAAATGAATCAGCTATACATATACATATGTTCCCATATCTCTTCCCTCTTGCGTCTCCCTCCCTCCCACCCTCCCTGTCCCCCCCCCAGGTGGTCACAAAGCACCGAGCTGATCTCCCTGTGCTATGCGGCTGCTTCCCACTAGCTATCTACCTTACCTTTGGTAGTGTATATATGTCCATGCCTCTCTCTCGCTTTGTCACAGCTTACCCTTCCCCCTCCCCATATCCTCAAGTCCATTCTCTAGTAGGTCTGTGTCTTTATTCCTGTCTTACCCCTAGGCTCTTCTTGACATTTTTTTTCTTAAATTCCATATATATGTGTTAGCATACAGTATTTGTCTCTCTCTTTCTGACTTACTTCACTCTGTATGACAGGCTCTAGGTCTATCCACCTCTTAACAAATAGCTGAATTTCGTTTCTTTTTATGGCTGAGTAATATTCCATTGTATATATGTGCCACATCTTCTTTATCCATTCATCTGATGATGGACACTTAGGTTGTTTCCATCTCCAGGCTATTGTAAATAGAGCTGCAATGAACATTTTGGTACATGACTCTTTTTGAATTATGGTTTTCTCAGGGTATATGCCCAGTAGTGGGATTGCTGGGTCATATGGTAGTTCTATTTGTAGTTTTTTGTTTTTTGGTGTTTCTTTTTTTGCGGTACGCGGGCCTCTCACTGTTGTGGCCTCTCCCATCGCAGAGCACAGGGTCCAGACGCGCAGGCCCAACAGCCATGGCTCACGGGCCCAGCTGCTCTGCGGCATGTGGGATTTTCCCGGACCAGGGCACGAACCCGTGTCCCCTGCATCGGCAGGTGGACTCTCAACCACTGCACCTCCAGGGAGGCCCATATTTGTAGTTTTTTAAGGAACGTCCATATTGTTCTCCACAGTGGCTGTATCAATTCACATTCCCACCAACAGTGCAAGAGGGTTCCCTTTTCTCTACACCCTCTCCAGCATTTACTGTTTGTAGACTTTTTGATGATGGCCATTCTGACTGGTGTGAGATGGTATCTCATTGTAGTTTTGATTTTCATTTCTCTAATGATTAGTGATGTTGAGCATTCTTTCATGTGTTTGTTGGCAGTCTGTATATCTTCTTTGGAGAAGTGTCTATTGAGGTCTTCAGCCCATTTTTGGATTGGGTTGTTTGTTTTTTTGTTATTAAGCTGCATGAGCTGCTTATAAATTTTGGAGATTAATCCTTTGTCAGTTGCTTCATTTGCAAATATTTTCTCCCATTCTGAGGGTTGTCTTTTCGTCTTGTTTATGGTTTCCTTTGCTGTGCAAAAGCTTTGAAGTTTCATTAGGTCCCATTTGTTTATTTTTGTTTTTATTTCCATTTCTCTAGGAGGTGGGTCAAAAAGGATCTTGCTGTGATTTATCTCATAGAGTGCTCTGCCTATGTTTTCCTCTAAGAGTTGATAGTTTCTGGCCTTACATTTAGGTCTTTAATCCATTTTGAGCTTATTTTTGTGTATGGTGTTAGGGAGTGATCTAATCTCATACTTTTACATGTACCTGTCCAGTTTTCCCAGCACCACTTATTGAAGAGGCTGTCCTTAGCTCCACTGTACATTCCTGCCTCCTTTATCAAAGATAAGGTGACCATATGTGCGTTAAAACTGTCTCTTCAGTCCTGGAATAAGTTTCTTTTGTAAAGGATCAATGGAACTGAACAGTAAATATAGAGAATGGAGCAATACCAGGTCACTGACTGCATGAACTTGTCCTTTTAACCTCTTGAACACACAGGCACACATCAGGTGATGGGACTAAGGTTTATAAGTAAAATCTTTGGTTTAATCCCAAAATACCGTGATTTATGAAACATTTCGCTTTCATGGTGCTAATAGATAAAGTCACTTAACGATAAATTTATTTTTCTAATAATAAAATTATATATATTCATTGTAGGAAATCTGGAAAATAAAAGCGCAAAGAATGCAAAGCTAGCAAATTATCCCATTAACCAGAGAAAATCACTATTAACATTGTAGTGTATTCCTTTCTTTGTTCTGCATTTCCTTTAACACTTACTGACTCATTCAACAACTTTATCATAATTCTCAACTGTAGCTGCACATTGGAATCACCTGGAGAATTTCAAAAATGCTGATGCGGGGGTCCCATCCTAATGGATTCTGATTCAACTGGATGAAGTAAGGCCTGGGCATCAAGATTTTTTCAAAGATTCTCCCTTGGTTATTGTAATGTGCAACCAAGATTGAGGACCACTGATTGATCAGATTTCAATGATGCGCACGACAGTGCTAGGCATGGAATTCAATGACAAAAAAGATGTAGGGTCCCTCAAGAATCTTACAGTCTTGTTGAGGGACAGACAAATGAACCAACAATTACAGTAATCTAAAATAAATATTACAATGGAAGAGTCTATAAATAACCATGGAAGCATAGGAAAAGGAACCCTTAAATTTGTCTTGAGAAGTCAGGGCAAACATCTCAGGGAATTAGGTGGCCAGATAAATAAGATGACCATTCCAGTTGTAGAGGCATGGGGAGTAGAGAGTGCTTAGAAAACTCTAAGTGGTTCCACTGAGTGTGACAAGCACAGTGTCTGGAGATAATGCTGCCCATTTAGGCAGCAAGCAGGTCCTGAAGAGCTGTGTAGGTATTGGGAATGACGGGCAGCCCTTGATAAGTTTTGAGCAGAGGAGTAACATGATTACCTCCATGTCTAGTTTATTTCCTTGCCTCTGGCATCAGTATGGATTTAAAGGCCTAGGTGAGACTAGATGTAGCAAGACTAGAATGAAGTCTATAACAAAATTCTAAGAGAGCAAGTCTGACTGTTTATGACTCCCACAGTCTCCTGGTGGTTCATTGTTTGTTTAATTAAAGCAAATTTACAATACCATGTTTAAGTTGTACAGCACAGTGATTCAGTTTTATATATATATACACACACACACACACACACACATATGTGTGTGTATATATATATTCTTTTTCATATTCTTTTCCTCTAAAGGTTATTACAAAATATTGAGTATAGTTCCCTGTGCTATATAGTAGGTCCTTCTTGGTTATCTATTTTATATATAGTAGTGTGTATATGTTAATCTCAGCCTCCTAATTTATCCCCCCCTCTTCCCCTTTGGTAACCATAAGTTTGTTTTCTGTCGTCTCTTTCTGTTTTGTAAATAAGTTTAGTTGTACCTTTTTTTTCCTTTAGATTCCACATATAAATGATATCATATGATGTTTGTCTCCTCTCTCTTTGGCTTACTTCACTTAGTATGATAATCTATAGTTGCATCCATGTTGCTGCAAATGGCGTTATTTTGTTCTTTTTTATGGTTGAGTAGTATGCCATTGTATATATATGTACCACATCTTCTTTTTCCATTCCCCTCTTGGTGGACATTTAGTTTTCTTCCATATCTTGACTATTGTGAATAGTGCTGCTATGAACACAGGGGTGCATGTATCTTTTTGAATTACAGTTTCGTCCAGATATATGCCCAGGAGTGGGATTGCTGGATCATATGGCAACTCTATTAGTTTTCTGAGGAAACTCCTTAGTATTTTTCATAGTGGCTGCACCTATTTATAGTCCCACCAACAGTGTAGGAGGGTTCCCTTTTCTCCACACCCTCTCTAGCATTTGTAATTTGTAGACATTTTAATGATGGCCATTCTGACTGGCATGAGGTGATACCTCATTGTAGTTTTGATTTGCATTTCTCTAATAATTAGCAGTCTTGAGCGTTTTTTCATGTGCTTGTTGACCACCTGCAGGAAATGTCTATTTAGGTCTTCTGCCTATTTTTGGATTGGGTTGTTTGTTTTTTTGTTGTTGAGTTATATGAGCTGTTTGTATATTGTGGAAATTAAGCCCTTGTCAGTCACATTGTTTGCAAATATTTTCTCCCATTTGGTAGGTTGTCTTTTAATTTTGTTTATGGTTGTTAATCTTATTAAAAGAACTTGCGTTTGAATACTAAACAATCACATTAAAGTTTTTTTCTATTTTTTAGAAAACAAGATTCTTACAAAAGCCTAATATTTTCTTCCTAGGGATTATAACATTTCTTAAAGAAGTTTTATCATTCAGGATCCCAGTAGGAACTATAATTTACCCCCACAAGATTCAAAATTAAGAGATTTTAATACAGAGTTAAGGGGGGAAATTAGGCATGATGAGGCACCCAGAAACTAGCAACAGTGAAAAGCCATTACCACCTCTAGAGCTAAAGGGGTAAGGGAAAGAAAGAGAGCCCAAAAGGATTGGAATTAAGGAAGAGATGTTGCTAACAGATGGAGGGAAGCAGCTACTGCCAGAAACATAGCCAAAGCAGGGATGAAGCAAAGAAGAAATATCATGACCTTGTTCTCTTCCTTCTCCCAGTCTCTGATCTGCTGATGACACCCATTAGCCAAACTCAGCCTAAAGCCATCCAGTAAAGAAGCCCAGGAAATTCTTTTTCATTCACAGTAGTCAGACCCTTGGGGGTATAAAGTAGGTCAGGAAAGGGCAGAGTGTGTATCTGAGGGCCAATAGAGAACAACTGACAGATGAGCACAATATCATAGCAAGAAAAAATTAGACATAATATCTATCACTTTTCAATAGACACCTAACAAAAATCATGATAGACTGTATAGTACATCCATTGCCAATAAAATAGGAACCTTCCTTCCATGAACCAGACTACCAGGAAATTCCTGACAGCTATTAAGGATTTTTATTGGGAAAGGAAAAGTTATCAGTTGACAAATTGAGGACATTTTAATTAAAAGCTAAAATTAGAAAGTAGATGTAGCTCAGATATTAAAATGTTCCATACCTACTCAAACCGCTATACATTTCCAATTATTCATCTAAGGTACAGCAAAATCAAGAACTAATAAGAAATACAACTAAGTATGATATGTCAGATGCTCGGTATATAGTATTAACTAAGACATGCTCCTTGAGTGCTTATAATAGTAACATTCTAAAAGGGGCACGCAGTACCTGTGTGCCAATGACTGAAGATGGTCCTTCCTCCAAATGGGAATACTGGCCTCTTTTAAACACTTTACAGCTTTGGGAGTGTTCAGTGGTTCACAGAGAAAGAGAATACCTACATAGACAACCAATCAGAAAAATCAGCTCTGGAAATAAGTTGGATATGATTAACCTACAGACATCCCCATATTAAGACATCTGGTCCCTCCTTTCAGGGAGGTAAGACTTATCAAATATCAAATGTTAAATTATAAATCTCAGGGTTTTATTAGTCTACATGTCAGGGCAAAACTGAACCACTGGGGTGGATGAGATATTGTTCTTCACATGATATATTGCAATATCACGACCATTGCCTATATTGACCAGTGATATTTCAAAATGTTCCTCTTTATTCATTTCTGAGCTTCTGCAGCAGTGGTTTACACGTATCTTAATACATTTATTTAAAAATATATTTTATTGCAGTTACCTGTGTACATTTCTTTCTGTCTCATCAGATTTTAAAGGCCTGAAGGGCTTTGTCCTCTTCTTTTTTTAGCTTTTACATAGCCTAGTACACTTTCTTGCATATTGTAGATGCTCAGTAAATTTATATTAAATGCCAAGAGGAACTTCTACATTAAATCTGTATATGACTTAAAACTATATTTCCCATTAGTCAAATAATCTGTCGAATTGAAGTTTCTCTACTTCTGTGCCATTCTTGAATCCTCAATTTTAAAAGCATTTAAATACTACAAAATATGTCTAACATCCAAATAATGCTGAAGTCATTCCATCTTTCTTTGATAATTTGGGAAAGCTTCCAGGATGTTTCAGGGCCTCAGGGTCACTAACGAGAATATCAGTTTTCAATGATCTGTATAGAAGAACCCATGAATAGGAATTTCTAGTTGATAGACTAACTGAAAAACTAGACTTCGCTGTATTTTATTATGGTTGATTTTCATTGAAGTGACTGGAATTTTGCCTATTGACCTTTATGTTTAAACGGCTCTAATTGTCTTACATGAGGTAAGTTCTCGGTATTCAAAATTTCTTGCCTCAACCTGCTCCCCGTAGTCCATTCTGCAAAGAGGAAAAAAGTCTTGAAATTGTCCCAAGATGACTGAAGTTGACCCCCAGGCTTGTGTAAAAGAGACATCTCTTAGGTCCATAATGACAATTTCAGTCCTTCTAAATGTAAGGTCGGATCTTAACAAACGGCACCACGAAACAGGAAAGCTTCAAGTGAGCTTTATTAGGGAGCGCTCCCGGGCGAGGTTCACTGGTCCGAGATAAAGGGGCCAGAGAAGTCTCACCCTGGCGGGGGTTGGGCAAGATTTTATAGAGGAAGAAGGGAAAGGGGTGTGGTGAATCTGGGAGGGCGCACGGTATTCCTTGTTTGGTGGTCTTTTCGGGTATCCTGGGGGACCGTTAGTCTCGCCCCTTGAAAGGCGGGAAGGCTGGGCTGGGTTCAAAGTCCCTGGGTCAGTTCCTGGAACTGGGTGGTCCGGAAAGTCTCCAGGTCAGTTTCTGGAACTGGGTGGTCCGGAGAGTTTCGGTCTGATGCAACCTGTGAATCTGATTGTGTTCCCCTGCCTCGGGCCAGTTGGCCTTACACTAAAGATCTCCTATTTCACTGCCAAGGGCTAAAAAAAAGGCTTAGTAACATTCAGCTGTCCAGCAGAGTTCGATGTTTCCACTAAATAAAAGTTTTTATTTTGGATTTAGGTGAAATCTTCCCATGACTCATGAGTATGCTGCAAGACTCTAAAATTCCTCATACGGTTGCAGCGAAGACAAGATATGCTTGAATGAAAAAAATGACTTACGCTTTTTAATAATTGAAGAGATTTCTTACGACCTTTATTTATTTATTTATTTTTGCGGTGCGCAGGGCTCTCACTGTTGTGGCCTCTCCCGTTGCGGAACACAGGCTCTGGACGCGCAGGCTCAGCGGCCGTGGCTCACGGGCCCAGCCGCTCCGCGGCATGTGGGATCTTCCCAGACCGGGGCACGAACCCGTGTCCCCCGCATCGGCAGGCGGACTCTCAACCACTGCGCCACCAGGGAAGCCCTCCTATCTTTTTTTTTTTTTTTGCGGTACACGGGCCTCTCACTGTTGCGGACTCTCCTGCTGTGGAGCACAGGCTCCGGACGCGCAGGCACAGCAGCCACGGCTCACGGGCCCAGCCGCTCCGCGGCACGCAGGATCCTCCCGGACCGGGGCACGAACCCGCGTTCCCTGCATCGGCAGGCGGACCCTCAACCACTGCGCCACCAGGGAAGCCCCCTCCTAGTTTTTATGTAATTAAAAACTATTATTTGGATTGCAGTGCTGGTTATAGATCTCTTTTAGATTCTTTTACATCCGATGTGCCTTTGCAAAACAAGAATTTACACACGCTTTCTTTATAGTTATTCTTTCCACTAATTGCCTTAGAAGGAGGAGAAGAAAAGATCCTGGATCTAATTTTGTCCCACAGTCTTGCTATCATGGGTTGGTACATACTGATGGAAGTGAATAAGTGCTCTCTCCAGTATCTCAGTTACTGGAAAAACTGTCTGTTCTCTGTGGCCATGAGATAGAAATTATATCAGTTGGCCTCAACAAGTGTGGGAGTGTATGTTTAGCCAAGAAGAGAGAATTTTAATGAAGCAAAGAGTAACTTATGGCTTTTATCAGTTGTCACCAGTTATATCCAGCTTCTTCACTTTCCACTCAGTCCCAACCTTCAAGCAAGCACTTAAATTATCATCTAATTTAGCCAAAAGCCTGGTGACCATGTAAAGGCAGGCTCATTATAAGATTCATGTTAATCGCCATGGGGAAAATCCAAGACCAAAATATGTTCCAGGGATTTTCTCCAGTTAAATGTACCATTTAATGAAAGAGGTGAGTTTAGATAGAAGAATTTGGAAATTACTTCTACTTATACCTTGGCAGCAAGTCTGTGTTCTGTAAATTATAGGGAAAACTTTAGATAGACTAGAAAGATTAATAGTGTCACCTTTATTTTTCAATTTATTTATTTATTTTTGGCGGCGTTTGGTTGCTGGCTTCATGAGTTTGGAAGTATTCCCTTTCTCTTCAAATTTTTGCAAGATTTTGGGAAGTATTGATGTTAAATTTTTTTTAATGGCCATATTATTTTATTTTTGGCTGCGTTGGGTCTTTGTTGCTGCGCACAGGCTTTCTGTGGTCGCGGTGAGCGGGGGCTATGCTTTGTTGCAGTGGCTTCTCATTGCAGTGGCTTCTCGTTGCAGAGCACGGTCTCTAGGCATGCGGGCTCAGTATTTGTGGCGCATGGACTCAGTAGTTGTGGCTTGTGGGCTCTAGAGCGCAGACTCAGTAGTTGTGGCGCATGGGCTTAGTTGCTCCACGGCATGTGGGATCTTCCCGGATCAGGGCTCGAACCCGTGTACCCTGCATTGGCAGGCTGATTCTTAACCACTGCACCACCAGGGATAATTATCCTACCCAAGAGGGGGGAAGATAGAGTACTCCCATCCAATATTGGCTGAGGGATGCTCCCAAGGGGGTTAACCCCTGAGCACTTTCAGTCGTAAACCAAAGAGATGGCAACATGAAAAAAAAACTCCATTAGTCATTCCTGGCTTTAAAGATGGAAGGGTAGCACCAACTAAGAAATATAGGCAGCCTCTAGAATCTTGAAAAGGCATGAAATCAGATTCTCCCCTGTGGCCTCCGGAAGGAACACAGCCCTGCCAACACCTACACCTTGATTTTAGTCCAGTGACACCCATTTTGGACTTCTGACCTCCAGAATTGTAAGAGAATAAACTTGTGTTGATTTAAGCCACTAAGTTTGTGGTGATTTGTTATAGCAGCAACAGGAAACTGATATATCATGTATGTGACAATTGTCATTTAGGATTGTTAGTAAAACCAGCTTCTACTCAACCACCTCTTTTATTCGTACTGTAAAGACTTCACTTTTGACAAAGATAGCAGGGACACAGTAGGACACAAAGAACCTTGGGGAGATAAGAACAGATGTGCTTTTTACTTTTCATTAGCTGATTAGGTAAGGTTTCATACATAGTTTTATTTAAACTCCTTTGCTAAGTACAATCACCTTCATCCCCTGGAGGATTTATCTAGAGCAATGTGTGAGTGATTATGTGAATTGAGAATTAATAGAAAAATAGGTCAGTGCTGAATTGAGGCCTGAGCTCCTTTTACTTTGACCAGATTTGATGTTTCTCTGGCTCCTTCCTCACCCTCTTTCATTCTGTTTCTTCTCTTGGCTGTTGTCTGCATTCGTTTCAAAAGAACAAAGCATACAGAGTTTCAGTCCCCATTTCTGGGCCGTCACAGGGGACCTGGCCCTAAGCTCAGCACATTGAGACACTGATTAGAATTGACCGTAGGTAGCAGTTGCTGCAGCTTCACCACTGGGAAGGCCTTGACAGCTCTGTGACCCCGTCTTCCCCCATAGACCCTCCTCGTCCCACTCCCTCTTGTGCTGCCGCCTGAACAAAACATCACATCAGCAATGTTTACTGCAGGAACCCAGCCAAGGAAGTCATAACAGGACAATAGACATACAATCTGATAACCTTGTTAGCTCAAATCGAAGCTCCTAACAAGTAGGAGAGGTTAGTGAAGTGGAATAAAACTATTGCAATATTTGGGTTCGTTGAAGTGGCTTTTCAGATTTTTCCCCCTTTGGAAAAAAAAAAGGTAGCATTTCTTGGCCCTTTATTAAAGATTAAAATCAGGCACAAGGACACTAAACAAAACAACACGTACAAGGCTAAGGTTAGCTTTTAAAAGAATACAAATGGAGAGGGACATACAAAGTTCATAGGTATCTTCTTAATGGAAAATAGCATAAAACTACTTTCTTTGTGTTGCCAGATCTCTGCAAAAGTGTAGTAAGTGTGGCATAACCTTCATTATCCAGGAAAAGTTAGGGATGTGAATTAATCTGTGTAAATGATAACTAGTAATGAACTCATTTCAGATAACAGGCCAAGGATGATCAAGGTCTTTCTATTTTCTGTTTTATTTACTTCACATTACAGGATACTATTTCAACACACAGAGATTTTGCCAGGTCTGATTTTGGCCTTTTATTACCTCCCTCATATCCACCTCATCCTCCAGGGAACATTTCAACCTTTAAAAATATAATTTTAATCCCAACATTATCTTATTATTTCTGCAAAAGACATTGACATATGCTCCAGTACTATCTAAAATGCAGTGTCTTGCACAGAATTTTATTCACTCTCCTCCCACCTTCAGTTCCTAAGTTCTTGCCATTTCCATGATCCTGGAGGAAATAGCACTAACCTTGAAGTCAGGACTTGGCACTGCTCAGGCCCTGTGACCTGGTTAATATTCTTGGTGCCTCAGTTTCTTTATCTGTAGCAAATGACAAAATAATAAATCAACTCAACAGGTGGGTATGTGGATGCTTTTGAACATGTCATTTTTATTTTTTGTGTCATTTTAAAGTTAAAAACTGGTGAAACTTTATGGTTTGGCATGGTTCCTGATTTATCTTTTGCTCTTGTGCTTCCCTGAAAGATTAATGAACCATAGCTAAGTCTATACTGGCTTAGTATTCTGGCTCTGCTTAGGGGATTTTACTGTGAACATTTTGTCCAGCCATGCTGAACTATTGTGCTGAATGGAAGCCAAAGTTACAATTCAGTTTGTGTGTATGTAAGTATGTGTGTACCCTTTATCTGGGAAAAAAGATGCTTCTTTTATAGCAACTGGAAAATTGCAGTGAT
This sequence comes from Lagenorhynchus albirostris, assembly GCF_949774975.1. Lineage (NCBI taxonomy): Eukaryota > Metazoa > Chordata > Mammalia > Artiodactyla > Delphinidae > Lagenorhynchus > Lagenorhynchus albirostris. The sequence goes on along the minus strand of NC_083116.1, from coordinate 105,788,874 downwards.
AAACATAAATCATTTTTCTTATTGTCTTTTATTTGTGAAAGATGATAAAGTGGTACTTCTCCAATTAATTATGACTTGGAAAAATTGAAAATAATAAGTTCTGAATTGCTTCCTTTCCATCTTGTATATGACTTGAAACTGAAAAAAATCTTAGAAATCAATTTTGGAGAAGAGGAAAAAAATCATTATTTTTACATATATGGTGCATGTGTAGTTCTCATTCTCCGAGATGACAATGAGAAAAGAAAAAGAAAAAGCAGAATAAAAAGAAATATATTTTCTATATATTTAGCAATCATCTACATAAACCTGTAACATAGTGCAGGGTTTAATTTAACAATTACGTAAAGTGATTGGATCTCGGCAGTGAAATGTTAAATATGGATTTCTCCTTCCTAGCTTTGAATGTTTTCAATTAACAAATATTCCTTTACATACAGTTCCAGGCAATTAATTACTTAGACATCTATAAATATATTATTTAAAAGGATTCACTGACCCAAATCTCTTCACCACTGATATCTTCTAGTAACTAAAATTTTTAGCACTTTTACACCTTTGTGCTAGGTCATACTGTAAATGGTATTTGGGTTTATTACGTCATTATTATTCATCAACAACTCTAGCGTGAATTCGCTAAAAATGTGTGGCATTTCTTTGGTATTGATCTTCATGGAGTCTTAGACTTTAGACATGGTAATTAAGACCCAGTTGATTCTAATCTTATTTTTGTACACCCAGTTGAAGTGAAGGCTTGGTTTCATTGACCAGCATGCTTCTTGGGATTAGGCCTGGTCCACCCATAATCACCAAATCATCTTTAGTAGTACATTGAAGGAAGAAGCGCTATTAGTGATAAATATCTAAATTTACTTGCGGCTTCCATTTCTTTTTGTAATTAAAAATAACAAGTGAAATTCAAAATACTATATCATCCAAAGGTAAATACTACAACTGTGGAACAGGTACACATACCGCATTCAGGGACGAGCCATTGCCTGAAGTAAGGTAGGGCAATTAAGATGTACATGAAGGGGCTTCCCTGGTGGCGTAGTGGTTGAGAGTCCGCCTGCCAATGCAAGGGACGCGGGTTCGTGCCCTGGTTCGGGAGGATCCCACATGCTGCGGAGCTGCTGGGCCCGTGAGCCATGGCCGCTGAGCCTGCGCGTCCGGAGCCTGTACTCCACAACGGGAGAGGCGAGGCCCGCATACCGCAAAAAACAAACAAACAAAAATGTACATGAAGTATCCTTCCAACCAAAGTCCAACTCTAAATAGTTCTAATTAGCTGTATGTTCAAATGAGACAGTGTGTTATCTGACATTTCAGTATGAAAATATTGACTCAGTTTATCTCACTGATATGAAATGTGAAACTTGTGAAATTCAGGCATACAAAGGCAGTCCTATTTTTTTGTAATGTGTTCTTACTGACCTGTAATCAAGGCATAGCTTGCCGTGTAAACACTTAGCTTGAGCATTTGAAATGTAGATAGAAAAACAGTTTATTAGCTTGTTAATTGTTGGTCCCCTAGAACATGAACTACACTTAATTTTATTTTTAGTCACATTAAGGATATGCCAAATGGTAATGTTACTCAGTAAGAAGAGAATGTCAAGATCTATCACTAGCTAAATGCAGATTTGTTCAATTGAATTGAATATATATCCATTTGACCTTCCATCTCTGAAATTCTAGCAATTTAGAAAAACCAGCTGAAAGGGATTTCTAGACAGGGCTCAGTTTGTGTTTATCCTGTATTCCTAACACACCAAGCACCCAGCTGAGTATGGACTTAGTAGGTGGAGATAAGAATGTAGTTGAATGATTGAGAAGGAATCAAGATAAGTTATTTTCTGTGTCCCATTCAGATATTGTTGAGGGCCTTCAATTATTTGTATTTCTCCCCAAAGTTGCTTCATTTTGAGCTTCAGTGGCTAGAATTCCCAAACTCCATTTCTGCATCACAACATTAAAATATTGCTGAAATGCCTTATGATCAAATTAGGTGTTTCTGGCATTGGTAGTCATTACTTGGATTGGACTTGGTCTTAGTTATTTTTTAACTAAGAAGGAAATACTGTGTTGATTTTATCCAGTGGGTTATTTGAAACAACAGCTCATGTTTTTAAATGAAAAATTATCTGGTAATTCAGGAAAACAAATATAAAATACAAAAACAGTGGATATTTTATATCTTTTAAAAATGTAGTATCCACTACTTTTATCGATACAATTAAGGTAAGTAACATAGCACCAGGCGTTTATTAGAGAACTCACAAGAACTGCCGTGGTAGGATCAAACTTACCTTTCTGACTATTGGGGTAGTAAAACTCCAAACTAAAATATCTCATTAAAATATTTGCGGCTGTTTTCACTTGCTCTGCTCTAAAACTAAATTTACAAACAGTGTGTATGTGTGTCTGTGTGTTCATACTTGTACCCTTGGGAAGTCTATAATCTTTGAAAGTAAGATATTTTGGGTACACATTATAAATTACAGCAATAAGAAAAGTGACACTGTATCTTGATTGAATTTCAAATGCAATCTTCATTTAAAAAATAATGAACCAGATTTATTTAGAATTTGAATTATGACCTTGTAAATAAGGTAGCTTTGGAAATGACATTACCTCTTTTAGGTTCTTATTTTACGTCCAAAGAGCTTTACCTGTAATTCACAAATTGATGTTTAACAGTCCCTTGTAATTAGACAAATGACCCCAGTGTCAAAGCATCAAAACAATAACAGAAATAAGAACCAAAAATCTACTCTGCAAGAAGGAACTATCTCAAGGTTTTTTTTGGTTTTTTTGGTTTTTTTTTTTTAATCAAAGCACTAACCACACGGAAATGACACACCTTTACATGATGCTTTGCTATGTTCAACATCTTGGGTTCCCAGTGTGAGGATGAAGTTAATGGCTTCAATGATGCTCAAGCCTCTTTTAATATTCCATGAATGCTAGAGTGAGAGATTTGAATAAGAGACATAAGACTGCACAGAATCTTAGAATTTCAAAGTAAGGAGGAACCTCAGAAGTTATCTAATTCAATCTGTTAATACAAGTTTCCTCCACAGTCATAGCTTTCTAGTGTTTTTGCTTGTGACTCAGGATAAGAAAAGAAATACATAGAATACATTATGATATAGCACATACAAACTGGATCATAACTGCACATAACTGAAACAGAATTCCCATAAAACAGTATGTGCAGTGAACTCAGATGTTTCCCCCTTTTTCTACTTTATATCCGTTTTTAATCTTCATAACAACCCATTAAATTGATTTCATGACCACAAATAGATTGAGACTTGCTCTACATCCTTGCTATACAAAGTATGGCCCATAGACCAACAGCAGCAGCATTACTTAGGAGTTTTTTAGAAATAGTCTCAGACCCCAGCCCAGAACTACCGAATCAACATATGCATTTTAACAAGATCCCCAGGTGATTCCCAGCACCTTAAAGTTTGAGAAGCATTGTCTACATCATCCCCAAGGGCAGTCTAATAGTAAGGCTTTCCTTGAACCCCTTCATTGCTTAGATATTTTCTTCCTCCCCAAATGACGCATCTTATTTTCAAACAGTAGTGTTTTACAGAAAGATTTTTGTCATATGAAGTGGAAATTGGCATGTAAAGTGTCAACTTGGAGAGCAGCACAGAAACAACATTCCACAAGTGATAAATCCCTTTTCTTTCCCACATAAGCGCCATGCACTGGCATCAGACTATCTTCTGATGAGCTGATCTTCTTGTACAATTAATCAACTTAAGCTTCTTTGCACAGGGCAGTCTCTCGGCTGAAAATAGAGGAATCTTTGTGACTCGTCACCTTCTCTCTCACTCTACACCTAAACAGTCAACAATTCTGATGAATTTACATTCCAGATATTCCTCCAATTAAGTATTTCTCAAATTAGCATCCAGCAATCCTAGGACAAGGAAGGAATGGTCAATAAACATAGAAAGTCATGGCAAAAAATTCAACATTCACTATGTTCATTTAATGAGACGCTTAAGCCACATTCTGGAAGAAAAAAATGACAGTTCTGGGTACCTACTGTTAATAAAGTGCTATTGTTTTGACCTCAAGAGGCAGTAATGCTCAAAGGGGCACCACCTAGGGTATCCTACTACCACCCATTGCTTGTCAAGCAATTGCCTACCTCCCTGGCTTCTGACTCCTCTCTCTGGAAAATTTGGAATATTCTACACACATTCAAAATGCAATGAATATTTCTTTTCTCATGCTTTCCATTTTGCCCACCTGGAGCTGGATAACTGTTCTCACTGTTCATTTCAAAGTGTGCCTCCCACTGTGTCAGCTGTTGACCTGGAGAAAGGCCACTCGATCATCCAGCTGTGATGTAAAATGTAATTGAGAATTGGCCCTGGGCTGATGCATATTCTCCTTTGAGACTCCACTGATTGAAGTTGGGTTACATACAAGTGTGAGTATAAACATATTTCCCATATCTTTTTGACATTCAGAATGGCTTGTATTCTTAAGAACAAGAAGAGGACTTGGTATTCAAGGGGATGTCTCTAGGCTGATAAGATAAAGTCGTGAGGATAGTTTCCCATTCTTTGGGAAATGTCTGGGATGTATGTTGAGGGGTAAGGGAGTTGTCCGGCCAGTTCTGTGATCTAATTCCCTGCAGGTGAAGTTTCCTTCTTAAAATCAGTTCCTGGCATTACTTACTACTTTGCTGCCATTGGGTCGAGGAAAAACAATTTAAGCTTCTAAGCTTTAGAGTCTAAGGCATGGGGCTGTCTCGTGAGCAGGAAGATGGAAGAAAGAACATTTCCCAACTTCTTCCTCTTTGTGTGAATTCTTAATAACAATCTAGTTATAGACAGGGCAGCCCTCTGCATTACTGGGGGAAGAGTTGATACTTATACAAGCCAAGCAGGACATCAGGCCCTCTGCTCCCCATGGAGAATCATTTTTATTGTTTTGCTTCATGTCCAACAACTGAGGTGAGTGGTACTGAAAACAGAATACAACTAAACTCTCATATCATTGCCATAGTAACCTATCAGATGACCTAATGTTAATAAGTTTTGTTGGGAGTCAAGGTAGATAAACACTCTTTTTAATTTAATTTTATTTATTTATTTTTTTGAAACCCTTTTATAGGAACATTTTTGTGAAAGCATCAGAGGACACCCAGAACTGTCTGTAAACGAACACTCTTTTTTAAAAAAACAGTTTTATTGACATACCACAAATTCAGTAAATTGTTCAATTCTTTGGTTTTTAGTATACTCACAGAGTTGTGCCTCCATAATCACGATCAATTTTTGAATATTTTCATCACCTCAGAAAGAAACCCCATACCCATTAGTAGTCTCCTACCGTTTCTCCCATCCTTCCATCCCTAGGCAAGCACTAATCTACTTTCCGTCTATGTAGATTTGCCTATTCTGGACATTTCATATAAATGGATTCATACAATATGTGGTCTTTTGTGGCAGGCTTCTTGCATTTAGCATAATATTTTCAATGTTTATCCATGTATGGTAGCATGCATCAGTACTTTATTCCTTTTTGTAGCTGAATAATATTCCATTGTATAGATATTCCAAATTTTGTTTGTCCATTCATTAGTTGATAGACATTTTAGTTGTTTCCACCCTTTGGCTATTTTGAATAATCCTGTGATGCTCATGTACTCATTTTTGTGTACACATGTGTTTTCAATTCTCTTCAGTATCTACCTAGTAGTGAAACTGATTGGTCATATGGTAACTCTATGCTTAACTGTTTGAGCAGCCACCAAGCTGTTTTCCAAAGTGGCTGCACAATTTTACATCCCCAGCAGCAATATATGAGGGTTCCCATTTCTCCACGTTCTCACCAACACTTGGTATTATCTGTCTTTTAATTATAGCCATGCTAGTGGGTTTGAAGTGGTATGTCACTGTGGTTTTGATTTGCATTTCCAAGAATAAGCATTCTTAAAATATCTCTAACTCACTCCCATGTAAAAAGTGAATATTTAAGTTCAATTAATTCCTGGATAGACCATGTCTGGAGAGGCTGCTAACATTTTTTAAAATAGCTGACTAATTATCAGTCTTTATAGGAAGACCTTTTGTTACAGAAGAGAATATCTTGGTTTAGGATTCAGAAATCATCATTTTAAATAATTAACTTCCCAGAGCCAGTTCCAGCTTTAACCCTAATCAATGATTTAGTTTTTACTAAGGGTAGAGGTGGTAACAATTAGGGAGAAATTAATTGTGTATTCATTTGACAAGTTGTACAAGTTGTTTATCTTCTCTGTGGATAAGTTTTCTCATCTACAAAAACGAGCTTAATAATAGTAGTTAACTCACACCATCATGTAAGGATTAAATGAAATCTTTTTCCATGTAAAATTCAGTGCCTAACTGAAAATAAATGTTAGCTACTACTAATTTACAGGTGAAGAGCAGAGGTTTTACCTATTGTAAGAGCTCGAGAAAACATCCTCTGCAAATATGAAGGATTTATTGAACATATTGATCAGCTGTTTTCCATCTCTACAAAAATTATTTAAAGACATTAGCTCAAAAGTTTATCAGAAACGTAAGTTAGCTACGAGTAAGAAAAAACTCTGAAACAGTCTATTAAGGGAGATGGTATACTGTCCTTTGCAGCAGTCTTTAATGATGGGAGAGACTTGCAGCTTTTCAGCAAGTAAGCTACCATCTTACCAAAGGGTGAAAGTGGCATCTAGTTCCCTCAGCCTAATAATTCTTTGCTTGTTACAGACTGAAGGTCTTTGGATTCCCTGGCAACCTAGGAAATATAACTCCCAGGCCTTGAATTCCTCAGCCTTGTCCTCAGAGATGAAGCTGGACAAAACTATAAAGTAGGTAATGCTTGTGTTTTGTTGTTCTTATTTGCTGCTTCCTCATCCTGTTTGTTGCCCTTTGGGGAGCCAGTGCCTGCACGAGGCCCCCTGTTTACAAAGGGTCTTCTGGCATGGATCCTACTCTTCCTATTCCCCTCAGAACCAGATATGCTAGCCTTCTCTTGATCCTCTGCTCCAGTCCCATCTAAACTTACCTTAACTCTGAACAACTTTTTCCATAGCTGATAATTCATTCCATAAGCCTCTATTGAGTACTTACTATGGGTCAGGCACTGTGCTAGGTTCATAGATGACTATAACATGATCCAAGCCCTGTAGTAGAATGGAGAAGATCAACAAAAGTCCAGTGGTTATAAAACAGTGTGATAATAATGGGGTAACATATATGTCAAGGGTTGCTAGGAAAATTAAGAGAGTTAATAATTGTGAAGCACTTAGAGCAGTGCCTGGTACATAATCATTAAATGCATGTTATTAAATAATTTACATGCCAGAAGAGGGTTATGCCCTGGGGACTGTAGGAGCACATACTAAGACCACCCATCCCAACCTGAAGTACTGAAAGCCTGAGCTGCGTGTTGAAGACAGTTAAGATTTAGCCAAGTTAAGATGTGGAAGAAACGTGTTCCATGTAGAGGGAATAGCATCTGAAAGCACAAAGAGACATGAGAGAAGATGACATATCTCAAGAAGTTCAAAAGGTTCATCATGGCTAGAATATAGGCAAAATGGCAAGAAGCAGGGCCTGAGACTCAGGTCAATAAATTGCTTTAATGGCCTCTCTCAGCCTCTGTTACATGAGTCGTGCTTTGCCATCAAGGAACACTGGGGAAGGGAGTGGGTATTGGGTAGGCAAGCAGTAGTATTTGCCATAGTAAAACATCAAGAATGGTGTTAGGAAATATTTTCAGGCCTTAAGTACCATTCAAGTTAATGTTATGACCTATGTTTACAGTGATCTTTTCCATAAATATAATTAAAATTGAATAAAGCCACAGGATGTTTGAAAGAATATAAAAAAGTTATTTAACTTTTTAGAATTTACAAGAAATCTAGCAGTTGTTCCATTTGAGAGCTGCACTTTCTAGGTATTGAGGGTCAATACTGTTGTTAGATCAAGGTGAGATCCTGCATAAGATACGAGGTACTGCTGGTTTACTACTTAATGAACTATGCTTGATTAGTTACTTAGCTCTCAGTGCCCTTTGGAAAAAAAAATCCTATTGAATGCTGTATAGGTGACATTTCCAATATAAATAGGGCCACCTTTCATTTAAGTTCCAACGAAATGTTGAAGGAATAATATGTATGTGTTAAAATACTGTAATTTAAAATAAAATTGAAAGCCAGAGTCACAGAAACATATAGAGCGATATCTTATGATAGACAGTATAATTGGTTCTTATAACCCCACCAGATACTTCATGTGCCTTGTAAACATGCTTTAAAATTCATCAATTTTTCCATTGAAATGTGATTATTATTTGGGGGATGACTAACCAAATACTTATTACCACAAAGCTAAAATGTTTTGTTAAAACATATTAACATTTTTAAGTAATAATATTTTCAAAATATATAAAATTTGCTACAGTATAATTCTTCAGGACTAAATGTAATTATTTTGGGAAAATTTCTGTGGTATTTTAGGAGCTTCAGAACCTGTCCCTAGCCTACTTTCCCATTCTTACTGGCCTCTAATCCCAAATGTATTCTCTACCCTACAGTCAAATTAAAATACTCTCTTTTCACTTCCTACTTCTTCATCTTTGCAGACTGTTCCTATCGTCTCATTTTTTTCCCCCTCTTTTCCTCCTCTAATCATTTGAATCCTCACAGTTTTTCAGTGCCTACTCTTTCGCGGAGGGTTCCGTGGTTCCTTCAGTCATAATTAAATTTCCTTTTTTTTTTTTCACTCCGTAACTCTATGTATTTACTCTTCCGTTATATGTTACCTAGCTTTACATGCTTTTCTGTCAGTGCTCAAGCTACTGCGTTCTGGTTTCTGCCTCTTCCACACCACTGAGGCTGACCTTCAAAAAATACCTTCTCTGACTTGCCAAATCCAGCAGAAATTTTTTCAGTCCCTATGATACTCTTACCATTCCCTCATTTAAAGCTTCTCTTCCCATCTTCTGCCCAGCCCTTTGAAGGAGGACTCAGTTTCAGACTTGCTATTTCACAACATTTGGACATCAGGTCTACTCGCTGGGCCATAAGTTGTTCTTCCACGGGTGGGTACAAGGTGCCACAACGTCATGGCCCACCACAGCCATGTGGCAGCCCTAATCCTCCCGATGGGACGTGTTATATACTCACTGCATTGACAAAGTGGTGAGCAGAGCCTTTGGGGAAGGGAAGAGATGACAAAAATTATAGCTAACCTTGTTCATACGTTCCTCTTCCAAAATGTGACGTAATAATTCTCACTTCTTAAGTCAGACAAAGATATCATATGATATCACTTATATGTGGAATCTAAAAAAAATGATACAAATGAACTTATTTACAAAACAGAAACAGACTCACAGACTTAGAGAACAAACTTATGGTTACCAGAGGGTAAAGGTGGAGGGGAGGGATAGATTGGGAGTTTTGGACTGACAGGTACACACTGCTATATTTAAAATGGATAACCAACAAGGACATACTGTATAGCGGCAGGGAACTTTGCTCGGTATTCTGTAATAACCTAAATGGAAAAATAATTTGAAAAAGAATAGATGTATATGTTTAACTGAATCACTTTGCTGTACACCTGAAATTAACACAACATTGTTATCAACTATACTCCAATAAAAATTTTTAAAAAACCTCTTACTTCTTATGAGTGTTGTGATGATTACTGCTACCTAACATACTATTTATCTCACCTCCTTAACTTGTTTATTTTCTGCATCCCCACTAAAACGTAAGTTCTATGAGGATGAGATATTTTACCTTTTTAGTTCACTGTTGTGTCCCTAGCACCTAGAACTGGGCCTGGCACATAAAAGACACTTAAAAAAACAAACAAACATTAGTTGAATGAGTAAATGAAAAGTACCTAATATACGAGAGTCATTCAATAAATTATAGCAGTACTGAACCTCAGGGAATTCTATACTCTTGTTAATTATTATAATATAGGTAAGAAGTTTCTCTCTCCCCTTGGGGTAGTTTAATCTCGTTTTTTTGCCATTTTATGTTTTTTACTGTGGTTGCTTTTTATTGTTTCTCTTTTGTACTTTTAGTATGTACACTTTTTAGCTTGATTTTATAGTAACTAGCTGCTATTTTGTATTCTAGATGGGGTATCTACAAGGTGGACTTCTTAGAGAAGACTTGGAACTTTAAAAAGATGTCTCAATCACTTCAAATTCCTTTTGAAAGAAGGCAAAGCAGAAATAGGTAAGAATATGTTGAGTGAAATACAAAGATCGTTTTATGGGTAGAGGCAGATCCTCCTGGCTATTTTGAACTCAGTACATATTTTTGTCATTATTGAAAGGCTTTGGACTAGAATACATTTTGGAAAGCAATTACATAGTGATTGGATAATTCCTGTGCTGATCATCTCATGTATGAGATTAGGCTGTCGATCCCCCATGTGTAGAGCCTGCTAAAGGTGTTAATCCCAGTAATGATACAGAACTCTTCACGCATTGGCTTGTCAGGTGACCAGAAGCCAGAGATAGGTGAGGATAAGGATGCCACTATTACCATGAAAGAGAAATAAACTAAGTGAATCATATGGAAATAAAATCATGCTTTGGGCTTCATAAATGTTTTATTACTTCCAGCCAGCTGATCTACTTACACTCGTCACTTTCTGGCTCTTCATGTATTTATTCAACAGCTACTATTTGTTGAGCATCTGCTATCAATTTGAGTCCCAGCTTCATACTTACTAACTGCATATGGAAATAATAATAGTACCTGCTATGTAAAACTGTGGACATATTAGCTTTTCACCGTTGAGTATGATGTTAGCTGTAGGTTTCTCATACATGGCCTTTATTGTGTTGAGGTATGTTCCCTCTATGCCCACTTTCTGGAGAGTTTTTATCATGAATGGGTGTTGAATTTTGTCAAAAGCTTTTTCTGCATCTATTGAGATGATCATATGGTTTTTATTCTTCAGTTTGTTGATGTGGTGTATTACACTGATTGATTTGCGGAGATTCAAAAATCCTTGCATCCCTGGGATGAATGCCACTTGATCATGGTGTATGATCCTTTTAATGTATTGCTGGATTCGGTTTGCTATTGTTGAGGATTTTTCCATTTATGTTCAGCAGTGATACTGGCCTGTAATTTTCTGTGGAATCTTTGTCTGGTTTTAGTATCAGGGTGATGATAGTCTCATAGAATGAGTTTGGGAGTATTCCTTAAACTGTAGACATATTAAATAAGCAAATATACTTGAAATAGGCTTCAGCAAACAGAAGGGTCTCAACAGATGTTAGTTATCCTCATATTATCCTAGAGGCAATACATTTCCTTTTTCTAAACACATCTTTATATTAAATTGCCATTGCTTGCAAGCAAGAGTCTTAATTTAAAGAAACTGCAGCCCAGAGAGGTGACATGACCTGCCTGGGATCATACAGCAAAATGAGTGGGAGGTATATCTATAAACCCAAATGATTGATGTTATGAGTCTGGTGCCCCCGAACAGATTATTGAGACTCAAGGCAGGAGCCTGTGCAATTACTACTGGTCAAAGCAAGCCCACTGGATGTGGGAAATACAGTACTGCCTACAGTGCTGAGATCTACTTCCTGTTGATGCTTTCTTTACACCACTGCAAACTTGAGGTCCCCCAGCAGATATACTCCTCACACTCTCCTGCCTACCTCCAGTATTACAGGCTCTACAAAAACACTTTTAGATAAAAACACTACCATAAGATAGCCCTTTCATTTCTCTAAATTGTCAAGAACACAGGAGAGAGGAATATGTCTGTTACTCAGATGTTGGCCCACTAGTTGCCTTGCATGTTGCTATGAGTAGTACCTGCCAACGGTAGCTTGAATAAATCAGTACTCCTGATAGTAGCAAACCTTCAGTCTCCACAAAAAGGCTTGCCTGGCAGTTTAAACCATATTATCCCTCAAGATGTAGGTAGAGATATAGATGTATTTATAGTTATAGAGATGTACATATAATGTGTAGATATTTTAAAGGGCTGATTTTATCACCATATTCTACTGTGTGTGTATATATATGTGTTATCGAGAGAGAGATATGGATAGATATGTATATTTTGTTTTTTTGGTTTTTTAAATTAATTTTCATTGGAGTATAGTTGATTTACAATATTGTGTTAGTTTCAGGTGAACAGCTAAGTGAATCAGTTATAAAGATACATATATCCACTCTTTTTTATTTTATTTTATTTGTTATAAATAAATTTATTAAATTTTTATTTATTATTATTTATTTTATTTTCTAATATTTTGAACACTTAAGTGCTAGATTCTGGATCTTAGGACTTTACCTATTTTTTTAACCTAACACACCCATATATTAATGATTTTGTCTGTCTGGTGGTTCTACAGATGGTCCTAATTTATGCTTTTTTATATATCTGGTTTTCTCCATTGAGTGTATACTATTTTAGGATCAGTAAAACTGTTGAGCACATGTTTGTTATTTCCCAAGAAATAATCCATCTTAAGTGTTTATGAAATTCCTGATACTTTTTAGGAGCCAAGTTCTAATTATTTTGTATACATTATTTCATTTAGAAATTCCATGAAGTTGATATTATCTCTCTTAATTTTTAGAATGAGATTCATTAGAATAACTCATTCAAGGACATACATGTAGTGAGTAGTATAATCTCTGTCTTTGAACCGTACGACATCAGAGAAAGTAGAAGAAAAAAATGATAAAATTCAGATTCATCGTTGACAGATCTGGAAATGAAGGTTAAATATGTTTGCTAAAATTGTTGTTATAATAGTATCTATAGCTTTAATGTCTCCATCCCCTGAAAGCAGAAAGTCTAATAGTAATGGTATCTGAAGGAGAACAGTCATGGCTGACAAGACACATAAGCAATTCAGAAAATAATTTAAGTGAGGTTAAAACCAGCCCGAGCATACAGCTATTATGGTATTCATCTTAAAGTTTGCTAGTCATGATTAATTACGGAGGAAAATGTTTGAAGAATATATCCTTTGAAAAAGTGGCAAAGGTGAAGAAACTCCAAAGAGAGCTAAAGATGATTCAGATTATTGGAATATAAAATTCTTATGATCCTCAAAGAAGAATTTGATTCATGCCAAACAGGTCAGATACTATTGCATCTAGGTCCTACCTGCTTGATTTATAACTAGTGCAGACACAGACTTCATACCTGATGAGGTATTAGTTACGTTCACGTGTTCCTATCGCTCCAGAGTTAATTTCTTGCACCCTTAAGAGTGCTTCATACTGAATGCTTAACAACCAAGGAAATCACAAAATAGATTTTAGCTTCAAAATTAGTGAGACATTCCAACAGAAAAAGAAAATAACTCTGAGACAGTCTCCTTTCCTCCTTACTGTAGTTATAGTGATGATTTCTGCTTGAGACTCATGGAAATTATTCACATAATTGTAATCAATTACCTTCCAATTTATTGAGTCTTTTAATGTAAAACTATTAGAGGATGTAAAACAATCTCAAATATATTGGTTTACAGCCTATCTACTACAAGTAAAACGAAAAAGCATTTAGGGCTTTTGGATGGTTAAATTCTAGAAAAGTGAAAGTAAATGGCCTAGCCCCAGGGTATTTAATATACTCCTCCAGAGAGAACTACACGAGCGCTATTCCAGAACCTCTAATGTTTAACTACAGCTTACTGCAGTGTGTCTACTGGGAAGGAATGAAAGTTTACTGTCTTTGGTGTCTTGTTCCATTTTTAATTAATTGTTATAAAGGACATGAAGGAGATGCTCAGAGTGGCAGAATTTCTGAAACTAACATAAGCAATCAGGTTCTTCCTACCTTGGAAGTGAAAAAGATCATTTCCAGGACAGAACAGGTAGCTGTATGAATTGATATATCAATTTTTTTGGTGGTGAAAATACTATTCTGCCTCCTTCAGCTCTACTTTACTTTCTAGCTACTACCCCATCTCTATCTTCTCAGCCAAACTTCTCAGTGGAGTTGTCTACACTTGTTTCCCATGTTCTCATCTCTCACTTTCTCCTTCACCTAGTTCACCTCTCTGGCTGTCATCCCAATCTCTCTACCAGAATCCCTCCAATGACTTCCATTATTACATCCACTGACATTGTTTCTATCCTCTTCTTGAACTAACATTTGTTCCATTAATATTTTAATACCTGTACTTTTTGCCAAGCTCTATGCCAGGTGCTGGTGAGAAATGCTCATCAGACAAACATTCATCATCAGCTAGGTACTGGTGAATAAAACACTCATTGTTATTGCCTTCATGGAACTTATATTCTAGTGGGGAAATAGGATTACTTAAATAATCACACCTTTAAATTAGAGTTACAAACCCCCCCAAAAATGTGATATGAAAGAAAAAATTTAAGTGGGCTGTGAAAACCTTGATTAAATACAGTAGAGGTCTTTCTCTTAGCAGTTTTGGGGAAATTAAAAAAAAGTTGGTTGGTTATTTCCTCCTTTTTGAAACTCTTCCATTGGAGTTCATGATAGTAGTTAATGATTTTACTCCTAATTTTCTAAACATACTTTTCTGTGCTCCTTAGATAACTTATTCTCTGTTACCCATATTATTATACAGATGTTGCCCTTTCTCTGAGCCCAGTCTTAGGGCCTCTTCCTATCTCACCTCATGCTCTCCCAGTTAGTGATCTCACCCACTGCCCAGGGTCAGTTTCCATCTATTTGCCAATGACTTCCAAATATTCATTTCCAACACAGGTTTCACCCATTAGCTCTAGTTTTATGTATCCAACGGCCTTGGCAAATTAACCTGTCTCAAACAAAATGTCCAGCTTAACCCCTCTGTCATCACTGTAGAATATGTTACCATCATTCTCTCATCTGGACTAGCGCAGTAACCTCCTAGCTCATTTCTCTGTTTATACTCTGACCTTCTACCATCTGTTCACCATGTTGTAACCATAGTGATGTTTTTTTTAAAAGAATGTCATTGTTCCTTTTGTAAGATATATTAGACATGTGACTTCCCTGGTGGCACAGTGATTAAGAATGCAGGGGAGGGCTTCCCTGGTGGCGCAGTGGTTGAGAGTCCACCTGCCGATGCAGGGGACACGGGTTCGTGCCCCAGTCCGGGAAGATCCCACATGCCGCGGAGCGACTGGGCCCGTGAGCCATGGCCGCTGAGCCTGCGCGTCCGGAGCCTGTGCTCCGCAACGGGAGAGGCCACAACAGTGAGAGGCCCGCGTACTGCAAAAAAAAAAAAAAAAAAGAAAGCCCAAAAGAGTGTGTATAGTATGCTATCACTTGTGTTTAATAAGTATAAATATTTGTCAGTTTAAGTGTTTCTAGAAGAAGTTGATCTTACTTGTTGACTCTAGGGAGGGGACCTGAGTGGTTGAGGGACAGAAAAGCTTCCCATTTTATACTATTCTGTATCTTTGCATTGTCTATTCCAAAATATTTTTTTTAAGTTTAGGGTTTTTTTTTAAAAAAGGAATCAAGAACCATACAAAAATCCTGTCCATAAAGGTTCAGAAATGATAGGCTTGGGGGTACTAATTAAGGCATAGATACAGGCAGGACTGAAAACAAAAAGACATGTAAAGGCTCTATAGACACCTAGATCCCCTCCATACTCCATGCAGCCAGGACCCCTAGAAGACAGGATTTGTACTCTCTGGCAATGTTGAACCAGAAGGACTTTCTACTGCTGTGACTCTCAACCTTGACTGCACATTAGAATCATCTTGGGAGCTGAAAAGAATCCCAATACCCAGGCTGCCCTCCAAACCAATTAAATCAATGTATCTGAAGATGATACCCTATGAATTATTATTTTTTAAGCTACCCAGATGATCATAGTATGCAGCCATGGTTGAAAACCAGGGAGAAATACTGAAAACAAAAGAAAAATGACCCACAACATCTATGCCCAGTCGGCATAGAGAGACCACCATTCAGCAAGCCCTACCCACACATACAGAGCTATCAGCCAATACTTTAGTGCCTGTATCATGTATATATAAACATCAGCAAAGAATTACTGAACATTTGAGGAAAGCCTCAAACATGAAAGGCACAGTCCAAAACAAATGGTTATAAGACAGGGAACTTAAGAAGCCTTTTTTATTTATTTATTTTTATTATTATTTTTTTTTTGCGTTACGTGGGCCTCTCACTGCTGTGGCCTCTCCCGTTGCGGAGCACAGGCTCCGGACGCGCAGGCTCAGCGGCCATGGCTCACGGGCCCAGCCGCTCCGCGGTATGCAGGATCCTCCCGGACCGGGGCACGAACCCGCCTCCCCTGCATCGGCAGGCGGACTCCCAACTGCTGCGCCACCAGGGAAGCCCGAGAAGCCTTTTTTAAAAAGCTACAATTAGCATCCTCAAGAACATGTGGGAAGATTGGCTTCCATAGACCAAGGACAGAATAACCTTTTTATAATTCAAAGAATTATAAATCAAAACGCCCTGGAAATAAAATACACATAACTGAAGTAAAAAATATATATATACGGTAGGGAATTCCCTGGCGGTCCAGTGGTTAGGACTCCGAGCTTCCACTGGAGGGGGGACAGGTTCGATCCCTGGCTGGGGAGCTAAGATCCTGCAAGCCACACAGTGTGGCCTAAATAAATAAACACATAAATAAAGTGGAAATGTTGGAAGATGAAGTTGAGGTCATTCTCCATACACTGAACAAAAACAAGAGATGGAAAATAGAAGAGAAAATAAAATCAGAAAATTACCTTAGGCTATCCAACATCTTACAAACAGGAGGTACGGAAAGAAGGAACCAATAAAACAGAGGTGATGAAATTACAAAAATAAAAATACAAGAATAAATTTGTAAAACTGAAGGACGTGAGTTTCCAGATGACTGCTCAAATACCATGAATGTAAAAATACCCACACTATGACGCATGACTGTGAGATTTCAGAATGCTGTAGATAAAGAGAAGATCCTAGGAACCCTCAGAGTTAAAAACAAAACAAAACACAGGTAACATACCATGGGTTGAGAATGAGAATGGCGTCTGACTTTGTAAAAGCAAAACTAAAATCTGGGAGACAATGGAAATTACAAGGAGAATTCTAAGGGAAAATGATTTGCAAACTAGAATTCTGTACCTGGCCAATCCACTAATTGGATGAAAAAGAATAAAGACATTTTCACATATGCAGGGTCTAAAAATTTACCTTAAATGCACATTCTCGGGAAGCTACTGGAGGATGCTTCACTAATACAAGGAAATATTAATACAACAAAAGACGACACTGGATGAAGAAAACAGGGAATCTAACACAGGAGAGATATAAGGTGAATTCCCAGGAAGATGGTGACAGAAAGTTTCGGGATAACATTGTACAAGCCTAGAGAAAAACCAGGCCAAATTGGAGTAGGAAGACAGAGGACACCTCACACTCTAAAAAATGTTACTGATAAATTGCTTGATGTGTTTGAAAAGTATTGATAGGATATAAAAAGTTCGTTATGAGTTTAGGGACAAATTGGTTAAGTAGTACATCTTACACTGAGAACAAGGAAAATGTAATTATTAACTCCAGGGAAAACAGATATAGAGAACACACTACTGGTTACTGGTCGGGGGGACAATATACAAGTGGGGGAGTGGGAGGTACAAACTCTTGGGTGTAAGATGGACTACAAGGATGTATTGCACAACACGAGGAATATAGCCAGTATTTTGAAATAACTGTAAATGGAGCGTAGCCTTTAAAATAAAAAATTTAAAAAGTATAATAACAGAAATAATAAATAGATAAATAATTAAAAAATAAAAGATACATATAATTGTTACCTGTAAAAAAATAAATAAGGGCAGAATTAGGACTAATGAGGGGAAGATTCAGGGAGGCAGACTTCAACTCAATGTAGGACAGAACCATTAAATAATTAGAATTATCTTACAGTCAAATAGGCTTTCCCCAAAAGCAGTACGTTCCAGTCACTGGAAGTCAGAAAGTATTCCAACACACAAGACGTTCCCAGACTGGGTGTAGAGGTCAGAGTAGATGTATTCTCAGGTCCTCTGTCAAGTTAAGGTTCTATTATTTAAGAGAAGTTATTGCCTTTTAGTTCATTTAACTTGATTAGCTTCATATTTTTCCCATCGCAAAGTTCTCTTCTGAATAGGTGACACACGCTCCTTGGTATTTGAAGGATGAGAATAACTAGGTTACTGTTTAGGTAATTGCCTTTTCGTTGATGGTCTCTCCAGAGATGCCATAGATATATTGAAGTACCAGATTGAAATGTGTTACTTTGCTTTTACTTATCAATGAGTGTTCGATATAATTAAAATTTATAGCTCTCATGATTGAAGCCCGGGCTTTGCAGTCCAAGATTTTCCTCCCAGAAATATTTCTCAGGCCTACATTTTCACCTCAGAAATTGGTTTAAAGTTTGGACATTGCTTAGCAGCACACAGCAGTGTAATTAACTTTCCCTTTATTTTCTACTGTCACTTTTCATCTCTTAGGCCAGAGTATTGATGTTTGATACTTTATCCATACTCATCTGAGACGCATAATCAAGAGAAAGTTTTTTTTAATTTATTTATTTAATTTATTTATTTTTGGCTGCGTTGGATCTTCAGTGCTGTGTGTGGTCTTTCTCTAGTTGCGGTGAGCGGGGGCTACTCTTCGCTGCGGTGCATGGGCTTCTCATTGTGGTAGCTTCTCTTGTTGCAGAGCACAGGCTCTAGGTGCACGGGCTTCAGTAGTTGTGGCACAGGGCTCAGTTGTTGTGGCTCACGGGCTCAGTAGTTGTGGCTCATGGGCTTAGTTGCTCCGCGGCATATGGGATCTTCCCGGACCAGGGCTTGAACCTGTGTCCCCTGCATTGGCGGGTGGATTCTTAACCACTGTGCCCCCAGGGAAGTCCTAAGAGAAAGCTTTTTTTTAAACTAATGTGAGGAGTAGAATAATAGTATTGACCAGGTAATGTGTACCCTAAATCTGTTATCTGCATGAATCATCAGGCTAGTTCAATGATGAAAACAACTAGCCTGTATGTTTTGTTTTGTATAGTTCCAGCCCACTTATAATCGTGTATGATCCTCCCAATGCTGAACCCAGAGAGCAAAGGTGATATTAGTGTCTCATTTTATAGATGAAAAAAACCTGAATTTCAAGATTATAAATTGCCCAGCACTATGTCTAGCAAGTGAAAAAAACAGAGCACTACTCCAAGAATTTGGACTCAGAACACATTTTTTCTCCTCCACACCATTCTCCCTCTTACATGAAAATGTTTCTCATGGCTTGTCATCCTCACCCCTGCACTAAATGTTGACAAAGATGAGTTGGCTGCACACTGCCAAGTTATCAGTTGCATAATAGTCTTTCTCTGAAGTCTTCTGTCAAAAGTGAAAATCTGTCAATTTACCTAAATTATCTGAAAAGCAGCTTATATAAATTTTCAAATATGCATTTATGTGCCAACTCATATTTACTAGCTCATAGTACAAAGATTTCTTGTCGATACTTAAAGGATTTCCATGTGGAACTTCCCCAAATTATCACCTTAACAAAGTATATTTGAGAGGAAAATAATATCAATAGCCTTTATTATCATCTAAGAAAATTAATACTACTAAAATTCAAGTGCTAAGATTTTATATATTTGATACATTTTTTCCAAACTTTGCTGTACATTGGAATCGCCAGGAATCTTTTTTAAAAAATGCATCTACCTCCAGACATTCTGACTTAGTTGTTATGATGTGCAACCTGGGCATCAACAACTTTAAAATGTCCCAAGTGATTTTAATGTATGTCAGATTTTGGGAAACATTGCTGTTTAGTCTACATTTGGAAAGTGAAAATCAAAGATGTCTTAAAATAGTATATCTTTGGTTCTCTTTGATTTGAAAGATAATTAATTGATTGACATCTGATAATTTCTGTTGATTTGTCCTCTGATTTCAGATAATTACATACAATCAGAAAATTAAAATGTCACACACAACTGTGCATTATTATACATTAATATATAATTTAATATGAATGTGGTTGTTCTCTTTTATTTCATGTTATGTGTAACAATCTGATAATTAATTACAAGATTTGAGGGCTAAAAAAATTCTGCCCATTGCCTTGTTTAATTTTAGCTGATCTCATGAACCATTTCGAAAATTACTAGGTTACAGTAGTGCATTAATAAAATCTATAAAACTAGCTAGAAGACAGAATACTTGGACACTTACATGGAAAAAGGAAATGGCAAAATATTTAAACAAATTGCACTGAAAGGCATTTTTTTTAATTCACATTATTATACCATTTCAGGTTTGGGTTTAAGTTTAGGTATTTGTTAACTCACTATTTTTAATCCTATCAATACTGCTAAGGATAAGAAAGATGATGGAAAAATAAAATCTTATTTGACAGTTGGCTTTTAGTATCTACTTTCATTTTATCAGTCATATCAAAGCAAAAATGAACTCAGTTGCTTTATTTCTATGAAAAATATTAAAAGTAATGCCATGAATAATTATACATATGTAACGTGTTATGTGTATATAATGTTATATATGTAATAATAAATATATATATATGTATTGATCCCTGTTTACTTGGGCTGTTAATGTTTATGTGACACAAATACCGGTTCAAAAGAAATGGCTATTATTCCCTAGTGTCTGTCACCGAGCTTCTGACATTGCTAGGAAAGTATTGATATTTAAGGTTGCTAAAAATAAAAATGGGCTTATTGCTCTCGCTCTCTACCCAAATGTTTGTTCATTAGTATGTCAAACTAGAATCTATTGATGTAGAGCCCATAGCTTTCTGGCTACCATGACATAGGAGTTTTCCTGTAGGTCAGAATTGTAAAATGTTAGAATCATTTGTGTGGCTTATTGCATTGGTTTCTTAAGATTAAAGATTTCTAGTCAAATATTTTATTTTAAATAGTAATAAGCTGTTAAGTATTCCTAAAGTATATTACCAACAGAATGTGGTATAAATATCTCTTAGAAGAGATACAAAAAACAATAAGTAGTGGATATACAGGTGTTTTTTCAAAACAGAATTGTGAGCTTACAGAGGTAGGTAATGTATTCAATTTTATCAACTTAAAGACATCAAATTTTGATGTTTCTATTTCAAGTAAATCAATGTGTTTAATTATTATAGGAGATACCCAAGGAGATCATCAGTTATTTGCAAACATTTATATTGCTTATTGCTGGGGTAGGATGACAGACAGTATAATGAAATAGAAGCAAAGATTTGGAAAGTGTGAGGGCAATGGAGAAATTAACATGAGTTGGGAGAGCTAAGGGAGGTGAATAGAAAGAAGCCAGATTAAAGAAAAGACTGGGAGTACTACAAAAGCAGTTTAAACTGCTTATCTGTGCACTGTATTCCCAGTTGTATATTGCTATTCTCACATAACATCGAAACCTTCATGGGGTTCACCACTGTGACGGGGAATTCCATGTAGGTGAAAAGCAATAGTTAATTTTTTCCCATTATTTAAATGGATTATTTGGTTATTTACTATTGAGTTGTAGGACTTCCTTATATATTTTGGATATTAACTCTTTTTCAGATACATGGTTTGCAAATATTTCCTCCCATTCTCTATGTTGCCTTTTCATTTTGTTGATTGTTATTGTTGCTGTGCAGAAGCTTTTTAGTCTATTTTTTGCTTTTATTGTCTGTGCTTTTGGTGTCATATCCAAGAAATCATTGCCAGGACTAATGTCAAAAACTTTTCCCCTGTTTTCTTATTGGACTTTTATGGTTTCAGGTCTTATGTTTAAGTCTTTAATCCATTTTAAGCTGATTTATGTGTGTAGTATAATAGTACAATTTCATTTTTTTGCATGTGGATATCCTTTTCCCAATACCATTTATTGAAAAGACTATCCTTTTACCCATTGTGTACTCTTGGCACTTTTGTCAAAGATCAGTTGACTGTTTATGTGTAGGTTTATTTCTGGGTTCTCTGTTCTGTTCTACATGTCTGTTTTTATGCAAGTACCATATTGTTTTGATTACTGCAGCTTTGTAATATATTTTGAAATCTGGAAGTGTGATGCCTCCAGCTTTGTTCTTGTTCAAAATTGCTTTGGCTATTTGGGATCTTTTGTGGTTCCATATGAATTTTAGGATTGTTTTTCTATTTCTATAAAAAATGCCATTGGGATTTTAATAGGGATTCCATTGAATCTGTAGATTGCTTTGGGTACTATGGACATTTTAACAAATATTAATTCTTCCAGTCCATGAACATGGACTATCTTTCCATTTATTTGTGTTTTCTTTGTTTTCTTTCATCAGTGTCTTATAGTTTTCAGAGTACAGGTCTTTCACCTCCTTGGTTAAATTTATTCCTAGGTAATTTATTCTTTTCTTTTTTAACATCTTTATTGGAGTATAATTGCTTTACAATGGTGTGTTATTTTCTGCTGTACAACAAAGTGAATCAGCTCTATGTATACATATATCCCCATATCCCCTCCCACCCTCCCTATCCTACCCCTCTAGGTGGTCACAAAGCACCGAGCTGATCTCCCTGTGCTATGCAGCTGCTTCCCACTAGCTATTTTACATTTGTTAGTGTATATATATCAATGCTACTCTCTCACTTCATCCCAGCTTAACCCTTCCCCCTCCCCATGTTCTCAAGTCTGTTCTCTACATCTGCATCTTTATTCCTGTCCTGCCCCTAGGTTCATCAGAACCTTTTTTTTTTTTTAGATTCCATATATATGTGTTAGCATATGGCATTTGTTTTTCTCTTTCTGACTTACTTCACTCTGTACGACAGACTCTAGGTCCATCCACCTCACTACAAATAACTCAATTTCGTTTCTTTTTATGGCTGAGTAATATACCATTGTATATATTTGATGCAATTGTAAATGAGATTGTTTTCTCAATTTTTCTTTCTGATAATGTGCTTCAGTGTATAGAAATGCCACAGATCTCTATACATTATTAATTTTTTATCCTGCAACTTTATTGAATTCATTTATTCTAACTTTTTTTTGGTGTAGTGTTAAGGGTTTTCTGTATATGGTATCATGTCATCTACAAATAGTGACAGTTTTACTTATTCTTTTCCAATTTGGGTACCTTTTTTTTTCTTGACTAATTGCCATGGCTAGGACTTTCAGTACTATGTTGAATAAAAGTGGCAATAGTGTTTTGTTCCTGATCTTACAGGAAAATCTTTGAGCTGTTTACTGTTGAGTGTGGTGTTTTGTTATATATGGCCTTTACTATGTTCAGGTATGTTCCCTCTATACCTACTTTCTTGAGAGTTTTTTATCATAAATGGATGTTCAGTTTTGTCAAATGCTTTTTCTGCATGCATTGAGATGATCATATGATTTCTATCCTTCCTTTTGTTAATGTGATGTATCTTGTTGATTTATTTGTGGATGTTGAACCATTCTTGCATTCCTGGAATAAGTCCCACTTGATGGTGGTGTATGATCCTTTTAACGTATTTGTTGGATTTGATTTTCTAATATTTGTTGAGGATTTTTGCATCTGTGTTCATCAAGAATATTGGCCTATAATTTTCTTTTTTGTGTTGTCCTCATCTGATTTTGGTATCAGGGTAATGCTGGCTTCATAAATGTGTTTAAAAGGTTTTTCCTCCTCTTCAGTTTTTTGAAAGAGTTTGAGAAGTATAGGTATTATATCTTCTTTGAATGTTTTGTAGAATTTACCAGTGAAACCATCTGCCCCTGGGCTTTTGTTGGTAGATCCTTGATTACTGTTTAAATTTCCTTACTAGTAATTAATCTATTTGGATTTTTTATTTCTTCATTATTCATCTTGGATGATTGTATGTTTTTAGGAATTTATCCATTTCTTCTAGGTTGTCCAGTTTGTTGGTATGTAATTGTTCATAGTAGTCTCTTATGAACCTTTGTATTTCTATGGTATCAGCTGTAACTTTTCTTCTTTCATCTCTGATTTTATTTATTTGAATCCTCTTTTTTCCTTGGTTAGTCTAGCTGAAAGTTTATTGATCTTGTTTATCTTTTCAAAGAACCAACTCTTGGTTTCATTAATCTTTTCTATTGTTTTTTTCAGTCTCTACTTCATTTATTTCTGCCCTAATTTTTATTACTTCCTTCCTTCTACTAATTTTGGGCTTTGTTTGTTCTTCTTTTTCTAGTTCCTTTAGATGTAAAGTTAGTTGTCTGGGGGGGCGGATTTTTCTTGTTTCTAGAGGAAGGCCTGTATTGCTACGAACTTCCCTCTTAGATTTGTTTTTGTTGCATTCCACAGATCTTGATGAGTTGTATTTCTGTTTTCATTTGGCTCTAGGTATTTTTTTTTATTTCTCCCTTGATTTCTTCAATGACTCATTGGTTGTTCAGTTGCTTAACCTCCATGTTTTTGTACGTTTTCCTGTGATTGATTTCTAGTTTCATATCACTGTGGTAAGAGAAGATGCTTGATATAATTTCAGTCTTCTTGAATTTATTGAGACTTGCTTTGTCACCTAACATGTGATCTGTCGTGGAGAATGTTCCATGTGCACTTGAGAACAATGTGTTTTTGCTGCTTTTGGATAGGATATTCCATATATATCTATTAAGTTCATCTGATATAATATGTATTTTAAGTCTGTTGTTTCCTTATTTATTTTCTTTCTGGATGCTCTTTTCATTGATGTAATTAGGGTATTAAAGTCCCCTATTATTGTTGTATTGCTTTCAATTTCTCCCTTTAAGTCTATTAATATTTGCTTTATATAGCTTGATGCTCCTCTGTTACATGCATATACATTTATAAATGTTACATCTTCTTGCTGGATTGATTCCTGTATCACAGTGTAATGCCCTTCTTTGTCTTCTATTACAGGCTTTGTTTAGAAGTCTATTTTGTCTGATACGAGTAAAGCTACTCCAGCTTTCTTTTCATTTCCATTTGAATGGAATATCTTTTTTCCATCCCTTCACTTTCAGTCTGTGTGTGTCCTCTCCTCTGAAGTGAGTCCCTTGTAGTCAGCATATAGAAGGGTCTTGTTTTTTTTAATCCATTTTGCCACTCTATGTCTTTTGACTGGAGCATTTAGTCCATTTACATCTAAAGTAATTATTAGTAGGTATGGACTTATTGCCATTTTGTTCATTGTTTTCTGGCTGTTATTGTTCCTCTCTGTTCATTTCTCTTTCTCTTTTCCTTTGTGTTTTGCTGGTTTTCTTCAGTGTTATGTTTAGATTCCCTTCTCATTTTAATTTGTGTATTTAAATTTTGTCCTTGTGGTTACTGTGAGATTCACATATGACATCCTATTAGGTTGGTAGCAACTTAAATTTGAACACATTCCAAATCTTTATCTTTTTACCCCCTCCCCATGTTTTATACTTTTGCTGACAAATTTTGCATCTTTCTATTTTATGCATCCCTTAACTAATTATTGTACTTTTAGTTATTTTTACTACTTTTCTCTTTTAACTGTCAGGCTTGCTTTATAAGTGATTTATCCACTACTTTTATTATATATTTACCTCTTCCAGTGAGATTTTTACTTTCATATGTTTTCTTATTATTAATTAGCACCATTTCTTTTTAGCTTATAGAAGTCCCTTTGATATTTCTTGTAGAGTTGGTTTAGTGATGATGAACTCCTTTAGCTTGTACTTTTCTAGGAAATTTTTTATATCTCCTTCAATTCTGAATGACAACCTTGCTGGGTAGAGAATTCTGCGTTAGAAGTTTTTTTTGTTTGTTTTTTGTTTTTTTTTAAGCACTTTGAATATGTCATGCCATTCCCTTCTGGCCTATAAAATTCATGCTCAAAAATCTGCTGATAGCCTTATGGGGTTTGCCCTGTATATAACCAGTTGTTTTCTCTTGCTGCTTTTAGGATTTTCTCTTTATCCTTAACATATACCATTTTATTTATAATGTGCCTTGCTGTGTGTCCCTTTGTGTTCATATTATTTGGAATACTTGGGGCTTCCTCGACCTGAATTTCTGTTTCCTTCCCCAGATTAGGGAAGTTTTCAGTCACTATTTCTTCAAATATTTTTAACCCTTTTTCTCTCTTCTTCTTCTGGGACCCCTATAATGTGAATGTTATTCTGCTTTATGTTGTCCCAAAGGTCCCTTAAGGTATCTTCACTTTTTAAAATTCTCTTTGTTTGTTTGGCTGCCCTGTCTGAGTGAGTTTCATTGTTTTGTCTTCCAGCTGGCTGATTTGTTCTTCTACCTTATCCAGTCTGCTGTTGAACCCCTCTAGTGTATTCTTCAGTTCGTTTGTAACTTCTGTTTACTACTTTCTTATATTTTCTATCTCTTCATTGAAGTTCACTCTGTTCATCCATTCTCCTCCTGAGTTTGGTGAGCATCTTTATGACCATTACTTCGAATTCTTTATCAGGTGTATTGTTTATCTCTGTTTTGATTAATTTTTTCTCAGATTTTGTCTTGTTCTTTTGATTAGAACATATTCCTCTGTCTCCTCATTTTGTCTAATTCTCTGTTTTTTTTCTCTGTATTAGGTAGATCAGCTATGTCTACCAGTCTTGAAGGAGTGTTCTTATTTAGGAGATGTCCTGTGGGGCTCAGAAGTGCAATCCCACCTGGCCACCAGAGCCAGGTTTTCAAGCCGTGTCCCCTCTGTAGGCTGTATTTGACCTTTTGTGGCAGGGCTACACCTGCTGCAGGGTGCTAAAGGGCAGGGCTGTCACCCAGACCGGCTGCAGGGCCTGGTGGTGGCTACCCAGGGGCACTGGTGGGCACGGTTATACCTTTGTCAGCTATGAGGCCCAGCTGGGGTGCAGGGATGGGCAGGGCTTTCAGCAGGGTATGCCCACTGTCACGAACAGGTTAGATAGAGAATTCCAAAATGGTGCCCACCAGTGCCAGTATTAGCAAGGTACGCTGAGGTTGCATAAATGACTCCCACCAATGACTCAGTCCCCAGGGAGCATCTCAACTGGTTCTTGCCTCTCTAGCAGTTGCTTCAATATTAGTAAGTGGGTCCCCATCACCTATGGTCCATGAGCTTTTCAATCTGGTGTTTTTGCAATGGTTTTCAGGCCAAGTGAGTCTGCATGCAAGCCCTTTAAGAGTTGGTCTTCTGTTCCATGAAGTTCTATCGTTTTCCTGAGCATTTTGCCTGTTGGTTTTTAAAGCCTGATGTTTAGGTGACTTGTCTCTCCTGTGCAGGATCTAGGGGTTGGAGTGCTTGATGTGAAGTTGGAATCCCTTGCTCCTCAGGGGAAAGATCTGTACCTTGTGATCCCTTTTGATTGTGGATCA
Source organism: Lagenorhynchus albirostris (assembly GCF_949774975.1). NCBI lineage: Eukaryota > Metazoa > Chordata > Mammalia > Artiodactyla > Delphinidae > Lagenorhynchus > Lagenorhynchus albirostris. The sequence goes on along the minus strand of NC_083116.1, from coordinate 105,761,599 downwards.
CCACAGCTGGGATGTGGGTTATTCCCTGGGAGCCCATATTTCTCCCTCTCCTACCCATCTCAGTGCTGTCCTCTTACCCTCTTTTGTGGAGGATTTGTTCATCCAAATTTTAGGTCTTTTTCCAAGGGAACTATTCTATATGTAGTTGTAGATTTGTTGTGTCCATGGGAGGAGGTGTGTTTAAGATCTTCCTATGCCACCATCTTGAACCTTCTCCAGAAACCCCATATTTTTTAGCTATAATTCCCCTATTCCTCTGTCCCTCACCAACCCAGCCCTAAAAAAACCACTAATCTACTTTCTGTCTTTATAGATTTCCCTATTCTGGGCTTTCATATGAATGAAATCATATAGTATCTGGTAACTTTTGCAACTTACTTCTTTCATTGACATAGTGTTTTCAAAGCTTGTTCATGTTGTAGCATGTATCACTATTTCATTTCCTTTTTTTTTTCTGAAACACCTTAGGTTTGTTAATTTATTAATTAGTAACACATACCTGATTCTGATTCTGAGCTGGAGGGTGTTGTTTCATACTGAAAAATCAACTATGTAATATGGTACATTATGTGCAAATGTAAATACTGAAGAACTCTGTAAAAGTTTAATCAAAATCTACTTTCAGTTTGTTAATGATTTCCCAAGAAAACCACTGAGAGAGACACAGCAACCTCATGAGAAGCTCATGAATCTCTTCAGAATTAATTTTTATAATGGCAGTTCTGATTATGTTGATCCAAGTAATGCAGTGGTGGCAGGTTGGATAAAGGGAAAGGTTTATTTTTAGTTTCGCCAAATGTTGTCTCACTTGGTTTAGGAGAGCTTGGGAATACTCAAGAGTTATCTTCCAGAGAATTTCTGCCATAAGATTTGTGTTCCTGAAAGTTTGTGCCGTCGTGAGGAATGGATCGCTCATGATCTGTCCATGACTGGAGAACTGCTTTCTCTGATAAAACCTTTACATCTTCTGGTAAACGGGAAGACATGGCATGACAAAGAGTTTTGCCATTTGGCGAGAGAGGGGCGTGTCTTTTGTCCGTTGCGGTAAAATCTGTCAAGTGCAGTTTTGTGCTGTCTTTCCCAAGGTCTTCCATGCATCCTGCTGGGGTGCAGGCTTTCTTGATTGCAGCTGGGTTTTCAGCTTTCTTAAGTTCAGCTTGTACTTGAGTCACCAGATGTAAATTAGAGATTTCTCTCTTCAGTTCCCAGTGTGCACTTTGCATATTATCACTTGAAATGCTTAGTCTTTGGAGATTTCTGCTCTTCAGACTGTCTTCCTGAGATGGATCCGTTTGTTTGGATTTTTTTAGCTCTATTTTGAGATCTCTACATTCTTTCCTCATCAGTTCCAGTTCTTGTTCCAAACCATGGATCTTCAGGTCACAGCTCAACTTTTCCACCTCCTGGTTTGATGAAGGTGGATTTAAATTTCTTATCACCTGCCGAGTTTCCATCTCTGTCCTCTGCTGGAGAAGTTCTCCTTCTTTCGATTGTAGCTGTTCATTCAGTACTTTCAAAGATTCAGAGTTGTCTTTATTCATTTTATCCAATTTGCTCTTCAGATTAACTCTATCAATGCAAACCTCTCGATATGCCTGGTAGGCCTTATTTATTTGTTCTCCTCCCACAGAATTTGTTTCTTCATCCCTTCGAGCTCCTATAAGCTTTTCTTCCTCAAATCTTATTCTTTTTTTAAAGAAAGAGTTCTCTTTCTCTGAATCCTTAAGTCGTTTTTTGATGTCTTCATATGCAGTGACAAGGGCAAAATGTGAAGCAACAGATTCATCTCCTGAATACATTGAGACTGGAGTCACTGTATCTCTCCTATGGGCTTTTTCATGATTCAGAATGCAGATATCATCATCTACCAGTGCATCCATGACAGCCCGCACACAGGCTCCTAGGGCCGCCCCCAGAGCAGCCGAGTTTCAATTCCCCAGTGTTTGGAAACCGACCAAAAACAAACCGGGTCACCGGGGGCTTCCGGTTTCCTCGAAGACAGCGCCGCTTCCCCGGCGAAGGCAGCCGCTCCGGGAACGCTGCGGAGGGACTGCCATTTCTCCCGCCTCGGTGGCATCAAGGCCGGCATCAAGTCGGCTGCGGCCCTGGAGGCCCTGGAAGGAGGGCCGAGCCAAGGCCGAGGGCCGAGCCGCCGCCGGAGAAGGTCAGTTACCCAGCTCTGTCAGCGCCCCCCTGGGCCGTGCGCCACGCAGGGGGAGCCACTTCATTTCTTTCTTTTGCTGAACAATATTTCATTGTATGGATATACTTCATATTGTTTATCCATTCAACTGTTGATGGACATTTGGGTTTCCACCTTTGGCCATTATGAATAATGTTGCTATGAACATTCATGTACAACTTTTTGTGTGGACATAGGTTTTTGTTTCTCTTGGATATATATAAACATAGGAGTAAAATTGTTGGGTCACATGGTAACTCTGTGTTTGATCATTTGATGAACTAACTGCCAAAATGTTTTCTAAAGTGGTAGAGAAGATTTTCGTAAATTACTGTAATCTTTGCCGTTGATGAGGCCAAGAAAAGGTTCCAACCAGATGCGTAACCTGCTCTTTTCCGGCAGGAAAGGAAATTATTGGATGGAAAAGCATACTGTGCTCCCAACCAGAAGACTTGGGTTACAATCTTGGCCTTGCCTTTCATTATCTTTATGACCTTGTGTCATTCACCTTCAGTGGGCACAATTCCCGTCACTGTCTAGAAATGAAGGGAATTGGATTACATGTTATCTAATTCTAAACTCCAACCCTGAGAATTTGAAGTGGTGTGACATTCTTCACTTAATCCTACATTTCACTCACATTCAAGATTTTGTCTGGCAAAGAAGTAGGATATGATTTTTATCTCCAGATTATATCTAATTTCTGGAGAAAACCAAAGATTACCTATTGTTACTAATTTCATTTTTCCCTTAGGTACATCATGTGCTGCTAGTTCCACATAGAAAATAACCATAAAGTAGAAGTATTTCACATATCTTTTTGGACATATATCTTGAAAGAATATATTCACAGAACTGAAATTGGGTTATAAAGATGCCCATTCTGAATCTGTCATACTGAGCCATAAAACAGTTATTCATTAGATCTATGCTACTCACTGTGTGGGTCACAGATGACAAGCATTGACATCACATAACAGCTTGTTATAAATGAGGATTCACAGGCCCAGTGAATCAGACCCTCTGGGGGCAGGGCCCGACAGTCTGAGTTTTAACAAGATCTCTGAGTGAAACGTATTCACACTAAACTCTCAAAATTATTGCTTCAGACCCTATGCATTGCAGTCTTCCATCTTAGTATACTATATTCAAAACTTGTTTCTAGATTTAATTTCTAATCAGTTTTGAAACAGAAGATCTGGGCTTCACCTTAGTATCTTTCATTGAAGAAGTTGGAGCTACATGTGCTGTAGTTAGCAGCCAATGCTTAATTCGTGCCAAACAGATGATGTCTAGTAGCAACAGCTGAATCAATAAACTTTGGTTTACTTTCATCTGGCTCAGAAGAAAAATCACTTCTTCCCTGAATAGCTTGTACAAGTAAGCCTACCTATTTGCCTTATTTCTTTTCTCTTTTTATTTTTTTTAATGTGGCACATCCATACAATGGAATGTTCTTTTTTTTTTTTGGATGTGTTGGGTCTTCATTGTTGCTTGCAGGCTTTCTCCGGTTTCGGCGAGCAGGGGCTGCTCTTCATTGCGGTGCGCGGGCTTCTCACTGCAGTGGCTTCTCTTGTTGCGGAGCACGGGCTCTAGGCACGCGGGCTTCAGTAGTTGTGGCATGCGGGCTCAGTAGTTGTGGCTTGCGGGCTTTAGAGCGCAGGCTCATTAGTTGTGCCTCGCGGGCTTAGTTGCTCCACGGCATGTGGGATCTTCCCGGACCAGGGCTCAAACCTGCGTCCCCTGCATTGGCAGGCGGAGTCTTAACCACTGCGCCATCAGGGAAGTCCCTGCCTTATTTCTTGATCAGTTATTTTTAATGGCAGTGAATTGCTAAACTTCCAACAATTTATTTCCTAATCATTTTATTGTATTTTCTTCTGAAGGAAGAAAACCTCTGTACACTACAAAGAAAAGAACAAATATTTGAATAATGTTTTACAGTTTCTAAGGTGTTTTTATGTATATTTTATCATTTAATTCTCCTGGGATCCCTGTGAAGTAGTGTAACACTGTGACTTTGTACATAGCATGCTGAAAACTTCTAAATGGAGTCAGAATGGATGAAAAGGTAGACCTAACAAGATTGGGGCTAAGAGAAGTTGGCTTAGGAAGTGGGAATGACATCCATTGTGACCCATTTACATTGGGGTTCACAGTCCAGTTCAGACAAAGCATCAACACCCAGGATTCCAGTGGAGGTAACATGAGGAAGCTCATAGTCTGAACCGTCAACATGAAATGATAGAAGAGATCAGAAGAAGAGCCCAAATGTACTGAATGGGTCATCAGAATTCTCATGGGAAGATTTGGTCTCCCAACTTGACAGCTGGAGACTCAGATCTGGGAAAGGAAAAAGGAGAGTCATGAGACTTGTTTCTCCATTCATTCCACAAACTGAGTTCTAGTTCTATGCCAGGCACTATGTCCCTTTCTGAGAATATACTTGAGAGGGCTTCCCTGGTGGTGCAGTGGTTAAGAATCTGCCTGCCAATGCAGGGGACACGGGTTCGAGCCCTGGTCTGGGAGATCCCACATGCCGCGGAACAACTAAGCCCGTGCGCCACAGCTACTGAAGCCCGCATGCCTAGAGCCCGTGGTCCGCAACAAGAGAAGCCACCGCAGTGAGAAGCCCGTGTACTGCAACGAAGAGTAGCCCCCGCTCGCCACAACTAGAGAAAGCCTGCACGCAGCAATGAAGACCCAGCGCAGCCTAATATAAATAAATAAAATAATTTTTTAAAAAAGAATATACTTGAGAGAAAAAGTGCAGGTGCTCTGTGCAACCATGGGATTTTTAATCTTGTGGGGGAGACAGAGATTAGTGAAATAACTATGGCAATTAATGTATAATCATGATCACAAGCTGAGATAAGTGCTCAGAGCAAAAAGGAATCAGAGGTCTATGGCAGGCGAGAATTCTACCACTGAACCACCCATGCACCAATCAGAGGTCTATGAAAGAGGATCTGACCTGGTTGGGAGAAGGAGAACTTCCAGAGAAGTAATTATTGAGCTGAGAACTGAAGGATTGAATTAGGGGTCAGCTAAGCCAGTGTTCTTCAAGGTAATATTTATTTTCCACCTCATCCGCTTGTAACATCTAAATTTGTGACTGCGTTATATATAATGTATTAGCATAGCTATATATGCAATTTATAATTTATAATATAAACTTATATTTGTAATTTATAATAAATGTACATGGGCTTCCCTGGTGGCGCAGTGGTTGAGAGTCCGCCTGCCGATGCAGGGGACACGGGTTCGTGCCCCGGTCCGGGAAGATCCCACATGCCACGGAGCGGCTGGGCCCGTGAGCCATGGCCGCTGAGCCTGCGCGTCCGGAGCCTGTGCTCCACAACGGGAGAGGCCATAACAGTGAGAGGCCTGCGTACCGCAAAAAAAAAAAACAAAAACAAAAATAAATGTACATATATTTGGAGGGATGTTCTTAAGCCCCCTCTTATAATTTGTAAGTCCCAGGGCATTGGGCATGAAATGTTTTAATAGAAACATGTGTAAGCGGGTGGGGACAGAGGACAAAGCAAGTATCATTACTTTCATATCTCTCCCTATTGGGAAAACTGAGTAAGCTTGAACTCTAAGTAGCAAATACTTTTCTCACTAAAGGATCTTTAATACCCTCTCCCATCTCTGTAACACACACAGGAATGCTAAACCTGCAGGAAAAACTTCCTCCCCCGAGTGCTCAATATAGAAACCGAACTGCAGCCCTATATTATATACTACTGCATAATAAAGTGTCTCAAAAATTAGTGGCTTAAAAAACATTTATTATCTCATAGTTTTTATGGGACAGGAATCCAGGCATGTTTTACTGGGTCCTCTAGCTCTGGGTTTCCCATGAGGCTAAAGTCACCTCAAGGCACCAATTGGAAAGGAGCTGCTTCCTATTTCACTCACGTGGTTGGTAGCAGGATTCAGTTCCTGATGGACTCCTGAACTTAGGTCTCAGTTTCTCGTAAGCTGTAGGCTAGAGGTCTCCCTTGGTTCCTTGCCACATGGGCCTCTCTATAAGTGCATTTCACAATATGGCAGCTGGTTTCATCAGAGCAAGCAAGTGAAAGGAGAAGAGAGTGCCAGCAAGAGGAGGCGTGCTAGCAAGACACAAGTCACAGTCTCGGAACCTAACTGCGGAAACATTTCATCACTTTTGCCGTATTTTGCTTGTTAGAATCATGGCCCTAAGGTCAGTCTGCACTCAAGAGGAGAAGATTACACAAAAGTGTGAATACCAGGAGGCAGGGAGCCATTGGGAGCCATGTAAGCTACCAGAATTCCCAAAGCCATATTTGGAAAACTCAGCAGAAATGAGATAGCTAGTGCAACAATTATTCCGTTCACCATCTTAGATTAGTATTATCACCAAAAGTTTAGCACCAAAAAAGTTTAGCACCGAATGTTCTACTCCGCTTTTTTTCTCTAATTTGATGCATATACATGTGCACTGTATTCCATGCATAGTTCTCATTCTAGAGCACTGAATCCTGGCCAACTTACTCACCTCATTGCCTAGGGATCTCCTCACTCAAGGCGTGCCAGCCATACTGGCAGCCTGCCCCAGGGCCTGTTCCCATCTATCTAGAACATACTTCCTCTATATGTAGGCCTGACTGTCCCCTCACTTCATTCAGTTCTCTGCCCAAATGCCACATCTTCACCCACTCTTCACTCTCTTTTACTCTGCTTCATGTTTCTTCATAATGCTTATCTCTACCTGACATTCTGTAATGTACTTTTCCTTTATCTGTTTATTGTCTGTCTCTTCCCACAAACGTGTACTTGCGGTCATAAATTCCAGATCCTAGAGTGGTACCTGGCATATGTAAGTACTCAGTAATTACTTGTCAAAACGGTTAAGGAATATTTTTGTATTTAACTAAGGGAAAACCTGTACTTCAAATTTATTTTTGTACCACCTTACTAATATGATACACATCCACCTCTGGTTATTACGAGTTATGCCATCATTTTTTCCCACGTATGATAATGAGGAAACAAATGATTAGAAATGGGAAGGTTTTCAAGGACCTCTTTTGGAAAAGAAGTTGACATTTAGCAATTTTGATTCCGTTAACAGATGTACTTTTGGTTTTTGCCCTAAATTCACATTCATTGAGAAAGGGAAAAAAAAAAACTTTAGAAAATACTACATATGGGAATGATTGAGTTCCTTTGCAATGGTTTTCTGTATAAGGTTTGTTGTATATTTGTTTCCATCATAAAGATCAACTACTGAAATGCAAAAACTTACTGTCAAGATACGTTTTCAGTAGTTTCCACAAACTTACATCTCATTCTGTACTGAAAATTCACTTTGCTAAAACCAAGAGAATTGAAAGCTTATTCAGGACTCATCTTGAATGAATGCAAAAAAAAATTGTGTCCTTAGATCAGAAGCCTCTGAATGCTTTATTTGGTCTGATTAATCCAAGTCAGTATTTTAGGGTATATAATGGTATACGAGTGAAGAGCTATGTGCAGAGAGTACTCTTACATATTATGAGCAACACAAAGATAAGTAAGGCTCATATATAGGTGGACAGGCAGTAGTATAAAGTATAATGCAAATTGTGTGTTCTGGTGTTAAACTTCCTGTGTGACTTAATCACACATTTGGTAACCTGTCTGTGTCTCTGTACTTACTTCATTACTGTTGTTGTGATGGTTAATTTTGTGTCAAACTGACTGGGCCACAGGGTACCCAGATGTAAACATTGTTCTGAGTGTCTCTGTGAGGGTGTTTCTGGATGAGATTAACATTTGAATCAGTAGACTGAGTAAAGCAGATTGCCTTCTCCAATATAGCTGGGCCCTATCCAATCCATGGAAGGCCTGAATAGAACAAGAAGGCTGAGTAAGGGACAATTTGCTCTTTCTGGCAGGTGGTCTCTAAACTGGGACATCAGTCTTCTCCTGCCTTCGAACTCAGACCTGGACTAGAACTTACACCCTTGGCTCTCTTGCTTCTCATGCTACTGGACTTGGACTGGAACTGTATCTTGGGCTCTCCTGAGTCTGGAAATTCTCAGCTTCCAAAATCACATGAGCCATTGTTATAGTGGATATCTTTTAATCTATATATCTATATCTGTGTCTGTCTGTCTCCTGTTGGTTCTGTTTCTCTGGAGAACCCTAGTACAGTTGTGAGTTGATTGAATGAGATAACTTATGTGAACCTTTTAATATGGTTCATGGAACATAGTAAGCACTCAGAAATATTACCCAAGAAAAGGCATTTTATTAGAATTAGTTAAAGCTTCAAGAGACTGAAAACCCAAACTAACAGTAGCTTAAATTTGAAAAGGAGATTGTATCACTCTCAGGTAAAGTCCCAAAGTATGGTATAATGACTTCTCGTCAACCAGTCCAGTGTTGGTATGGCCACTCAGTACTCATCAGGAACCCTGCTTTCTTCTATCAAACTACCCGCCCTGTGCTCAAAACTTGACTATCAGTTTTTATCATGCCTGCTCTTGGTGGTTTGGGGATTTGGCTAAGCAATCAAAATTACACCACCACGGCTTCCCTGGTGGCGCAGTGGTTGAGAGTCCACCTGCCGATGCAGGGGACACGGGTTCGTGCCCCGGTCCGGGAAGATCCCACATGCCGCGGAGCGGCTGGGCCCATGAGCCATGGCCGCTGAGCCTGCGCGTCCGTAGCCTGTGCTCCACAAGGGGAGAGGCCACAACAGTGAGAGGCCCGCGTACTGCAAAAAAAAAAAAAAAAAATTACACCACCACAAGAGGCCACGCTTGGCTTTACTTAGAAGAATAATGATGTCATATACTCTCACCAGCAGCTCCACATCCTCACTAACACTTGGTATTGTAAGGACTTACATTGCTTTTTCTTTTTCTCCCAATCTCATGGCTGTATTCTGGTGTCTTACTGTAATCTAAATTTGCATTTCCCTGATTGTAAGTGGAATTAAGCAATTTTTCATACTCTTATATTATTTGATTTCTTTGTGCAGTGCCTATTCACGACTTTTGACTATTTTACGATTGGGTTATTTTCATTTTTCTTATTTATTTGTAGGAGTTCTTTATATATTCTCAATATTAATCCTTCATTGGTTTTATGTGTTGCAAATCTCCTCTCCCATGCTGTGTTCTTCTTCTTCCATGTTTGCAGTAACTTTTGATAAAATTCTTAATTTTAATTCATCCATCTTCCTTTATGGTTAGTGCTTTTAGTGTTCTGTTTTTATCGTATAAGTCTTTCTCTCCTCTAAGGTCATGAAGATATTTTTCTGTATTAACTTCTAAAGTTTTATTATTTTGCTTTTTACGTTTCACCTATGATATATCTGGAAATTATTTTTATGTATGGTTTAAAGTAAGAGACTGCCATTTCCTTTTTTCCCACGTGATTACCCAGTTGTCCCATTTACTTATTGAAAAGGCTTACTTCTCCACTGCCATGCCCTGTTTGTCATGAATCAAGTGTCCATTAATGTTGGATCTATATCCGAGTTTTCTAATCTGTGTCATTTTTCTACTTATTTATCTGAGTACCAATACAGTAATTACTGTAGCTCTAGAATAAGTTTTGATATCCAGTAGTGCAAGCCCTCCCATCTTGTTAATAAACTTCAAGATAATTTTCTCTATTTTCGGCCCTTTGTGTTCCCATATAAATTTGAGAATCAACTTGTAGCATTGCACAAGAAAATTTGTTGAATATTTGGCATTTTATTGACTATTGATCAATTTGGGGTAATTTTTATATATTTATATTTTTTAAAAACCTTTCTCTCTATATATATTTATATACACACATGTATATACACACAATATCGAGCCACCCAATCCATGAATGATATGTGTATCACTTCATTAATTTGGATCATCTTTAATTTTTCTCCTTAAAACTAGGGAATGGAGTTTTAGATTTATTCCTAGATGCTACATAATCTTTAATTATAAATTATATTTCTTTTAGTTGCTACTGCAAAGAATCATCTGGTTATATAATCAATAAGTTCATTTTTTTTTTTTTTTTTTTGTGGTACGCGGGCCTCTCACTGTTGTGGCCTCTCCTGTCGCGGAGCACAGGCTCTGGATGCACAGGCTCAGTGGCCATTGCTCACGGGCCCAGCCGCTCCACTGCATGTGGGATCCTCCCGGACCAGGGCACGAACCCATGTCCCCTGCATCGGCAGGCAGACCCTCAACCACTGCGCCACCAGGGAAGCCACATTTTTTTTAATTGAAGTATGTAGTTGACTTACAATGTTGTGTTCGTTTCTGGTGTACAGCAAAGTGATTCAGTCATTTATACACACACACACACACACACACATACACACACACACATATATACATATATATATTCTTTTTCAGATTATTTTCCATTATAGGTTATTACAAGATATTGAGTATAGTTCCCTGTGCTATACAGTAGGTCCCTGTTGATTATCTATTTTATATACAGTAATGTGTATCTGTTAATCCCAAACTCCTAATTTATCCCCGCCTTCCCCTTTGGTAACCATAAGTTTGTTTTATGTCTGTGAATCTGTTTCTGTTTTGTAAATAAGGTCTTCGGTATCATTTTTTAGTTTCCACATTTAAGTGATATCATATGATATTTGTCTTTCTCTGACTTACTTCACTTAGTATGATAATCTTTAGGTCCATCCATGTTGCTGCAAATGTCATTATTTCAATCATTTTTATGGCTGAGTAATATTCTATTGTGTATATATATACAACATTCTTTAACTGTTCATCTGTCAGTGGACATTTAAGTTGTTTTCATGGCTTGGCTATTGTAAATAGTGCTGCTATGAACACTGGGGTGTATGTATCTTTTTGAATTAGAGTTTTTGTCTTTTCCAGATATATGCCCAGGAATAGGATGGCTGGATCATATGGTAACTCTAGTTTTAGTTTTTTAGGGAACCTCCATTCTGTTTTCCATAGTGACTGTACCAATTTACATTCCCAACAACAGTATAGGACAGTTACCTTTTTTCCACACTGTCTCCAGCATTTATTATTTGTATACTTTTTGATGATGGCCATTTACAGTTGATTTTTTTTTTTTTTTTTTTTTGCGGTACGTGGGCCTCTCACTGTTGTGGCCTCTCCCGTTGCGGAGCACAGGCTCCGGACGCGCAGGCTCAGCGGCCATGGCTCACGGGCCCAGCCGCTCCACGGCATGTGGGATCTTCCCGGACTGGGGCACGAACCCGTGTCCCCTGCATCGGCAGGCGGACTCTCAACCACTGCGCCACCAGCGAAGCCCAGCAGTTGATTTTTAATGTTTATTTCATATCCAGTAATCTTGTTAAATTCTACTAATTTGTTTGTTGGTAATTTTGGATTTTCCATATGTACACAATGATAGCATTTGTGAATGGCACTTTTATTTCTTCCTTTTCAATCCAAACTAAAGGCTCCCAAGATGTCTGTCATTCCAGTTACTTGCTATTATGCCTTTGTACTTGTATACAAATGTAGTTAATTTTTAAATAAGTTTTATGGAGTGATGACACATATGCAGAAAAAATATATAAATCATAATTATACAAGTTGGTGAATAGCCATAAAGAAAACACAGCCATGTAACCACCACCCAGATCTAGAAATAAACCATTAGCAGCAAAGTCCTTAACCTAAGCTTTTTCCCCAGAGTAACAAGTATCCTGTTTTCTAACACAGTAGCTTGGTTTTACCTTTTAAACTTTATATGTATATGCATGCTTACAGTACTTAATCTTTTGCATTGGTGTCTTTCTCAGTATTAGTAAGTATCCATGGTACTGTGTATAGCTATTCATTTGCATTGCTGTGCATTATTCCATTGTAATCTACCATGCTGATGACGTTTTGGTAATTTCGAGTTGGAGAGTAATAAGAATGATGTTGTTATGAGCATTCTCATGCATGCACATATGTACATGTTTCTGTTCAATAATACCTACGAATGGAAATTCTAGGTCAGTAGAACAAAGAGGAAGGCACACAAGATTTTAGTAAGTACACTAAAAGTATTATAAAATAATGACTAAGATCACAACAGACAGAATTGTCATGCACATGTGTCTCTGGGCATATGTAATCTGTTATCTACAATGCCTTGGAGAAGCTGTGCAGCAGTCGTGGCCATGGAGGTTAAGTAACCTGCCTAACAACTACATTCATTTAATAAATAGTTATAGATTTCCTATTAAGTTCCTGGCATTGTTTTAGACTGGGGATTCAGTGGTAACCAAAATGCAGTCTGTTGCTTAAAGTTGCCTTAAGCCCAGCACAGATTTTTCTTTCTCTAAGGGGCCTTTGTAGCTTCCCCAATAAGAAATACTAGCCAATCTACTCTGTGTGATTACAGTCAGATACTCTCTAACCTATTTATTACACTATCTCTAGGTATAATAACAAGTTGCCTTTACAAAGTTACTAATGATTTAAAATGGGTCAGTGGTGTTACATAAAGAAATGAAATCATAATACCAGGGTTAGTTCTTAGGGAAATTTAATGTAGCAAAGGAAAAATGTGAGAGAAAGAAAGAAAAAAAGGGAATATAAGAAAGGAAAATGAGACAGAATAGTAAGCCCATGTTATTTTTTTAAATTATTTTTTTAATATTTATCAGACCTCTGTTTATTTAGAATGACGGGGAATGAACTATAGTCTCTTTGCCCGTTTTTTTTTTTTTTTTTGTGGTACGCGGGCCTCTCACTGTTGTGGCCTCTCCCATTGCGGAGCACAGCCTCCGGACGCGCAGGCTCAGCGGCCATGGCTGATGGGCCCAGCCACTGCGCGGCATGTGGGATCTTCCTGTTCCAGGGCACGAACTCTCAACCACTGCGCCACCAGGGAAGCCCTGAATAAATTTTTTAAAGAAGTCTGTGCCTGTTGTAGCAAATTCGGTCGGTGCTGAAGTATACAAGGGAGGCCTTCCTCTCTAATTTCAGTTTGCATACACCATTAGACTCTTCTGTGTGTGGAAATGCATGTACATACATATATCATATGCGTATGTAACATATGCACAGTAACTATACAGACATCATTTAAAAGTTAAAGTTAGAGCATATGCTAATGTTACTCTGAAACATATTTAACTCAATGTGCATATCTTTCCAAGTGAGTACATATAGAATTACCTAATTCAGTTTTTTGAATATTTTATTTAATGTTTTAATATTAATTTTATATTTGATCATCTTTTTGAGGGGGGTATAATAGCAGATATATTTTATACATATATACTTTACATTATAGCACAAGCATTCATCTTCATTACTGAACAGTTTCATTATGTACAAGAGGTCAACAAAGAAATTTATCATAACTTATTTAATCTCCTGTTATTAGACATTTTGGTTCTTTCCAGTTTCTTGTTTTTTTATTCAAACAGAAAGTCACAAAAATTGTAATCATCCTCATCAGTTCACTCAGTCCATGTAATTAATTTTTTTTCATCGTGATCTTTTGTTAGCACTTTTATGAATTCATCAGTTTTCCATTAGAGTTCTGAAAATGGTTATTCATTCAGTTCAGCAGTATAGTCAGTTACCAGAAAGCTGTACTTGTCAGAGTCTTTTCCATGAATTCCTTGAAGGTGAAACCCTTTTATAGGAACATATTTGCAAAAGCATCAGAGTACACCCAGAACTGTCTGTAAATGACAAAAGACTTAAAAATGACCATGGTTAAAGATTTGATGAAAGTTCATAATAATGCAATTGACAAGGAAATTTAGTTATTTCTGAGATATACATTTTAAAGTAATAACTAGAATTATGACTTACAACATTATATCAGAAAATGTAAGATTTTTAGAAATTTCATGTAATGTCTGAAATATTTATATTAACATATTTCTATACAAATAACCCAAAGAAAGTTTAGTATTAGTTGTTTTTTTGTTTGTTTATACAGCAGGTTCTTATTAGTCATCAATTTTATACACATCAGTGTATACATGTCAATCCCAATCGCCCAATTCATCCCACCACCAACCCTACACCCCCGTGTCTTTCCCCCCCGGTGTCCATACGTTTGTTCTCTACATCTGTGTCTCAACTTCTGCCCTGCAAACTGGTTCATCTGTACCATTTTTCTAGGTTCCACATACATGCGTTAATATACGATATTTGTTTTTCTCTTTCTGACTTACTTCACTCTGTATGACAGTCTCTACATCCATCCACATCTCAACAAATGACCCAGTTTCGTTCCTTTTTATGGCTGAGTAATATTCCATTGTATATATGTACCACATCTTCTTTATCCATTCGTCTGTCGATCGGCATTTAGGTTGCTTCCATGACCTGGCTATTGTAAATAGTGCTGCAGTGAACATTGGGGGTGCATGTGTCTTTTTGAATTATGGTTTTCTCTGGGTATATGCCCAGTAGTGAGATTGCTGGGTCATATGGTAATTCTATTTTTAGTTCTTTAAGGAACCTCCATACTGTTCTCCATAGTGGCTGTATCAATTTACATTCCCACCAACAGTGCAAGAGGGTTCCCTCTTCTCTGCACCCTCTCCAGCATTTGTTGTTTGTAGATTTTCTGATGATGCCCATTCTAACTGGTGTGAGGTGATACTCATTGTAGTTTTGATTTGCATTTCTCTAATAATTAGTGATGTTGAGCAACTTTTCATGTGCTTCTTGGCCATCTGTGTGTCTTCTTTGGAGAAATGTCTATTTAGGTCTTCTGCCCATTTTTGGATTGGGTTGCTTTTTTTTTTAATATTGAGCTGCATGAGCTGTTTATATATTTTGGAGATTAATCCTTTGTCAGTTGCTTCGTTTGCAAATATTTTCTCCCATTCTGAGCATTGTCTTTTGGTCTCCTTTATGGTTTCCTTTGCTGTGCTAAAGCTTTTAAGTTTCATTAGGTCCCATTTGTTTATTTTTGTTTTTATTTCCATTACTCTAGGAGGTGGATCAAAAAAGATCTTGCTGTGATTTATATCAAAGAGTGTTCTTCCTATGTTTACCTCTAAGAGTTTTATAGTGTCCAGCCTTACATTTAGGTCTCTAATCCATTTTGAGTTTATTTTTGTGTATGGTGTTAGGGAGTGTTCTAATTTCATTCTTTTACATGTAGCTGTCCAGTTTTCCCAGCACCACTTATTGAAGAGACTGTCTTTTCTCCATTGTATATCTTTGCCTCCTTTGTCATAGATTAGTTGACTATAGGTGCATGGGTTTATCTCTGAAGCCCATGTTATTTTGAAAAAATATTTTAAAAGGTGATATTTGAAAATATCAAGAATATACTGTTAATCACCCTTGTCACCAGCTGTAATATGAGAAAAATATTCCCATGATGATAAACAGATGTCAAAGAGAGAGTATAGGAAGATTATGTGTACTCAGTTTAGAACTCTACTATTTGAATATCATGAGTTTGGAAATTTTAATGTAATATTACAAATTGTTTATACTTCTGGTTTAAAATTCCTGATTTTCAGAGAGAGAAAAAAAAACCCTATTGAGGTCTCTCTGAAAAATACAGGAGTCTAACTTTTAAATCTCATGTAACATTTAGATAAAGTATAATTCTTAAAATCCAAGTTTATAAATACATAGATTTCATGCTTAAGACAAAGGAACTCAACAGAATATGTTTAGGGTCTAACCAAAATTTAGAATAAATTCAGTATCAGATTTGGACAGCCCAGAAAGAGCATGGAATGTATCATCAGACGTCTTTAGGTTGGATTTTTGTTCTAACACTACCAACTTGTGAAATCACTTTAAGAAACTTGAGCTGCCTAAATGTGCAATGTGTTGTCTCTAAAATAGGCATACTACCTCAAAAGGTTGTCATTTTTAAAAATTGATTCAACAACTGTTGTCCTTATTCACAGGATGGAGGTGGTAATAATATCATACTCATTTAGCAAATAAAAGCTACTGCTGAGCTCCTAAAGCTCAGGACCCCTCAGTCCCTACCTCCAGTAACTTAAATGGAAATTCCGAAGGTGATAACTTCCTTCATTTGAGGAGGAAAGAACTGCAGCAAAACACAGATTCAAAACTACCCTTACCATCCCCTCAGGCTCTTGGAATTTTCTATGCCAGTCATACCCCACCTGTTTATGTGGGCTGTGGAAAATGTCACTGTGATATGTCATAAATGTTGCTGAATTCCCACTTCTATTCTCTATTAATTGTTCAAAACTTCTACAAGGTTTGATTTTGTTGATTGCATGAGTTCTTGTGTGAGAACCTTGTATAATATATTCCTAAAAAATGCAATTCACTTTTATATACTACTGGTAGAAATGCAAATTTGTGCAGTATTTATGAAAAGCAATAGTCAATATACATAAAAATTTACATGCACATACTCTTTGACTCTAAAATTCTAGTTCTAGAAATTTATCCTACAGATAAACTTTCATATGTACACAAAGATGTATGTTCAAAATGTTTTTGCAGCATTTCTATAATAGCAAGAGAATAAAAGATACATGTCTGTTTTCAGAGGACTAGCTGAAATGATTTTGGTAATCCTTAGAGTAGAATATCTTGTCATCTTTAAAAAGCATGAAGTGGAGCCTTATGTAAGGGCACGGAAAAGAGGTAATGAGGTAATATTTTAAAATACATTGTAGAACAGCATATGTGGTCTATATTTAGGTAAGTATCTACATATCCATGTATTTGTTTATAAGTGCAGTAGATAACATCCATTATCAATAACTCTACTTGGGGTTAGGATTATGTGGGAGATTGTCACTTTCTATTTCATATGCTTAGATATTGCTTGAATGTTTAATAAAAAGGTCATGCAGCTTCTATAGTGTTAAAAAGAAGCCTCTCCTTTTGGGAAAAAATATTCTTTAAGGATCATTGTTTCAGTTTGTCATGGCCATTTAAAAACATATCTTCTTTAACAACCTCACATAAATCAGGAACAATGACAGATATTCTCCTCGGTCCAGATCATCAGCTAAGATTTATTCACAAGATTCATTCCTTCCATTTTGGCTTCTTCCCAGTCAACTCTCATTGACTTCTTGGATCTCCCTGAAGCGCTGTGACACCATCGTGGCTCGTGTGCTCTCAGTTCCGCCATACCCTACCTCCTGTTCTTTCTTAACCCACTAAATCTTTTTTTTTTTTAACTTTTTATTCTGTATTGCAGTGTAGTTGATTAACAATGTTGTGTTAGTTTCAGGTGTACCACAAAGTGATTCAGTTATACATATGCACGTATCTATTCTTTTTCAAATTCTTTTCCCAGTTAGGTTGTTACAGAATATTGAGCAGAGTTCCCTGTGCTATACAGTAGGTCCCTGTTGGTTATCCATTTTAAATACAGCACTGTGTACATGTCAATCCCGAACTCCCCAACTATCCCTCCCCCCCGCACCCTTCCCCCCTGGTAACCATAAGTTCATTCTCTAGAGATTATCATACTGAGTGAAGTAAGTCAGACAGAGAAAGAGAAATACCATATGATGTTGCTTATATGCGGAATCTAAAAAAAGATGATGTAAATGAACTTATTTACAAAATAGAAGCAGACTCTCAGACTTAGACAATGATCTTACCCACTAAGTCTTACTTCATTTCACCGACTGTTCTTACCTAACTGGCTTGATTCAAGAGCTCACGTGCATTCCAGGCCACACCTTTCTACTTCTATTTGGGCCCAATAGTGATCCAAATAACACTGAATATAAGTATGTCAAATATATAAAGTCCCACCCCTGTAGCACAGACGTGTAATTCTTACCAAATATTTGTGTTCTCACTTATATTTCCGTTGGGCAGAGCCACAGCCAGCTGGAGCTGGGCAATGGGCTGGGAGCAGAAATGGTTATTTGTTGGCTAAGACAATGAAAAGTTCATGTGGGACCCTCAGTATTCTCATCTTCTGCTAGGATGATCTGGGACAGCAAGATGGAAGTGGACTGCTTCCCCTTCTCTTCCAGTGTCCAAATATCATGCAGGTGCTTCTCATTGACGAAGTCTAATTGAAACCCTGTTCACAAGAGTGTGAGAAATACAGTTTCCAAGATTCTACCCTTGGGATATATGAGAGAGCTTTAAGGGACATAGTGTATGCACCAACAAAAAGTATTGCCCATGAGCGATATATTTTCTTAGAAACGCAAGAAGGGATTTAAGTTTATTCCTATAATAACAGCACTCTCCTGCATTTGCATGCCAAACTTCCCTGAGGGGGGAAGAATAGCATGATGTTATAGCAAGTGAGCCAAGAACTCACATCGGAGAATGTTTACTCATAAGATCATTGCTGAAACAGAAAAATAAAATGTCAAGAATTGAACTGGAGAATCTGGAGACATGTCTGCAAGTTTTCTACCCCAGCTTCCTAGCAACATGAAAAGCATCATGTCCTTGATATATACTAATCAAATAAAATAAAAGGTAATAATCATACCTTAAAGATGAAAGTACAAGCTCTGTTTAATCATCCCTAGAAGAATATTTCATGTCTTGGAAATGAGATCATTGGAGATTCTGTCAAAATGTGTGGCTTCCGATTAATCTTAGTTTCTTGACTAAACTAACACTGGAATTGATTCCTTCTGCATACTTCATTGCAGTTTTTCACTGTATCGTGTAAGCGTTCGTGTCTTCTTAGTCACTACCCTTGGTGTTAGCCATTTCACTAATAATAGAATGGGTTCTTCACTTACAGGATGATAGGAATTTAATCAGTCATTTTCAGGTCCACATTGCACTCCTTCAGGCTTCTGAGAGGCAGTATAGGATAAAGCTTTCTTTCTTTTTTTTCCCTTTCAAATGGATATTAAGGAACTTAAATATTTTTATGTTTATATTAGCCATGTTTTGAGTATGGCCCTTCCTTATGTTGACTTAAATAGTTCTTTTCAGGTTCATGTTACCATTAATCTGGAGGTAGTAAGGAACAGAGATTAAGCACAAAGAGGATGGCATCAGACTGTTTGGGTTTGAATCTGGCTTAACCACTACTAGCTGTGTGACCTTGGGCAAGTTCCTTAATCTTACTTTGCCTCAGTTTCTTCACCTGTTAAGTGGGGATAATAATAGTACCTATTTTATAGGATTCCTATCTTATAGCATTGCTGTGGCAGTTAAATGAAATAACATATGTATAGTACTGAGAACAGTGCCAAGCACCTAGTAAGAGCTCCATAGTGTTAGCAATCATTATTATTTAATGACATATTTCCCATACAGGCCTAATCAAAACTGATGTAACCTCTATTTGAAGCTTCCTCATTCCATACAATGACAGTGGCTCTAAGAATCTCTGTGTGCATCATGGTGTGAGATTTGTGTGCCTGGTGGATTGAATCACACACTGATTGCAGAAGACATGGTTTTGTCTAAAAAAGAAGTAAAGAAAACAATCCCATTTACAACAGCATTGAAAAAAATAAAATACTTAGGAATAAATTTAACCAAAGGGATGAAAGATCTCTACACTGAAAACTACAAGACATTGATGCAAGAAATTAAGAAGATGCAAATAAATGGAAAGGTATCCCATATTCATGGATTGAAAAAAATAATATTGCTAAAATGTCCATAAAACCCCAAACCATCTGTAGAGTCAATGCAGTCTCTATCAAGATTCCATTGGGAGCTGGAGGAATCAAGCTCCCTGACTTCAGGCTATACTACAAAGCTACAGTAATCAAGACAATATGGTACTGGCACAAAAACAGAAAGATTGATCAGTGGAACAGGATAGAAAGCCCAGAGATAAACCCACGCACATATGGTCACCTTATCTTTGATAAAGGAGGCAGGAATGTACAGTGGAGAAAGGACAGCCTCTTCAATAAGTGGTGCTGGGAAAACTGGACAGGTACATGTAAAAGTATGAGATTAGATCACTCCCTAACACCATACACAAAAATAAGCTCAAAATGGATTAAAGACCTAAATGTAAGGCCAGAAACTATCAAACTCTTAGAGGAAAACAGAGGCAGAACACTCTATGACATAAATCACAGCAAGATCCTTTTTGACCCACCTCCTAGAGAAATGGAAATAAAAACAAAAATAAACAAATGGGACCTAATGAAACTTCAAAGCTTTTGCACAGCAAAGGCAACCATAAACAAGACCAAAAGACAACCCTCAGAATGGGAGAAAATATTTGCAAATGAAGCAACTGACAAAGGATTAATCTCCACAATTTATAAGCAGCTCATGCAGCTCAGTAACAAACAACCCAATCCAAAAATGGGCAGAAGACCTAAATAGACATTTCTCCAAAGAAGATATACAGACTGCCAACAAACACATGAAAGAATGCTCAACATCATTAATCATTAGAGAAATGCAAATTAAAACTACAATGAGATATCATCTCACACCAGTCAGAGTGGCCATCATCAAAAAATCTAGAAACAATAAATGCTGGAGAGGGTGTGGAGAAAAGGGAACCCTCTTGCACTGTTGGCGGGAATGTAAATTGATACAGCCACTGTGGAGAACAGTATGGAGGTTCCTTAAAAAACTACAAGTAGAACTACCATATGACCCAGCAATCCCACTACTGGGCATATACCCTGAGAAAACCATAATTCAAAAAGAGTCATGGGGCTTCCCTGGTGGCGCAGTGGTTGGGCATCCGCCTGCCGGTGCAGGGGGCGCGGGTTCGTGCCCCGGTCTGGGAGGATCCCGCGTGCCGCGGAGCGGCTGGGCCCGTGAGCCGTGGCTGCTGAGCCTGCGCGTCCGGAGCCTATGCTCTGCAACGGGAGAGGCCGCGGCAGTGGGAGGCCCACGTACCGCAAAAAAAAAAAAAAGAGTCATGTACCAAAATGTTCATTGCAGCTCTATTTACAATAGCCCGGAGATGGAAACAACCTAAGTGTCCACCATCGGATGATTGGATAAAGAAGATGTGACACATATATACAATGGAATATTACTCAGCCATAAAAAGAAACGAAATTGAGCTATTTGTAATGAGGTGGATAGACCTAGAGTTTGTCATACAGAGTGAAGTAAGTCAGAAAGAGAAAGACAAATACCGTATGCTAACACATATCTATGGAATTTAAGAAAAAAAATGTGATGAAGAACCTAGGGGTAAGACAGGACTAAAGACACTGACCTACTAGAGAACGGACTTGAGGATATGGGGAGGGGGAAGGGTAAGCTGTGACAAAGCGAGAGAGAGGCATGGACATATATACACTACCAAACGTAAGATAGATAGCTCGTGGGAAGCAGCCACATAGCACAGGGAGGTCAGCTCGGTGCTTTGTGACCGCCTGGAGGGGTGGGATAGGGAGGGTGGAAGGGAGGGAGACGCAAGAGGGAAGAGATATGGGAACATATGTATATGTATAACTGATTCACTTTGTTATAAAGCAGAAACTAACACACCATTGTAAAGCAATTATACCCCAATAAAGATGTAAAATAATAATAATAAAGAATAGCATCCTTAGGGGAAAAAGCATTCTCTACCCACAGTGGGAGAGGGAGGGAGGGAGTATTTGCTGAATGATAAATTGTCATGCAAAGTATCAGAATATTCTAAATCCTTGGTAATGCCACTAAGTGTTCTGAATGTACAGAGAAGAGAAAGATTTTAATGGGTCAGGGTAGTCTAGGAAGATTTGACAAATAAGACGTCTCATCTAAGGCCTTTCAAAATTGGTGATTTAATTAGACTCAGTGAGGAGAAGGGAGCATTCCAGGGGCAGTAGTGGGGAGGAAATGAATGAGCAGAGGTAGAGAGGTGGGATAGTCATAGTACAGTTCACAGTGTGTTTAAGATCACCTGAGTAGTTAAAAAGGGACCAGAAGGGTAGACTACAGAAGTTAGAATTTATCCTTCAGTACCTGTTTAGCTATTGAAGTATTTGGAGCAATTACGTGATGTGACTCCTAAGTACTTCTTTGCTCATTTTGCCAGCACAACTTCTCTGCCTCTAAATGTCAGTCAGGATTCCTTAGTTGCAAGCAACAGCGGCTAGCTCTTAGCATAATAGAATAACAGGGAAGGTGAACAAGGCTGGACAGGAAGATGGAGGCTGTGTGGGAGCCATGGCCACAGTCACATCACATCCCATAAGTCTCAGGAGAGTAGTATGTGTTCTGTTAAAAACTGGATTCAGAACTCACACCATCACCACTGCAGCAAACTGGGACGTAGGACCCTGAGTCTTACCATCAGCATCACTGTCTCTATGGCCTGTTCGACAAGGCTGCCACTGCTGCTGCTGCTTCAGCTACTGCTCATCTGCAAAATATAGTCTAAGTAGTGCTTGCTGTTGTGCACCTGTTCCAGATTTAAACTTTAGGATGGGTGTACCTAATTGGTTGAGCAGAGCTCACCTGTCTGTATCCTAGCTGCAGAGAATGCTGGGAAATCATGTATTTAGCGTTTTCAGTGTTTATGTTGGGAGATAGGCCCTGATTCCCATTCGTAAGGCAGAAAAGTCTTCAAAAGCAGGAAGTGGGTCAGAGGCGGACAAACAGAAATACTCACTGGACCTCTACCTTGAAAAGCTAATCCACATCTTTTTTTTTTTTTTAACTATTAACATACCAACCTCATACTTTCTTCCTCTGAAATCCTAGAGCAATTTGTATTGAAACCACTCCTTAGATACTTGTCTCATGCAACTTTGAATTTTCAGAATGCATGTGTTTGTCTCTCTAGCTAGCTTGTAACCAGTGTGAGGGCAGTGACCATGAATTACGTTTCTGTGTATCCAAAGGGCTTATCCCTGGGAATTGCTCATAGAGCTTCAGTGATTTTTATTAATCAATTGATAAAAGCAGTGAGTGAGCACTGAGAAATGGAGGGGGCAGACAGATGATGACATTCTTTTTTTTATATATAAATTTTTATTTATTTTATTTATTTATTTTTGGCCACTTTGGGTCTTCATTGCTGCGCCCAGGCTTTCTCTAGCTGCGGTGAGCGGGGGCTACTCTTCATTGCAACGTGCAAGCTTCTCATTGCGGTGGCTTCTGTTGCAGAGCGTGGGCTCTAGGTACACAGGCTTCAGTAGTTGTGGCTCATGGGCTCTAGAGCACAGGCTCAGTAGTTGTGGCGCACGAGCTTAGTTGCTCTGCGGCATGTGGGATCTTCCGGGACCAGGGCTCGAACCCATGTCCCCTGCCTTGGCAGGTGGATTCTCAACCACTGCGCCACCAGGGAAGCCCCAGGTGATGACATTGTAATATTATAATGTGGTAAGCAAGCAGTAATAAAGGTGTGAACTGTGTGTTGGAGTGGAAGGGAAGAGACAGATGCAAGACATTCAGACAGTGGAGCGCTGGAGCTGCTAGCACCTGCTTGGGAGAGCCCACACAGCTGCTCAGCCTTCAGAAGCACCTCACCAGCAGCTTGGGATAGGCCATGGTGGGAGTATCTATACCACAGAATTCTGCAAACACTACAAATAGGGGCTTTTTTTTTTCTTTTCCAGGGAGCCAATTGGTAAGCATTTACCAGTATACCATTGCACGAAGGAAAAACAAGGATTCTCTGTACTTTCTTTCATTTTTGAACCTAATATGCAGCAATTTAAACCCCTTTGCACATCGGTTATCCATGTTTTTAATATAAGTTTTCCTGATGTGGATATCTAAATATGAATAATTTTGTTTACCTGTAGGGAAACAATGAGAATATATGAGAGGGTGGATGGTTTATATATTCATGTGTTTGATAAGACCTTTTAGTTTCATTTTTAAGATTCTGATAGCATATCTTAAAATGATAATCAGATGACAATTTAATAAAGTGTGATTTGATTTTAGGAGGTTAGTTAGGTAATAACGATGTAGGAAATAAAACAGGTTAACAACCAGAAGCAAGTTCCCAACTCAGTCTTCATCACTCCCAGTCCACCAGGCAGCTTCCGTGGTTAAAATGGGTATTCTCACCGCAGAAGGGAGAAACAGTGAGGCATTTAATTCTGTGGGCAAAGGACAGCCGTGGCACTGCACCCTCAAATGAACACTGGTGTAAGACAATGGAAAACAACTCCCTTCAAGCAGAAAATAATATATGCATGTGCATTTGAACTGCACGATTCTATTACAGCTGCATAACCTTCTTGTTCAAATGTTAATGAAATGCTTTTCAGCATGCTTTAGTAGTCAGGATCGGCTCAATGAAAGCTTCACAGCTAAATGTCACATCCAGGTGTGTTATTCTCCCAGGGTTGTGTGGACCCTGCTGCCCATGTGTCCGTCAAAGGGAAGAATGCAGAGGGGTCTCCAAATGATGCCTTTGGCCAGTGTTAAGGGGCAGAATGACACTGTTTCCCTTTGTGAAATGAAGGAGACATTTGCACTTAAAAGTCTTTAAGAAGAAGAAATATTCAGAGCAATTGCTGTAAAACCTTAAAATTAAATGTGTGGTTTTTCTCTGTTGTGCTGCATCTGGTTTCTGTAGAATGAATCTTGTTGATGCCAGTTTCAAGGTTGCTGTTCTCTGTGCTTTTCAACCGAGGTCAAGTGAGAGGCAGCTCAGAGGCCTTGAGATTGTCACTGACAAGGAAAATAGAAGCTTTATAGCTGGAGCACTAATTAATCACTTCTAGAAAAATCGCAAAATATATATATACAAATAGAATTTTGCGTGTCAACAGCTAATAGAAAATTTACTTTGTGATCTTATGCATGTAATTATATGTGTGTAAACATACTTTAAGTCATGTTAAAATGTATACTCTGGGGGCTTCCCTGGTGGCGCAGTGGTTGAGAGTCCGCCTGCCGATGCAGGGGACACGGGTTCGTGCCCCGGTCCGGGAGGAACCCACATGCCGCGGCGCGGCTGGGCCCGTGAGCCATGGCCGCTGAGCCTGCGCGTCTGGAGCCTGTGCTCCGCAACGGGAGAGGCCACAACAGTGAGAGGCCCGCGTACCGCATAAAAAAAAAAAAAAAAAGTATACTCTGTAGCTAGATAAGTTTAGGGGAAAACTATAGTCTATATTATAGTAGCTTTCCAAATTACTGTGTAGTCAAGGTTGCCCTTCAAGAAGCCCAAAGTTTCAGAGTTAACTGTGTCAGTTAAAATCTGAGTCTATATTGCCACTTATGTTTCACTGGATTCTAATATCTCATAAGTAACTTGAGACGAAGAATGCTGTTGAGAGCATGTTTATCTTCGTTTACAAAATGTGACAACACCAGAAGAATTCACATATGAAGCATTTATCAAAATAAGTATTTAAATTCAAAACTTGCACATGAAAATTTATTTGTTTCAAAGTCATAGTTTACTCATTCTGACCGGTCTTTAGCAAACCTTTAATGATCACTTATTACATGCCAAGTGTTGTGAAATAACTTTATTACAGACAAAAAATATATTTCACATATTCTTTTGAAATATATAACATAGTGAAGAGCTTGTTCAGAGTAGGCTCACAGTTAACACTTTTTTGTTAATTGCTAGCTCAGCGGCCATAGCTCACGGGCCCAGCTGCTCCGCGGCATGTGGGATCTTCCCAGACTGGGGCACAAACCCATGTCCCCTGCATCAGCAGGCGGACTCTCAACCACTGCGCCACCAGGGAAGCCCGGCTTTTCTTTTACCTTAAGTGGAAATTTAGAAATTGTTTTCAGGAAGAAATTGTATTTTATTTTAATACAAATGAGTAGCGTCATGCTCCTATAAGAAAGCAGAGTCTTGTAATTTAAAAAGATAATGTGAGTAGAGTAATATTTCATTCTTTCAGAATGTTAGGAAATCAAATATTATATATAATTCACTCCTTCATTACACAAACAATTAAACATTTAACACTTAAACACTGAAAACTTACTGTGAACCAGGAATTGTATAAGGCTCTAAAGATACAGCCGTGATCAAAATGTCAACCATTTCTGCCCTCATGGAATGTTGATTCTAGTAAGGGAGCTCAACTGCTTTTCTGACAGAAGTTAAAACCACCTTCTGTGGAAGGATTCAGGAAGGCCACTCAACCTAGAATGGGGGTTCAGTCAGGATTCCCCACAGGAGATAGCCTCTAAACCCAAACCCAAAAGAGAGAAAAGGACTAGCCAGGCTAAAGAAAACAGTGACTTTCCAAGTAGCAGAAAGAGTCTGTTCGGGAGTGGAAGAAGACCTTGAAGGATTCAAATCCATTTAGTTGTGTCTTGAGTTTAGCATTTGAAAAAAAAAAAAAACAACTGGTGAGAGGTGAGGTTCAGAAAGGTGAGCTGAAGCAAGCTCAGTACAGCTCTGTGTGCCCTGTTAGGGACTAGGGCTTCATGTTGAGGGCAACCCCAAGCCACTGAGTGTTTCAGTAAGGGCTTATGATAAGATTGTCTTAAAACGATCACTTTGCCCGTGAGGTTGAGAATGTAATGTAGGACAGCAAGACTGGAGGAGATGAGACCCGCATGGTATCAGAGTATGAGGGGATGCTGACCTGAAATAAGATGGTGGCAGTGGGGGTAGAAGAACAATGGTCTGATTGGAGCAGTGATTAGTCAGTGGAATCAGCAAGATTGGTGATTGGTGGCACATGGAAAGTAAGAGTGAGCTAGGAATATACTAGAGTATTTCCACCTGGCCACTATTGACATTTTGGACCACATGTTTCTTTATCGTTGGGGACTGTCTGTACATTGTAGTATGTTTAGTGGCATCCCTGGTCTCTACCCACTAAGTAACAGAAGCCCTCTCCCCCTAGCTGTGAGAATCAAAAATGTCTCCAAACATTGCCACTGTCCCCTGGAGGAGCAAAATCACCCCTGGTTGAGAACCACTCATCTATTTAAATGACAGTGTTTTTCCAGTCTTGTCTTCATATTAGAATCACCTGGGAAGATTTTAAAACACACTGATGCCCTGCCCTTGTCCACCACCCATTGGATAAGAATGTCAGAGGGTAGGACCTAGGCAAGGCTATTTGCTGAAGTAAATTCTGATGTGCAGCTAAGCTTGAGAGAGAGCTGCTGATGTAGATAGCATTTAAATTTAAAATTTAAAACCTGGGTAGATTAACATGCTTCTGCAAACACCACACCTTTTGTTAAATTTTAAACACTTTGAAGTAAATTTTTAAGTGTGCTTCTTTTTTTTTTTAAGAAGATGTTGGGGGTAGGAGTTTTATTAATTTATTTATTTTTGCTGTGTTGGGTCTTCGTTTCTGTGTGAGGGCTTTCTCTAGTTGTGGCAAGCGGGGTCTACTCTTCATCTTGGTGTGCGGGCCTCTCACTATCACAGCCTCTCTTGTTGCGGAGCACAAGCTCCAGATGCGCAGGCTCAGTAGTTGTGGCTCACGGGCCTAGTTGCTCCGCAGCATGTGGGATCCTCCCAGACCAGGGCTCAAACCCGTGTCCCCTGCATTGGCAGGCAGATTCTCAACCACTGCGCCACCAGGGAAGCCCAAGTGTGCTTCTCTTAATAGTGAACATAATGTAAATGTTCTCTTGTGATTCAGATCCATAATTATGAAAATATTAATATGCAATTGAAGAAACTGCTCTTAGGTATTATTGCAGTGGGTGGTGTACCTAACTCATACACCTGATGGCCCAAGGCTATGATTCACTGATGATTTTGTCTGTTTTTGGATACCTCTAGCAATCCCAAGAAATTATGACTTTGGAGGGTCATTTCTTATCGTTACCAATGTTTCTACATCTATTCATCTCTTCTCTTGCCCTCACTCAGAAATCTTTATTCACAATACTTCATGCTCTAATTCGGAGTTTTAATCGACTGTAGACTGAGAAGCACTCTAAACTAGATTAGTATAACTGAGCTAAATAATAACCAACATGGCTTTCAGGAAAAGGTTAAGAATGTCTTCAACAAAGTAATACATTAATGTTTATTGCATGGAAGGCTTCCCAACTCATTCTAAGAGCTTAGTATAAGGCCAGTATCTAATTCAGACAAGATACCCACGCCATAATGCACACACACATACAGAGGGAGAGAGAGAGAACTCATACCAGTATTGATGCAAACACAAATAAAACATCAAATCAATGTATTAAAAGAATAATACATTTAGAATCTGCAAAATTTACTCCAAGAACAAAAATGATTCAACATTAGGAAATGTAAGAATGAAATGGAATACATTAAAAGAAAGAAGGAGGAAAGGCATATGATCATCTTTAATAGGAATCAAAAATGTGATAAAATTCAACAACCATTCTTGTTTTTAGAAAAGACTTAAATTAGCCACCTAGAAATATAAGACTTTCCTAAACCTATAATACAATGAGCACAGAAACCACCAAAAAAAAGGGTTGATGAAATTTGCCACATAAAAATGGAAAACTTTTTGGGCTTCCCTGGTGGCGCAGTGGTTGAGAGTCCACCTGCTGATGCAGGGGACACGGGTTTGTGCCCCGATCTGGGAAGATCCCACATGCCGTGGAGCGGCTGGACCCGTGAGCCGTGGCCGCTGAGCCTGCGCATCCAGAGCCTGTGCTCCGCAGCGGGAGAGGCCACAACAGTGAGAAGCCCGCGTACCGCAAAAAAATAAAAGTAATAATAATAAACTTCCATATCACAAAAGAGAGCATGAGCAAAATTGGAAGATAAGCAAAAGATAGGGGAAATATATTCAGATATTTTTGAAGTGGCAAAGAATTGTCCATAATATTTTAAAACTCCTAAAAACTGTAAGAAAACGACAAACGTAATTTATAAAATCAGCAAAGGACATAAACAATGGCTTATTAAAGAAATATAAATGCCAATAAGTATACCAAAAACATAATCTTACAAGTAATTTTGACTGTTGTTATAGTATCACTTTCCCTAAAATATTGTAAATACTAATAACTTTAGAGTTTGCAAAGGCAGTGAAGAAAATGAGCATTTTCTTACATGTTGGTGGAGTGATGTTGTTACAGCCTTTTAAAAGGGCAGTTTGGTAGCAGTTAACAAGATTTTAAATAAACGGGACCCAGCAAATTCCATTCCTAATAATATTGCCTACAGAATAATCATATGTGTGCCCAAAGAAATATATATGTTTTGTGAATTGTTTTCAAACGTGAAAATTTGGAATCTCACTATTTAGGAACATCAGTAAAGATTAAATAAGTGATGGCACATCTGTATCATGGAATACTGGAAAGGTGTATAATTATTTAAAAGAGTGAGATAGATACATACGTAGTAGGATGGAAATAGCTCCAAGATGCACAGTTTACAAAAACAAAAAAGATTATGTTTTATGCTTAGTTTCTTACCGTTCTCTGCCCTGTTGCCCTCAGTAGCTTATCAGTTTCCCCCGGAACAGTTCCTTAATAAATCACTTGCACATGAATCTTCATCTCAAGGTCTGTTTCTAGGCCAATCAACCAAAGATGGACTCCTACAGGGGTGTAGTGGAGTGGAAGGGAAATCTTTTCACTTATCCTTAGAGGCTACTGAAGAGAACCAGCGCAAGATCTCCCGGTTAGATGCAACACTCGCCTGTGTATGTAGGAAAATGACCAAAAATGTCTGTAAGGTTACATAGAAAATTACTGAAAAGTGTTTATCCCTGGGAATTAAGGATGAGGGAACATGAAGGGGAATTTTTACTTTTTACTCTGCATACTTCTATATCATCTGAATTTTTTACAGTGAGCATGAGTTCAAACATTACAAGTGTAGTAAAAAGCGGGGGGGAGGGGGAGGCCTTGTCACGGCCATTTTGTCTGCGTAACAGTCTTCATACTGGGTTTGGGTTATACTGGGAATACATGAAGCCTTTCCAAGGGGTATATGGGCACCAAGAACTTTAAGAAAATCAATTTCCAGATCTTAACTTCCATATGCACCCTTACCTAAATCTGATGATACTGACCTTTTTTCAGTCTGCCTTTGCAGAATTGCAATTCTGTCAGTTTATTTCTCCAACATTCTAAATATTACTATAATACCTATCCCTCAGAGTGTTAAAATACGTGGGGTGCAAAAAAAGATTAGAATTATTAGCATTGCTCTTGGGGAAAATAAATGAGTCTAAAGACTAGGTAAAATCCTTTACCATGACAGATGGTTTCCAGTTTTTTTGCTTTTAACAAAATGGGAGTACCTAACTGAGTTGTCAGCTGACAGATCATTAAAATTTATTTTTGGTGATATATGACTACTTTATATTTGGCCTGTAACTCAGAAGGAGTTGAAAGAATTGAGTGCTATACCTTTAACAAAATTCTTTCTATTCCCATGTATTTATTTATATGAAGGTTTGTCAGTACTTAGACCTAGAAGAGCAAACAATGGGAGTAGACTTGATGTTGAATTCTGTCTCTTTGTGGAATTAATTAGCGTTCATCCAGAACTATAAATGAATTAGGGGAAAAACCCTAGCCATTTTATCAAGAGATGCACTTGTAGTAAATATTACTTTTAATGTTTAATCATTATTTATCAAATTGTATAGTATATTGCTAGTGTTTTGGTTAATTGTGTTCTAATAATAACTGACAGATAATCCAATAAAGAATTTTTTTAAACCCAAAGATTAATGATCATGGGAATTTTAAAAAATTAATTTTGATTTATATATATATTTTTGCAGTGGAGGAATATAGAACAAAATCGTGTCATAGAAATGGAATTAAAATTCAAGGGAAAAAAAGGAAACAGTAAGAGTTCCTACTGTTAGAAAAAAAGAGCTTGTGCATTTATTTATTTTTTTAAAAATTGATAATGCTTGACATCAAATAACTATGATACTCTACATACTATGTTATCCTCCAGGATATATTTGTTTCTGGGAATGATGTAATAGCCTTATTTCTAAATGTATAGCTAGTGGTAGCTAGCACATTTTTATTAAAGTAAGCATAGTTCTGTGTTCAGAGCAGTGTTCCAGAAGGTGGGGCTTTTAGAGTTCTAAGCTGTACAGAAATAAAGATTGACTGTGTGACATTTTGGAAGAGAGGGAGAATCTCATCAAGTTATTTTAGTCAGTGCCAAGAAGGAACAGTCTCTTCTAGGATGTGAGCTTTTCAGATGACAGGTTTGGGTACATGGGTGACCCTGCTAAGCCGTGTTTGAAGTAGCAGATTGTGGCAGTGAAGGGGCAGGAAATAGCTGAACAGGTTAGGAGGAAATGTCTTCAGAGAACATTCTGCTCTTGAAATAAGCAAAGTAGTCTACTTTCTCTGACCAATAACTCATGACCTTTAGAATCTGCTTCTTGGAACTTAGCTGATCTTCCACTGTGTGCTTTTAACCCACTCTTTATTTTGTTAACTTCTAAAAAGATTGTTACTGATATTTGGTAGAATGCTGAAATTAGGATTTTTTTTAATGCTATTATGTTGAAATAATTATATTAAGAAACCCAAATAGACATTCCCTTAGGAATGTAAACATTGTCACACTGGTTCACTGGGTACCTGGACAACCAGCAGAGGAACTTATCTATGACAGCTGTTTCTAAAAATGTTCAGAAATCAAATTTAAAAACTTAGGTCCACAAAATAGCCTCAATACCCTCCATAATCACTAGTACTTACTGAGCACTTAATATGTACCAGACACTGTGCTAAGCACTTTACATAGAATATCATGTAATCCTCATAGCAACCCATGTGAAAGGTACTTTTTTATTTCCATTTTACAGATAAGGAAACTTAGAACCAGAGCCCTTAAGTAACTTGCTCCAAGTCACACAGCCTTAATACCCAGCATGTCAACTTGTTTGCAAATGACAAATCTGGGATTAGCAGGTGTTTGCCATGCTGCCGATGGTTGAAGCAGGTCCTTTACATTTCCATAGCAATTTATTTATCCATTAGTAGCTCTCAGGATAATTTACTTCATCAATTTATTCTCCAGGATCCATGATGTAGATTGATACTTAAAAATAATTATTGTGGTAAATGTTTGCATGTTGAAAATGGTAAGCTGAACTTCCTGTTTTGCAATTTTCATTTTCAAGCACGTACTTCTGCAAATCGGTAGTTCTTTTCCTCTTCCTGTACCTCGTTTTTCCACAGGGGCGCGGGGACGTGGTCATGTTAATACAAATGAAAGAATTGATCAGAGACAACTTCACAATGCAACTTTAATTTTTTTAAAATTTGCTTGGAAAAGGGCAAATGACCACTACTCCAAAATTATACCCTCAGGTCAGGAAATAAATAGAAATGATCCCAGCAGTTTAAAAATTGTTGCAAAAGGAAGAAACCAAGAATTAGTTGTGATAAAGCCAATGAGGTTTATCAAAAATGTGTGCTAACAGCAGTAGGACAAAAATGCAGGGTTCATTCAAAACTGATTCTACATTTTGGAGACTTCCTGTTACAACATAAGCTTTGTAAGGGCCAAGGCTCATCTGTTTTATACAGTGATTTATCCCTAGCTCTTAGGACAGGGTCTTGCACATAGTAGATACTCAATTTCTATTTGATGAGTTAATTCATTCTTCTTATGTATTACCATACTAAAAAAATGATCATCATATTGGTTGCCAGAAGATGATTTTAATTGTATCATTTCATTATTTCTCATTACTGAATATTATTACACAGAATAGTGCTATCCTCTAAGCAGTGATACCTTCATGCTTACCACTTTCTGTTTGTCTGAGACAGCAAGATGGCTATGGTATTGCCAAGGAAATAATTCAACAGAAACCATCTCTACCATCCCCTCTTGCCCACAATCTCTCTTCGCAGCGCTACTCAGAATGTGGCTCCCAGGTGGTCCCAGGCTGTGAATTGTTTGTGGCCTATTCACAAGATTAAGTACAGAAACTGAAGAGTAAGCAAATGAAAAACCTTTACAGCAATTTTACATTGCTGCAACATCTAGGAATTTGTTTTTATTATGATTTACAAAAAAAATATCAGAACTTGGTAAATCCAAAATTCAAAACAAAAACACTCTTTCTTGTGTACCAGCAGGGCCAGTATTAAGTACAGGCTGGATTGGAGCAATCTGTGTTTTTGTGACTTGAATAGAAAGAAAGTGGTCCATCCCTAAATATAAAACACAGTCTATGCCAGACCATTCTTGTAGCGTAACTCCTTTGAGTACTGAAGTCTTTTGATGTTTGAGAAACCCCCTACGAAGGGCAAATATCTCTAACGGAAATCTTGTTTACATCTACTATTAATATTTTAATCATCACCCTGCACCTTGGCATAATAAAGGGGAAAAAGGACAAGTCAACTGGTACTGAGGGTATCTAGGAACAATCTCGAGTAACAGTGATAGTGGTTTCCAAGCGTAAAACCAAATGGCCTTTAGTCCTAGAAATAAGGCAACTGCAAAATTAAAAGCTTGTTGCTGCTGCTGCTACTCAGTTTCCAGGTGTTGCAGTGACCTGTGATTTCTAACTGTCTGAGTAGTAGTTGAATATCTATTATTTTCATTTGTCATAATATAAAAATTTATCAGCAGATAAAATTCAACTGGTAATTTACTATACTATGTGACTTCGTTTCTTGAAATGCTACGGTTGACTTAGCAATATCTTTAAATAGCTCCACTCTATCAGTTAGATATTGCCACCCAAATTCAGCATAACAAAGTGGCATAAAACAATAGTGATTTCTCCTTGCACACACCTCTGCAGTTTGGCTGAGGGCTAGCCGATCAGGGTTTGCCTCAGATGGCCTTGGTGCCGCACTGCAGATTGGGTTCAGGTGAACTTCATGTGTCCTTCCCCTTCTCCTTCTCATGGGACAAAAGCACTAGAGGGTGGGTGGAAATACAGATGCCTCTAAGGCACTGTCACTTCCCCTCACATTTCATAGGCCAAGGCAAATTACATGGGCAAGCCCAGAAAGAATGCTCCGCATCTAATGGGAATAACTGAAAAGTCACATGGACAAGGGAATGGATATGAGTAGTAATGACAAGTTGAAAAATTTACCACATCGGATAAGAATCTTACTAGAAGTTCTTCTTCATGAGGCCAGGGACTGTGTCTGATATACGTTGCACTGCGGTTTTTGCTGTGTAAAAAGCCTCTCCCAAATTTAGTAGGTTAGAGCAACCATCACTTATTAGCTTATGATTATATGATTTGAAAATCTGGGCTGGGCTCCTCTGGGCTCACACACACAGTTAGAGTCAGATGGCAGGTTTGCTAGGGGCCAGTTGCTCTAGCATGGCCTTGCCCACATGCCTGGCAGTTGGTGCTGGACTGCTAGCTGGAGTGGCAAGGGTTAAAGTGCCATGTATCTCCAGCAGCCTAGTGTGGGTTTATTCACATGCTGAAGGTTCACGGTTTCTAGGACCAGCAAGGAGAGCAAGCTCTAATCCATAGATGTTTTTAAAACTTCTGCTTATGTCACATTTTCTGTTATACCATTGGTGGAAGGAAATCATATAGCCACGCCCAGATTCAGAATACACAAAGGTACAGATACAGAGAATGTGAACAAATTGTGATCCGTTACTCCGATAATCTTCCATATCTGGTACTGTTCCTGACACATCACGGGCACTCAGAATATCAGCTGAATAATTGAATACTGAGATTTGTCTATTACATTTTTTGTTATCAGTTATAGACATTTAAAATCTTCCAAATTACTCTTGACACATGACTAATATATTGATCTCTACCAGAGTAAGATCTCTAGTGATGTGCTTTCCACATTAAGGGGCCATCAAAGGCATGCTTTTCAGATTTCCAGATGCCACGATGTTTGAACTAATACATTGGATGATGTAATAAAAATCCAAAATATTGGGTTTGAACAAACATAATATTTTTATTTATTTATTTATTTATTTTATTTATTTTTGGCTGTGTTGGGTTTTCATTGTTGCATGCGGGCTTTCTCTAGTTGCAGCGAGCGGGGCTACTCTTCGTTGCGGTGCGCGGGCTTCTCATTGTGATGGCTTCTCTTGTTGCAGAGCATGGGCTCTAGGTGCACGGGCTTCAGTAGTTGTGGCACGTGGGCTCAGTAGTTGTGTCTCATGGGCTCTAGAGTGCAGGCTCAGTAGTTGTGGCGCACGGGCTTTGTTGCTTCGCAGCATGTGGGATCTTCCCGGACCAGGGCTCGAACCCATGTCCCCTGCGTTGGCAGGCGGATTCTTAACCACTGCACCACCAGGAAAGTCCAAACATAATATTTTTTAAAAAGTAATTAGTAAGTCCCGCATTTCGATGCCAAAAATTTACTTTTAAAGTTTAGAATGAAAGACCACATTTGGCCGCAAGTCATTTGAAAAACATGTTAGGTTTTAAATAATCCTGAGTTCAACTGATGCTCAAAATATAATATGTCCAGTAAAAAACACAAAAATGCAATTTTTAGCCTACGTGGATAGTTATATAGTATCATCATCATGAAGCCTAATAGTACTGGTGAGAACATAACCCAAACCTTTCATGTATTTCTAGATGATCTGTCTAAAGGACTTTCACATATTAGAATGTATCTCAAGGAAAGCAGCCGAGATGGTGAATGCTCTGGAAATCATTTTATATGAAGAAAAGTTGAGAGAAGGACAGGTATGTATCCTAAAACAAAGAAACTTGGAGAAACATGATACTACTCTTCAAAGTCTGAAGAGTTATGTCATGTGGAATTAGAAAACAACCTGTGACGTTCCAGCTGTTTCCTAGAACCAGTAGCTAGAAAGTTACAGGGAGGTAGAGTTTTGTTCACTACAAGGCCTAACAATTAGACACAAATGAAATGGAACACCTAGTAAAGAATGAGCTTCCCTCACTGAAAGTATTCAGGCAGACACTGTTTGGCCATCTTTCAGAAATGTTGCCGAAATAATTTTTCTTTTTAATTTGGAATAAGGTTGATCTAATGCCATTTAAGTTCCCTACCAGATTCAAGGTTGCATCTGGTGCTCTGTATGTATTGAGGAAAGGGAAGGTTTGAAAAGGGAGGGCTGTTGGAAATATTAGAAGAGACTCAGTATTTTCACTTGTATATCAATTAGTTAGGATAATAATGTTGCAGAGGACCATACTGAATAGAAAACAGTCAAGGTTGTTTTCTAATGGAAACCGAATTACTGGCAAATATTGCCAAAATGAGACTCACAAATTCGTTTGAAATAAAGCAAAACTACACATTTTCTATTTTAATTATTTTCTGTACAAATTCTGTTGTTAGCACTCCCATGAGTTTGCCCTATCCTTCCAGGAAAATGTATGGTTTTTTTTCTTTTTTCCTCTTCTCTCAGTGTAGTGATTTTCATCCTTTTATTACTTTTAGCAGCAAACATTTATTTTTAAATTGTAAAACCCTTTTTATACTTCCACTAATTAATTCTATCTCTGTGGCTGTGGTTTGTAAAGTACTGCTTTTCTGTATCTTGAAGTAGAAACAAAAGTGTTTTTAAACTGTTCTCTGTGATGTTAAGCACAAAGAATAAAATAAATAAGTTCTGTTCACTGTCAAGATTTATCTGTTTCAAATTTTTCTAAGGTACAAAGCATTATTAATGAAGCACTTAACATTAAACACCCAGCAGCCTGGTGTAAAACGACAACAGTAATCCACCAGATAAAGAGAAACATGGGAAATAGTTTTCAGTGGGAGCAGGGGAGGGATGTATGCACTCTTAATAGAAGTTTATAGGTTCCCTGTTCCATTATTGTATCAGAGATATGAAAAAAGGGAAACTGAGTAATCTTTTTAATTGGTTCCAAAAAGTTTAGAAAACAGTGGAGTAGGTCTGGAGACTAGTAAGAGTTAGAGTGAGTGGGTGAGAGCAAATTTTCTTATTGAATTTGTAACTTGAACCCCAGGGATCCAAAGGAAGTTCAGCAGTAAAAACCAGTGACACCATCTTGCTCCTTACTGGTGCAGTTGCAAGAAGGGGACCATGACAGGAAGGAAGGCTGTCAGTGAACTCAGATTAGGAGCCCCCTAGATAATCTTTGTTAGCAGAAGAGATGGAGGGAATCAATCAAGGCTGTCCCTAATAGGAACTGAGTTGGTGCCAAAACCTGCTAAAGGAGAAGGGGAGGCTGCATTTTGAAATGACAGTCGTGCCTTTTCAGTTCAAAAGAATGTGTATGAGAAGCTATGAGGGGTGTCTTTGTGAACAAGAAGCAACAGAGTAAAGAATAGGAGTCCTTTGGTATATATGATGTTAGAAGCACATCAAAGTTTTCAAAGATCACATTGTACATTTACCATTTTGCCTGTTTCATAGGTCTTCATCCATATAGATGATGTAACTGATCCACCTGTCAATAAGATATACTTATGGAGTCTCTATATTTTTGGAGATGGACTGGAGTAAGACCAACCAAATCTTGAGCCTTATCCCTCTTGTGGCCAAGGACAGGTATGTGAGATGGCTGGCTGTGGTTTAAAGTAGTCTTTTTTCCCAAGAAACCTAATTTCTCTCTTTAAGAGACTTATTGACCCCAGTAGAAATCAGAAAGTTAACACAAGTCTATAGATACAGAGCTCACAGAAACATTACCCATTTCAATAGATATTAGCCTCATATGAAAGATTTTCTTTCCAAAAAAGTAAATATGCTTATTGCTAAAAAATCAGATACAACTTTATGAAACTGCCACATTTTTAAGTTCAAGAATTAACATGATTTGCAAATCAAAACTACGATGAGGTATCACCTCACACCTGTCAGAGTGGCCATCATCAAAAAGTCTACAAACAATAAATGCTGGAGAGGGTGTGGAGAAAAGGGAACACTCTTGCACTGCTGGTGGGAATGTAAATTGATACAGCCACTATGGAGAACCGTATGGAGGTTCCTTAAAAAACTAAAAATAGAACTGCCATACGACCCAGCAATCCCACTACTGGGCATATACCCTGAGAAAACCATAATTCAAAAAGAGTCATGTACCACAGTGTTCATTGCAGCACTGTTTACAATAGCCAGGGCATGGAAGCAACCTAAGTGACCATCGACAGACAAATGGATAAACAAGATGTGGCCCATATATACAATGGAATATTACTCAGCCATAAAAAGAAACGAAATTGAGTTATTTGTAGTGACGTGGATGGACCTAGAGTCTGTCATACAGAGTGAAGTAAGTCCGAAAGAGAAAAACAAATACCGTATGCTAACACATGTATATGGAATCTAAAAAAAAAAAAGAAAGAGGTTCTGAAGAACCTAGGAGCAGGACAGGAATAAAGACACAGATGTAGAGGATGGACTTGAGGACACAGGGAGGGAGAAGGGTCAGCTGGGACGAAGTGAGAGAGTGGCATGGACATGTATACACTACCAAATGTAAAATAGATAGCTAGTGGGAAGCAGCCGCATAGCACAGGGAGACCAGCTGGGTGCTTTGTGACCACCTAGAGGGGTGGGATAGGGATGGTGGGAGGGAGACGCAAGAGGGAGGGGATATGGGGATATATGTATACGTATAGCTGATTCACTTTGTTATACAGCGGAAACTAACACAACAATGTAAAGCAATTATACTCCAATAAGGATGTTAAAAAAAAAGAATTAGCATGATTATGGCACTGGGCATCTTCCATGTGTCCAGGATACCTACTCTTCCGCTTTCTCCACCCTGCTGTGACCCACAAGTCTGCCCCAGATGAACTGTGTCAGTGGGCTGCGCTTCCCTCAAGTTTTGGGTTCAGTTTGGCCGCTAGGGTGTACCAGCAGGAGAGAGGAAGGAGGGGAGGGAGGTGAAAGGATTTAGTCCCCGGCTCCCTCTCTGCCTGGTCACCTAATCTTGACTGCTTTCCTCCATCAAAAGCTACAGCTTCTAGCACCCTTTTCTCCTCTCCACACTGCCTTCTCTGCCTCCAAGTCCCAATAACAGTTCCCTCCCCTTACACCTTAAGGCTTAGGAGTGGTACCAGCATTCGGTAGTTACTAGCTCTGGGGTATTCCACACCCTTTGTGGTTTTCCTATACTCTGTCTACTCCTTTGTAAATGTGTTTATTAAACTATCCCCAAATGACCCAGGGTTGATGGTGCTGTTCCACAGTAAACGATTTAAATACCTAGCAAATTTACTAATATATAAAGAACAGAGACCGTTCATAAGAAAGTGAAACTTTCATACTTGGGTTTTCTTATTAACTACTCTCAAAAATAATAGCTAATGTTTACTGAGAGCTTACCCTATTCCAGAAACTGCTCTGAGGAATATACATCTGTTAGCTCATACAGCCTTACAGTTAAACCTGTGAAGATGGTACAACCATTATCCGTGTACGCAAAGGAAGGTTAAGTGACTTGCTCATGTGACATTGTGACTTATAATAAGAAATATATATTTGTTCTTACCATATGATATCACTTATATGTGGAACCTAAAATATGGCACAGGGGCTTCCCTGGTAGCACGGTGGTTAAGAATCCGCCTGCCAATGCAGGGGTCACTGGTTCGAGCCCTGGTCCGGGAAGATCTCACATGCCGTGGAGCAACTAAGCCTGTGCGCCACAACTACTGAAGCCCGTGCCTAGAGCCCGTGCTCTGCAACAGGAGAAGCCACCGCAGCAAGAAGCCTGTGCACCGCAATGAAGAGTAGCGCCTGCTTGCCACGACTAGAGAAAGCCTGCACGCAGCAACGAAGACCCAACGCAGCCAAAAATAAAATAAATTAAATAAAATAAATTATAAAACAAAACACACACACACACAAAGATAAAAAAAATAAAATGGCACAAATGAACCTGTCTACAAAACAGAAACAGACTCACAGACATAGAGAACAGACTTGTGGTTGCCAAGGGGGAAGAGGGAGGGGGAGGAAAGGACTGGGAGTTTGGGATGAGCAGATGCAAACTATTATATATAGGATGGATAAAGAACAAGGGCCTACTGTATAGCACAGGGGAGTATATTCAATATCTTGTGATAAACCATAATGGAAAAGAACATTAAAAAAAAGAATGTCTATATGTGTATAACTGAGTCACTTTGCTGTACAGCAGTAATTAACACAACATTGTAAATCAACTATACTTCACTTAAAAATTACAATAATAATAATAAAATACCAATTAGCGTACAGCATTTAAAAAAAAGAAATATATATTTGTTTTAAGTCCCTGTTTCTGACACAGAGCTCCTAAAACCCTTGGAATTTCCTAAGTGATAAGAGCAATAAACGTTTGTTGATAGTCATAAACAAACCTGTTTCAACCACACCTGAATTTATGTTAATGAGGTGACTTTTAGAAAGCAGTTACGAAAGGGGGCTGGTTGCCAAGGGAACCAAGCTTGTGGTTGGAGGGTGACCTCCGAAGAGGGAAGAGGAACTGGAGGTTGAGTTCAGTAGCCAGTGGCCAGTGATTTAATCAGCTGTGCCTATGTAATGAAGCCTCCACAAAAACCCAAAAGGATGGGGTTCACAGACCTTCCTGGCTGGAGAGAGTGGCATGCTCAGAGAGCACGGAAGCTCTATGCCCTTCCCCCGTACCTTGCCCTATGCATCTTCCATCTAGCTGTTCCTGAGTTATATTCTTTTATAATAAACCACTAATCTAATAAGTAAAATGTTTCTCTGAGTTCTGTGAACCATACTAGAAAATTAATCAAAACCAAGGAGGGGGTTTTTGGAACTTCCAGTCTATACCTGGCAGATCAGAAGCACAGGTGACAAGCTGGGCTTTCGATTGGTGTCTGAAGTTGGGGTGAGGGGGGTTAGTCTTGTAAGAGTGAGCCCTTAACCTGTGGGATCTGACGCTGTCTCCATGTAGATAGTGTTACCGAAAACTTAACCTCTGTGCACAGGTGCCGAATCAAATCTCTAAGACAGAGTTTTGGGTGAAGTAGAAAAGAATAGCTTTATTGCTTTGCCAGGCAAAGCGGGGGGACACAGCGGGCTCGTGCCCTGAAAAACTATGTGTCCCAACCAGGTGTGGGAGAGGTGTGGAATTTGGTGAGGAGTTTTATAGCAATGGTTCAAGGGTGGGTTTGCTGATAAGGATCAGGGTGTGTGCAGGACCTGTATTCCTTTAATCTGGCCTCCTGTGGAATCCTGATAAGCTTCCATGTTATCAAACTGTGACCTTCTCTCAGGAACATCTTCCATTTGGTGGGGCTTTTAGTTCTGCAGAAGAGCTTAACTTTGTTGTTATATGTGTCCCTTGAGGCAGAACCAGGACCCTGCCCCGAGGCTACACTATTGTTTCTTGACTGCTCCTCCCGTGTCTCTGCATCCCCTCCCTTCCCAGATCAGCAACTGTTTGAAAGGCTTTTGTGCTCAGGAGCCCCACAGGCTCCTGCTCGGTTTCAGTGGTGTCAGAGTTAAGTTGAATTGTAGGACGCCCAGCTAGTATCGGAGACTTGCGTGGTGTGGGGAAAAAAAAAACATGTCAGAATTTGCACCAAAATTGTACTCAGTGTCACACAACTAATAAGTGGCAGAGTTGGGATGTGAACCAAAGAAGTCTGACTCCTGAGCCCATCCTGGTAACACAGAACAATACTGCCTTTACATACAAGAATGCTAGAAGTGTAATTCATGGGAAAGGGTATGTGATTCAAATGGAAAATTACATTGATTGAAACTTCCTGAATGTATAAAGTTGCTACGTATTAAAATTAAACATATTGTCTTCAATTTTAGCAGAAAATACTTAGAAGATATAATGTTATGCAGGGGAAGGCCCTATGAGAAATGGTACTTTAGAAAAGGTAGATTGGGAAGGAAATTTGTGTTTATTGAGCACCTCCTCTCCTACCAAAAGGTTTACATACAAGCATACAGACTTACATATATATTTTATTTATATAATCCTTATAAGAAAGCTGTGTGACAGCTGCTGCTGTTCTTATTTTATAGATGAAGCAGGCTCAGACTGAAGTCACATCACCACAAGTCATTGACCTCCTTGGTTAAAATCTGTTGTCCACCTCAGTCTCAGGGGTTGGCAGCCTTACTCCCAACACAGGACAACCTGGAAATTAGGGGTATATCACAAGACCTGCATGGAGCCCAGAATTCTGAAGTCATCAGAAGACAGAATGAGATCGTGATGACGACAAACATAACCATGACAAAAAACAAGCCATCTTTTGCCGTATTTCCATCTGGTTCTGTAGATCTGGCTCTGCTCTCATCTAAAGCAGAAGTCAATGGCCCTTACATCTAAAGCAGAAGTCAAGTCAGGCTCCTTCATTTTCATAACAAAATGGTAACTTTGATAGCACAGCTGATATCTTCATTTACCAATTTTACACATTCCTTACAGAGTCCAATTTTGAACTGCTAACTATCTGTTCTTGCCTTAAGTACAGTTTAGACAACCGATCATAGAAAAACTCAGACTAAGGAACATTAGTGATGTGTTACATTTAGTGATGTATTACATTTTTTTTTCCTCTTAGTATATGAATGCCCCCCCAGCCACTTTTCTTATGGGTGCAGATCCTGGATCTCTCAGGCTTCTGACTACAGTGCAAGGGGAATAAAATGTCTTGCTATCTTCTCTCTGAGTGCTCTGCCTAATGAACCAAAGCATGGGTAAGGGATTTTTTTTTCTTTTTCCAGTTTCATAAGCCATAGCATTATGAGAAATTTCTCCCAGATTTTGGCAATAGCATATCTGTTCATCTTTATTCTTAGCTCTGTTTTTAGTTGTTATAATGTGTGAATATTCATCAGAATATTTTTTGTGACACATTAGGAGGATCAACAATAAGAGACACCTCTTTCAACTCCCCCATTACTTCTTCTCTCTTTTATTATAAACCTAAATGAAGAAAGTTAAGGAATAAGGGCAAAACCTGGTACCAAGCAAGATATCATGTCCTATTATGATTTCTAAAATTGTCTTTTTTTGCTTCCTTTCTCCTATCATATGGGACAATTTGCCTATTTCTAGAGACTTCTAGATCATCTAGAGATATCTTATGTGGGCATTGCAGTTTTAATTAACAAATTATAGAGCTGAAAATTTTCATTTACATTTCTTTAGCTCCTTTAACTCTGTTCTTAATAATAAGTTAGTATGTAATGGCCTTATAATATATCAACTCAGTTCTATGATGAGCTACATAATTTGAAGGGCCCAATGCAAAATGAAGCTGTAGGGCCTCTTGTTCAAAAATTTTAACAGCTTCAAGATGGCAACAGTAGAGCATTAAACCAAGCCCTTCTAAACATGGGATCCTGTGCAGTTGTATGGGCCACATGCCCATGAAGCCAGCCCTGCTCATTTTCCTAGAGTTATGTTCAATGCATTAAAATATTTTAAATGTATGATTTCTTGGGGTATTGTTAAGCAAGAGCTTATATGACAAATGGCCAAAAGGAAGCTTCTTGCCATGTGAAAGGCATTAATTCATACATTCAATTCCTTAAAAAAACAAACAAACAAAAAAACCCCAAAAACTTTTTTTCTAGTGTTTAATGTTAGGAAAAATGCTCTTTCCAAACAAATGCATGTGCTTTCTTTCATTATTCATTCCTTCATTTACAAATATTTACTGAGTAGTCGCTCTCTGCAAGCATT
This sequence comes from Lagenorhynchus albirostris, assembly GCF_949774975.1. Lineage (NCBI taxonomy): Eukaryota > Metazoa > Chordata > Mammalia > Artiodactyla > Delphinidae > Lagenorhynchus > Lagenorhynchus albirostris. Next base: position 105,718,082 of record NC_083116.1, on the reverse strand, counting down.
GCTCCAGACACTGGGACAGATCCATGAGCAGTTGAACAGGGCAAAATCCTTGCCTTCGTAGAGTTTACAGTCAATGAGTGGAGTTATGAGCAATTTCCTAAGCTTTTCAGAGAAACTTTCAGTTCTCCTGAAGGCTGACAGTGTTTTCCTCCACTGGAAAACACCTTTTCCTCCACTGTGTGTTAGTGCAGTTTGCACACTATATTAAAGAAGCAAATATTTAAAATTTTATTTTGGTGCACAGTAGGAGTGAAATGGGGAAACCACATTCTAACATATCAACCTTCCTGTACATCACAGAACTTTTTTTTTTAATACAGAGTAGACTTAAAATCTGTATGAATTTCGATATGAATGAAAAACATGATTCTACATAACTCATTGACTATAAATAATCAGGGTTTTGTGGGCAAGTTTTAGGCTTATCTCAGTCACCTTCTATCATGACCAGGCAACAGTATTAGGTCTGGTCCATAATTAAATAAAAAAGAGGGAAAAGGAGCAAAAAAAAATCTAAACAAAGCTTTTTCATTGAATGTGAACACTAAATGGCAAAAGTAGAATATATTCACAGCTGGCACTCTGAGATTTCAAAAGCCCATATTCCAACAAGTATACCTGAAGTTCCTTGACCTGGCTACTGACCCAGGATAGTATTTATTGACAAAACAACAGCGCATGGTTACTAGGGGCTTTGAGCTTTGGAATCAGACATTTTGTCATTCTGATTCTTTATTGGAATCCGTAAACTTTCCCCAAATCAGGTCCTAGAGGGATGAAGAGGCAGAGCACAGAGGGGTTTTTAGGGCAGTGTAACTACTGTGTATGATAATGGTGGATACATGTCATCATACATTTGTCCAAATTCATAGAATGTACAACAAACACCAAGTGAACCTTAATATAAACTATGGTCTTTGGATGATAATGATGTGTCAGTGCAGGTTCATCAATTATAACAAAGGTACCACTACAGTGCAAGATGCTGATAATGGGGGAGGCTGTGCATATGCAGTGGCAAAGGGCATATGGGAAATCTCTTGTGCCCAGTACTGCTGTGAACCTAAAACTGCCCTAAAAAATGAAATCTATTTTTTTTCAAAAGCCCACATAACCCTCTCAATCCACTATATCCTTAGCCCATATACAACTCTCATCTTTAGTTGGACTTTCAATAAAATACAGTTTGAGACTTTCTACCCAAACATAACAGGCCCAGATCAACTCTTTGAAATTTAAAATATCTCCTAACTACTTAAAGTATCTCAGAAGGTAAAGAAAACACTGAGTCAGTAGAGAATGACAAGAAAGTGAATAGCTGGTAAGTGTTCCCTCTTTCAGACAATGTAAAAGTAGAAATTATTGAGATAGCTTCTTAAATTACCACCATAAAATCCTTAGGAGTGGAGCTCAGTGGGAATCAGTAGAGCTTTTCAAGACTGGGCTTCACTGGGTTACAGTGTGTCTTAGCTTGGGCTGCCATTACAAAATACCAGACTGGGTGTTTTAAACAACAGATATTTATTTTTCTCACAGCTCTAGAGGCTGAGAAGTCGAAGATCAAGGTGCTGGCAAGGTAGGCTTCGTTCTGAGATCTCTTCACTTGTAGGTGGCAATGATCTTGCTGTGTGTTCACATGACCTCTTCTTTGTGCATACAGAGAGAGAGTGAGTACAAGCTCTCTAGTGTTTCTTCTTATAAGGTCACTAATACAATCATGAGGGCCCCACCCTCATGACTTCATCTAAACCTAATTACCTCCCAAAGACACCAGCTCTAAGTACCATCCACACTGGGGGTAAGGATTTCAACATATGAACGAGGGTGGAGGGAAGCACACTTCAGCCCATAGCATCATTATTCAAAGTCTGATCTCTCAATCCTAGCCACAGAAGATGAAGAAGGGAACTTTGTTTATAAAGCACTTATTCTATTCTGGTACTAAGTTAAGGGCTTCAGTGCATTATTTCATTTCATGGAGTAAACCAAGAGGCTCAGAGAGGTGAAATCACTTTCTCCAAGTCACAGAACGAGTAAACTTTGCAGATTCAAACTCTGTCCCATTTGACCCTAGCGCTATAATCTTTCTGGTAGCCATTGGGGCCTTTCTTAAATTTCAGTATTCACTGGTTAGCTTATTTAAGAGTGATTAGGCCCAAAGAAAACAGGCACATACCTCCAAGGTCACATGAAAGCAATTTGAATCAGGAAGTCAGTGATTTTATTTCATAGAGGGACCTGTAGTTGGTCAAAGAGCATGTTTTTGTGTTTGCTCTTTAATCCATGAATGAGTTCAAGAAATTGATTTTTTTTTTTTTACATTGCTTAGTTAACGTGAAGTCAGAGCAAAGGGATTTGGATGGTCTGCGAAGGTACTTCAATATTAGCTGTTGTTTAGCATTCTTATTCTGTTGACTATGTGATTTTTTTCACGTCCCTTCACATCAGTAGCATCTAGCTTAGGTAGGTAAGGACTATGTTGATCTAAATTATTATGTACAGCCAATTATAGTATCAGAAAGAAGAAAAAGGAAAAGAAGCTCAATAACTCTTGGTCGTCTGGCCACATCACTCAGTACACCTTCAAATACTTTGCTGCTAAGCCAGGAGAATCTACAAATGTTCTTCCTTGCACTTGGAACCAGTGGATCCAGCCTCCAAAATTCTTGCCCCTCTCCCACATTGACCCAGAACTCATCACTTCATTGTAGTTCCCCTCCCCCACCCCATAGTAGTACAGGGGTTGACGATTTTTTTCTGAAAAGGGCCAGATAGTAAACACTTTAAACTTTACAGGCTCTATTGATCTCTGTTGCAACTCTTCAACTGCCATTGTAACATGAAAGCATGTAACATGTAACAGACAATATATAAATAAATGTGTGGCTGTGTGCCAATAAAATTGTATCCACAAAAAAATGATGGCATCCCAGATTTAGTCCACTAATAGTAGTTTTCCCACTCCTGCACAAGTAAATAATGTAGTTTTTCCTGAAGCTGGTATGATGAATAGAAGAGTGTTCATTTACAGTACACACTTCATAAAAAACTCAATTAAAGCCCCCACTGAAATTCTCATTGTTTTACCCCAGGGTCTGTTTCTGGCCTCCGGTAGCCCAACTCTCTTCTCTCTCCCCCTTTCCACCACAAATCTTTCAAAGGTCCCAATATTCTCCAGAGCATTTCAATTCTTCCTCAAAGTTTACAGACCCCATTAAACCAATACGCTTTGTCCTTTAAAAGCGGTTTGAGTGACTTGTTATTAGAGTGTGTCCCGTGAATGTCTCACCCTGTCCTCCAACATTGCATTAATGCAGTGTCCCAATAATCACATGAAAAACTGTTCTATATCATTAATCAGCAGGGGATCACAAATTAAAAACTCAATCAGATACCACCACTGCACACTCACTGGAATAACTAACATTAAAAAAAAATTGACAACACCAAATGTTAGCAAGGACATTGCTAATGGGAGTGTAAAATTTTACAGCCACTTTGGAAAACTGTTTGGCAATTTTTAAGTAAACATATATCTACCCTGTGACCCAGCAATTGTACCACTATTATTTACCCAAGAGAAATGAAGGCATATGTCCACATAAAGACCTGTATATGCTTGTGCATAGCAGCTTCATTCATGATAGCCAAAAACTGCAAACAGGCTAGATGTTTATCAATAGGAGAATGGATGAAGAAACTGTGTTATATTCGCAACATGAAATAGTACTCAGCAATAAAAAAGGAATGACCTACTGCTATGGACTGAATGTATTCCCCCCAAATTCATCTCTTGAAGCCCTAATCCCCAACGTGATGGTACTTGATAGTGGGGCCCTTGGGAGGTAGTCAGGTCATGAGTGGAGTCCTCATGAGTGGGATTAGTGTCCTTATAAGAAGAGATACAAGAGAGATGTTCTCTCTTGGCCATGTGAAGAAGCAAGAAGGCAGCAGTCTATAAATTACAAAGAGGGTTCTCACCAGACACCAAATCTGCTGGCACCTTGATCTTGGACTGGACTTCCCAGCCTCCAGATCTGTGAGAGTGATATTCGTTGTTTACGCTACCCAGTCTATGGGATTTTTGTTATAGCAGCCCAACTAAGACGACTACTGATACGTGCAACAACATGAATGGATGTCAAAAATACTATGCTAAGTGTAAGAAGCCAGATGAATTAAAGAGTACATACTGTATGACCCCTTTATATGAAATTCTAAATAGACAAAATTAACCTATGAAAATAGAAATCAGATTAGCAGCTCTTAGGTGGGATGTGGGGATTGACTGAGAAGAACTGTGAGGGATCTTTCCAGAGGAATGGAAATACTGTGGGTCTTGATATGCGCTTGCCTAAACTTATTGAACAGTAGTATACTTAAGGTCTGAATGCTTCATTATACATAAATTATACCTCAATACAAAAATACTAAAAATAATGTAATTACTTGATATTTTAAAAGTCCCAAGATGACTGCTAGAGTTCCAACCATCACATCTGCATTCCAGGAACACATGCCTGATGTCTGATCTTTTTTTTCTTTCCTTTTTTTTTTTTTTAGTTTTTATTGGAGTATAGTTGCTTTACAATGTTGCATTAGTTTCTGCTGTACAGTAAAGTGAATCAGTTACACGTATACATATATCCACTCTTTTTTAGATTTCCTTCCCATTTAGGTCACCACAGATCACTGAGTAAAGTTCCCTGTGCTAAACAGTAAGTTCTCACTAGTTATCTATTTTATACATTGTCTGATCATTCTTAAGGGGACGCGAAGCTCACCAAGAACTTCCACTTAATTCTCATTGGACAGTCCTAGCTAGAAGAGAAGTGGGAAAATTGGCACATGCACTATTTGGCCAAGCACCTTCCAGATAGAATAAAATCTGTATTTATACAAGAATAAGGGGAGAAAGGGTATTGGCTATCCATTGGTACATTCAACCACACCACAAAAAAAAGTGCATGCACACGCACAATTTCTTACACAATTTTGGGGGGTTCATGGGTCTTCACTGAATCCCATTTTATCTGAATTCTATATTAAAAGCCAGTAGTCTAGGGAGTTTGACAACTAGTTATTATTAAACACAGTTAATGAAAAGTGCGTGGATGGCAAATTCACATGGCAATGGGCATTCATGAGATGCAAGAATATGCCATGCTTATCCACCTGGAATAAATTTTATTGCCTATGTCTCCCAAAGGCTCCAATCCATTAAGTGTCTTGTTCTTAATTGAGCAGTATTTAATTCTTCTGCCATCTTAAATATATAATATGTGAATGCAGGAAGATAGGCCACTTCACATAAGTGTACATTTCTGCTTACACACTTGTATTGATGACATTAGTTTGCAGGTGTCTCTACTTCAATTAATTGCATATTGACAACACGTGTAATTTAAACTCAGTACAAAACTGAAGTATTCAAATGATACTCTCAATATAATTATTCCACATAAGTTGGAGTGCTGACAAGATGTTGTCCTTTATTTTTTTAAATAATAGCTTCAAGTATGTTCAAGATTAGATAACACAGAAAATGTCAACAAGGTATGACAAATATGAAATGAAAATAATGAGATTAAAATGTTATATCTTTATCTTATTTTTCCTCCATAGATTCACAAATGATTGTTCCTTATGAAATCATGTCACAGACACCCAATGCCCTGCATAGCTTTTTTTCAGCCTGATTTGAAGAACAAGAGAAAGTACCTTTAAAAAGGCCACATAAAGACACAGTATTTTTGCTGACCAGTAAGTTGATGTTGATCTGTAAAAAATACACTGACTTCCTTTTATTGTAATAGCAAAGACAAAATGAAAATGATTCAATTCAATGGAGGAAATACACAACTTATTCTATACACTGTATTTGAAGACTGACTTAAATGGCTTTACTTTTCTTATAAATCAACCCCTTGCCTGAGTAGATATTGAAAAGTAAATGCCTGTGTCCTTTCACCATACCCAGAATGTGAAAAATGTCATTTTATCAGAGTCACTCACTGACACAGCACCACACTGCTAAATTAACATTTCACATCCAATGATAATAAACATCGTTCTGTTTATTAAGCACCTAGCCAGTGGTAGGACCTTTACATACAACATTTCTGTTGTCGGCTGAATAATGGCTCCCTCATCCTCATCATTGGAACCTGTGAATGCTACTTATATATGACAAAGGGAGTTTTGCAGATTTGATTAAATTTAGCATCTTGATATGGGGAGATTATCCTGGATTATCTGGGTGGATCCAGTGATATCAGAAGAGTCCTTATAAGAGAAAAGGAAATGTGACGATTCAACCAGAGAGAGATTTGAAGATGCTATGCTGCTCGAAGATAAAGAATCCATGAACCAGAGAAGGCAGTAAATTCTGGCACACTCTAGAAGCTGAAAGAGTCAAGGAACAGATTCTCTCCTAGAACCTCCAGAAGGACCCAGGCCTGCCAACACCGTGACCTTAGTTAGCCCAGTGAAACTGATTTTGGACTTCTGGTCTCCAGAACTGTAAGAGAGTAAAGTTGTGTTGGTTTAAGCCTCTACATTTATGGTAATTTATGACAGCAGCAATAGGATACTAATAGAATTTCTAATTTCAACACTACTATGGAAGGATTATTACTAACACAAACACACACACACACACTTATCAGATGAAGAAAATAAGACATGAAGAGAGGTTAAAAAAAATAACTAGGCAAATGTACACAGCTAGGGAATGACAAGTGTGCCATGTAGCCATGGCTTAATGCCCACAGATCATTCTTTATCATACTGGCTCATAGGAACCACCAAGGCACATTTTACCATGTCTTATACTAGAAGATTTTCCCTCTGTTTAGAAAGAAAAAGAAGCAAATCGGTATCCCATGTTACATTTATTTTGAAGGACAGTATTCTAAACAATGAGGTGATTGGATCAAATGTTTGCAAGGCCCTAGACTTTTTCCACAAGGGGGGTTTTATACACCAAATTAAACTCCTTTGTCCCTATAAGTAGGAGAAATATAGTTATAAAACAGTTATCAAGAATGGATGCTAAAATAAATAAATAAATGAATGAATGAATGGATGCTGCATGAAAACTCCCTGGAGATGGACTCTAAACCTAAGAGTTACCCCCATTCATGAAGTCATTGCACAGTTGTGGAGTCCAGCCTCTGCTTGGAGGTTTAATAATTTTATGAAGCTTCTTTGTAGTGAACATGTGATATTCTCCCCATCCAGATTTCATAAGAGTTTCCCTTTTGCTAGCTAAATTGAAATTCTAAAGGAATTTTCCAGAAACACATCATCTGGGGTTGTATTTTGTAATATTTGAGAAGTATTGAATTAAAAGATGGCTTCATAAATCTTAAAAGCATAGAATGAAGCAGATAATGAAAAAGCAAAATATCTTATTTAACCATGATAATTGTATCTGCCCAATGTGTATTGTGGGGGTGGGGGGTGGTGAGGGGGGTGTAATTATTTCAAAATCCCTGGCAGGTTCTAGATTCTGTGGGAGATGACCAGATCATTTGTGATTTGATCTTTACTCAATTGAAATTTTCTAATTTTGTGTGCCAGAAAAATTTTGACAGTTTCAGTGGATGTGTTTCAATAAGCTATTGAAACATCAGCAAAGTAGATAGTTTTCAATGATTACAGAGAAAGTATTTCGATATTAGACTGGTAAAACAGTGACATCTTGTGGTAAGAATTAGCAACAAAATCCCTAAAATTAGGAAAAGTTATTAAGACAGGGAAGCTAAGTTAAACGGGAAGGGGAAAAAAACCCAAATAAAAACCAAACCTTTATCTTTGTTCTTGAAGATTAAATGAACTTTTCTCATTTGACTTTTGGCTGTGAGAAAAAATTCTGGGTTTCTGCCTTATAACTCTTTCCCATACCAATAGGGACAAAAGAGTTCAATTTAGAAAATTTAAAAACCCTTGTGGAAGTAGACCAGGACAGTGCACATATTTCCTTCTTTAAATTTATTGTTTAAAACAGAAATATTTTACATCTGAAATTCATGTAACATGAGAAACTTTGATTTCTTTCTTTTCAACTTTAAATAAAAATAGAGGAAACAGGTGTTCCCCTTTAGTGCCTGTAGTGGATGCTTTTGGCAATTTCACTCATGTTCCTTCTGCTGACCCCAGCGGTCACCTGCAACTTGGATGGATAGTTATACAGTACATGCCTTCTCTCTGCCTGAGATCTATTTCTGTCTGCAGAAATGAGTCCTGCCTGCAGGCTGGAAATGCCTAGAAGTTAACACCTCCATGAGCCACTTTCAATCAGAAGGGCAGGGCACAAAGGAATAAATACCTTGGCTTTCTAAACCATCAGTGGGACAATTCTTAGTTGTGTTCTGCATGGTTTCTCAGGGGGTCCCAGCAGGATTGACCAGTTTCCCACAGAAGTAACTTGCTCATGAATGTTCCTTTTGTTTTCTTTTCCTAACTCCCTCACCAAGCCTCCTGGGGTCACCATCCAATAAACTACATGCACCCAAATCATTGTCTCAGGGATAGCTTTTGGAAGCATCCAAACAAACGAATACAGTGATCTACTCATGCTGCATATACACGTGCATGTTTTAAAGGGAAAAAAAAATGAGTCCTAAGCATTTTTACTAGTTTTATTAACAAAGCACCAAAATGAAAAAAAGCAAAGACAAGTCTAGCACATTTTGGTTTTATTGCAACCATAAAGCCTTTCACAGCTGCTTGCAGCCCTGCTGCCATTTCCCTGCGGGCTTTCTCTTTGTGAGAATGGAAGTTCAACAAGGGGAACTGCCTCAGAAGGAAGGAGAGGACCTCCACTCCAGGGATTTTGTATCCGTTCTAACTCCCTGCAAGAAAACTTTACCTGGGTGCTAAAAGCTGGCTGAACCAATTGACTTGCTAATTGGTTAGGAAATAATATATTACGATTGTATACTTGACCCAAGAATTAAAAATTTATTTTACAAAACATATTTATTCATTAGGAGTTGTCTTTTGTTCTTTTTTAACAACGAAATTAATCAAGTATTTTTCTTCACTTTCAAGGGCATGTGAGGGACAGAAGGACCAGTGAGTATCTCAATATTTTACACAAAACAGCTCCCAGTCCAGGATGTAATATACAAGAACAGGGGGGTTGCAGCTAGTCAACCCTTTGACCATCAATCACAGGTAAATTTCAACCCCTGGCTACAGCTTTGCATCGAGTCAATTTATTCCGACCTGATGGCAGTGGAGGGGCAAAAAAAAGCTGTTTTATATTGGCATGTTGAAAATTACAAAATAAATCTCAAATGTATTCACCTGAACTCTTGGTGGCAAACAAATGAAATGTGCTAACTAGGGCATGTGACTAATAGCACTTTATACACCAAGTGATGCTGGTAAAGTCATGTTTTTATTTCCCTTTAAAAGAAAACGATTTCAAGCCTATTTTTCACCTCCCCAAGTAGTAAATTTGTGAAGTTTGACAGTCATTAAACTAAAGAAAAAAGGATTTATCTGCCCCAAGTTTTGGAATAAATGCCTTTTTTTTAAAACCGCCATATGTTCTAACATCTAATCCCCATCTTGAAATAAATGCATGTCTCCTACTTCATTGCATTTCTGAGTCCCAAAGTATCCTTGTATCTTTAAATATAATAATATTAATAGTGAGACATTCTGCCTCATATTTTACATATACTATTTCATTTAATGCCTATAATACTGTGATATAGTTTTGATTACATACGTTTTATGGCTGAGAATACTGAATCTTTAGGGAGGTTGCCCAAATTCTGATCTGTCTGACTGAAAAACTCAAGATCTTAGCTGTGGTATCAGCCAGCTATTGTATAATAAGCAATCACAATATCTCAATGGCATACAACTCTAAACATTATTTCTCATGTGTCTACATTAGCTGGAGTGGCTCAGATGATCTTATTTGGGCTTAACAACGTGGTTCCAAGCTGCGGGTTGGTTCCGGATCTGCTCCACACGTCTCTCCACCTCCTTGCATCAACAGACTAGCTGGACCACGGACTTCTCATGAAGATGACAGAAGTGCAAAGGGTAAGTGAAACACACGAGGTCTCATGAGGCCTAAACTTGAAACTGGTACAGAGTTGTTTCCACCCCCATCCCACCGATCAAACCATTTCATGTGGCCAAGCTCAAAGTTAAGGAGCATGTTTCAGTGCAAGGGCATGGAAAGTTACATGGCAAAGAGTGGATACAGGAAAGAGTGAAAAATTGGAAACAAGAATTCAACATATTTAATTTTTTAAAAAATGGGATGTCAGATGGAAACCTATTTCACCAGAGTTTTAAAAATAAAAAGGGGCCTTCCCTGGTGTCGCAGTGGTTAAGAATCCACCTGCCAATGCAGGGGACACAGGTTCGATCCCTGGTCTGGGAAGATCCCACATGCCGCAGAGCAACTAAGCCCGTGCGCCACAACTACTGAGCCTGCGCTCTAGAGCCCGTGAGCCACAGCTACTGAAGCCCCCGCACCTAGAGTCCATGCTCTACAACAAGAGACGCCACCGCAATGAGAAGCCCACACACTGCAACAAAGACCCAAAGCAGCCAAAAATTAAAAAAAAATAATAATTTAAGAATAAAAAGGGTATTGTTTTGTCAAAAAAAAAGAAGAATTCAACATATTTCACTTGCTATGTCAGTAGGCTCCCATAGTGGTATAATCTTTCAAAAGTAATGTGAGTTGTATGTGTTTGTAGTGAGGTAAGGAATGAGCTATCATTCTGATACACTCAGGGGTGCTGAAAGAATATCAAATGTGATCAATTAAACAAGACACAGGTGATATATCTCTAAGTTATGAAAACCTGACGTCTGGCATTATTGGCTGGGCCCATCATAGGTGAACTCATGAAGCAGGCAAATTTGTCTTTGACACTCCTTAATCTCACTTCTAATCATCTCCACTTTCATGCCTGTCTTATCTATTTCTCCGGTCTCCATAACAAAATGTTTCATCCCTGTAGCCCACTCTCTGTAAACCCTACCCACTGCATTTCAAGGCTTAGCTCTCTGATAACTAACACCCCTGAAACAGTGACAGCTGAATAGGTTTTTGCTTAAAGACAGCTACATTTTAATTGAGGATTCCTGGGCACAGGGCGTGTGAGCTTAAATAGCAGTTGCCAAAAAAGTTTTTGGCAATAAAACTCTTTTATCTTTAAATAAACTTAATTTAAAACCCAATTTATTAAAAGATGATAGTGGTACTATTATCCTATTAATTACTCAAATAACATTAATATACTTTTTAATATTCAACTATTATTGGTTCATGTAGGGGGGCAGGAAAGAGACAAACCCACTTGTTCTCTTGGTCTCCCCCTCATATCACCTTGGTGACCTCTGAAGATCTTCCACAAAATCCCCAAGTACTGAGGAACACAGTTTGAAAACCCATAACATAAACTCTCATGTCAGGAATGTGTGGTAGATCCTCTCATCTTTTTTATTTTATCGTATTGGAGTATAGTTGCTTTATAATGTTGTGTTAGTTTCAGGTATACAGCAAAGTGATTCACTTATACATACACACACATAAATATATATATATATATATATATATTCTTTTTCAGATTCTTTTCTCTTTTAGGTTATGACAGAATATTGAGTAGAGTTCCTTGTGCTATACAGCAGGTCCTTGTTGGTTATCTACCTTATATATAGTAGTGTGTGTATGTTAATCCCAAGCTCTTGGTTTATCCCTCTCCCCCACGTTTCCCCTTTGGTAACCATAAGTTTGTTTTCAAAATCTGTGAGTCTGTTTCTGTTCTGTAAACAAGATCATTTATATGAGTTTTTTAAAAATTAGATTCCACATATGAGTGATATATGATATTTGTCGTTCTCTGTCTGACTTACTTCACTTAGTATGATAATCTCTAGATCCATCCACCTTGCTGAAAATGGCATTATTTCATTCTTTCTTATGGCTGAGTAATATTCCATTGTATATACATACCACATCTTCTTTATCCATTCATCTGTCGATAGACATTTAGGTTGCTTCCATGTCCTGGCTATTGTAAATAGTGCTACAATGAACATTGGGGTGCATGTACCTTTTTGAATTATGGTTTAGTCTGGGTATATGCCCAGGAGTGGAATTGTTGAATCATATGGTAACTCTGTTTTTGCAGCTCAATATCACAAAAACAACCCAATCAAAAAATAGGAAGAAGATCTAAATAGACATTTCTCCAAAGAAGACAGATGACCAAAACACATGAAAAGATGCTCAGCATCACTAATTATTAGAGAAATGCAAATCAAAACTACAATGAGGTATCACCTCACACTGGTCAGAATCGCCATCATCAAAAAGTCTACAAATAACAAATGCTGGAGAGAGTGTGGAGAAAAGGAAACCCTCCTACACTGTCGGTGGGAATGTCAATTGGTACAGCCACTATGGAGAACAGTATGGAGGTTCCTTAAAAAACTAAAAACAGAGCTACCATATGATCCTCTCATCTTTCAAATCACACTGAGTCTCCCACAACCTCTGTGAAAGCAAAAAGCTATCTTGGTCCCAGGGCCTCTATGATGTGATCTGAGATGCGTGTGAAATTTTCTTTCCCTTTGATCTAGGGCATTTTTATGTTCAGGAACCCTTTTAAAAGTGTAAAATCTCTTGAGGTAAATAATCCATCAGTCCATTAATACCTTAGCTTTACTAGGATTTGGGGTGTGGCCTGTAGATAGTACATGCAGATGGAGTAAGAGCTGTGAGACTTATTTGTCCAAGGGGCATGGTGCAGGGGGTCAGGAGAAGCTCTGAAAAAAAGTGAGCAGGGAAAAAAAGGGAGATGAAAGTGGAAAGGTGAGGTGAATTCAAAACAGACTCAAGTCTTGTCTGAGAAACACTTTTTCACTAAGCGAGCTCCAGCAAGTACCACGTAGTGATTATTTTCTCTGAACACAGAGCCCTTAGGAAGTTCACTTCCCTCTCCTGTGGGGAAAACCCAAGTAAGTGGGCTTCCTTCGGATTCTACTCGTATTGTGGGGTTTGCTAAAATTCTGATTGACCCTGAGCTCAGATCATGCACTTCAAACACTATATTTTTGGAAAGAATTGCCCAAGGAAGAACAGCCTCAGAATTATTTGTTTCATGTTTTTTTCTAGTTGCTGGAGAGGAGAAATAGGATAAAATGGGCATAGATGGCGGTTATCTCATAGTTGAATTACATGTTCTAAAGTCTGTCATACAGTAAGTAATGAATTATGCTTCACGAAGAGTAAAAAGATGCAGAACTCATTGGATTACTATAGGATTATTTGGACTAAGAATACACTACCAAGTGACAAGTGGTTGCTGAAAAGGTACAGATTCATAAAACATGAAAAGAATTTAATGTTTCCTACAAAATTCCTCAGGACTTCACTGGGAGCTTCCAGTATATTTGTTTAACTCAATTCAGCAAATTTAATTATCGCCTATTTTTTTTAACATGTTAGTTGCTGGAAAGGCATAGGTAAATAGGACATTCCCTCTGCCCTCAACATGCTCAAAGTCTAAATGAGAAAGAAAGTCTAAGTAATATAGTAAATGACTATATTACTGTGTAATAAGTACTATCTTTGAAGTATAAAGAGAGTGGTATGGAAGTAAGCAGGGAAGGAATGATCTTGTGTCTGGCTGTCGGAGGCGGGGGGAAAGGACAGGTCAGGAGAGGTTCTGTAGCTAAGGTGGGCCTTGAAAAGCCGTTGGAGTCTTAAAGCTGGAGAAAGGCGTGATTCGATCAGCTTTCTCAGTAAAGCACTCAGGCAGGGACAAAAGGTACCCAAACTAATTAAGAGGTTCTTACAATCGGTCAGTCAACAGCTATTTAAAAAGATCAAATAAAATGTGGAATTTGTGGACAGAGGAGGGATTTCTTCCAGGTGACCGCAGGAGGTAGAAATAATGAAAACTCAGTACTCAAACAAGAGGTATATAAAAGACAACCACTTGTTCACATATATGAGAAAGCTAAAATTTTCCAGTTTATAAGATGCATTATGATAGTTGTCATGCTGACAAATATTCCCTCTAACTAAGAAAGAAGCCAAGAACTCCTTTTTCAGGACTAGTGAAGCAGCTACTAGGGACAAGACAAGAAAGTCATTTGTGGTTTTTTTGGTATCTACTTTGCCTGTTTCTTCATTCATATATCCATCAAATAGTCTCTCAGTGCTACTCTATGCTCGTTAGAGTTCTGACTTTGTGGTACGTATCTCTGAAATGGTAAGAAAATACCAATGACCTCCATCACATGGTTACAATAAAAAAGCATAATAAACATTTTGTCATATTCTCCAGGGTTTTCCCCATTTTCATTTTCTGCAGTTCAGAGCACTCTAGTTCCATCAGAAGTGGGAATATGTTTCAATTCTTAGAAGAGCTTATGAATTGAGCTTTTTCCCCTCCTGGTCCCTTAGTGGAGAAAAATATTTTTTAATGAATAAACAAAATGTGGGATTAGATTCATACACTCAGAATAAAATAACTGGGAAAAAGGCCTGGGAAATTATGGCAGATCATGGTACAAGTGAGTGGTCATTAATACCACCACTGTTAAGTAGTGGGGCACACTGCCATCCACAGAAAGAGAGCTGAATCCCCAAATCCACCAGAAATAAAATTAAAATGTGACCCAGTATGTCAAAACCCAGTGAACATTTTTACGACCCATCGTACGACCCAATTGTATCATTGCAAGTCGTTCAAGAGAAGATTTTGATGAACATCAATTTCTACATCAAGAAAAATAAATGAGCCCCCATTTCTTTCCTTCTCTTTGTTCTCACCTTCAAGTTGTTAAAGTCTTTAAGAAGAATAAAAGATGACACTTCAGTAGCTCACAAATCAGACTTAACTGTTCCCATGTCAGTTTGAGTTTAGAAAAGATTCCTTTCATCTAACAGCCCTCTCAGGTACAGTACTACAGTGAGGTACTATGTCACCTCCAGAAATGATTTATACTGTATCCATCTAAATTTTAAAATATTAGAGAACGCTGCCGTCTATCTCCATGCTTTAAAAACAGCTCTCAACAATGCCGTAATAGCACAAAGAACAAAGAAAGATGTTTCCCTATTCATTAACTACCTACAATCTTAAATTAAGTTAGTGTTTAGAAAGAGGTTCAAAACAGAGGTCAAAATGAACACACACAACTGTTCTCTAATTTTCCAGTCACCAAAAGAGAAATAATCCAAACCTTAGATTTAATCACTTTTCATTCAAAAAAGCATATACTAAATGTAAGGGGCCCTTGTGAGGATTACACATATAAATAACCCCTTTCCTCAGAAAACTCCCAATCTAGCAGGGACAATGAGATGTACACAAATAATATAAATGTACAAAATAAGGTACCTATCTTAGTTTTCAAAAGTGCCAGCAATGCTCAGGGAAAGAAGGGGTAACTTCAGAACTAACCAGGACTGGGCTTCCCTGGCAGCACAGTGGTTAAGAATCCACCTGCCCGTGCAGGGGACACGGGTTCGATCCCTGTCCCGGGAAGATCCCACATTCCGCGGAGCAACTAAGCCCGTGCGCCACAACTACTGAGCCTGCGCTCTAGAGCCCGCAAGCCACAACTACTGAAGCCCACGTGCCACAACTACTGAAGCCTGTATGCCTAGAGCCCGTGCACCATAACAAGAGAAGCCACGACAATGAGAAGCCTGAGCATCGCAACGAAGAGTAGCCCCCGCTCGCTGCAACTAGAAGAAAGCCCGCACGAAGCAACAAAGACCCAACGCAGCCAAAGATAAATAAATTTATTAAAAAGAAAAAACAACTAACCAGGACTGGGAATGTGAGGGCATTCTAGTCACAGCAAATGGAATAAACATAGGACCAAGGGTCTTCAAGAAGGGTCAAAGAGTCCAGTTCCCCTAGGAATGAAGAGAGAGCAGTGGGAGAAAGTCTGAAAAGCTAAGTGTGGAACAAATAATGCGTAAACTTGAGTGTCAGGGTGAAGAATGTGGATTTGTATAAGGTAATTAATGAGAACACTTCAAAGTGAGGAAATTACATGATGTCACTTGCATTTTAGATTAATTTGGAAGTGATGTGAGGCTGTAATAGAGGAGAGAGAGACTTCAGATCGATACGAACAAGATGGCTATTATAATAGCCCAGTAACGAAACTTCAAACCAAGGCATCAGCAAGGGGAATGGAAAGGAGGGTCCAAATTCAAGAGATATAAAGAGACATAATGACTTCCAGTATCAAGTTCTACATGTAAGGAACTTGGAAGTCACCACTTCATCCTAAGAACAAGAGAAAAGCTGAGCAAATAGCTGAGAAAAGCTGACTAAAATATAAATGACTACTCTTGAATTCATAAGAGAGAAGAGGATACAGGGCAAATCAGTGCCCTCAAGATTGAAGAGACAGACCAGTGAATGCAGGAAGTCACAGCTTATTGGAGCAGAGACTCACAAGTGGAAACCACCATGAGAACTGGTGCCAGGGTAAAAAAAACCTGACCTGTAATTGATGAATTGATGGAGGCTCAGTGGGCAACTCTGAGAGTTAAAACTCCAGAGAAACCAAATCACAAGAGGGCCACCACAGTATTATGAGATTTACCTCCAGGAGCTAGAGCAGGTTCACACAGTAAATATTGAGAAAAATCCCCTCCCTTACCCTGCTTCTGGCAGAGGAAGGGGGAAAGGAATCATTTTGAAATATGCCAGAGCAATCATTCTTAACAAGCCCTTTCCTCAGTAGAAAGAAACTAGTTAACCAGAGCCTAACTGATGTGGGGGAGGGAAATACCCAACTAGCTGGCTGTAGCCTTCCACATGGGAGAAGGGAAATACCGAACTCCAGCCCACTCCTGTCCCACCTAAGGGGAGAGAAAAAAGTGAGAAACATCTTTGAAGTTCACGGTCCAGAGGCACAAGCTCACTAAAGGACTGAGACCTAATCATAGAACCATAGAATGCTTTCCCATCCAAGGCCTGTGGGACAACTACCAAAGGTCTAACATACACATAATGCCAGAAGGAGAAGAAAGAGAGAAAGGAACAGAAGAAATATGTGAAGCAATATTAACTGAGATTTTTCCCAAATTAATGTCAAACACCAAACCACAGATCCAGGAAGCTCAGAGAACACCAAGCAGAATAAATGCAAAAAAAAACTACACCTGGTTATATCATCTTCAAACTACAGAATATCAGAGGTAAAGACATGAAAGAAGCCGGAGGGAAAAAATAACTTACCTATAGAGGAACAAAGGTAAGAATTACATCCAACTTCTCCTCAGAAGCCATGCACACAAGAAGAGAGTGGAGTAAAACATTTAAAGCGTTGAGAGAGAAAAAAAAACAACCTAGAATTCTGTATCCTGCCAAATTATCCTCTTAAAATTAGGTAGAAATAGATTTTCTTAGACATAGAAATCTATTTCTATTTCTTAGAAATACATTTTCTTAGACAAACAAAACTGGAGGGAATGTGTTGCCAGTACACCTGCCTTGCAAAAAATGTTTTTAAAAAAGTTTTTTTTAAAAAAGAAGGAAAATAAAAAGAGAAGGAAAATAATACAGGTCAGAAGCTCAGATTTACATAAAGAAAGAAAAAGCATTAAAGAAGGAATAAGTGAAGGTAAAATTAAAAACTTCCTTTTTAAAAAAAATTTATTTTTATTTTTGGCTGTGTTGGGTCTTCGTTGCTGCACATGGGCTTTCTCTAGTTGAGGCGAGCAGGGGCTACTCTTTTTTGTGGTGCGCAGACTTCTCATTGTCATGGCTTCACTTGTTGCAGAGCACGGGCTCTAGAGCTCAGGCTCAGTAGTTGTGGCACACGGGCTTAGTTGCTTCACGGCATGTGTGATCTTCCTGGGCCAGGGATCAAACCTGTTTCCCCCGCATTGGCAGGCGGATTCTTAACCACTGTGCCACCAGGGTCGGCCAAAACTTTCTTTTCTTATTCTTAATTGCTCCAACAGATGATAGTTTGTTCCAGATAATACCTATATAACAACATATATATGCATATATGAAGTAAATGAGAGCAATGATACAAGGGACAGAAGAGAGGAATTAGGATTAATTTGTTATTATAAAGTCCTAACACTGCCCTTGAAGTAGTATAGTGTTATTTGAAAATGGACTTGAATTAGTTGAAAACATATGCTGCACACTGTAGGGCAACCACTAAAAAAGTTTTAAAAAGAAGTATAACTGATATGCTAAGAGAGGAGAGAAAAGTGAATCATATAAAATACTCAATTAAAACCACAAAAAGAAGAAAAAGAAGACAGAAATAAGAACAGAAGCAACAGGTAGAAAACAGTAATTAATCTGGTAGGTATTAGTCCAACTATGTCAGTAATTACTTTGAATGTTAATGGATATAAATGCACCGCTTTAAAGACAGAGATGTATATGTTGTCTACAAGAAACTCACTTTAAATATAAAGATACATGTAGATTAAATGAGTAAAGGGGGTCAACAGCATGGTGATGGATGGAAACTAAACTTTTGGTGGTGAGTACGCTGTAGTGTATGCTATACAGAAGTCAAAATACACACATGAAACTTATATAATGTTATAAACCAATAAAATTTTCAGTTAAAAAATTTTTACACAAAACAAACAAAAAAACCCAAATGGAGAATTCCCTGGTGGTCCAG
Source organism: Lagenorhynchus albirostris (assembly GCF_949774975.1). Lineage (NCBI taxonomy): Eukaryota > Metazoa > Chordata > Mammalia > Artiodactyla > Delphinidae > Lagenorhynchus > Lagenorhynchus albirostris. The sequence continues at coordinate 105,699,404 of NC_083116.1, read as the reverse complement.
TGATTAGGACTCTGCACTTTCACTGCTGAGGGTGCGGGTTCAAGCCCTGGTTGGGGAACTAAGATTCCACAAGCCGTGCGGTGAGGCCAAAAATTTAAAAAATAAACAAAGAAAGAAAGAAAAAAAATGTCAAACAAAAAACCAAAACAAACAAAAAAAATAAATAAATAAAAATGAAAGACCTAAATGGATGGAGGAAAATATACCATGCTAACACTAATCAAAAGAAAACAGGAATAGCTATGTTAATTGCTGACAGAGCAGACTTCACAGTAAGGAAAGCTATCAGAAATAAAGGCATTACATAATGATAAGTCAATTCTGTAAGAAGACATAACAATTCTTTTTCTAAAAATTTTATTGAAGTATACTTGATTTACAGTATTGTGTTAATTTCTTCTGTACAGCAAAGTGACTCAGTTATACATATATATATATTATTTTTCATATTTTTTTCCATTATGGTTTATCATAGGATATTGAATATAGTTCCCTGTTCTGTACAGTAGGACCTTGTTGTTTATCCATCCTATCTATATAATAGTTTGCCTCTGTTAATCCCAAACTCCCAATCCTTCCCTCTCCTACACCTCTTCGCCCTTGGCAACCACAAGTCTGTTCTCTATATCTGTAAGTCTGGTTTTGTTTCGTAGATATGTTGATTTGTGTCATGTTTTAGATTTCACATATAAGTGATATCATATGGTATTTGTCTTTCTCTTTCTGACTTACTTTGCTTAGTATGATAATCTCTAGGTTTATCCATGTTACTGCAAACGGCACTATTTCATTCCTTTTTATGTCTGAGTAATATTCCAGTGTGTGTGTGTGTGCGTGTGTGTACCACATTTTCTTTATCCATTCACCTGTTGATGGACATTTAGGTTGTTTCCATGTCTTGGCTATTGTAAATAGTGCTGCTATGAACATAGGGGTCCATATATCTTTTCTAATTATAGTTTTTTTTGGGTATATGCCCAGGAGTGGGATGGCTGGATCATATGGCAACTCTATTTTTAGTTTTCTGAGGAACCACCATACTGTTTTCCATAGCGGTTGCACCAACTTACATTCTCACCAACAGTGTAGGAGCATTCCCTTTTCTCCACCCATCTCCAGCATTTGTTATTTGTAGACTTTTTAATGATGACCATTCTGACTGGTGGGAGGTGATACCTCATTGTAGTTTTGATTTGCATTTCTCTAATAATTAGTGATGTTGAGCATCTTTTCATTTGCCTGTTAGCCATCTGTATGTCTTCTTTGGAGAAATGTCTATTTAGGTCTCCTGCCCATTTTTCTATTGGGTTGTTTATTTTTTTGTTGTTGAGTTGTATGAGTTGTTTGTATACTTTGGAAATTAAGCCCTTACTGGTCGCATCATTGGCAAATATTTTCTCCCAGTCTGTAGGTTGTCTTTTTGTTTTGTTTATGGTTTCCTTTGGGTTGCAAAAGTTTGTAAGTTTGATTAGATCCCATTTGTTTACGTTTGCTTTTATTTCCATTGCCTTGGGAGACTGACCTGAGAAAACATTGGTACGATTTGACATAACAATTTTTAATGTGCCTAACAACAGAGTGTCAGACTACATGAGGCAAAAACTGGTAGAACTGCAAGGAGAAATAGATGAATCCATTACCATAGTTGGAGACTTCGACACCCCTCTCTCAGAAATGAACAAATCGAGCAGGCAGGAAAATCGGTAAAGACATACATGGTTGAACTCAATAAAGCCGTCAATCAACTGGATATGATTGACATCTAAGACTACTTCATCCAACAATAGCAGAATTCATATTTTTCCTCAAGTTCACATGGACCATTCACCAACACAGACCATATTCTGGGCCATAAAACACATCTTAACAAATTTAAAAGAATAGAAATCATCAATGTCTGCTTTCAGACCACAGTGAAATTAAACTAGAAATCAATAACAAAAGATAACTGGAAAATCCTAAAATATGTGGAGATTAAGCAACACACTTCTAAATAATACGTGGGTCAAAGAAGAAATCTCAAGAGACATTTCAAAGTATTTCAACTAAATGAAAATGAAAAACGACTTATCAAAATTGTGGAATGTAATGAAAACAGTGCTTAGGGGGATATTCATAGCATTGAATGCATATATTAGAAAAGAAGAAGGATCTGAACTCAGTAATCTAAGTTTCCACGCATAGAATGTACAACACCAAGAGTGAACTCTAAGGTAAACGATACGCTTTAGGTGATTATGATGTATCAGTGTAGGTTTGTCCTTGGTTAAAAAAAAAAAAGAAAAAAAGTACCATTTTGGTGAGTGATATCAATAATGTGAGAGACTATAAATGTGTGAGGTCAGGGGATATATGAGCAATCTCATTACCTTCCTCTCAACTTTGTTGTAAACCTAAGACTGATCTTAAAAAAATAAAGTCTTTTAAAAAGAAAGACATAATGTCCAGGGTTTCATAAGTGCTGGGGTAAGAAGACTAAATGGGTACAGGCAAATAGGAATTAGCAGTGCAGCCTGTGTAACTGGGAAAATGGTGTGGCATTAATACAAATTAGAAGCCAAGAAAGTAGGACATATGAAAAAGGAGAGATAATTAGATTAGGATTACAGTATGTTGAATTTGAGGCCCTGATGGAACAATCATCTTGGAAATCCCAGTCAAGTGCAGTGCCATGAACTTCAGTAGACCCATTCAGTTTTGTGATTTCTTCTTGTTTGTGAGCAGAAACTCTAGACAATAGAGTTTATCACAGGCTGGATATTGTCACCCACCTTATGAATGAGACTCATCTGGAATGAAATCAGGACCTCACTTAGGAACAAGACCTATCTGGAATGAGGTAAAGGAGAATGAGTATTTCAGATGACTAGCACAATACAGCGGTATTGAAATGGCTGGTCTTGGAACCTAGGGCAAGATAGAAGGAACAGACCTCGTGGTTTATTTCCCTATATCAGACCTCCTCATTTCCCCTGATTTCCATGGCTTTTTCTTTATTTGTTACCTAGAATTGCTACATCTTTTTCTTCAAGCTTTTCAGAACTATTCTAGTCTTTCACCCTGCCCCTAACCCTTATAGATCAGTATACCCAGTGGCATAATTCAATAGGTTTTCCAAGATGCACTGTTTAAAATGAGCTTTTTTAAAAAGTCACTTTTGTCAGACTAAGGAATAGACTAAAAATTTGACAAGTTAGCAAAGCAAGATTTACCCTCCACCAAATCACTACCACAGGAAGAGAAGAAGGGGCTGAAGCAGGAGGAGGGGGAGGAGAAGGAAGAAGAAGAGGATGTAAAATGAAGAATAAGAAGGGGGCTTCCCTGGTGGCGCAGTGGTTGGGAGTCCGCCTGCCGATGCAGGGGACGCGGGTTCGTGCCCCGGTCTGGGAAGAGCCCACATGCCGCGGAGCGGCTGGGCCCGTGAGCCATGGCCGCTGGGCCTGCGCGTCCGGAGCGTGTGCTCCACACTGGGAGAGGCCACCACAGTGAGAGGCCCGCGTACCGGGGAAAAAAAAAAAAAAGAATAAGAAGGGAAGGAAGGGAGGAAAGGAGGGAAGAAAGAGGAAGGAAAGAAAGTTTTGATTGGATCCATTGAGGTGCAGTAGAAGCACATAAAGATGATTGTTTTCAGTATCCAAGACAATATGGAGGCAAGAAATTCAGATGTGCCAGTCCTCAGCACTCATCAATCAAATAAAGCTACACTCATTCATTCTGCTTCAGACATATACACCCTACTTAGGTCTATTAGAAGTAGAAAACAAGGTCAAAAATAGAGAGGATCTTGAGTCCTGAAAAAATTGTATTAATTCAAGATTTGCTTTGTATTAAATACATGAACTAGAACATCTTATTTTCCTTTTGAGCCTTAATTTTCTTATGTATAAAATAGTAATACAGTAATAATATTCACCTTATGGTGTTACTTTAAATTAAAATATGTACATGTATGTGTGCTCATGCATCACCCATCATAGAACTCAACAAAGTCTCGATAACTTCTACTTTACTTCCTTATAGAATTACTGTTAGAATTAAGTGAAATAATGTGTTTAGAGGCACCTGGAAAGCAGTAGGTTAGCTTGACAAATTTACAAATTAATAAATTGATGCTTGAAAAAATAGCTATAGCTATGTATATATTCTCATGATTCTAAGTCAACATTGAGAATGAACTTATTTTATTTTACTGGATAATACCTTGTAGCGTTATTGAAGTTCTAAATATTCTATCTGCTAAAATAAAATTGTGGTACATCCCCTTGAATACCTTCAATCGCTATAAAACATCATCTAACTGTGCTGCATAACTTTTAGATGCAAGCCATATTTTACTTTGAGATTGCTAACTGAGAGAGAAAATGCAGTGTTGATTAGCTTACTAAGCCCCACTAGATTTCCACGATAATCATCTTCTACTCTACATTTTAGTTGTATGAATGTGGCCTTAATCTGTATCTACATGACCTCCATAATTTAGATTAAAATGGTTCCTGGGTTTCCCTGGTGGCGCAGTGGTTGAGAGTCCGCCTGCCGATGCAGGGAACACGGGTTCGTGCCCCGGTCCGGGAGGATCCCACATGCCGCGGAGCGGCTAGGCCCGTGAGCCATGGCCGCTGAGCCTGTGCGTCTGGAGCCTGTGCTCCGCAACAGGAGAGGCCACAACAGTGAGAGGCCCGCGTACAGCCAGAAAAAAAAAAAAAAAAAAGGTTCCTAACCTGTGGATCTCTGACCTCTTGTGGTAGTTAACTACAAAAACTAACCTACAAAAGGTTTTCATGTTCATATACACACAGAATGTTAATTTCTCATTAACTAAATAATATGTCCCATGAATATTTGTGCTAATATTTTAAATATTACTTGCTCTTGGGAATTAGTAAAATAAAATATCATCTCGAAGCATTTATATTAGAAGAGACTTTTACTTTCAAGTAAGAGAAGCCCAATTCAAACTAAAAATTATATCTAGAGGTTCATATATCTGAGTAAATTCAGGCATGAATAGTTCTAGGGGCCCAAACCATGAAAATGGTACTCCATCTCTTTAAATATTTCAGCTTTATCCCCTGTCATTGAGCTTTATTCTCATGCGTACTTTATTATTGTGAAGATGGTCGCCAACAGCTAAAGGCTTATATAGGCAAATTCCAGCAGTCCAGGGAAAAAGGGACTTGTCTCACTCTCAACAATCCCAACAAATGTTCAAAGACTATCTCAAATTGGGTTAGTCCATGCCCATCCTGGAAGTAATTAGTGTGGCCAAGGAAATGGGATGCTCTGATTGGCCAGGCCTGAGTCACATGCCTACCCCTGGAGATAAGAATTGAATCAAAATCATCCAGAATGAATGGATTGAGAGTAGAAAAGGAGGGATGGTTCACCATAGGAAAACTGGGGTATTGGGAGTTCAGTAAACAGAAGGGATGCTGACCAGTAAAAATAACAGATGACCATTATAAGCATTACGGAATCCATAGTGGTAATTTGCAGTAATGTATTTTCTCAACCTGTGTGGATTATACAGTGTTTTGATGCTTAAAAAGGGGTCCTTGCATTTGAAACGTTTGAGAATCTCTCATCAGTTCTTTTCTCTATAGGAGTATATGGACTGATATTGATGGAATATATGGGTGAGTGACGTTTTTGTCTCTCAATTTAGGTGATTAGTGTGTCAAATATGATGCCTTAGATGGCTGCTTTGGAACTTCTTGTGCCTATAAGTCACTAGCGTATTGAGTTTTCTTGGCCCATTAGACAACTTCACAAAGCATTGCCTGCTCCAGAAAGGAGGAGACACTATGAAAGAAAACTTTATGAAGCACATTTTCAGCAAGAATTTTTTTCAATTGAAGTGTTTATCCTTGTATATTCCGAGGTATCCAGGTTAGCTGCTTATGGAATGAGTTTATGAATTCCTTTAGCACTAATTTGAAGTTAGTTATGCATTCCACAAATGAAGACCTTTAATCTTTTAGTACTTCTTTCCATGAGATAGCTTAAGTCAAAGTAATTGTATGAGGTTGCTCATTATAGCATGCTCTAAATGAGCACAGTTGTAATAAGTATCTACTGACGAGTGGCAAATGCACCCCTACCATCTAGCTACCTGGATGTTCATCCTTCCTTGGAAGGAAGATTTACAGTGTCATGTGAGACTACTTCACAATTACTTTGTGTATAAGGTTTTCTTGTTTTTTGTTTTTCTGGGGTTTTTTTGGCTGTGCCACATGGCTTGCGGGATCTTAGTTCCTAGACCAGGGATGGAACTCATGCCCCCTGCAGTGGAAGCAGAGTCCTAACTACTGGCCCGCCACGGAATTCCCTGTGTTTAAGTTTTTATAAAAGTAAATACTTGGAAAAAAAAAAAAAGTAAATACTTGCATGATAAAGCCTATTTTAATCATGTATTCTTTCAACAATGTGGAACCCAGTGGTTTAAATCTCATATAATGCTACCTAAATGGCAAAATCCAATCTATTCATAAAACCATTCACTGTGTTTCAATTACACTGTAATGTTCAGACCCCCAAATCCTTTTCCCTAACAAATTTCGACTAAACAATTTTGTACTAAGAAGATTCTGATGCATTTTAACTAAAAAACTGATTGTTCAAAGCAATAATTCATATGAAATTTGCAAATAACCCAAATTCCTTTACTCTTTTCTTCTCTTTTTGTCTTGTCTTTTACCAATTATTTCTTAAATAATATTCTCTTTCTTGATGCTTATCTTTGTACACGGTTGTTTATATTTCTATGATTTTATTTGAAAGTCCAAAGTCATATATTTGACTCCCAGTTAAAGCAATCCAAAAAACTTACTTTTGTCCCTTCTCACAATATTTTTTCTTTTTTTATTGATTTTTTAAAAATTAATTTGTTTATTTTTATTATTAGTATTATTTTTTTGGCTGCATTGGGTCTTCATTGCTGTGCGCGGGCTTCCTCTAGTTGTGGCAAGCGGGGGCTACTCTTCATTGCAGTGAACAGGCTTCTCATTGCGGTGGCTTCTCTTGTTGTGGAGCACAGGCTCTAGGCGCGCAGGCTTCAGTTGTTGTGGTGCGTGGGCTCAGTAGTTGTGGCTCACGGGCTCTAGAGCACAAGCTCAGTAGTTGTGGCACATGGGCTTAGTTGCGCTGTGGCATGTGGGATCTTCCCGGACCAGGGCTCGAACCCGTCTCCCCTGCATTGGCAAGTGGATTCTCAACCACTGCGCCACCAGGGAAACCCCAGAACTTTTCTTAAGGCTTTGATTATTTCATTTCTGAGTGTGGCTTGAGTAGGAGGAATTTCTTCTTTATTTTTTTTTTAATAAATGGCTTCATTCTTTTTTCTTTAATTTAATTTATTTTATTTTTGGCTGCGTTGGGTCTTCGTTGCGGTGCGTGGGCTTCTCATTGCGGTAGCTTCTCTTAGCATGGGCTCTAGGTGCGTGGTTTTCAGTAGTTGTGGCGCACAGGCTCAGTAGTCTGGCGCATGGGCTTAGTTGCTCCACGGCATGTGGGATCTTCCCGGACCAGGGCTCAAACCCATGTCTCCTGCATTGGCAGGCGGATTCTTAACCACTGCGCCACCAGGGAAGCCCTGGAATTTCTTCTTTAGAGCAAAGAAATTTTGTGGGTTTTGTGGCTCTCTTCTGTTCTTGACCCCCTAGAGGCTGGGCTGGGTCCACAATATTTTTTAAATGCATTATTTCAAACATTCCCTGGACATATAACATTTATATTACCATCTGTCATCCTAATCCCCACATGTGTTTTAGTCTTAACTTTGCAGTTAAAATATATTTGGCACTCACCACTAGTCCTTTCTCCAGTCATCTATTGGTTGGCTGAAGTTCGTCCTCTTGTAGTTTTCTTGAGAAGAGCTTATGATGAAAATACCACTTGCATTCTTGCATATTCATAATTATTTCTGTTACTACCTTGGCTAGATATAAAATCCTCAGCTCATTCTTTATTTTTTAACATCTTTATTGGAGTATAATTGCTTTACAGTGGTGTGTTAGTTTCTGCTTTATAATTATCCTTCTTTTAATTGAAGTATAGTTGATTTACAATGTTGTGTTAATTTCTGCTGTACAGCAAAGTGATTCAGTTACACACACACACACACACTCACACATATTATATACGTTCTTTATATTTTTTCCATTATGGTTTATCACAGGATATTGAATATAGTTCCCTGTGCTATAGAGTAGGACTTTGTTGTTTATTCATTTTATATATAACAGCTTACATCTGCTAATCTCAAACTCCCAATCCATCCCTCTCCTATCTCTATGTCTGTGAGTCTGTTTCTGTTTCATAGATAGGTTCCTTTGTGTCTTATTCTATTTTATTTTATGTTCTGCACATTTTTAAAATTGAACTATAGTTGACTTACAGTGTTGTGTTAATTTCTGCTGTACAGCAGAGTGATTCAGTGATACATGCATATACATTCTTTTTTAATATTCTTTTCCATTATGGTTTGTCATAGGATACTGAATAGTTCTCTGTGCTATACAGTAGGACCTTGTTGTTTATCTATTCCATATATAATATCTTACATCTGCTAACCCCAACCTGCCATTCCACCCCTCCCCCAATCCCCTCCCCCTTGGCAACCACCAGTCTGTTCTCTATATCTGTGAGTCTGTTTCTGTTTCATAGATAGGTTCCTTTGTGTCATATTTTAGATTCCACGTATAAGTGATATCATATGGTATTTCTTTTTCTTTCTGACTTCCTTCACTTAGCATGATAATCTCTAGTTGCATCCATGTTGCTGCAAATGGCATTATTTCATTCTTTTCTATGGCTGAGTAATATTCCATTATGTATATGTACCACATCTTCTTTATCCATTCATATGTCAATGGACATTTAGGTTATCTCCATGTCTTGGCTATTGTGAAGAGTGCTGCTATGAACATAGGGGTGCATGTATCTTTCTGAATTATAGTTTTCTCTGGATATATGCCCAGGAGTGGGATGGCTGGATCATATGGCAACTCTCTTTTTAGTTTTCTGAGGAACCTCCATGTTTTCCACAGTGGCTGCACCAACTTACATTCCCACCAACAGTGTAGGAGGGTTCCCTTTTCTCCACCCCCTCCCCAGCATTTGTTATTTGTAGACTTTTTAATGATGGCCATTCTGACCAGTGTGAGGTGGTACCTCATTGTAGTTTTGATTTGCATTTCTCTAATAATTAGCGATTTGAGCGTCTTTCCATGTGCCTGTTAGCCATCTGTATGTCTTCTTTGGAGAAATGTCTATTTAGGTCTTCTGCCCGTTTTTCGATTGGGCTGTATATTTTTTTGTTGTTGAGTTGTATGAGTTGTTTGTATACCTTGGAAATTAAGCCCTTATTGGTCGCATCATTGGCAAATATTTTCTCCCAGTCTGTAGGTTGTCTTTTCGTTTTGTTTATGGTTTCCTTTGCTGTACAAAAGCTTATGTTTGACTAGGTCCCATTTGTTTACGTTTGCTTTTATTTCTATTGCCTTGGGAGACTGACCTAAGAAAACATTGTTATGATTTATGTCAGACAGTGTTTTGCTTGGCTCATTCTTTTGTTCCTTGAGTACTTTGTGGGAAGTTCACCATTGTCTTTTGGCCTGGACTGATACTATGGAAATATCTGAGGCCAGCCTGAGTGACTTCATTTTTTTTGCCTGGTTGCCCAATGGATTCTTTTATATATTTTTTATAACTGATGTACTAAAAAGAATTTTCATAATGTACTTACGAAGTTTCATTTGAAAAAAGTATTTGGGGGCGTGGGTGTGTGTGTATTGGTAAAGGTATTCAAGTTTGGATTCTTCATTTATCTTTAAGGTCTAATAAATTTACCAGGACACGTTTTAATGCAGACCATTCTAAGTCAATTTAGTACACAGTGTAAAGATTATCTTTTGTTTAAAGAAAGCTTTTTAAATTATATATTTAAACATTTGTCCCATTCCATGTTTAGTTTTTCTTCTCCTGGGGCCTCACTTATGCATGTATTAGATGTCCTTTGGCTGTCTTCTGTAACTATTATTTTTCTCTCTAATTTCGTTATTTCTGCTTCATTAGGATTACTATTTTCATTTCTGTCTTCTGTTTATCTCCTACCTGTTCACTCTAATTAATCTGTAATTACATCTATGATCTCTTGTTTTCCTTCCAATTCCATCTTTATTTCTGTGATTTAGCCATTTTTCTTCGAATACTCTCCCATGTTCTGACAACTCACTTGACTGTCTTCCTGATGTCATCTTTTTCCTGAGTTCTAACATTCCTTCTTTGTGACTATCCTTCTGAGTGGCAGTCACTCTCTTTTCTTTTTTTTTGAATTCTTGGTAAAATGTTTGGCCACCGTCATAGATTGAGTTCCCTCAGAAATAGACTCTGAGATAAAGATGTGAGAGCAAGTTGTTTATTTGGGAGGTGATCCTAAGAAACACTGGTTTGAGACTGGTAAACTGAGACAAGAAAGGGATGGCAGCCAATATCAGGTGCATTCATGAGCAGGTTACTGCTGTGGACAGCAGGTCCCAATCCTGCTGGAGTCCTCTAGGAGACTGTGTATAACAGGGATTCTCAAGTTTTAAAGTCATACAAATCACCTAGGGATCTTTTTAAGGTAAGGTTCTTGTTCAGCAGGTCTGAGATTCTGCAGTTCTATCAAGATCCCAGGTAGTGTTGAGAAATAAAGATGTAGAACACATCTCAGAATTACCCCTCACATTTCCAAGGGGTGAATTCATTATCGATTGAGGGCTGCTACTGGGGACATAAATTCTTGCCTACCTTGCCTTGCATGTGGGCAAAGCAACCAGAGAAAGCCGTCATGAAGCCACAGTTGCAGCAAAAAGCCATCAGCATGTTCAGGAACTGTGAATGCGAAGGAGATGGAGCAGGCATCAGTTATGTCTGTTAGTCACAGTTTTCCTTGGTTCTAAGGCAGTATTCTTCTGGTGAGTGTTTTCAGATATTGGTAATATTTACTGCTCTTTCAAACATTTATTTTTGGTATGGTGTCTGTGTACCTGTTTCTTTTCTATTACTCATGATTGAATAGGTTAGATTCTTGTGGGTCAGCTATTTGCAGTACATGTTTATAGCAAGGGGTGAGGGGGCTGATAAGGGGCAAGGGCAGCTTCACAAAACAAAGGCTTCCCCTCTGCTACCACAGAAACACATTGTTTCCTGCAGTTATGGCGCATCTGTGTGATTATCTGTGTAGGCCCAACTGCTCTACTTCTCTGACCCAAACTGGACTTCTGAGAGCTTCTGCCACCACGCCAGATGACCCAGTAGCTGCACCTGTGCTTACAAATAATGTATATCGCTTTAGCACATCCGAGTAAGCCCCTCACCTTCCTTTCTGGTATTTTCTAAGAGCTTCCTTTATTGATCCCTCTCACCATTCTCAAGGGCTTATTCTGTTCACTCCCTCCTATACACTTATACTCAACCTCACCTTCCTTTGGTAGACATACAAATACATGTAAATATAATGTATATATATACCAATGCATATAAATATAATATATTTTGGAGCCTGAGGATTATTTGTCTCCTGGTTTCATTCAAAATGGAGTCTGTGCAGCATTTTCCTCCCTTTTTGCTTTTGTAATAATTCCAGGAGGAGAGGGGGTAAAAGTATTCACGCTATTAGTTTTTTTAATTTGATTTTTTATTGAAGTATAGTTGATTTACAATGTTGTGTTAATTACTGCTGTACAGCAGAGTGACTCAGTTATACACGTGTAGACATTCTTTCTTTTAATATTCTTTTCCATTATGGTTTATCACAAGATATTGAATATAGTTCCCTGTGCTATACAGTAGGCCCTTGTTGTTTATCCATCCTATATATGATAGTTTGCATCTGCTGACCCCAAACTCCCAGTCCTTCCCTCCCCCACCCCCCTCCCCCTTGGCAACCACAAGTCTGTTCTCTATGTCTGTGAGTCTGTTTCTGTTTTGTATATAGATAGGTTCATTTGTGCCATATTTTAGATTCCACATATAAGTGATATCATATGGTGTTTGTCTTTCTTTCTGACTTACTTCACTTAGTATGATAATCTCTAGGTCCATCCATGTTGCTGCAATGGCATTATTTCCTTCTTTTTATGGCTGAGTAGTATTCTGTTGTATATATGTACCACATCTTCTTTATCCATTCATCTGTCGATGGACACTTAGGTTGTTTCCATGTCTTGGCTGTTGTGAATAGTGCTGCTGTGAACACTGGGGTGCATGTATCTTTTTGAATTATAGTTTCTCTGGGTATATGCCCAGGAGTGGGATTGTTAGATCATATGGTAATTCCATTTTTAGTTTTCTGAGGAACTTCCACACTGTTTTCCATCGCACTGTTAGTTTTCAAACACAGCTAAATCTTCTTATGTGCCAGGCTGATCACAATGCAATCAAAGATAAAAATGAGCTGTCCCGGCCCTCACCTTGTTCACAATCCTACATATTGTGTTAAGGGAACTTGGAAGCTGATATGCTAAACTGGGAAAGTCGTGCTCACTCTCTGCATTGTCAGTGTGGCATTGGGAAAACCATTAAACTTGTCTAACTTTCAATTTTCCACATATGAAATCAAGATATTTAATTGTTTTGGTACATAGCATCTGTAAAGCATACTGTAGATGCATAAAAATATTCCAAATTCCTTTATACATATCTTGAGAGGTGATTCCTCTAATTAGGAGGATTTAGGTAATTGATGTTTATAAAGAATAATAGAAGTGTTACTGGAATTATCCATTTAATCACCAAAATAAATACTAAAAAGTATTATCTACCAAGCTTCATAAGCGTTACCAAAATGTCTATGGCTACACAGCAAACAATTGGCTAAGCAAACATTCAAACTCAGCCTCATTCAATCCCAAAGCCCATGCTTTTTCCAGTGCACCATATCGCCTTTCCCCGGAAGAGGGTAATTTCTTCCAGAAAACTCTTAATAACCACACATCAACCTTAACAAGCTTCTAATACTTTAGGAATCAATTAAATATCTCCTTGTTAGACAAACTAGCTACCCTATCCAAATCAACCCTCACAGAATATTCATTATTTGCTATATTATAGAATTCTGCTTATTTCCTTCACAACACTTATTATGACTTGTAATTTTTTTTACTTCTGTTTTACCTGTTTATTCTGTCTCCTGGACCTGCTCAATATACTATACCAACACTATGCAATAGCATAATGTATAGCACCTGGGAAGTATCCAATCCAAATTGATTAAATGAATGAATAAATGGGCTAATGAACAAATGAATGAATTCAGTACATGAAAAATACTCAGCCAATCCATGAAATATATTGGGCCAGTATCTCAAAGAAAGAACCTAGTAGAAATCAATATCAAGTAACAGATGAAGTTATATAGAGAATTAAAAAGACACTTTAGAAATGCTCAAGGGTATTGATCATTTGTAATAATATCTCATCATGAACCAGAAATGGTGGCAGACACCCTCTCCTCTTCCCTCTTGTCTCCCTCCTGAGATGACCTATCATAGGACTCTAGTTTGGTTGGGGAAGAAATGGGCCTCTGAAAACATGGTAAAGATATTCTACACCAGGGAAGACAGAGGCCTTTGATGGAATTTTTATTATTTTGTCAGCTCTGAAGCTCCACATGCCTCTAACAGTATGGGCAGATGATGAGAAGCAGTGAGGTCCAGAGGAGAGGGATTGAAAAATTATCTATTCAGCCATTATACTAGGTCTGAATTTAAGGGAGTGGCAAAGAGGATCTTCGGGGTTATTTTCTAGATTCATAACGTAGGGAGAAGTGTTGCGTAAGAATAGAGTTAATGTATTTCTCTGGCATATTTCTCAGGAGCCTCAATGACATTTAATGTGTAATGTGTAGGAGGCCCCAATATGAAAGAACGACTGAACTCCACGCTTGCTTAGTACAGACAAGAAGCAATTGGTTTAAATTAGAGATGTTTTCAGTAGTTATATATTAGAAAAAAAATTTTTTTGAGGTTAAAAGATGTTAGAAGTTGCTTTGAAGAGTTTTAAGAAAGGGCTTGACAATTCTTTGAGTTTTTTTCAGTTTGGTCTTGCCTGAAGACATGAACCAGGTGGTTTCTCAACATCCCAGTAGTTGTGTGAGTCTATGATAACATAAAGGAGCACTTCTTATACTTCACAGATTCTCCCATATTTCCATTTTTTAAATGGGCTTATTGAGGTATAATTGACATTTTACAAATTGTGCATATTTAAAATGTAAAATTTGACAAATTTTAACAAACACCTGAGAAACCGTGACCACAATCAGAAAATGAACATATTTATTACCCTCAAAAGTAATTTATTTTTAAATATCTACAAAGGCTAGATGTTATAGAGAGGTACATTTTGACTCAAATTAAGAATTTTATAATAATAATAATTATAATGTCCAATCTGAAAAAAACATGGACCACCAAAGATATGAGTTTATTGTCATTTGAGATGTTCAGTGAGGTAGAGATTGAATGAGATATCCTCTTTGTTCCTCTCAATTCCAAGATGCTCTGATTATCTGAAAATCAGTGTTTCCATTATTTCCATCTTTCAAGGAATATGTCTTATTATTTTTAATTGTCTTATCAATCTTATACTGAAACTTTTGAAATTAGAAAAAAGAAAAATAAACCCACAAAATCCTAATGTCACAGCATAACCATTATTATTTTTGGCATAAAAAATAATCCTTCTAGGGCTTCCCTGGTGGCGCAGTGGTTGAGAGTCTGCCTGCTAGTGCAGGGGACACGGGTTCGTGCTCTGGTCCGGGGGGATCCCACGTGCCGCCGAGCGGCTGGGCCCGTGGGCCATGGCCGCTGAGCCTGCGCGTCCGGAGCCTGTGCTCCGCAACGGGAGAGGCCGCAGCGGTGAGAGGCCCGCGTACCTAAAAAAAGAAAAAAGAAGAAAAAAATAATAATAATAATCCTTCTAGTCTTTTTTCCAAATGCATATTTTATTTCATAGTTGATTGTACTTTTACTGTCCGTACCACTTTGTACAACTTGTTTCACTCAATAATATTTTCTCCTTAGTTACTATAAATTTTTTCAAATCCCTTAACTTGTTAATTTGAAACAATTATTGATTCACAGGAAGTTGAAAAAATGTACAAGGAGGTGCTGTGTACCCTTCATCCAGTTTCCACCAACAGTAAGAAGCACTGGGGAATGGAATCTAGTCACACACTCCTGAAAGGTTTACAATACTATAAGAATATAAATGCTGACAAGCCCCCAGAGCATCCCTGAGGTGAAGTAGTCCACATACACTTAGCCTCATCTCTTGTGACATTGTCAGTCCCCGTGTGGGGTAATTAAAGACATTGGAAGTCATGCCTGGGAATTGTTAAGACCTTTGTTGTTTTGTCAATATGTATGCTGTTTCTTCTGCCCTGCATCCTTTATAAAACCTAAGTAAATGGTGCTGTTTGAAGCCGATGGTGTCTTTTGAATGTGATTGCCAATATGAGCCTAAGACATCCTTTAGTGGTTTTTTAGGGTTCAGTTCTCCCTATCCCACAAGGATTTGGCCCAATTTTGGCAACGATAGGCAGGGCAAAGGGCCTCTTTTCAGGAACTGCATTGATGTTCAAGCTCTTTCCTGTTTTCTGACCTTGTCTCCCTTTTCACCAGTCTGTGAATCTGTATCTAGGCTCAGGGGTGAAGAAAACTATTACTGATGATATGATCTTCCAAATATTTTTTTCCTTTTTTTAACTTTTTAAAATTGAAGTATATTTGATTTACAATATCGTGTTAGTTTCAGGTGTACAGCACTGTGATTCAGTTTTTTATATATATATATATATACACACACATATATATATATATACACACACACACACATATGTGTATATATATTCTTTTTCAGATTCTTTTCCCTTATATAGGTTATTACAAAATATTGAGTAGAGTTCCCTGTGCTATACAGTAGGTCCTTGTTGGTTATCTATTTTATATATAGCAGTGTGTATATGTTAATCCCAAACTCCTAATTTATCCCTCCCCCCCACCCCCAAATATTTTCTCTTAAGCCACAACCTTGGCTTTGTGTTTCAATTCAAAAGCCAAGACTCTGACTCTGTTATCTGTGCATTCTGGAATCTCAGCTCTTCTCTGAGGAAGTAAAGGTCAAATGCCTTAGCTATCTTGGTTCTGTCTTTAAATATCATCTTGCTGTACCTGTCAGATGAGGCAGAGTACTATTTTGTGGCATAAAGATCAGCTTTGGTACCAAACACGCCTTGGTTCGCATCTCAGCTTCAGCTTTTAGTGGGTGCACAATATGCAGCAAATCACTTAACCTCTCTGAGTCATTTAATAATAGCTGACAGTTTTAATTACTCTTTGGTTATGCCTATTCTTCTTTCAGATCCTCTCAATTCTTTTTCTCTGATGCCACAAAGATTTCACTTTCCTTGTGTTAGAGTAATGAACCATGTTTAAGTAGCAGTCCTTCCCTTCGCCAGTTTTAAAAGTGAAATATCATGTTTGTACCTCCATCACCTTTGCTTCCTGGTGTGACAATCTTCAGAAAACTGAATAGCAGAAGAGATGTAGGAAGGGAAGAAAACCCACACCTGTGTGACTGCAACAATTTCTGCCTCGCTTTCCTAAACCTCTCCAACATCTAGCAGTGGCAGAGCACAGATATTCTACCAGCACATCTTTTGTTAAATCTCGTTCTTATTTCTTCAACCTCTGTCAGATTCTGCTTATGAGAAAACCACTCTCTTCCTGCCGCCCCTCTCTCTGTCTTCTCTATCTACAATCGTCACAACAGTCTTGAAAGAGGAAGCCAAAAGCTCTCATAAGCAGAAACTAACACACCATTGTAAAGCAATTATACTCCAATAAAGATGTAAAAAAATAAAAATAAGTATATATATATACTTTAATAATACTTAAAAATAAATAAACCTGATGCCAAAAATAAAATAAAATAAGGTCCAAAAAAAAAAAAGTGATGATCATACCTACCTCACAGGTTTTAGAGAAGATCAGGTGGGCTCACTGATTAGAAATTCCTTTGTAAATTGTAAAGTGCCGTACATGTGTAAGTATTGTTGTACTGGTAGTAGCCATAGCAGCAGGAAGGCAGCAGCAGTAATATTCCTGGCACCAGATAAAAAACAATCAGGGATACAAACCTGTCTGGCCATGTCTGGCTAATTGTTAGAACAGGTGATCAGAAATTTATTTGCATAAGAGACTGAGGTGTTCCTGGGAAATTCCTTATTTTGAGGATAGAAAGCAGCACAGTGAATTTGACACATTAACAAAGCTACTGAAGATGATTAATTAATGTTGCAGCACCTGGAGACTGTAGAAACCTACTATCAATCATGAAGATCTGAAACTGGTACCAAAAGCCTTGGTCACTGAGAGGCAGTAGTGATTCTGAGTACAGTGTGATGGCAGCCATTTGAAATTACCCCTCCATCTGAAGGATTCTTGTGTCATTAGGAGAAAAAATGGCTGTAATGAAAATCTAGATGAAATTTTTTTAAAAACCTGGAAGAAAACACTGGGCCACCTGCACCAGGCTTTTTGTATCCCTCTAACAGAAGGCAACATGCAAAGTGGAGGTAACGAAATGCCAAGAAGTATTGATATGTTAAGACGTCCAAGAGTATTTGGGGAGTAATTGGGGGAGCATACAAAGATTGATAAGAGAGGGCCCCTGAATTAACAAATATACCCTTTAGCTTGGAAGATAGTATTAACATTTAAGAAGCATTGAGAACAAGCAAACACAAACCAATACGGCAAACCTACACCAAGTGCCTGTGCATGAACTAGTTATAACTATTTGGGCACTAAAAATAACTTGCAGGCTAGCAGAGGTCTGTGGGTCACAATTTGAGTAGCTATAAATTTGATAAGTGATCCTGTTCTTTCTCCCTCCCTCCCTCCCTCCCTCCCTCCTCTCTCTCTCTCTCTCTCACACACACACACACACACACACACACACACACACGCACGCGCACACGCACGCACAGAGACTCATGCGCCTCTCCTATGAGCTTTCCTGTATTGCTGCACTAAAGTTTCTAAGTATTTATATCTAAGGTACCCTCTATCCTTAGTGAGATAAGGAAAAGGAATTGGCTTCTTCTATTACTCCATTTCCCTTGAGAGTCTTCCTTAATTTCATAAATAGCAATAAAAATATTATGATTCTTAAAAATAAAAATAAATAAGTCCACGTCTACAGTATCACATTGTTTTCCAGAATTATCTTGCTGCAAAAAAAAAAAAAACCTTCCAAAAATCCTACCAAAAAAATCTTTGAATGCAGATCTTTGGTTCTTGGAAACCTGAAGCTTCTCTTCTCTGGACTGGGTTTCTAGAAGACAGTTTCTCTCCCCTCTAGACATGTGCAGCCCCGTTGTGGGTCTATATATGCTCAACAAGTGTGAGGCACTAAAATTGCTATGGTTCCCATTTTGTCTTGAAGTTTTTTAGTGTCACTTACATCCCACAGTGTCAGGAAGAATTAATTATTATTATTTATGACTCAAAAGTGGAAGAGTAATGATAGGAATGTAGCTTCTTCTAGCCAATAATAAATTGTTATTTGACTATAGGTGACATATTTATTAGACACTGGCTATACTAAACAAAAATAACTAAGGTTATTGCACAGGCATCATATATCATGAAACCATTTTTCAGTGAATAGCTTTGAATTCTTAGAATCATTGAATCTTAGACCTAGAAGAAACTTCAACAATCATATAGTACACTGTACATTTTTCAAAATCAACATTATAAACAGTTCATCTTCATTAAAGATAATTTGGAAAATATAGAAAGACAGTGTCACATCTAGTCCCATTACCCATTACCTACAAGCATTTTGAATATTATATGTCCTTTCTTGCAGCCTACTTTCTATGCAAAGGTGACTTATTTTATAAAAATATAAGTAATACTGGATATACAATATTATGTTGTGATTTTGCACTGAAAATTATATTGTAAATATTTTCTACACTATTATGTAACCTTCCCAAATAGCATTCTACATAGTTTTGCAAAATAATTTACCAAATGCTATACCATAAGTTACTTAAACATTCTTCTTGTAATTAATAATTAATTGATACATTAATTTTCATGATCATAAATTACACAGAAATTAATAATTTATGAAAACATTATCTTGCCTATGCAGGGTCACCTTACACTAACTCCTTCATCTTGTATAACTGGTATACTCTTGTTCACCCCACAAAAAATAGAATAAAATTTAAGTTTTAGTCCAATCTGGTAAATTTCATTAAGTCTAGTGATTTAAACTGAGTTTCATTTGGAAGAGCCCAGATTTCAGATTTTCTTTGCATCTACTGTTATTTCTAAGAAGTCTGTAGGGCTTAACTGTACCTAAGGGCACTGGGGAGAAAAGATGGATTCCATAAGATGGCATTGATCTGATCCCCTCCCTGGGTGTTCTCCTGGCATTTGCCACTAAAATTTTGGCTGATGCAATTTTTGACCTGTTTTCCTGACAACTTGGCCCAGTCTTAGATCCCAGTGGTACCTGAGAATTCTCTGAAGTCTTGATATGTGTCAGTTAGCTTTAGCTGCCTAATAATCCATCCTAAAATTTAGTGGTTTAAAACAACTTTTTCACTCATGATTCTTCTGGGCACTTTTATGTCTGGGCCAGGCTCACGGGAGCAAGCTGGGCTTGCTCATGCATTTATGGTCAGTTGGCAGATCAGCCGGGGGATAGGTGGCCTCCTAGGTCCCCATTCACATGTCTGGTGGTGGGCAGGGGCAATGGATGTTACTAGCCCACATACTCCTTGTTATCCAGCAGGCTAGCCCGGACTTTTTCATATGGCAGCCAAGTTCCCAAAGCAGAAAGAGGGCAAACTCCAGTGCCCTATTGCTTTTCAAGCCAACGTTTACATGATGTTTGCTAATGTCCCATTGGCCAAAGCAATTGTAAGAGTACACTACCAATGGGCATGGATAGAGGGAAAGAAATATTTTGTGGCCATTTTCATAATCTCTAGCATGCTGTGTATGTCATTCAGTTATAGCCACCAGAGCCGTAGCAACCCAGTCTGGTATACTACCCAGTTAGACTGTAGGCAACCCACTGGGGGCATGCAGAAATTCTCTGATGCCATTTGAGAACCAAGGGCAGCTTTGGAGTACTAGCTGTAGTTCTCTTGCTAACCACTCCACTGTCCCTTGTTTCTGAAGCACGTGGTTAAATGACTCCATCTCAGCTTACCTCAGCTTCTCTTAAATACCTCCTGTGTCTGCCAGGATTCTTAGTTGCAAATGATAGGATTCATAGACTAATTTAGTACAAACAGTGTATTAAAGTATGTTAAGTAACCATAGGGAAAAGAATTTGAAAAAGAATAGATACCTGTATACATATAACTGAACCACTTTACTGTACACCTGAAACTAACACAACATTGTTAATCAACTATACTCCAATATAAAATAGTTTAAAAAATAAATTAAAAAATAAAGTATGTTAGGTAGACATTCTGAAAGGACCAAAGAATGGATCTAGGTGCTATACTCTCAGGAGCAAAGTATCAAGAGTTAATACAGCGTGGGAAAATACACAATTCTATCAACAGACGCGCTACTCAGGTCTTTGACACTGGATGCCAGAAACTCCACCACAGCTGAAGGTCAAACTCCTTAGCCCCTCTACTTCCTAGATGATCAACCCTTCTCACATGCAACCATTAATTCATGTTGCTGACTCCAAGTTGAACACTGAGGTTAAGAAACTGGGTCACATGCAGAACTCTAGAGACAAGGAAATCTCGAGATGTAGTTTTTAAACTTCCGGCTGAAAAGTAAGCTAGAAGGTGGTTGGAATGGGTGCTACGTGATCTAATCTCCAGTATTTATTGTAGCTTCCTATTCTAAACTCCAAGATTAGAGAAGGGAGATCAGGATGCATAACTGACCATCTGGTCCCCCCATATCAATCTCTCCTTTTCTTCCTACAATCTCATGAGCTTGAAGGAAATGGATTCTACCTTCTCTCTGGTGAGGATTTGATCTACAAATAGGGGCACTGAGCCTTATGGTGGATGGGGCATTTTGGGGTTTAGTTCCCTAGAAGCATACCCTGAGGAAAAGATCTAATGATTTATAAGGGAAGTGCTCTTGGAATAAACTGAAAAAAAAAAAAGTAGGAACAGAATAGCAGGATGAGGAAGTAGGAAAAGGCAAGCCAGGTTGCAACTTCTGGCAAAATCCTTAGGAGGACAGCTGTAGCCTGATCCTGCGGGGCAGCTCTGAAGTGTAGTACCTGAGTTTGTCCCAATTAGAGACGAGAGTGCCAGGCTTTCATATCAATACTAGTGCCTTCTTCAGCTGTTGTTGGCTAAGGGCCGTGTCTTAGTCTGTTCGGTCTGCTGTAACAAAAATACCATAGACTGTGTGACTTAAACAACAGACATTTAGTTTTCAGAGTTCTGGAGGCTGGGAAGTCCAAGGTCAAGGCACCAGTAGATTTGGTGTCTGGTGAGAGCCCTCTTCCTGGTTCATATATGGCTGCCTGCTGGCTGTGTCCTCACAAGGCAGAAGGGGCAAGAGAGCTCTCTGAGGTCTCTTTTTTTTTAATTTTTAACGAAAGTATAGTTAATTTACAAAGTTGTGTCAGCCTCAGATGAACAGCAAAGTGATTCAGCTGTATATGTGTATCTATGTCTTCTTTTTCAGATTCTTTTCCGTTATGGGTCATCACAAGACATTGAATATAGTTCCCCATGGTACAAAGCAGGTCCCTGTTGTTTATGTATTCTATTAATAGTAGTGTGTTTCTGTTAATCATCTGGGGTGTCTTTATAAGGGCACTAATCCCATTCGTGAGGGCTCCACGATCATGACCTAATCACCTCCTGTAAGTCCCACCCCTTTGGGGTTAGGATTTCAACATATGCATTTGGAGGAGTGGGAACACAAATATTCAGTTTATAACAGACCACCACAGGGTTATATAAACGCTTAAGCAATTCCAGCTCTCTGCACCTGTGGGCAGAGCCGACTTCGGGAACCCAATAACAATCCTCCAACTGGGGAGTAGGAAGGAAGTTGAAGGCAAAGTACTTGAAGCTGGCAGAGGGATGTACAGAAACAATAAAAAAAATCACACGATGGGAGTTCCCTGGTGGACTAGTGTTTACGATTCCAGGCTTTCAGTGCCAGGGGCCTGGGTTCAATCCCTGGTCCGAGAACTGAGATCCCACAAGCCATGAGGCACGGCCAAAAAAAAAAAAAAGATCAGGGCCTGGGTTTGAATATGTGTGATGGCATAGTGGCTTAGCATTCAACATCCATTCCACCCTCCAGCTATTCTGCAGTGGCTTGAAAGCAAAAACTACATTTCCCAGGCTTCCTTGCAATTAGAATTCTGGGAGCGATTTAAAACCAGGCACGTCCACGCAGAGGAGATGAAGGAAGAGGAAGGATGGGGAGAGTGGGAAAGAGAGACAAAATTAAAGGAAGGAACAAAAGGGAAAGAAGAGAGATAAAGAAAGGAAGAAGGGAGAGGAAAGGGAGGAAGGAAATTTCCCTATTTCCATTGCCTGTTCCCCTCAGCTCATGTTCATTGGACTAGCAGTAAACATAGCTTCTCACTGGTCCCTCTGCTAATGCTGTTACTTTAGAAAGTTGGAGACTTCCATCTAGGTGTCGACTGAAAAAAAAAAAAAGCGCAACATGAAAGTTGTGAGTTAAGTTTTATTGGGGGCAAAATGAGGACTATAGCCCAGGAGACAGCATTTCAGATAGCTCTGAGAAACTGCTCCAGAGAGGTGGGGGGGAGGGTCAGTGTATATGTGATTTGGGGGAGGGGGGAGTACGTGCAATCAAGCACATATTTTTTGCATAAGGTTCTGCTAGTCTCGTGAAGGTTACTGCTAGTTGCGAGGAGCAGATATCACCATGAAGGATTTTAGTGCTTTTCTAGATATGAGGAGATGCAAGAATTGGGCTCCTAAAATCGTCTCCGGAAAATCTGAATACCTCTCTGAATACCTGTTCTGCCAGTTTCTTCCAGAGCACAGAGTGCCTCATTTCTGATCTCCACCCTAAACTTCTCTCAGGGTGTATTGAAGGTCAGCAGCTGCAGTGGCTCATAATTTAATCCTTGTAGGGGTAGACAGCAAGTGCCAATTTGTAGGTGACATAGGTTACTTCTTCCTAGGACACAGCAGAGGAGTAGGAGTCTAATTATAACTCCACTTCTCTACCAACTCAGATGTGTAAAAAGTAATTTTCTTTCTTTCCTTCTTTCTTTCTCTTCTTTCTTTCTCTTTCCTTCCTTTCTTTTTTTCTTTCTTTTTCTTTCCCTTTCTTTCTTTCTCTCTCTCTCTCTTTTAAAACAACTGAATCGGGCTTCCCTGGTGGCACAGTGGTGAGAGTCCGCCTGCCGATGCAGGGGACGTGGGTTTGTGCCCTGGTCCAGGAGGATCCCACGTGCCGCGGGGCGCCTGGGCCCGTGAGCCATGGCCGCTGAGCCTGCCGTCCGGAGCCTGTGCTCCGCAACGGGAGAGGCCACAACAGTGAGAGGCCCGCGTAACGCAAAAAACAAAAACAAAACTGAATCTGAACTTCCATTTTCCCATGATGGTAGAAAGTATCAGTTCAGTCATTCTTGGCTTCTCTAATCCTTCTCAGGGTTGTGCCACAGTCCTGGAATCTTACACAATGTCAAGGAATGGTGGGGGGCAAATCGGGAGTTTATGGCTGACCTTCAAGTTATAGACTGTTGGTCATCAGTGGACACAGGTTATCATAGGTCATTGCCAAGAGGCTCACTGCTCCATCTACATGGCCTCTTCAGATTCCCAGCTGTCCCCTGCTTCTAGATTGCAGATGGAACCCAGGAATCTTTTTCAGGGCTTTCTGTGGTCCCATCTGCCACAAGGCCGGTCCTCTTTCAAGCCATGCCACCTCCCCAGGTGTGTGTAGCACGTGGGGGTATTGGGGTGGGGGGACTCTCAAAATGCTTTGTCTTACTTGAAATAATCGGATAAATCAAAACATTCTTCTGACTGGGATATACTGACAGTGCAAAATATCTTTTAATTCATCTTGCAGTTTGAGCTGAAATATTCGCCCCCTGAACCTTGATCTTTTCCTCTATTTTTCGAGAGGAAAAAAATTAACTATAGCCTGCAAAAGAAAATTTGTAAAAAAACAATCTCACACTTGCCTTGTTGTTTTCATCCTCCTAATCCCCAAAGTTGGTAAATCACAAAAACAACTTTAACAACTATTCTCCGCAGGTCTCCAGTGAAATGTTGAAAGACTCTCTACTTGACCTCATTCCTTTCAATATTTGAGTTGTTCCTGGCAAGACATTGGGCACAGGAAGACAGAAATAAGGGCTGTAGGAAGGAAGGGAGAGGTTTCAGTACCAAATGTGCAATGGCCACACATCATGCCCACTTTGAGATTAAGGCCAAGTCAAGGTCAAAGCCAGGGCTGATTACTAAAGTCCATACTGAAGGTACCCCACCCCTACCCCTTCCCTCACCTCCCAGAGTGCTCAGTAGAAAAGGTTCTAGTCGTAGCCCTATGATAATGCCTGAGAGTCCAAAACTAAGAAAATAGAGATAAGCAAGGGCTATAGCTACTGAACTGGGATAAACTGAAAGAAAAATGATTCAGTACACCTTAAATAGTCATTGCACATGTCTTACTACACTCAGTGTGCTTTGCTTAATAAGTTTTGTACTACATAAATGAGCTCTTTAAACAGGAACTGTGAATCTCATCTTTGTATAACAGTTCATGCTCAGTAAATATTTGTTGAATTTAGTTGAATTTAAAGTGTGAGTAGGTAAAAAATATGACAGATGGTTTTTAGTATGGACAATACAATAGAAAAGGAAAACAATCTAAATTATATTTATTGAATGTCAAACTCTAAGTTAACAAAACTCAGAGGCCTTATTGTTAATATACACAATTTCCTGATTATATTGGCCCAGTGCTCTACCACAGGGAAAATGTCCACAAAATATCAGACATTATCAAATAGTGTACAGGGGAAAAAAAGCTAAGAGATTATCCCCTTGTGAATAATGCAAATCTGTTAGTTTTAGAACTTTTACCTCTGTTAAGGTGTCAGTAAAACAAACAGAAGATACAACATTTTATTCAAAGATAACATAATCACTACTCAAAGAAAGGAAAAACAAACAAAACACAGTACATGGAGAAAGAAATTCACTTAAGATGGTAACTATGAATACTTGGGGATTGAGGAATTAGAGGTGATATTTTCTACTTTGCTGTCATCCAGATTTTCTAGAGTGAGCAGGTACCACCTTTATAATGGAAAAAAGAAACGTATTTTAAAAGAAAGATACAAGTAGAATTAGAGTCCAGAAAAGGATGTCTAAAATGAGCAAGAGAAAAAGTGGATTCACGCCTATGGACAAAACAGAATACACAGTATGAGATGACAGCAGACAAAAAAGGAAACAAACTATTTCACATATATAAGCAAACATGGACTTACTCATCTTGAATAAGGAGGATTGATGGTGGAGAGGCAAATTTTGGATAATCAAGAGGAAAAAATGGTCCCATCTGTGATAGAGTAATGTCCCCCCTCCCTGCCTGGCCCCAGCAAATATTCATGTCCTAATCCTTGGAACCTGTGATTATGTTGCCTTACAAGGCAACAGCGACTTTGCAGATGTAATTAATTGAAGAAGCTGTTTAAGTACTTATTTATTTATTTGGCCGCATAGGGTCTTAGTTGCGGCGTGTGGGCTCTACGTTTCACCTTTACGTTGCTGGCTCCAGAGCGCACGTGCTCAGTAGTTGCGGCTTGCAGGCTTAGCTGCCCCGGGGCATGTGGAATCTGAGTTCCCCGACCAGGGATCAAATCCGCGTCCTCTGCATTGGAAGGTGGATTCTTAACCACTGGACCACCTGGGAAGTCCGAAGAATCTTAAAATGAGGACGTTAACTTCAATGATCTAGGTGGGGCCAATGTAATCATAAGGGTCCTTATAAAAGGGAGGCAGGAGACTTAGCGTCAGAGACGAGGTGTGATGATGGCCACAGAGGTTAGAACAGTGCAGTCATGAGCTAAGGAACGGGGGTGGCCTCTAGGAGCTCCAAAGGGTAAGAAAAGCAATTTTCTTCCAGAGCCTCCAGAAGGAAGGCAGACCTACCAACACCTTGATTTTAGCCCAGTGAGAATGATTTTGGACTTCTGATGTCCATAACTGTAAGTTAAGTTTGTATTGTTTTAAGCTATGAATTTTGTGGTCATTTGTTACAGTAGTAATAGAAAGTTAATATGCTGCTCGTTCATGCATTCATTCAGCTCCGGTTACAGCCATAGACTGTTTATTGTATCGAACACACTCAGGCCTCTGATTGGAACACCCCTTCCATCCATCTACCTACATCCTATCTTGTTCTTCAAAAGTAATTTAAACCATCACTTCCCCTTTGGAATGTTTGCCTGCCCTGGGCTCCTCCGCTGTCCAGTACTTCCGGGCACATCTCCTTTTCAGCACTTACCACACTTGAGTTGCAATCATTGATAATAGTATTCCTGTTTGTACCACTTTGCCAAGGTCTTGCTTAATAAGTGGCTTCCTTACTTGTTCCTTAGTTATTTGCCTGGTCTCCCCAACGTAACAAGCTTACAGAGGACAGGGCCTACTCCTCTGTGTGTGTACACACGCACACACACGTCTTTCCTGCGTATGTTTAATACACAGTGCTCCCCAAAAGCAGCATCAAATAAATGCTCATTCAAAAAATTATGAACCAGTCTGCTTTGTAACAAATCATTTCTCAAGTAATCAAGAGGGTAAACATCTGTGATACTATTATAACGCATTTTTATTATACCATTTACTCTAACCTGCTGTAAGAAATGAAGCTCGCTTATTCATTTTTCTTCTTGGGGAGGAACTCTGAATAGCGCTTTTTACTAGTCAAAATTATCTAGTTTTCATATTGATGGGTCTTTCACTTCAACCATCAGATGCCGTATCCAACACAGCCAAAACTTGTTTATGGATTTGACATATATTAACTGGTTGCCTACTATGTGCAAGTACTGCTTAGGATGTGGAGAAACAAATGAATAAATCAAAGCTTCAATTTTTGGAGGGGGGAAGAGAAGCAAATGAATACTACCAAACAGAACACTCTAAAGAAAAGAAGTAACATAATGATAAAGAGATGAGTGAGTTATTTTTCCCTTGGAGTAGAAAACCAGTCTTTAATGAGACAAATACGGTGGTCAACAAGAGAGCAGGTGGTAGTAGTTAAGAAGCAGGACTTTAAAGTTAAATGGAACTGGATTCAAATGTAGTTCCACCACTCACACTGTGCCCTTGGACAAATTACTTAACTTCCCTGAGCCCAACTTGCTCATCAGTGTTAAAGGAAAAAAAAAAGCCAAAAAGCTAGGGGGCAGGTGGATAATAGGCATACGCTCATGAGGTTATTATGCGAATTATATGAAACTCATACAAAATGCCGAACATGGTGCCAGGCACCATGGCAAGCAGTTAATGCATAGTGGCTACTATATATTCAAAGCAGTGAATAACATTTCTGAATTATTTCAAAACCAGGTTTTTTACATGATATTACATGTTGTAAAAAAAAATCATTCACTCTACAAATACTGAGAAATGCAGAGGATGCTACTGTGCTCCATCCAGATTCCTCCTCCTGGATGAGGAAATCATTCCCCCAGGAGCTGCCAGGAGCTTGGCTGCCAAAGGCTCACAGCTGATTCCCCTTCGGGAATTTTGCTCTGAACTGCCTCAGCTAAGGTTACGCCCCCTTCTGGTCAAGCAGGAGAACCAAAGCCAACGCTCTTATTTCAATTTGGATCAGTTATGAAGGGCCACCCCAACTCCAGAGCCTGCGATGCCTGAGGCCTCTGTCGAAACCTCTTCTGTTCTCCTTATTCCCTCACAGAGATTGTTCCCAACCCGCCCCCATAAACTTGCTCACCAGTTTCTATCTCAGAGTGGGCCTCCTCAAGGAAGCTGAATTAAGTCAAGCAGCCATCAGATGGGCAGGGCACTGCTGTGGAGCAGGGTTGACAAACTTCTTTTGTGGAAGGAGAGATGGTGCTTTTGGCTTTGGTGGACCATATGTTGTCTGTCGCATTTAGCAGCTCTGCCTTTCTAGTGTGAGAGCAGCCATAGACAATACATGAATGAATGGGTGTGGCTGTGCTCCAGTAAGGCCTTATTTTATGGACCCTGAATTTGAATATCATAATTATCATATCACAAAATATTCTTATTTTTATTTTAAAATGTCTGACAAGATTCTTAGCTCATGGGAGTTCAAAGGATGTAACTGGATTTATTGTAATCATTTCTCCTAATATGCAAATAGCACATCATGTTGTACACGTGAAACACGTTATATGCAGATTACACCTCAATGAAAGAAACAGGTAGCAGGCTAGATTTGGCCAATGAGTCATCATTTGCCAATCCCTGAGCTAGAGGAATGAAGTAGACGGTAGGTGCTCATGAAGCTGCCATTCCAGTGCATGAATTTACAGAATTTGATGTCATGGGACCCTAGAGCTTGTACGAGGATAAAGAAGACCCCCTTCCTAGCTCCAGAAGGGTCAAGAGGGCATGTAGAAAAGGAAGGGGAAAAATGGGAAAAATAAGATTCATTATTTCTTTTTTTTTTTTTTTTTTTTTTGCTGTACGCGGGCCTCTCACTCTTGTGGCCTCTCCCGTCGCGGAGCACAGGCTCCGGACGCGCAGGCTCAGCGGCCATGGCTCACGGGCCCAGCCGCTCCGCGGCATGTGGGATCCTCCCGGACCGGGGCACGAACCCGTGTTCCCTGCGTCGGCAGGCGGACTCTCAACCACTGCGCCACCAGGGAAGCCCTCATAATTTCTTTTGAAGCTTAGTACCAACAAGAAAATCAAACACGGCAAAATAAAGCAGTAGTTTAATATTCACTGTGTGGTATTTTCCATTTAGAAAATTTCATCTCCCCCAGTAAACAGAATTACATTTGAGTGGCAGTGGTTGTGGCTGTAGCGAAGTAATCATTACACATAAAAAACACAATTGCAATTTGCTACTGTTTTAATCTTTATAAAGAATATATTTTTAAATGATCTGGTACAGGGTAGGGAAGCTAGATATAAGCATATCTTAAAGACTGTTTGAGCCTGTCTTTATACCCAAATAGAGCAGCGTTCCACCGTCCATTTCCCTCCAGAAGAAACAACTTGGAGGAATTTACTTGAGTGACAAACATTCTTAACTCCTTCCCCTGAAACCTTTGGCTTTTAGTTTTGCCATGGTGTACATTCTTATTTGGTTTGTCTTTTTTCTTTTCTGTATTCCCTTAAATGAATCTCTTTTTTGATCATTTTTATTTTTACTTTGTTGCTATCCAACCCTTGCTTTGAAGTCGTTATAGCTCCTCTCCCCACATTCCTTCACATGTAATATTATGAGATTTCCTCTTAATCCATACCTGACCTCCAGCCAACCTTTACTTATCTAGCTCTTGACAACCCCTTCCTGTACATCGTCAGAACAAGTGAATAATTGTTGCTTAGGATTTGAGTAGTTGAGAAAGGAACAGAAGCCTCCTCTCTATGGATTCACGTTACTATACTGAGAAATATGGAGACTCGGAGTGCTAATTTCAGGAGTGCTGACTTCAGTTGACACCAACTGTAAAAGGCTGTTAATGACTATATCCCTGGCTTTTGAGGTCTCCAGGTTCTTCTCTCTAGAGACTTGAATACTAATTTGGTCCACACTTGTCATGATGAGTTCAGATGCCAGAATCTGGGTAGGAGAACTGTCATGAAGCACAGTGTCCATAATGTACTGCTTGTATAACTCCACGACCTTCTGCTCCAGGTATTCGTTCAGCACTGCATTCGAAATAGGCTTCTGCATTTGCAGGCTGCTTTTCTCTTTGATGCTGGTTATTCTCCAGTAGGATGAATACCGCTGGATAGGTTTGGGTGGGAAGTCGCTGGGCTGAGTGGAAATGGAATCCTCCATGGACAAAGGAATCTCCGACGATTTCAGCAAAGGGCCATGTTCAAAACTGCTCTCAGAGGGAAAATCTGTTGTCACTGAATTAATGGCCATCACTTGGCCCCCTGCAATATGTAAGTCATTGTAATTCTTGCAGATACTCTTGCAGGAAGGTGGAACCAAGTAGGTCTCTCTGCTGGGGTCTCTGTATAGTTCAACTGCGGCCAAGTTTGGGCTTTCAAACACGGGATTGGGGTTTGTCTGCAACACTGTGATTCTCGGATTTCTGCTGCGTTGGCTGTCTCTTGAATGCACTGAAGAAATAAACTTGCCTGAGGATTTGCACCTCACATAGAGACTTCGGACTTGTGTTTCATCCACGGAGGAATAGGAAAGAGTAGCAGCAGCTGTGGCTTCTGTCTTCTCTTCCTTTTCCTCAGCCACCTGCTCATTATAAGATGTACAACTCCACTGGATGTCACTCCGGTAAGCAAGTCCACTGAGATACCCTTCTGACAGCATTCTGGAAAGAGAGTTAGTAACAGTGGGGGAAAAGAAGACTGGAGTTTTATAAATTGGCAGTTGTTCTATCAAAAAAAGTAAAGGACAATAAATAAGTTCATTTCATTCATTCCCCAAGCTAGTCCTCACGCTGTGCCTGCTGTGTGCCAGGGCCATAGCATGTGTTGGAGGCATAAAGATGAAATGGGCACAGTTCCACCTTAAAGAAGTTTCTCAGTAACAACCTGGGATGAAGGAGGAGAAATGACAGGGTATGTTTCAGAGAAGGTGACATTTCAGCTAAACTGAAGGCTGAGAGTTCCATCCCTAGGCACAGAGTTACAAGAGAATGTGGTGACATGGCCTCTTTGGCATATATAAGACACTGAGCATAAGCAGAAAGGACTGGGGAGATAGGTTGGAATTGGATCCTGAAGGGCCTTGGGAGTCGGGCAAGGGCATTTGCCTTCTGCCCCGAAGGAAATGGAGAGTGATTGAGAAGCTGCAAACTGGGGAAGCAACATAACTAGTGGTTTATGAAAAAATGAGGAAATTTGTGGCAGATTCTACTGAAAATAAAAGCTATATCTTACTTATCATTGTACTTTATCCCTGGGAGCTAGCACAGTTGTCTGCATTTAGGAGGGAATCAAAAGATACTTAACTTGAATTAAATAATTAACAGCAGCGGCATGGCATGAAATTAATTCACCATCAACCCATCATGAAGGACCATGAAGCCTCGTCTACCTTTGCTGCCCAGGATGGCTTTCTTGCTCTATCCCTCCCAGTTTTTACGATATGTCCTGGAAATGTCCCTGTGTCCGACTGACGTTTTTACCTCTACCCTAGTCACCAAGGAGCTTTCCTGACTGTGAGCTTTTCCTCCACCTGTGCCACCCCTCCACCTTCAGCAGTTGTCACTGGATTCTGGGGTGGCTAGAATAGGCTAGAAGCCAGCAGCTGCATTTTCTGAAAAAGGAACGTGCTGGTACTCCTGGCAATGGAGCAGCAGACGAAAGCAAAGAGAACTGGTCCTCTTTGGCCCCGAGGGCTGGGCTTCGAAAACAGACCCGTGGACTTGAGCCTGAAATTGACAAGTCAAATTAGAAAAGGATTATTTTAATCCTAAGGATCCTCTTTTTAAAAAAATTTTAGCCTCTCTTTTATAGTCATGAAGTTATTTCCCAGGTGAACTTTTTCATTGTATAAAGTTAATATTATTAATGCAGTATAATTAGTATAATTGTTTCTATTGTATAAGGGTAATATTTTCAGTGTTTATTTCTTTTGGGGGAACTATTCCAAGATATATTGAGCAAATTTATCAGTTATTTAAATGTTTACTCCATTCCAGGCACTGTCACGTACCATGAAGATACAAAGTTAAAGGTCTTCAACAAATCCGTGAAGTAATTTTCGTATGCTGGACACACTTATAAGGGTAAGAAAATGT
Organism: Lagenorhynchus albirostris; assembly: GCF_949774975.1. NCBI lineage: Eukaryota > Metazoa > Chordata > Mammalia > Artiodactyla > Delphinidae > Lagenorhynchus > Lagenorhynchus albirostris. Next base: position 105,667,388 of record NC_083116.1, on the reverse strand, counting down.
TCTTTCCTGAAAAAGCTTTTTAAATGCGGTTCTGCTCTCAACAAACCGAACATCCAGGCGAAAAGGCAGATCTTCTATACATGAGAAAATAGTTAACAGAGCAAGAAAGTTTATCATAAAGGCTTTACTAGTGACACAGTTACTTCACGACCCTCCCTCTCTGCCCCACCCCGGCTGCCAGTAGGGCCCTCCACCTTCAAGGGCCCTCCACCTTCAAGGCGCAAGTAAGCCCATGCGCCACAACTACCGAGCCTGCTCTCTACAGCCCGTGAGCCAGAATGTCATTGTGGAAAACCATAGCAAAAACACAACCCTCAGCTTTTGAGTTGCTAAATAGGCTTCAGAACCTCTTGGCAGAAAGCATAGTTGTAGAGAAATGGCTTTTGAGATACCGTAACCGAGCTTTTAAACTTCGGAATCCAGAACCCTAAATGACTTAGGGCATAATATTGACATATCAACAGTAGACTCAATGGATGGAATCCCCGCGGAGGGAGAGAATACCGCTCCAGATAGATCTGGGGAGCCCAGAGTAGAAGAGGCCTGTGCCCTACCTCCCACGTAGAACCTGAGGAAGCACGAAGTCTCTCTTCTCTCCTGCCCAGCACGGAATGCCTGGGCGGACAGGCCTGAGGCTGCCCCGTGAAGTCTGCTCACGTACCAGCATGCTGCCCAGAGCCTGCAAACCTGGAGAAGACCTCAACTGCAGATGGGAAGATTGCAGACATGATGTTTATAGACTGTTAACCAGGGGCCAGGAGAGTGACAAGTCACCGTGAATGCCAATGGGACTACATGATGACAGCCAGAAATGCCGACCCCACACACCACACACACATCCCCAGCTGACCCTACGGCTTTATGGAAGCAAGCTGGAACTTAGAGGCAAACCCAAGCTGGAGGGACCCTGAAGTGGCTGAGGACAGTGATTACTCAGAATGTGAGCTCAAAAGCAAGATCACATTGAGGTAGAGAAAAGCAAAGATCTCTAGGAAAAATAACAGATTAGGCATATATCTGTATTTTTTCTTCCCCCAAACTTCACTGAAACAACATTAAATGATTTTTTTAAATATAATACACAAGAAAAAGGAGAACAAGAGAAGAGACTAGAGCAATTACATTTTAGAAGCTGGAAAGCAGTAGGCCGGGGTGAATGACTTCAAGAAGCAAATGAAAAATCTCAAAGCAGTGCAGTCCAACAGAACTTTCTGGGATGCTAGGATGATCTATATATGTGCTGTCCAAAATATGAATAGCCACATGTGGCTATTAAGCGCTTGAAATGTGGCTAATGAAACTGAATGTCATTAATTAATGAATTAACTTTATTTAATTTAAATTATTAAAAAATACCACATAGCTAAGACACTGGACAGCACAGACTTAGAAGACAGTGAAGGTGATAATGCAGGATCACTCTTGAGAATCACCCTTGTCCCCATTCAGTCGTTATCCCAAATCGCCTACTGTTTATCATATTTCTTTTCATGTTAAACAATCAGCCATAGTGGATTCTTCTCTCACTTTATGTGGATGATGTTTATGGCCCCTCCAGGTAATCTCCACTCCTTCACCACAGTAAAGGAAGCCGGTCCAGGATTTTGTTTTGAGTATTGAATGAGCCCTTTGCCCCATTTGCCGTGGACTGAGAGCTTTGTTGGTACCTTAATTCTGGTAGAATAAGAGACCTACCATTCTGATGTGTGGAGCCCAAGGCAGACCAGTACAGTGGTAGGTCGCATGATGGAAAAGCAGAAAATATGTCCTAATATCTAGGGATAGATACCCGCCTGCCTAAAGGAAAAGATTCCTACAAACGAGGAGTGGGCGATAAGGTCAGGGAGGTAAGTTGAGACATGCAAGGCTGAGGACATTCAGTTTACCCTGAAGGCAGTACAAAGCTCTGGAAGGTAACCAAACTTATTCAAGGCATGGTGTGATCTGTCAGTAAAGGGCAAGAGGAATTTCAGTAGGATTGGAGTCAAGGACCCGAGTTAGGAGGCTGCTGGATTCATGCCCACCTGAGGTGATTGGGAAAGGAACCAGGAGGAAAGTAGCAGAAAAGGAAGAGAAGGGATGAACTTGAGAGACCATAACCGAAATGGGGAGGCCAGAAGGAGCCGGGAAGAGAGCTGATGGGCTTAGTTTTGTTCCTCTTGAGTCTGACATGAGTGCAAGTGTCTAACTGTGCATTGGAGATTCAGGCAGGGAGCTCGTTAGAGGGGTAACTTACAGTCAACAGTGAAGTCATCTCCCAAGTGTGGGCTGTAGGATTTTCTGTTTGGGGGCTTGAGAAGCTTGTGAGTGTAATAATTTCTGTGGGGAACCTGCCTTGAACAGTACAAGGAGGAATGAGCCACAAGAGCTGCAGTGTCGATAGCTTTGTAGAGACTACAAGGGCTTCAAATGTGAACAGGTCACATTTAAAAAATCGACATTCAAAGGTAGAATTTAGTTGTTATTCAGACTCATTAAGGCCAAAAAAAATTCTTGAACTGGTAGTCAAGAGACTAGAATTCTAGTTCTGACCTTGCCACTAGCTGTGGTTTTAGTCTAGTTAATGGCAGGTCTGTAACAGGACTAGCATTTAGTACTAGCTACAACCCAGACACTAAGTGCTTTTTGTGTACTGAATCAGTGGATCCCCACAAAAACTCAAAGATGTAGATACTATTATTATGCTCATTTTATATATGTCAAAATTAAGTAATCTGCCCAAAGCCAGCAGGCATTCAAATGCTGTCAGTCAGAAAACGGAGCCCCCTGGAATTCCCTGGTAGTCCAGTGGTTAGGACTCCACGCCCCCATTGCAGGGGGCCCGGGTTCGATCCCTGGTCTGGGATCCCTGCAGGCCATGCACGTGGCCAAAAGAAAAAAAAAGAAAGAAAGAAAAGAAAACAGCCCATGCTCGCATGTCATTTAACCTCTCAGAGACTCAACTTCTTATCTGTAAATGGAGAACGTGGGATTAAATTAAAGAGTCCCCTCAAACTTTAATATTGCATGGGGTTTTGACTATGTTAAGAGAAGAGAACAAGTGAGGTGAGCATTACTCAGAATCAAAATCAGTTTCTAAAAGCTAGCAGCAGAGGGCAGCAGAGAGCATGCTAAAGCAGCTTTTGAAAGATTTTTCTCAAGCAATAGAGAGAGTAATAATGTGTGAAACACACAAATTATACATGTTAACTCATTTGATCTTTATGAAAACCATTTAATGTACCACTAGAATAAAAATAGTACCAGAGGGCTTCCCTGGTGGCGCAGTGGTTAAGAAGCCACCTGCCAGTGCGGGGGACACAGGTTCGAGCCCTGGTCCGTGAAGATCCCACATGCGGCGGAGCAAGTAAGCCCATGCGCCACAACTACCGAGCCTGCTCTCTACAGCCCGTGAGCCACAACTACAGAAGCCCACGCGCCTAGAGCCCGTGCTCCGCAACAAGAGAAGCCACCGCAATGAGAAGCCCGCGCACCGCAACGAAGAGGAGCCCCCGCTCGCCGCAAACTAGAGAAAGCCCGTGCGCAGCAACGAAGACCCAACCAGCCAAAAACAAATAAATTAATTTTAAAAACTAGTACTACATATCATGACATCTTAAAATTTTAAAATAGAGAAAGTTATTTGGGTTTATTTTGATTAATTGTTGGCATTTTTCTTAATAAATTTCATTGATTATAAAATTCTTAGAAGACCTCGCTCTTCAAAGGTATTATAAAAGATATACTTTAAACAAATGTTAACATATTTGACTTAATTTTATCTGAGACAATAAAACTTAAGCCAATGGATTACTTCACTTGTTCAAAGGTATTTTATTGCTTGAATTTTTATTTCTCATCATAGAGAGGATAGAGATAGAGATAGAGATATATCTGGAATTCTCCATGACTGATTCACTGTGAAGGAAAAGACTCTCAAGGACACTTGCAGATGAGATGTTCTAGGCAAATTTAGCCTCCGTTAATCATTATCAGACAGGGGAATACCAAAATTAACCTGATGTGTAAATTCACAACTTAGAAATATGTGCTGAAGTCCAGCACGTTGTTAAATCATTTACTTGGATTTCATAAAACTGATGTTATAACTCTGTACATAGAAATACTTTTTCTTTCTAAATAAATATTTTTAATAAAATACCACAGCAAATAAACCACTGAAGTAGAAATCCCATAGGATTTTTTAAATTTTTGGAGTCCTTTATCATTTTCATGGGACTTTTTTGAAGAAATGGCTTAACAAGACAAGTCCTTAAAACAGCACAAAAGTATGAAGAGTAACATCACTTAACAGTACTCAACAGTGGAAGCCATACCTTTAGACTTAGAAAAAAATGCTCTTGGCCATAAGGTTAAGTTTGGACTCTATTTTCTAACTTTGAGAGGCTGTTATTCCCAAATGTTGTCTTTCTGATAAAAGGCTAATAAGGCAGAAGAGCTTGTTCTGTTTTGGATTCTTCCCCCCACCTCTCTTTTCAAATGAGTGAAGAAATAAGCAGCTCTCATTTAAAAAAAAAAAAAAAGGGGGAAGAAAGGAAAAACAATCTGTGGCTGCCCCAAACTGGGGCCTCGGATACAAGATCTGAGCCTTTGGGGTCACATCACTGGCCTGTAGAGGCTCAGAACCCTGCCAAGGTCAGGTGTGCATCTCTGGGGAGGAGGAGGTGAGAGGCGCGAGGAGCCGCCACGCCATCGAGATTCTCTGCTGATTGTCCATGTGAGGGCCGCTCAGTTGATGGAACTGACCAAGAGCAACAAGATCCCCAAAACTGTCCATTGCAGGACCCTACAAATAAGTGAAAAGGCTAGAGGACACCTCCAGGAAGTACTTGACTACCCAGTCCCTTCTGAGTCATAATCCCAAGGGGCAAGGATGATCCAACAGCTTTCCAGAGGTGCTTGAAAAAAAGCTTTGGTTCCGTTCAGCTGGTCATTCCTGGTAGAGCCCCTCTAAGTGTGTAGACTTCATGGCCAGCTGACAGTCACCACTGGAGTTGTGTTGTGTCAGTAGTCTGGGAGAAAACCAGTAGTTGACGAGGCTGGAGACTACCAATATAGACATACTTTTAATTTACACTGAAACAACACAAGCATGGGTTCAAAGAGAAAAACTAAAGAGGGAAAAAATGTATAAGAGGGGATGTTTGGAAAAACCTAACTTAGGGATCAGCAAACTTTCTCTATAAATGGCCAAATATTTAATATTTTAGGTTTCTATCACAACTACTCAACTCTGCCATCATAGCAGGAAAGCAGCCACAGACAATATGTAAACAAATGGGTGTGGCTGTGTTCCAATAAAACTTTATTTACAAAAAAACTTTATTTACAAAAACAGGCAAAGGGCCAGTTTGACCTATAGGCTATGGCTTGCCTATCCTTGACCTAAGTCAAAAAGCAGATGCAGTAATTGAGATAGGGCACAATAATAAAAGCAATTGTGTTGGGTGCTTTCCAGACATTACCCCTAATCTTCCAACAACAGTGCATTGTTAGATATTATCATAATCCGGGTTTTCCAAATGAGAAAACTGAGATTAAGATAGGACAAATGACCTTCCCAAGGTCACAAAGCAAATAAGTAGTGGAGGGAAGATTCAAGTCAATTTACTAACCCCAAAGTGTGTGATCTGTTCTTAAACATATCACACCTACTGCCTAGTTGAGAGCAGTTAATATCACACAATCACGACAAGCAATTAGTCCTTCCAGGAAAAGGGTACCCGCCCTGACTCCATTTTAATAACAACCCTTGCCCAATAAAGGAAGGAAGGTGCAGTGAAGTACAGAAAGAAAAGCTCCAAGAAGACAGCCAGTGCCCACCGCACAGGGCTACACACATGTCCCAATTGTGTATCAATGTTCATATGTCTTTGAGATATACAAATAATTTATCCTCTGCTCTTTTAATCTAACCATATGAACAGTTTCCTTAACCATTCCCACCGCTATAGCCTGGCGTCATCTTGCCCTTAATTTTTCAACCGCAGAGTAATTTAGTATTACAGATGCCCTGTTTAAATATCAGCAGCTTCCCATTACCTCCAGGATAAAGTCCACACACGTTAGGCCCTCATGGTACCTGTTGTTTTTTTTTTTTTGGTCCAAATTATTTTATTTATTTATTTAATTTTTACATCTTTATTGGAGTATAATTGCTTTACAATGGTGTGTAAGTTTCTGCTTTATAACAAAGTGAATCAGTTATACATATACATATGTTCCCATATCTCTTCCCTCTTGCGTCTCCCTCCCTCTTATCTGCCTTCTTCATCTTACCTCTGCCTGTTCCCACAAGACCCAGGATGCCAGCCATGCTGAACTCCTCCCTGTTCTCCCAAATCCCATGCCCATCCTAGGCATTTGTCCCTTTCTTCTTCTATCCTGAGAGCCCTGGTTCCTTATCCATCCCCTATTCCACCACCACCCTTCAAGTCTCATATCTCAACCTTTCAGAGCCCCTGACCATCCATTCAGAATCCTGGTCCCTAAATTAGAAATGCTAAATTCTTCTCTCCCCTACCCCAGTATATTTATCAGGATTGCATAGAACCTTAGCAAATTCCATTTGCTACCTTAAACAGTGAAGTAAATCATTGGGACAGTCCTTTGAATCAAGGAGTAACTGGCAATAGCAAAAGAAAAGCAGAAGAATGAGGATTGGCAGGAAGGGCAGTGGGGGGGCCGGTGTGCGTTGGGGGTGATAAGGTGGCAAAACAGATCCTATCTCTGGAAAGACAGTTCGCAGGCATGCAAAGCAAGACTTCTGCGAAGCTGGTTGAGACAGTGCAGAGAAGACCTCTACCGTGGCACAAAAAAATGGAGACAGTGGGATGGGGCTGCCTCAGAGCATCATGGGATGTAACCTCACAGAAATAAGGACAGGAAAACGTTATCTGCTATTTCATAGACAATCTATAGCCTAGCTAGTTGGGGTGCAGCTTGGTTCCCACCTGTCAACATGCCTGCTCATATAGATCTGCCTTTTAACAGAAAATAGTACATCTACAGACACATCTTATGTTAGCAAATAATTTCTCATAGTAGACATTGAGGTTTTTTCTTGCTTTTTTACTGTGTGCAATCACTGCATATGCCTGCAGGAATGTTTCCTCGGGCCAGATTTGGAGAAGCCAAATTACTAGATCCCATCTATTGCAAATTGCCTTTCAAGTAGCTTGGGCCAATTTATTTTCTCACCACCAATGTCTGAGATTAACTGTTTCCACTGATATTCTTCAACACGCTATTTGTTTTTCATTTTCCAATCAGATGAGCACACTTATTTTTGCCTCAAATTTGAGGGTGAAGAAAACTGTCTTGTTAAGATTATATGTAGGTGATATACCAGAAATGTTATTTTTAATACCACCCCATCCTCAAAATACTCTATTTCATCTCTTCATCTCTTTATTTCCCCTATAATCTAAATTCTAGATCCTTTAATTCCAATCTATGATTTTTAAAGATCTTCTTGATTTGGGGGACTTGCAAATAAACCACTGAAGGGTTATCATTGAAAAACTTGAATATTACTTTGCTCATAATCTAGTTATGATACTGTAACCAAATCCATATTACATTGGGGTTTTTTTTTCTTTTGGCGAACAATACAAGAACTTTACCCAAAACAAAGGGTTTCTTTAGGAAGGATCTCGCTATATGAAAAAGCATCTGCATTTTCCTGACCCTTACCTTTGAAAGTACGTGTTCTTTAGAAATGGAAATAACCATTCACTTAATCATATACCTTGGATTATATCCCTATTATTTCATATTTTCTGGTATTTGTTGATAGATGCTCTAAAGTATCACTTACTTTGTATTTCAGTTCCTGTTACAAAACATGTAATTTGGGATTATCGGTTCTTCTGTCAAATATGAAGTGATTCTTACTTAATGAGTTAACTCCTGAAAGTCTAATTTGATGACTAATATAATATGATCGTAAGTCAAAAGGCCTCCGTTTTCCATATTAACATCAACAAGTAAATAATTTTCTGTTCAATTCTACTTAGATCCTTATGACTAAAGGTAGCAGCTACTTCCAAGGGCTTTATCTGGATATGAATTTCCTTATTTCAGAAAATGTAAATTTTGGTGCAGACATATTAGTAAATATATTTTTTATCATAGTTTGGATTTTTCTTCATATTCTGTCTTTATGTCTTACAAACAGAAAAATTAAAGCTTATGATCACTTTTTTGAAATACTTTTAAAGTATTTTGACATAAAATGAGAGGACTAAAAAACTAAGAAAAATGATCCTGATAGAGTTGATTGATGTTAAATCTCCTTGGTGGTATAATTCTTAATCATTGTTAATTATGTTGTTAATTATGGCTATCACCATTAACATTTACTTAATTGTGGGCATATCAGACAAAGGCAGTGCAAGATACTTGATTGGATCCTAAATTTAAAAAATAAAAACTCTCTAAAGGACATATAGATAATTGGAGAAATTTGAATATGGGTCATATATTAGATAATAGTATTGTATTAATGTTAAATTTCCTTAGCATTATAATCACGTAGAAGACTGCTCTTTTTCTTCGGAGATACAGGGTCAAGAATTTCAAGGTGATGGATCCTAAAGTCAACAATATACTTTCAAACAGTTTAGGGGAAAAAAAGAAAACACCTGTGTGTATGTGTGTTTACATACATATACAGAGAGAGAGACATAGCAAGAGAAAAAAATAAATGTGGCAAAATGCTACAACTGATTAATCTACATAGTAAAAACGTGTGTGCATTGTACGGATGCTCTTCTTTCCATTTTTATATAGGTTTGAAACTTTGTAAAACACAAATTGGAGGGAAAGTAACTATAGTTAGTTAATGAAGGCAAATTTACATTCTATCACGTTTATGAAGAGTTCAGAGGGACAATATCTTATATGTCTAAGATAATCATTAGGTCTGCGTTTGGAAATGTTTCAGTAACTTGAAATAACTATTGAAAACATCGCTTCGCTCTGAGATAATAAAATTAGTGCATGTTTGTGTATCCCCCAAATTACCATTATAATATGAATGTTTTACACAAATTTCAAATACTCTGCACTCCTCCAAGAAGCTTCTCAAATTCAGAAACACGATCTTCTTACACTGACCTATGCAAGAAATGGTCTACAAATATCAATATGAATATTCTGGCCAAACCAGGTTTATATTTAAGTACAAATAGATGTGCACACGCACAAAAAAGAATGGTTGAGCAGGTCTAAAAATAATTCAAACAAAAGCCCACCTGTGCGTGTACTGTCTTTAGTACCAACAGGGAGACTTTCCCCAAATCACCCAGATGGCAATTTGAAAAGCATCATCACTGTAGATCACATTTACTTTGAGTATGTCCTGCCACAGTGAAAAACACTTATCACAAGCTCGCCCAATGAATAATTGAGAGTTAAATCCAATTGGAATATATTGTGATTGTATTCATCTCTAAAACTACATCACTGTGACCGAATTTGAGTGGTGCTGTCCCTGCAAAATTCTGCCTAGGTTTTTAGGCCTTCTTTAAAAAACACAGATGCTAAACCTGTGTAGCAGTTAGTGAACGGGGACTGAATAAATTACACAACAAATATTTGATCAGACCAGTCAAAAATTTTCAGTAAAAAGAAAAATTGTTAGAAATGTCCAAAGTGTGAACATGAGGTAAGAGAAGGGGAGTGTTGGACTGCATTTCTCTTTATTGTCTAACTCCATTGAATGCTTGTTTACATGCCCACTCACCTCTGATCTGGTAAATGAGAAAAGCATTTTAGATGGTCATGAGATTGGATCTGAGTTCTGATGATAAAGGACGAAGAAAGGGTAGGAAGAGAAATGACAGAAAAAGTTCACAGCCATAGGGTCTCTTGCCTCCTTTGCTTACCTTCACTAACCAGTCTGTGCCTTTGGTCCTGCAGAAACACCACGATTGACCATATAGAGATGAACAGGCCAGCCAGTGCTTTTGCCAGAAATGTTCGCAAGCCTTTGGTGAGTCTACTTTTCACTGATAAGACCAAGAAACTGAGCTGCTCGTTGCACTTGCCATTCTTTTTATAACTGATCCTATGGAAAAAGTTGTTTTTGCTCAAGTCTGACTTGTGCTCAAGAAGTGTGGGAAGTCCCAAGAAAGGGGGAGGCAATAACTGACAAACCCACATCGAGCCGCAGAATGGTGTTTCTTCCCCTTTTTCGAAAAATGAAACCTATCTATGAAAGTGCCTCTGGTTAAAATAGTTTATTGCTATACATTATGTAAGAACCCTGTCGACATAAATTTATTCCTCTAACAAGAAATTCTCTAGAACCCCTCTCCCCAAAGAGAGCCAAGTCAGAGATGATTTAGCAAATTCCCTGTTTCATCATTAACCTATAATGTTTAAGAAGTATTATTTCTCAGTTGTACTCATGATTTTTAAAAATGCTAATGAAAACAGTTTTCTCTCTCAAATTAACGAAGGTAAAAACAATTCAATAGTACTCTGAGTGGGCAAGGTTGTGGGGAAGCAGGCACTCTGATACACTATTGGTGAGATTATAAACATTTTCAAAAGGTAATTTTCCAGTGTCTGTTAAAGTTTTTTTTCCCCAAAGTTTAAATACTCATATCCTTTGACCCAGCAGTACCATTTCTAAAATTTATCCATGGGATATACTTGCACCTGTACACGAAGACATGTGAAAAGATATTTGTTGCAGCATTAAGAAACACCTAGGAAAAAAATATAAATAGGGTATCAGCTAAATACCTGAGAGTATATCCCTACTGTAGAAAATTAGGTAGTTGTTAGAGTGTGGTGGCTTTATGTCTAATAATAGGAAAAGATCTCCAAGATACATTGTTTAGGAAGAACATGTAAGACCTAATATGCTCCAATTTGTATTTTTAAAGGATTATATATATTTTTTGCTAATGCATAGAATATTTCTATAGGGATGTACAAGAATCTAGAAACAAGCAATTGCCTTTTGAGAATGAGTCTTAATTTTCACACCATATCCTTTTGAAATTTCTACTGTGTATATGTATGACTTTTCCATTTTGAAAGATAGTATTTTTAAGTCATATTTAATTTTATTTGATCTTACAGTCCAAATGAATTATAATCTATAACTTTACTGGAGTTCAGAGAAGTCTGTCTACAGATGGGTCAGTTATTTTTGCCCAAAAGCAGAAAAATGTTTAGAGTTCTTAAAATAATTTAGCTAGTTTACCCTGATGGCTTCAATTAAACCAACAAAGAATAATCCTGCCCTAAGTAATATCTACTCCTGTTGCCTGTTTCTACCTAACTCTAATCAAAGCTAAGCTCCAGACTCTGAATATGTAAACATTTCCACTTGATGGGTTTCTTTTGTTTACCTTTGATCTATGACTTACCTTGAAAAGTTATACCTTTAAAAGTGTACTGACTTGTTATTTCGGTTAGAGTCTTTTTTAATTTTCTGCATTATTTCATGGAACATTACTTAGATCCAGTTGAAAAGGCAGGTTCCCACATATAAGCCATAACACAGTTTCTCAATTAGTCCCAAATCTGACTTGACCTGCTAACACTAGAAGGACCAGACTTACGGCCCCCGGGGGCAGGTTCATTTGCAGTGTAATCCTATAAAATCAGGCCCAGGGATGTCTCCAGGCTTTTGTAGCCTATCAAGAACTTAGCTGTGAGCAAGAGTTTATAGCAACTTCAGGGCTAGATATTGTTTCATTTCATTCTAGTGTAGGTTCAACCACAACCAGATATACTGTGGATATCCTAGAGTCGGTTTTACCTACTTCTGGAAACACTTTCTGATGGGATCCGTATGAGCTCACCTGCAGTGCCATGCCATAACCACTATGGGGTGATTCCGATCTGCTCTAGGTTGAGTTAAGTCACATTTATTGTTTTATTCAAATACAGTATGCAGAATTTTTATTATAGTCACCCTTGATTTTGTCTCTTAAGTTACTCATTTTGTGGAAATCATCCTTTTCAGCAAATATTTTCTGTAATCAAAAAGTTGGCACTGGGCTTCCCTGGTGGCACAGTGGTTGAGAGTCCGCCTGCCGATGCAGGGGACACGGGTTCGTGCCCCGGTCCGGGAAGATCCCACATGCCGCAGAGCAGCTAGGCCTGTGAACCATGGCCGCTGAGCCTGCGCGTCCGGAGCCTGTGCTCTGCAACGGGAGAGGCCACAACAGTGAGAGGCTGCGTACCGCAAAAAAAAAAAAAAAAAAAAAAAAGTTGGCACTATGTCAAGTTTGCTCTTTTGATGAGACTTGAGCTTCTGAAATTGGCTTTAAACTGCTTTCTCTTTGGTGACTATAATAAAGCAGAATTACATCCTTTGTAGCTGAAATCTTAAAATACGATTTTCTATCAATCTGCTGGATGGCGTATGCCTCTAAATGGCTATTATTCCTATTATTCAATTACCTCTCCGGGTGTCAAAACCTCCTCCAGGCTATTTCCATTATGTTGTCATCTATACTTAGCTCCCCCCAAATCCTCATGATTTCCCCCCCGCAAGTCCACCCTGTATTCACTTCCGAGTGCTCTTCCCAGCACTCTCAAATTCCTCAACAGTTTGTCTTTCTGTCACGTCCTGCTTGCCAATTGTCAGTTCCAGATAAAAGCCATTATTGCCTTTCCCATAACTAGAGAAATGTATGTCTGTATATATTAAATATATATGTGTGTGTGTATATGCACATACACACAACTGATCAGTTCCCAAATTTATTCCATCAAACCTCAACTCTTTCAGCATAAATTCTTTGTCTTCCTGAAGTGTGCTCTCCAGCCACTTACAATACAGTTTTCTCTCTCAATATCAAATGACCCAACTGAATCTACTTTCTCAAAGTTCCCAAGGCCCCTAGTCATCAAGTCTAATGACCTTTATCTCAGGCTATAACCTCTTTGGCATTTCTATAGTATTTGACACGGTTCAATAATCTTTTTTAATAGTTTGTTTTTAAAAAAATTCATCCGCATGATAATAATTGTAAGTGGTACAAAAAAGTGTACAGTGAAACTTAAACCTCTCTCATCATCTGATCTCCAGCTCTCGGGACCCTCCCCAGAGGCAATTATGATTTTCAGTTTCATCAGTTCAACGATTACATGTGTCCTCTTTTGTATACAAGTGACAGGATACTATGTATGCTATTTTGTCACTTGTCTTTTTTGTATACATTTTTCAATGTCAGTACATGCAGATTGACCTCATCCTTTTTATTTATTTATTTATTTGTTTGTTTATTTATTTTTGGCTGCGTTGGGTCTTTGTTACTGCACGTGGGCTTTCTCTAGTTGCGGCAAGCAGGGGCTACTCTTCGTTGCGGTGTGCGGGCTTCTCATTGCGGTTGCTTCTCTTGTTGCCGAGCATGGGCTCTAGGCACGTGGGCTTCAGTAGTTGTGGCACGCAGGCTCAGTAGTTGTGGCTCGCGGGCTGTAGGGCGTAGGCTCAGTGGTTGTGGCACGTGGGCTTGGTTGATCCACGGCATGTGGGATCTTCCCGGACCAGGGATCGAACCCGTGTCCCCTGCATTAGCAGGCAGATTCTTATCCATTGTGCCACCAGGGAAGTCCTGACCTCATCCTTTTTAATAACTACATAGAGTTCCAGTGCGTGGCTGTTCCAATAATAATGTATTTACTCAGCTCTTTATTGATGCCACCCCTCTTTTACGAAGGTCTCCCTACTATCACGCGGTGGATGTGGTGTCATTGCACACTGCTAATTATTCTACCTCCTCACTTTCTCCTTTCGAGGTTCTTTGGTTTCCTATCAACCATCTGTTTCCTAGAACTGAAATTCTTGCTTTTTTATTCCCCCCAGTGTCTTATCTTGGTAAACTCATCACTTGCCACACCTTCTATTATCTTCTTTGGATGACCTGGGAATCTGTATTTCCAATTCCAATGTCTTTCTCCCATGACCTCCAGATTTTCATTTGTGGATCTGTGACTACTTCACATAAATAAGGCCAAACCTTTAATCTTTTGACCCCAAAATTCATATTCTTACATATCTTTATAGCATTACCCAAGCTCAGTACCTCGAAGTCGTTTCTAATTCCACCTTATTCCTGATCTCTACAATTAGTCAACAGTGCCTGCCAAGTCGATTCAGTAGGCCAGAGCAGTTTATAACTGAATTTGATCTGCGCTTCTAGGAAAAGTGAACAAAACAAAAGCCCTGGTGCCCTTATGATACTACATAATGGTATAAAAGTAAACTTTTTTCATAATAATGTATAACTTACAACATCTCTAAAAATGTGATTCTATTTTTCCATATTCATTTTTCACTGTTTATCTTGGGCATTTTTACAATCACTGATTCCTGCAGACACAATTACAGTATTATATATAAAGTTTTAGTCCATTGCTGCTGCAGAAGATTAATTTTAATTGATATTCTATAAAAATTAACATGAACATGTTAGAGTTTAGGAACATGTTACATATTCCATAGGGTAAAATTAATATGACATTTTAAAATTTCTGGTTATATACTTCAGTGGGTCTAATTTATACCAAAGAAATCTATAAGGTAAGCTCCAGGGCAGTACTGCTTATCTTGAGGACGGGATGACAGATTATAATTGCTTTATTTAGTACAGCATTCTGAATTCCTGTGAAGCTGTAATGGCTTGTTACGCGCTAGAGATTTTGTTATTTAGAATATAATTGATTGTAATGGATGCTGTTTGCTCTTGAATAACTCCCATTTTCCACCTCAGAGAGATTTTCATTTCGGCATCAAATAATATGATTACTGCATTTGTTAAGTTTCTGAAGCATTTTGAAATTCTTTCAATTGAAAAATGATTCAGAATGGAAATATGCTATAAATTAAAGGGGCAAATTGAATTTAATGCCATATGTTTCATTTTTAAGGCCAAGTATTTAGCATAGCTCATCCTTGCTGGCTCTTACCCTGTAGTTGGCATTAATTGGAGGTAGCAAGGCAGGTACCTGAATGCTTAAGAAATTAGCAATCCCATTAACTATTTTGGTTTGTGTTTTCTAATTGTCACTATCACTTGACATTCTCTGCCTTAAAGATCTAGCAAAAATCTCTAACACCAAAACTGAAATCTCTGTCATTAACTCTAAAATAAATTTTTCTTGGAAACACTTTTGACAGAGAGTTCTCCTACAAGTTTTTACTTCTTTTTGCCCATCTTTACACACTTCTGCCTCTCTTTCCTAGCTTGTATATTTTTCTCTGTTAACTTCTTCCCTCTTCCCCCAGTCTGACGTCTAGGTCTTGGAACACAGAGGCACTTCCTCCTCAAGTCAAGATAATGCTTCACTTCCTCTACCATAAACTGGTCTTAAAGAGAAACAATGTTCTGTTCCTTAGTTGAGCAAGTGAGAATTTCCATTTTACTCATGTTGTTTGTTTACCTAGTCTTTGAAGATCACACAAATGAGTATTTACATGAAGTCTTCTTCAGTCACTTAATAATTTATTTCTGTTAGGACCAGGAGGCCAAAGACTCAACCAATTTTGTGGAGAATCTCAATTTTCATGCATTAGTTTTTATCCTAAACCCAACTCTATCTCATTATTTTTTTTGGTCTGCTTTTCAGATTTTTAAAAGGAAAAGGTGAATCTTAGTATTCCTTCTTATTCATGCCTCCCTAAAGGACTGAATTAGATGAAAAGGATATATTAAACCAATCGGTTAAAATTGGATTATTTTGATAAGATATGGATTCCATTTTTCTTAGCATCCTTATGTCTGCATTTTTGGCTAATCTGAACTATAATACAAAGAATGAGCAATAAAGCTTCAAATCCAAGGGATTCTGGGCTCCCCAAATGCATCTTTCTCCACCAGCCTGACTGATTTGGGACAGTGGCTCTGGAAGGCAAAAGTCGCAAGCTCTACAACCAGACTTCTAATGAAAATTTTAGTTTCTATCACCAAGCAGTTATTAGAAGTTCATAGCAGTCCTTCGTGAGAGCTAACTGAACAGTGCTTAGATCCTGGCCCAAAGGTAAAAAATTAAACTTGCATAATCTTTGTGAGCTCTAATTCCACCAAATTGTGTAATTGGTAGATTTCTGAAGGAAGAGTGACTATACAGTCTGAAGCCAAGTAGAAGTTAGTAGCACCTCAGGGAAAGTTTCAGACTTTTAAAAATTGACATTCTCTTTGGAATGCTTCTTCTTAGTTTTTTTTATTTTCCCCTTGATTCTATTTTTATTGTGCCATTATACTGACTCATGTTTATAAAGGCAGCCAGGGACACATGAGGCCTATGGAGGAGAAACTAGAACTTCAGCCCAAATAACATTATTTCACAAAGCAACAGGGAAGTGAAAATAGTGCCGTTGAGCCCTTAAGTCTCCAGATTTGCTCCCTTAGTAGAAAGGCTTCTGGGGTAGAAATTTTCCATTTCTGTCTCCTACTGGCCACGTCAAACCCTCCTTTGGTTCCTGTCCCCATAGAGTAATATTCAAGCAATGTGTATATTGGATTATAGATTCAAGAGTTAGCTTTGTTTAAGCAACTTCTATTTACAGGCACCATTTACAGCAACAAATGGTATTCTTTGTAACTCTTCCCCTTGCTCTTTAATTCCTAGGGATGAAAAGAAAGATGTTGGAGGCTAATGAAAAAAAATCTTTCAAGATAAGTTTTAAATCTACAAGTCCGTCTACATTCATATTTAGTAGAAATCAATTAATTGGTTTTAAAGTTCAGAGAAGAGAGAAATCCTTTCTATCAACTTCCTTTGAGGAAGTACTGTGATGGTGTATGATGATGCAAGTTTTCTTTGGGGGGCTCATTATCAGAAATTCCCATCAAATGATGAGGTTAGGTGAGACTCTAATCCAGTGGATTTAAGTGCTTCATTGCCCAGACATCATGTCAAATCAATGTTATCGATCTCTTGGCTTTACTTTAAGGTCTTTTAAGGCAGTGCTTCTCAAACTTTGACATATATGGGAATCACCTGGGAATCTTGTTAAAAATCCACTTTCAATAGGTCTTGGTTGGGGTCTGACATTCTATATTTCTAACAACCTCCCAGCGGATGACAGTGCTGCTCAGATGCACAGGACTGCACTTTGAGCGGCCAGGTTTTAAACTTCCTGTGTTCTACATCTCAACGTGAGGCTTTTTTTTTTTAATAGGAAAAGTTTTTATTTGCAGCAGGCCTACTATGTGTGCCGTACTGACTAGGTTTCATTTAGGTCATTTAATCTTCAAAATACCCCTACAGATTAAGTATAATTATTATTTTTTAAATATTTATTTATTTATTTATTTGGTTGTGTCGGGTCTTAGTTGCAGCATGCGGGATCTTAGTTCCCCGACCAGGGATCGAACCCGAGCCCCCTACATTGGGAGCGTGGAGCCTTAACCACTGCACCACCAGGGGAGTCCCTAATTATTTTTTAAAATAAGGAAAGTTTGGCTTTCAGAGAAGTTAATTCTTTTACCCAAGGTCACACAGCTAGTAGGTGCCCGGGATTTGGACTCAGGTTTTTCTGACTCCAAAGCCAGAGCACAGTTCTTTATGTATTATACACTAGGTCCTGTGAAGAACACTTTGAGAGATGGGGAAGAGTTTCTACCCTTTAGAAGTCAACATTACAATGGCAGAAATTGGACATATACATACAAAGATTAATGGGAGCTTTTAAGTGTTGTGCAGGTATCAGAGAAATTAGACTATTGAGTTAAATAGTAGTAAAATTGGAAAGGAACAAATTAAACAACATATTTCTGTAAAAGTACTTTGGATTAACTCTCATTAATCTCTGTTGTGTTAAACTACAGAAATATTTCCAATAGAATTTTAAAACTAGCACTGGCATGCTTAATGGATATAAAGCATATTACAAGAGTTTAGAAAAGGAAGCTCTTGGTCATGGAGAGGTGGAGGAATTGAAGATACTGTCAAAGAAAAGAGATAGATCTTGGATACAGAATGAAGGCAAGGAGCACAGTTCATTTAGGGAAGGGGTATGAACAAAGGTGGATGGACAGTGGTTAATCATGGAGATCAAATGGACCTATTTGACTAGAGCAGAGAAGTCCTAATTTAGAGACTGTATCAGTTACAATTGCTGCATAACAAACCATACTGAAACTCTGTAGTTTAAGACAACAACCATTTATTTAGTTCACAGTTCCGTAGGAGGTTTCTACTGGTCTGGGCCAGGCAGGGCTGATGTCCTCTGGGATTACTCATGTGTCTGTGGTCAGTTGGAGAATCAGATGGGGGCCGACTGTCCCCAGGTGGCCTTGCTAACGTGTCCAGGGGTCGGCTAGGGCAGTGAAGGCAAATGGATCCTTGTCACTCATCATCAGCAGGTAGACAAGTGACAAGAACACCAAAACGGCAGGCCCTATTGAACCAGTGTTTCTGAAGACTGCTTGTGTAACATTTGCTAACATCCCATTGATCAAAGCATATCTCATTGATCAAAGCAAATCACATGGCCAACCCATATTCAAAAGATTCTACCTCTTGATAGAAGAAGAGAATTGTGGGCTTTCGAATACTGCCACTTATAGATAACAGTGAAGAGGAAGTTGGAACTATTCTGAGAGTTGAGGTTGAAGAGGAGAGAGGGGTCTCCAAGGTCACTGCATGGTCTCCACTTACATGATTATGTAATTCAATATCTTTTAAAATTTCTCATTTAAAAGATGTCTAAGGACTTCCCTGGTGGTGCAGTGGTTAAGAATCCACCTGCCAACACGGGACACGGGTTCGAGCCCTGGTCTGGGAGGATCCCACATGCCGCAGAGCAACTAAGCCTGTGCGCCACAACTACTGAGCCTGTGCTCTAGAGCCCTCAAGGCACAACTACTGAAGCCCACGCGCCGCAACTACTGAAGCCCGCTCACCTAGAACCCCTGCTCTGCAACAAGAGAAGCCACCGCAATGAGAAGCCCATGCACCGCAACGAAGAGTAGCCCCCGCTCGCTGCAACTAGAGAAAGCCCGCGCGCAGCAACGAAGACCTGATGCAGCCATAAATAAATAAATAAATAAATAAAGATGTCTATAAGCTAGCTGTTCATGGTTTAAAAATATAATAGTAGAGAGCTATAAAGGGAAAAGTTTCTTCCTGTAACCCCCTCATTTCCACTCCCCAGACGAACATAATGTTTTCACCTTGATGGTTATCTTTTCTGGACGAACTAAGTTTTTCTTAAAGGTTTTTACAAATTTTCAGTGTGAGCCTTGTTGAAAACAAGTTACATTGAAGAAATGTGCTGTATAAAATTATTAATATTTTTGTACCTTTGTAACATTGAGCTCGAGACAAATGATCACTACTATTACCAAGCATTTATTATGAGCCAGGCATTTAGCATTTAGCACATAAAAGTAAGGCTCGATCTCTGCCCTCACTCACTCATAGTTGAGGGATTTCTACATTTCTTTGACCAGGAAAAAGAATGACTGTGATGCTGCAGACAGTAAATTACTATTGAATGCTGGCAGTGTTTTTCTTCCTGTTTTACCCAAAGATAAAAAGTAGGAATTTGAGGGTGTATTCTCTCAGGCAAGTTTCACTTCTCCACTGTGATTCCCATAAACTACTTTCTGATCAGCACTCCAGAGTAATCCATTTGACCCCTTCTTGGATCTATTTGCCTTCTTACAATTCAGGAGGAAGTGAAATTGTTGTATTTACAAAGCTTTTATCCTAGGTCCAAGACAATCAAATCAAGAAAAACTGGTTCTTGCCAGTCCTCTGACTTAGGTCCCTCCAAACAAGTGGGCTGAGGAGTCAGCTGCCTATGTAAAATTCTCTCTCCCAACCCAAATGTACAAATTACTTCCTACAAAACTGAAACTTGAGTGGCCTGGGAGAAAAGGCCCTCCATATAAGAGTAATACCTTGTCAAATAATTAACTATATTGTCTTTATTCCTTTAAAATTTAAAGTCATTTCTGCGAGCAGAATCTCACAGGAATGGGTAATTTCCCAGGGGAAGTTTTAAAGTGTGTACTCCAAACTTCAGTGGGTTGAATTTGTTGAGTAATTAATGCCTTCGTTAGCAACTAACACCTTAGCTAGTCTACCATCAAAAATGAGGAGGCTGGGAAGAGAATGGTGCAGTGTTTCCCAAAGTTGTCTCATGTTAAGAATCATTGGAGATGCTTATTAAACAGATTTTCCAGCACTTTCCCCAGAGATTTGGTTCATTAGATCTAGGGAGGGGCCCGGGACATTTAACAACCATCTCAGATGGTACTTAGGATTGGACAGATTTAGAAAACAGTACACTAGGGCAATAATTTTCAACCCCGGATGTACATTAGTAAAACCTGGGAAGTTTGAAAATATACATGCATATTAATGTGTCCAGGCTCCAAACTCAGAAATTCTGATTTAAGTGAGCTGGGGTGGGGTCAGGCATTGGTATTTTTTAAAAGTTCCTCAGGTGATTCTAGTGTTCAGCTAGTCTAGTGTTCAGAAATCATGATCCCTAGCAGTACTCAAATTTTTCATGTCAGAATCCCAATGTGAGCAAAAATAAATAAATAATGTAAACTCTCATCATTTCTTTAAAAAAAAAAAAGGTACTGAATATAGTTCCCTGTGCTATACAGTAAATCATTGTTGCTTACCTAGTTTTTGTATAGTATTTTGTATTTGTTAATTCTATGCTCCTAATTTATCTCCCCCCTTTCCCATTCAGTACCCATAAGTTTGTTTTCTGTGCCTGTGAGTCTGTTTCTGTTTTGTATATAGATTCATTTGTATTATTTTTTAGACTCCACATATAAGTGCTATCATATTTTTTTAATTGCCCTACATTCTTTTTTTATAAATTTATTTATTTTTAAAAAATTTTTATTTTATTTTTGGCTGTATTGGGTCTTCGTTGCTGCACGCAGGCTTTCTCTAGTTGTGGCGAGCTACTCTTCGTTGCAGTGCGCAGGCTTCTCATCGCGGTGGCTTCTCTTGTTGCAGAGCACGGGCTCTAGGCGCGCGGGCTTCAGTAGTTGTGGTGCATGGGCTTAGTTGCTCTGCGGCATGTGGGATCTTCCCGGACCAGGGCTCGAACCCGTGTCCCTTGCGTCAGCAGGCGGATTCTTAACCGCTGTGCCACCGGGGAAGTCCTGTACCACATCTTCTTTATCCATTCATCTGTCTATGGACATTTAGGTTGTTTCCATGTCTTGGCTATTGTGAATAGTGGTTCTATGAGCATAGGGGTGCATGTATCTTTTTGAATTAGAGTTTTTGTCTGGATATATGCCCAGTAATGGGATTGCTGGATCATATGATAATTCTCTTTTTAGTTTTCTGAGGAACCTGCATACTGTTTTCCACAGTGGCTGCATCAACTTACATTCCCATATGGTAGCTCTGTTTTTAGTTTTATAAGGAACCTCCATACCGTTCTCCATAGTGGTCATACCAATTTGCATTCCCACCAACAGTGTAGGAGAGTTCCCTTTTCTCCACAGCCTCTCCAGCATTTATTGTTTGTAGATTTCTTGATGATGGCCATTCTGGCCCGTGTGAGGTGATAGCTCATTGTAGTTTTGATTTGCATTTCTCTGATAATTAGTGATGCTGAGCATCTTTTCATGTGCTTTTTGGCCATCTGTATGTCTTCTTTGGAGAAATCTCCACATTACCTCTTGTCTTTTTGATAATAGCCATTCTGACAGGTGTAAGGGAACATACTTTGAAGGTATCTTTTGCTCATTCACGATTTTCTTACGTCATGCACCGGTCATTTGAGAAAATACTGACCCATTAAGTTCTGTGGTCCTTCCAAATACTGGCACATTTCGTAATAGTGGATCAAGTTTTCAAAAATTTTAATTTTCATTTGAAAACTTGAATTTTGTCATTGTCATCATATACTGTCAGTTGTTTTCCTCGAGTGACAGACTCCATTCTTTTTCAAGAAAATATCTGCTAAAATTCCAAATGTGTATAGCCATAGTATGTCCATTGTTCTTTCAGGAAAAAATGGTGTTTCCTGAGACAAGCTGCTAGTTCAGCCCGCAACTCAATCACTCTAGTGCTTTTCCTGGAAGCATCAGTTCTACTTCAATATGTAGCCCAAGTGCTTTCTGCATACTTCACATTTCATTACAGAGAATATTTTTTAAACTGTACTCAAGGGTCAAGACTTAATAAAATTAAGTTCATTCATTTACGTATATGTTACTGAGACTAGAAGATCATGTGATGACGTGTTACTTATCTTATTTAAGACTCACAGTAACATTCACAAAGTAGATATCATTATTCCTGTTTTACAAATAAGAAAATTGAAACTCAGAAAGGTTAAATAATTTTCTAGATCAAGCAAGGACCAGGATTTAAAGATGCAAATCCAGATCTGCCTGATTTTAATCTTGTTCTTTTGCCACTACAACAAGTTATTTTCATTCTAGTGAACTATTTTAGGTTTAAATAACAGCTACGAAGACTCAATGAACACTTAATATATTCTAAAAACTGTTCTCAGAACTTTAAATGTATTGACTCATTTAATCCTGCCATCAGAGTCCATGTTAGCCCTATTTAGACAAGGAAACAGAGACACAGAGAGGTTACTTAGCTTTTAAGGACACAGAGCTAATAACTTCAGAGCTAGGATTTTAACCCAAGAAGACTGACTTCAAAACCATTTTGCTAAAATATCTCCTAATTAAAAACACTAATGAGAAAAACCTAAAATCATCCATCTATCTATCTATATATACACACATATATATTGTCATATATATGACTAGCATACTTGTAATTGTTTTTTTGAACTACTTAATACATGAAACAAATATTTTTGTCTATTTGCATATAAAATATCATGTGATAAAATGGTCTTGGTTTATTTGTTTCGTTTTCTCAAGGAGAGGCAAAAGCATGTGTGGAAGAACCTTCTTAAGTGTGTGGAAATTTAGGCAAGAAGTTAATTCACATAAGTCACTAAGAATAGAGTCCTAAAAGGAGCATAGTTCAGTTTACATTTCAGATTTTCAAGATCAGGATGTGGTGGCCGAGTCTGCAGATGGGAAAATGATGTGGTCTGTGTCATACTGAGCATATGACAGACACCCATCGAAGAGCACACCTGTTCCTGGAGAAGGCCAGGGCAGTGGAACAATCATTGGGTGTAACAATAGAACCATTTCCTTCACCATGTACCACCACAAGAATTAGTCATCTTGGGGTATATTTCCTTTTTCTAAAAATAATGGCCGTGGTATTGTTACTCAATCCGCTAGACTGGGTTTTTATGTTAACTCCCAAGACAAAAGCTCTTTTTCCTAAGTGGAACTCCATTTCTCCAGCCAATGGAAGACTCCTCATCTCAAGAGAAAGGTTATTCATTTTTACCTATGAAAAAGCATAAAAATGCAAACAGGCCGCGCCCCACTTGGTCCTTCCATGTGTGCTCAAGGAACTGCCTCCCTTGTCCCCTCCCCGTCACTTCCTGCGAACACTGCTGTCGGCTCTGACTCTACGTTCCTGCCACACTTCCATCTTTTCTCAGTCTCCCTTCCCCAAGTCCTGATTGCACCTTCTTGCCTTTCCCAGGTCAAATCAGGGTGGAGGGTCTCTGCAAGAAGAGAAGGGACTTTAGGGGCGGGGAAACCCTCCCTCAGGGGGCAGTAGCATCTACCAGCAAGAAAGTAGGGAAAAGAAGGTTGTGTTCTGTAACTAAGGACCCCAAACGCTTTAGCTGCCTCTCCTCCTTCTTTTTCTCCTCCCACTTGCCCTCTTCCCCCTAAGGGTTTCAGTCTCTGCTCATCACATGCAGAAGCTCCCTGGTGAGACAGATGAAAAAGGAAGAGACAACCAACCTGTCCTCTCCACAGGAACCTTCCTTTTCCCAGGCTCATTAACTCTCCCATGCCCACCGCAGCCACTCAGTTCCAAACCCAGTATGGGTTTCTCCTTCCTACGGCTTCCCACTCCCCATTATAGGCTCTATTTTGCAACCCTAGAATTCCACTTTCTGCCCAGAAGGACTCCACTGAGAGCTTGGAACTGGCAGGATCCGCTGTCCTATTTAGAGCTGTCAGGAACCTCTGAGGGCATTTCCCCTAGAAGGATTGCTACACCTAGTGGTTCTGATCTGTAGTTCTTTTAATGTAGACTCCACCTTCATTCCGCTTAAATAAGCTTTTCTGTGGTAGCCTGGGAACCTACCCACCTTTCTATCTTCTCATTATTTCTAGCTACTCAATATATTTTTTTAACACAGAGCCTGTCCTAAGAGCTATTTTAGCATTGTACAAAATAAAATCCCTACTTTTACACGAGACAAATATTTTGATCCAACTTGAGTGCTGCCAGTGGGGGTAAGCAGAAATCCCCAGCCCAAGAATTATAACACAAGTCTAGCCTGGGCCCCTCAGAAGGTTGGCAGAAGACCTGTTCCCTCAGAAAGCAGGGAGCAGTTCCCAAGACTTCCCACTTCTAGGCAAAGAACAGAGGATCTGTGAGAAGTGGAAGCTCCAGCACTATACCAGGAAAGGTACTGAATGAAGGTTCTGGGCCCCTGAGAGAGCATTAAAAGAGTCTCAGGAGAGGGGAGGTTGCTTTCTTCTTGGCATCTGTCCCAGCTTTGATAAAGAAGTCACCTCAAGCAGAGCCACACAAAACAGGTACAGAGTGGCCTTGAGAATCCCCTCGAGGGGATTATATCAGGGATCATATCAGGGCAGCCCTGCCGTGCGGAGGAGGATTGCAAGAGGCAAAACCAGCTAGGACAGCAACTGGGATAGATAGGCCACGAGGATGTGCTATGAAGCGTAAACTGGGGATTACAGCTAGGCAGAAATTTCTCCTTTACACATGCAAAGTAGAACAAAACCAGAGATTCTTTAAGATTTCAATAGTCCTTGCTCTTTTTTCTCCATAAATTTCACTTTCCCTCCTATCTCTAGTCACTCACCTCAGCCACTCCCATTCTCCAGCAGCCTCTCTTCCAAGCTAGAACTGGACAACTTCTTGCCCACCATTCCCCGGCCTCTGGCCGGTTCCCTACTGCCCACTCCATAGTTCCTGTTGTCTGCCTAACCCCCATTCTCTGTGCCTCCTTGTATTAGCAGTTTGGAGTATCATTCAAAGGGCATCAGCTTCTCTTTATTGCTTACTTGTCTTAATTGGTCCTACTCAAAAAAAGTTATCTTTGACTTTAATAGTTCTTGCCACCTAGCAAAAGTATTGAAATTTGCAGTGAACTGAAATGTAATAGATCTCTAAGATCTGTTGTAAGTAAACAAGGTGCTGAATGATGTTTGGGGTGAGCTACCATTTGTCTGGGGGAAAAATATATATGTATATATATATATACAGTTCTAAATACATACGTTATATCTGGGAAGGTATGGAAGAAGCTATATACCCTTTGGTGACTTTTGCAATTGATATTATGTACATGAATTACCTTTTGTACAAAAGAGAGTAAATCTTTAAAAAATAAAAGTGTAGTGTATAAGAAAAGTTATTTTCTACTCAATTATGTTATAAGCAAGATTATTAAGAAAAATATTTATCTACATCAGCATAGCCACCGAAAATTAAGAGTGGCTATCTTTAGAAGATATTATATGGGAAGATTTTTCCTCCCTCTCCCTTTTTGCTTATTTGAGGTTTCTGTCTTACAATGGATATGTTTTGCTGTATTTGAAAAATAATAGAGTAGAAAATAAAATGAGCCCTGTGAGGGCAGGGAGTGAATGGGAAATCTCGGTACTTTCCACTTAACTTTGTTGTGAACCTACATCAGCTCTAAAAAACAGTCTTTTAAAAACGACTGGAGGACTTCCCTGGTGGCGCAGTGGTTAAGAATCCGCCTGCCAATGCAGGGGACACGGGTTCGAGCCGTGGTCTGGGAAGATCCCACATGCCGCGGAGCCACTAATCCCGTATACGACAACTACTGAGCCTGCACTCTAGAGCCCGCGAGCCACAACTACTGAGGCCGCGTGCCTAGAGCCCGTGCTCCGCAACAAGAGAAGCCACCGCAGTGAGGAGCCCGCGCACCGCAATGAAGAGTAGGCCCTGCTCGCCGCAACTAGAGAAAGCCTGCGTGCAGCAACAAAAACCCAATGCAGCCAAAAGTAAATAAAATTTTTTTAAAAAGACTGGAATATTGCCATATATAAAAGACAAAATTATAGAAATTCAAGGAACAGGGGAAAAGCCAGGGAAAAACTATTTACAGAAATGTACATTAACATTTCCGTGTATATTTTCCTAATAGCTGCCCAGTTTGAAGCTAGAGCTATTTTCTTTCTTTTTTTTTTTTTTTTTGCGGTGCGCGGGCCTCTCACTGCTGTGGCCTCTCCCGTTGCGGAGCACAGGCTCCGGATGCGCAGGCTCAGCAGCCATGGCTCACGGGCCCAGCCGCTCTGCGGCATGTGAGATCTTCCCGGACCGGGGCACGAACCCGTGTCCCCTGCATCGGCAGGCGGACTCTCAACCACTGCGCCACCAGGGAAGCCCTATTTTCTATTATTTATTCATTCAATACTGTATACCGAGTGCCTCATTTGTTATTATAAATACGTACCCACAAGGCACAGCTTGTGTGTATCCAGACATCCTCAAACCTCTAAGAGATCCAAGACGTAAGAGCCCCCTCCTCAGGATAGTCTCAGCTCAGCATCACCTAGGACATCCCTTCCCAAGTCGCTAGTATACAGATATCTTCAGCCCATTGCCCAGAGTGGGACAAGTTCCAGTTTTAGGAACTGTGCCTTCTCCCCTCAAATGCACCTTGATCAAAGCACCTTGACCAAGAAATCAAGGATTCCAGCAGAGCCCCTTCTTAGTCTTCTGAAATAACTTGTCACTCCCACAACTAAGGCAACACTTGTCATTTCTGCATGCCTTCAACTGTGGCATTGTCATCTACCTCCTACATGCTATCTTTTCTTCTACATCATTCTTTCTTTATCTGTTCAGTCATTTGATCATTCACATTCTAAGTATTGTTTTTTACCTTATCCCCAGTGCTGGAGGGTAGGAGATAGCTCCTACCATCAAGCAACTTTCCCAGTTAGAGACTGCCAAGGTTGAGTCATAGTTTCAGCTCAGAATATCATACATACTTTAGTAGGAAAATTATTTTAAATGATGCTACTAGAGTAACTAGTTGTGGCCAGAAACGTTGAGGATGATTTAACAGGTGAATAAACACTGGAGCTGAGTCATGAAGAAGCAACCTCCAAGTACAATAGAAATTGGTAAAAGTATATTTCAAGGAGAGAGACCAGTATGAGTAAAGTTAAGGAGATCTAACAGCTGATGCACATTGAGGAAATAGTGAATAATTCACTGTACTTAGAGCACAGAGACCTAGAGGTTAGAGGGGAAGGATGAGGTTGGGGGTGAATGTGAAGGGAACAGAAGAAGAGCCAGGAAAGCAGGGGAGAGACCCCCACTGGGAAGGACCTAGCATGCCTTGTGAGCCATGACCCTGACCTTCACTTGAGCTGGCATTCAGGCTAAGCTGATACACTGATGAGTAAGAAAGGTCAGGAGGACTCTCTTTGTACAAATACACCTTTGGGTAATGAAAAGGACAGCTTGATATCTGTCCCAGATACAAGTTCCATGCTCCTGGACTCGTGACTTACCATTGGGAATATGGCATGCAGGCAGAAGCTGAGAAACTGGTTTTAAAAGGAAATGTTGACCCAGAGGCACAAGCAGGCCTGGGTCAATGCCCAGGAGATGAAATACAAGTGGGAGAGGGTAGATATTCTCCCCACTTCTGCATGTAAAAAGCACCTGGCTTTGGTATATTAAGGACTCGAGGGAACAAGATGGTATATTGATACCTCGAGGGTTTGTAGCATTAAGACCCTCAGAAGCAGCATAATTCTCATGGAGTGTGGCCGTCACCATCTGTGGTAGGGTGTCAACACCAACTTGAAGTGGCTTTGTGGGAAACATATCCACAAGAATACTGAAGAGGAAGAGCTTGAGATGACAAGTGATGAGCTTATGTGAGACCCCCAACCAAGACTCAGAACCTGGGCGTATGTTTAAGACTGTGGAAGGATGCTAGAGGCCTTGGCTATGCTGCAAAGGATGGGGCCCGTGCAATTTGAGGTACTGAGATAATGGATAGTGGAGCAGAGACAAGTCATCTCAGCTGAGGCCGCCTGAGCAACAGTCTGACCACTCTGAATAAGTGAAGATGTCCTAGACCACTCAGCCTCCAGCAGATCCTGACCAGAGAAGAGCAACTGCCCACCTGGTGCACAGAATCACAACAGATCAGAAATAATAAATGTTTGTTGCTTTAAACTACTGAGTGTTGACGTGGTTTGGTACACAGTAAAAACTGACTGATAAGGTCCCAAGATGAGAATTGGTGGGAAGGCTGCTTAAGTATGGTCGACAGCTTGGTCCAAGTCTCCAAATGTGGGAAGCATAAACCTGAATGACAAGGCTCCTTTGGAAGGATGGTGGAGGATTTGTATTGTGTCAACTCAGTGAAGCCGAAACTGTGTTTCCCAGAACTTCCTTCACTGCATAGTTCCACCTTAGCTGGGATCCTGAGACATCCTGCACATCTTTCAGAAGGTGGAAGTAGAATAGCAGTCATTTTCTCCTTAATTCAGAAGGTCAGAGTGGGACGTGAGGTACTGTTGCAGCTCCTGCATGCGTCACCTATCTGCTGGATCACGTGCTTGGCGTGTGGCAGCAGGAGGGCCCATAGCTCTTGCAGCTTCTGTCACATCCACCTCCAGCTTCTCTGACTCCCAGGCCAAGTGTGTATGTAACTATGCAAGAGGTACCAGCTTCTCCTTCGGGACACTCCATCATCAAGGTTGGTAGCTTAAAGGCTGTGAGGGACTGACAGTGGTTCCAGTCTGCCTTCCTGGGTTCCAACTCAGCCTCACAGCTTCCAGCTTATTCTTGTTTCTCCTACTTCGTGTTTGTTTCCTTCCCAAATGCCTACCTGAAGCCTTCAGGCTACAGCATCAACAGCCTCATGTAGATTTCTAAAATTAGCTCCCACAATTGGATAAGGCCAAATCTTTACAATAAATGTATACTATATATAACGTATAACGTACAGATGGTGTATAATATGCAAATTATAATGTTCAAATTATAGTATACAAATCATATGTGTATGTGTGTGTATGTAAAAAATCTAGTAGTTCTGCTTCTCTGACTGACCAACACAGAGAGCCTAAAAACTCTGGCCAGCCAAGATAAGTAGAAGGAACTTCTAGTGGCCTCCTTCCACAAGGAGCTGAAAATACCATAACCCTCGGGTAGAAAAAACTGAGATACTCATCAGTGCATCAGAAGAGAGGAAATCAGAAACAGAGGACAGAAGCAGTGGTGATGCTGTACTATCTAGGGTCTCACTACTAAGGGACCCTTCAGCTAAATAGCTCCCAGCCTCTTCGAACTTCCCTAAGTAGACATTGAAGAGAGGAGGGTATTCTAGAACAATGGAGGATTTGTTCAGACTGCAGCTGGATATCAGATGAAACAATCGACATGAAGTCCTTATAAGATTTGCTGAGAGATGTTCAACTTCACTGTAATCAGAGAAATGTAAAATGGAACTAAAAAGTGATTCCATTTTTTCCCTTACACAAAGGGTCACAGATATCTATAAAAAATGTAATTACACAAACCCTCTGACTGGGCAGTTTTACTCTTACGTATTTATCATACAGATATCTTCACATGTATGTGAAATGATGTATGTATAAGGATATCCACTGCAGCATTTTTTTATTATAGCAAGAGACTGGAAATTGCTTAAGTGTTCCCCAGTAAGGAATTGGATATATAAATACGGTTCATCTATATAGCAGAGCATAATGCATCTATTTAAAAGGATGAAGCTGCTGTATGTGTGCTAATACAAAACAGTCTTCAAGATATATTAAGTGAAAAAAAGAGCTTGCATAATGTGTGTGTAGTATGCTTCCCTGTGTGTGTGTGTGTGTGTGTGTGTGTGTGTGTGTGTGTTTTATATGCTAGAATGCTAGAACATCTCTGGAAGAATTCACATGAAACTGGGAATTTTGGTTACCTCCAGAGAAAAGAATTAGGTGCCTAGGGCACTTTTTACGCTTTTGTACAATATCTCTATATTACTTATTCCCCTTCCTCCAAAACTTAATTTTAAAAATTCTTGCAGGCTTGTTCCAAATATCGCTTGTCAAGAGATGGCGCTTAACCTTTTTCTGATGGCAAGAATGGCCTGAAGAACAATAATGACAATTATACCTAAGATTAAGCAAGCTAAATCCCAGATTTCCCCTGCAACAGAGATTCTGCTTAGGAGCTATTAGGAACATGTATAGGTAAGAAAAATGCATAGACCCAGGAGGGATGCCAAAGAGTGAGATACCCCAGAGAATAAGAGCTTTAGTGTGATGAGTGCATGATCAGTTTTAGGGATGGCATAGTGGCATAGGGAGGAAGATTGTTAGGAACGAGGAAGATATTTCTGTGCAGAAACCAATGGGGTTAAGAATAGTTGGTGTGTATTAGGGAGACTGAGAGAGAGGTAATCAAATCCTCATAACAAAAGGAGTTTGAGGATGCCACAAATATAATCAGGCAAAACTCCAAATATTGATAATTATGTATATGGGATACATCAAAAAATAGAAGGACTTTCTGTTTTGTTTTTTCAGTAGTTTCTTTGTAACCAAGAGAAGTGACAGGAACAGGCCTGAAACAGGCTCCCCTTTAGGTAAAGGACAAGAAATACTCCGTGGGCTAGTGAATTCCTGATGCTAAGATCCAGCTACGCAGGTAGAGGTAGAAAAGGCATGCCTCTTGGTATACAACCTGGACAGGCCCTCCAAAACCCCTTTAAAGTCCTGATGGTGGGCAACTGGGTGCATGAGCACCCAGATACCAATTGCCCTTTCTACTCAACCCAATAACCAGACAAAATATCCTAGTCATGAATGGCATTTTACAAGCATATGCATTTGAAATTTTGTTTGAATCCCTTGAAAATCGAGTAATCTCTCTTTACAAGCTGCAAAGTCTGTTCTTTTTAGGTGTTTAATAAGTTTTATTTGACAGTTGATAAATAACTTGTTTTAGATGTCAGAAATAATGATCTCATATTTATTTACAATTTTTACTTGTTTATTTCCAATATTTAAAAGTGCTTTCATAAATGCTTTGGTTGCCAGACAAACACAACTGTTTTGTTCTCAAATGTTTTTTCTCTGTGATAAATGTAGATTGAATGTTATTAGCTAATTATTACCTACTTGTACCTAATTTTGAAGGTATAAAGTGGCTTACCCAAAAGTCACACTGTCGGCCTATAGCTGGTTTCTATATTTGGTAATTTTTAAATTTGTCATCATCCTGTAAAAACATATGTACTCAACTGAAATATATTGGAAACTGAATTAGTTGGTATGCTAGTCAGGGTTCTCCAGATAAACAGAATAAATAGAGACAGAGAGAGAGAATTTCTGCATATTTTAAGGAATTTCCTCATACGATTGCAGGGGCTAGAAAGTCCTAAATCTGCAGGGAAAACTCACAGGCTGGCGAATCCAGCAAAAAGTTAATGTCTTGAGTCCAAAAGCCGTCTGGAGGCAGAATTCCTTCCTCTCAGGTGGACCTCACTCTTTTCTCTTAAGGCCCTCAACTGATTGGATGAGGCCCACCCACATTATGGAGAGTAATCTGCTTCACTCAAAGTCTACTTATTTAAATGTTTATTTCATCTGAAAAATACCTTTACAGCACCATCTAAAGTGGTATTTGGCCAAGCAGCTGGGCACCATAGCCTAGTCAAAGTGACACATAAAATCAACCGTCACAGGATTTGGAATGGCTGTGTGTGACTCATATCCGAAATTAACAATGACTTAAGCAAGATAGCTTTCAAGTCAGCAGTCAAATGCAGCAGTCCAGAGCTCATATAGTGACTCTACAATCATTAAGGGTCCAAGCCCATTAGAGTTTGTTGCTCCACTATCCTCAATACATAGCTTCTGCCTCATGTCCAAAGATGACTGCTTTAGCCTCAACTATCATAATTTCGTTCAAGTTTGTGGAAGAGGGGGAAACGGAGGGGAAGAGCATCCACCTCACTTTAAAGACACTTTTGGGGAAGTTTCACATGTATTACACACATGGTCTAGAATTGAGTTACATAAGCACAGTTACAGTGGAGGCTGAGAAATATTTTTATTTGGGTATTTATTTATCTGGCTAAAATTCAGGGAATCAGAACTTTGAACTTCATGGAAGAAAAAGAATGGATAGATATTGGGAAGAGGCCTACCAAGTACAGATTACTACACTGAACAACTGAAGGGATGCTATTTCAATCATGGTCTACACCATAAATTATTCAGGCTACCCATATGTGAATGTGAAATAGTGAGTAGCACATAAAAGTAGACGTAGTCTATGTTTGGTTGAAAGGACTATACGAATCAAGGGGCACCAGTCATATCACAGTATGCCATGGGTCTTTCTTAATTTCTACTCTACTCAGTGTGAAGGTAAGTGATGACCACGTGAAAGTAGGCACTGCATGTATGGTGGGGTGCGATGCACAACTGAAGGAGGGCCATTTATATTCTACTCTATTCCACAGATCTTTCTGGACTCTATATGCTCAGTGTGGAGGTAAGAGATGGCCACATAAAAGAAGACTTATCCTATATTCAGTGTGAGCACTGCACACCCAGAGGATGCCATTCACATCACAGTCCACGCCAGGTTTCTTTCAGGACTCCTAGTATGCTCAAAGTGGAGGTAAGTACTCATAGATGCACTGTGCAACTCAATTGGTATCATTTACATTCCAGTATATATCATGTAAGTTTCTGGACTCCTCATATGGTCAATGTGGCGTTAGTAATGATCTCATCAAATATGGGTGCACTCCACAACTTAAGGGGTTCTATTCACGTTACGGTCTATGCCATGAGTCTTTCTGGATTTCTCATATGTTCAATGTGGAAGTGTTGGCCATATGGAGTTAGATTGTGCCATGTATATTGGGTGCACTGCCAAATACAAGTGGTGCCACTCATATCCTAGTCTGTGCCACGGATCTTTCTAGTCTCCTCATATGCTCTCAGTATGGAGGTAAATCATGGCCACATGAAAACAAATTTATCCTTGTACATTTGGACACAGTGTATGACTAAAGAATTGCCATTCGCTGTCTGGTAAATTCCATAGTTATTTCTGGACTGCTCATATGCTAATGTGGAGGTAAGTGATGATCATGTGAGTTTAGACTTATTTCACTTACAGTTGGATATACTGTACGACTCAAGGACTGACAGCCACATTCTAGTATATGTCACAGATCCTTGTGGATTGTTCATGTAGTTAATGTTGAGGTTAATGATGGCCTTATGAAATTAGGCTTTTTGCATATACTGTTGAGTGCACTGCACAAGTTAAGCAGTGCCAATCACATGATGAGCTCTGAACCCATAGGCTTAATGGGGGGGTAAATGCCACATCCAAATAGATTTACTGTGTGTAAATTTTGGTGCACTACAAAACGTAAAGATGTCAGCCACATCCTAATTTGTGACATAGATCTTTCTGGACTCCTCATATGCTCAGTGAAGAAGTAAATGATTTCCACAGTAAAGAAGGATTATGCAAAATGCAAATCAAAACCACAATGACATATCACCTTACATCTGTTAGAATGGCTGTTATCAAAAGACAAGAAAAATAAGTATTGGCAAAGATGTGGAGAAAAGGGAACCCTTGTGCACTTGGTAGGAATATAAATTGATGCAGCCATGAATTTCCTTAGAAAATTAAAAATATAACTACCATATGATCCAGCAATTCCACTTCTGGGTATTTATCTAAAGTACTTCTAGGTACTAATTCGAAAACATACACGCACCCGTGTGTTCACTGCAGCATTTTTTTTTAACAATAGCCAAGATGTGGAAACTATCTGAATGCCCATCACTGAATGGATAAAGGAAATGTGATATATGTATACAGTGGCATATTATTAAGCCATGAAAAAGAATGGAGTCTTGAAATGGCATGGATGGACCTCAAGGGCTAAGTGAAAATAAATAAGACAGAAAAAGATAAACATCATATGATCTCACTTGTATGTAGAATTTAAAAAATTAATCTCATGAGTATAGAGAACAGACCAGTGGTTGTCTGAGATGGGGATAGGCATGGGGGTGCGCAAAATGGGTGAAGGGAGTCGAACGGTGCAAAGTTCCACTTTTAAAAAAATTTTATTTATTTATTTTTGGCTGTGTTGGGTCTTCATTGCTGCGCGTGGCCTT
This sequence comes from Lagenorhynchus albirostris, assembly GCF_949774975.1. Taxonomy (NCBI): domain Eukaryota; kingdom Metazoa; phylum Chordata; class Mammalia; order Artiodactyla; family Delphinidae; genus Lagenorhynchus; species Lagenorhynchus albirostris. The sequence continues at coordinate 105,633,102 of NC_083116.1, read as the reverse complement.
TGTCTAGTTGCGGCAAATGGGGGCTACTCTTCATTGTGGTGCATGTGCTTCTCATGGCAGTGGCTTCTCTTGTTGTGGAGCACAGGCTCTAGGCGTACGGGCTTCAGTAGTTGTGGCACATGGGCTCAGCAGTTGTGGCTCGTGGGCTCTAGAGTGCAGGCTCAGTAGTTGTGGTGCACGGGCTTAGTTGCTCCGTGGCATGTGGGATCTTCCTGGACCAGGGATCAAACCCCTGTCCCTTGCACTGGCAGGCGGATTCTCAACCACTGTGCCACCAGGGAAGCCCTACTCGTCATTCTTGACTCCACACATGCTCAGTGTAGAGGTAGGTGATTGCCATATTAAAGTATATTTATTCCATGTACATTTGGGGCACTGTACAACTAAAGGAGTGCAATTAACATGCTAATGTTAGCCATGAATCTTTCATGATACTTTGTGTATTCAGTGTGGTAGTAAATTCAGTGTGGTAGTAAGTGGTGACTACATGAAGGTAGAAAAAAAATCCATATACAGACGAGTGAACTGCACAACTCTAAGAGTGCCAGTCACATCCCAGTCTATGCTATGGTTCATTCTGGATTTCTCCACGCTCAGTGTGGAGGTTAGTGAAGGACACGTGAAAGTAGACGTATTCTGTGTCCTGTTGAGTGCACTGCACAACTCTATGGAGGCGGTTTACTTCACAGTCTAGACCATATATCTTTCTGGGTTACTTATATCCTCAGTGTAGTGGTAATTAATGGGCACATGGAGGTGGATTTATTCCATGCTCAGTCAGGTGCACTGCATAACTCAATGAGTGCCATTCCCATCACATTCTAAATCATAAATTTTCTGGATTCCTCATATGCTCAATGTAGAAATAAATGATAGTCCTGTGAATGTAGACTTATCTCATGCGTGCTTGGGTAGGCTACACAGCTCAAGGAAAGCCATTACCATCAGTCTATATCATGGAATTTTCTGGACTCCACATATGTTCATGTGGAGGTAAGTGATGGCCTCGTGAAAGTAGGTTTACACCATATATGGTTGTGTGCATTGAGCAACACTAGCATGAACCTGAGTACACAACTCCAGTGGCATAAATCACATTGTCATCTCTATCCTGTATTTCTGGGCTTAAGAAGAAATACCAGATAAATAAGTATATAGAAAAATGGTAACACTCCAATTTTTTACCAGATTTGTAGAATAAATGTTTTCCATATGAAAACATTTCAAAAATTTCCAAATAATTTAATCCCTTATGAATTAAAATCACAGGTGTTGCTATGTTTGATGGAAATTATTCTAAATAAATTACTAATTCCTTTAACAGACAGCCTTAAATGTAAATTGTTTTTGATGAATTGGTATCATCATAGTAATCATGTGTCATTACTCTGTGCTGTAAAAGGATGTCCTTGGGGGTTACTAACCAAACCTCAAATAATGGTTTGGAGGCTCTCTCCTGTCAGCTTTCTGTAGTCTCCTTTTTCCACCTCTCCAACCTGAAGTTAGTTCAGATTGGCACTCCATTTGTCATGTAGTCTTTGCAATCCTTTCCATCCTTTCTGTTTCAGGATTCTACTCTGTAAAATGATCGGATACTCTCTCAAATGTGCCTTTCCACCCTTGGTCTCTATGAGAAGACCCTTCTCTGTCTGCAAAGTTTTCTCCCCTTCACTTCAGGGACCAAGTACATACTTATTACCTAGCTTGCTCCTGTCACATACAAACCCACTTCTCTCTGTCCTGTGTGCCTTGTCTGAACCCCCTTCACTTGCCAGGTAGTTAGGCTGTTTTTGCACTACTGGTGAATGGATGTGGTAGATTGTTTGCAAAGATGACCGCGAAATTTACTCCTACCCCTGAATGCATACCTTTTGCAATGTAACTCTTGACATACTTTTTGCAATGTAGCTGTTCCTTCCATCAAGAGGTGGAGTTTATTTTCTCACCCCTTGAATCTGGGATGGACTTATGACTTGCTTTAGGCAATAGAATACAGCAGAAATTATGCCACGCCAGTTCCAAGCTAGCCCTCAGGAGACTTGAAGCTTCTGTTCTCACCTCTTGGGATGCTGAAGCAGACATGTGGGGAATCCCAGGCTAACTTCTTTGATGATGAGGTCCAAGGGAAAGCAAGGCCCAGTTGACAGCCACTGTCAACTACTAGAAATGTGAATGAGACTGTGTGAGACCATCCAGCCATAGGCAACCCCCAGATGACTAGCCGCATGCACGACCAAAAGCAAGAACAGCAAAAGAATTATCCAGCTGATCCAGATTGCTGACACAAGCCCAAGTTGCTGACACACCAAATAGTGAGGAAATAAAATGGTCATGGTTTTAAATGAACATACTCCACTTTAAGGGTGGTTTGTTATACAGGAAAACTTACACACTGGATTTACCGGCTGAGTTGCACCATTGATCATGGGGCCTCATCTCAATAATTTCAGCGAATACTTTTCAGCATCTATTCTTCTTTAGGCCCTGTGCTAGGCATGGGAAAAGAGCTGGAGGTCCCTAGGGTCAGGGATCTCCTGGTGTCATGTGGAAGTAAGATCCTAAACAGGTAATAACAATTATGACAAATGTAAGAAAAGAAGAAATACAGGTGATTTGGAGTGGATAATGAGAGGGAACCTGACCTAATCCTGATCAGGCAGGGCCTCCCCAGGAAATGACTTTTCAGCTGAGACTAGAATAAGATGCAGTTTGCCAGGCTGAGACTTGGGAGTGAAGAAACTGAGCAGGAATAACTACATGTTTATAGGCTCAGAGTTGAGAGGAAATACGGTGTGTTCGAGGAATGAACAAAGCCCATGTTGGATGGGGCCTCAAGAGGAAACAAAGGAGACTGTGGTTTAAGACAAAATCATCCCCAGAGGACCAAGGTCACCAAATCCCAGTAACCTACTTCCATTTGTTATTTTCTCAGGAAAATCAGAAATTTTCATCTATTTGAAAATACAAAGATGACCACAAAACACTCCCTTGAAAACATTCCCAGTGTTCTGGTTTTAATCTGAGGCAAAAATATAATTTCTGAAGCCCTCGCCGTGTGTTAGGCACACTACTAAGCCCTTTACATGTTTTTATGCCTTCTATTCATTTTCATGGCCCCATGAATTAGATACTAGTCATATTCCATTTATAAAAAATGAGGAAACTGAGGCAAAATTACACAGCTGGTAAGTAATAAAGCCAAGATTTAGGGCTTCCCCGGTGGCGCAGTGGTTAAGAATCTGCCTGCCAATGCAGGGGACACGGGTTCGAGCCCTGGTCTGGGATGATCCCACACGCCATGGAGCAACTAAGCCCGTGCGCCACAACTACTGAGCCTGCGTGCCACAACTACTGAGCCCACGTGCCTAGAGCCCGTGCTCTGCAACAAGAGAAGCCACCGCAATGAGAAGCCCGCGCACTGCAACGAAGAGGAGCCCCCGCTCGCCGCAACTAGAGAAAAACCCGCGCGCAGCAACGAAGACCCAACGCAGCCAAAAATAAATAAATAAAATAAATTAATTTATTTTTTTAAAAAAGCCAAGATTTAAATTTAGGTCAATCTGAAACTAGAGCTCAAAGTATGCTCTCTTGTTAATACCGCTTTAAACTATGTTGTCTTTCTACTAATGGTCTTTTGAGCAGAGAAATTTAGCTGCTCCACAAATATTAAGTGTTGAAGAAATGGGAAGTCCATTGAAGGAAAATATGAGTCATAAGATCTCAGACTGACATAGGCAACTGTCATGCATATAAACTGCTGTATTAATTAATGTGCTCTGGTAGCTGAGATTTCATTCCATTCAAAGGAGATGAAATTTAAAATAAAAAACAATGATTGTTGCCTACACCTGGATCTGTACCCAATAAAATGATCAAGTATGACTGAAGCACAAAGAGTTCACATACCTCTCAGAAGGAGCTCGTTTACATCGTAAAAAGTGAGTTGCTACAGACATTGAAAGAGATGTGTCTAGAGGAAAGCATCATAGTAGTGGCTTGTTCCTACTGGGCCTGGGTCTTCAAGCAGATCCTGATATGGTATATCAAGGCCTTTTTAAAAGCACCGTTATGTGAATTAATCAATAGATCACTGAAAAGTTAAACAAAGTCCCTAGGAAACTAAAAGGAATACTCTAGGACAGTGGCCCCACAGCTAAATTAGGCCAATATAATTCTTTAAGTTCTAGCTTTTAGGCCACTCTAATTTGTCTATAAATGCAGTATCGAATTGCTGACAAGTTAAGGAGACATGGTCTTCACCCACAAGCTTCTGTTTATAAACACCGAGTATGTCTGGAACCACTTCTTTTGCTAGCGAGGTTTAATTCTGCCTTGCAATTTAAGGAGAAGTAAGAATTGTAATAGTTGGAATGTATTCTCAAAGCTGAAGTATTCCTGAACTTGTGGGACAATCAGTAACAAGTATACCTATCTTAAAAGTTGTGGATGAGCAATTCTATGAATATTGAATGTCTTTTTAACCCGTAAGAAGACACCAGCATTGATTTTTGGAGGGCCTAGGTTCAATTTAAAGGATTTCAGCATGAGGTACACCAATTGTTATAAAGGTTTTTTTTCTTATTTTACTTTCACTGTGTTTCCCCATTCCTGTGTGTGTGTGTGTGTGTGTGTGTGTGTATACATACCAACAACACCCTCTCTTAGAATAGAAATATAAATAAATAATATCAATGAAAGAAGTGTTATTTCTGCTTTCCCTATAAAATATGTTTAATTTGTTGTTCCAATAAAAGAGTTAGCAAAACTGTCAAAGTCTGACTTCCTCAAACCTGAAGATGTCTCCTCCTGAGCATTGAATTTCCATTTCCATTTACTCTCTTCCTGAGTGTTTTCTGTCATTTCTTAGTATGGAAAAATACACCTTATTTTGGCTTGTAATCAAAAAGAGGTATTTTTTTAATCACAATTCCTTCAAAGTTTATGTTAATAATGCAGCATTTGGACTTCTGCTTCTAGCCAAGATGGAGTAACAAGGTCTAGATTTACAAGGACAGAGTTAGGAAACAACAATTTTCAAAACACTGGACATTAGGTAATGAAGAACAATAATCCCTGAGACAGGAAACATACTAGGTAACCTCTATGATTGCCCCAGAAAATTGAATCCAACAATATATAAAAAGGATAACACATCATGATCAAGTGGGGTTCACCCAAGAATGCAAGGTTGGTTTAACATTCAAAAATTAATGAGTAAAAACTCTCAACAAATTAGGAATAGAAGGGAATATCCACAACCTAATAAAATGCATCTAAGAGAAACCTACAGCTAACCTCATAGTTAATGGTGAACAGTAAAAAACTAAAAGCTTTTCTTCTAAGATCAGGAACAAGGCAAGGATATCCACTCTCACCAGTTCTATTCAAAATTGTATTGGAGGTTGTAGCCAGTGCAAGAGGGAAAGAAAAAGAAATGAAAGGCATCCACATTGGATGGGAAGAATAAAACTGTCTTTATTCAAAAATAAAGTACTTTTCTCTGTAAAAAAAAAAAAAAGAAGCATATAGAATTACAAGGTACACTAATAAGTGAGTTTAGCAAGTTGCATAATACAAGCTCAATACACAAAAATCACTTGTACTTCTATATACTAGCAATGAAAAATTAAATATTGAACTTCCCTGATAGCGCAATGGTTAGGAATCCACCTGCCATTTCAGGGGACATGGGTTCGAGCCCTGGTCTGGGAAGATCCCACATGCCGTGGAGCAACTAAGCCCATGCACCACAACTACTGAGCCTGCACTCCAGAGCCTGCACGCCACAACTACTGAAGCCCACGTGCCAGAACTACTGAAGCCCACGTACCTAGAGCCCGTGCTCCACAACAAGAGAAGCCATCGCAATGAGAAGCCCGTGCACTGCAACGAAGAGTAGCCCCCGCTCGTCACAACTAGAGAAAGCCCGTGCACAGCAACAAAGACCCAGTGTAGCCAAAAATAAATAAATAAATAAAATCAATTAAAAATTAAAAGTTTTTTTTAAATGTTTAAAAAAAGAAAAATTAAAATTATAAAAATAATATCTATAGGGGCAACTATACAAAATACCTAGGAATGAATCTGACCAAAAAATGTCTGATACCAGTCCATGGAAAACTACAAAAATGCAAAAACATTGCTGAGAGAAATTAAAGATGACCTAAATAAAAGGAGAGATATGCCATGTTCATGGCTTGGAAGACTCAGTATTCTGAAGATGTCAATTCAAAGCAACCCAATTAAAATTCCAGCATGATTATTTGTAAATCTTAACAAGATAATTCTAAAACGTACATGGAAATGCAAATAACCTAGAATACCCAAAACAACTTTCAAAAACAGGAGAAAAGTTGGAGGACTTATAATCACTTGACCTCAAGAGTTACTATAAAATTGCAGTTGGTATTAGTGTAAAGATTCATAAATAGATCAATTGATCAGAATAGGGAATCCTAAACAGACCCACACCCACACGGTCTATTGATTTTTGACAAAGGTGCAATGACAATTCAACACAGAAAGATGAGTTTATTCAACACATTGTGCTGGAACAGTTGGATATCCATGTGTAAAAAAGTAAACGTCAATCCATACCTCACATCATATACAAAAATGAACTAAAAATGGATAAGATACATAAATGTAAAACCGATAACCATAAATTGTCTAGAAAACCATGAAAGAAAATCTCTGTGACATTGAGTTAGGCAATGATTTCTTATATATGACGCTAAAACCATGGTATATAAAAGAAATGATAAATTAGACTTCAACAAAATTAAGAACTTCTGCTCTTCAAAAAAAATAGTGTTAAGAGAATAAAAAGACAAGCCACATATTGGGAGAAAATATATGCAAATTACATATATGATAAACAGTATTCAGAATATATAAAGAACTCTCAAATCTCAATAATATGAAAACAACCCAATTTAAAAATCGGCAAAAAACTTGAATAGATACTGCACCAAAGAAGATAAATGGATGTCAAACAAGCACATAAACAGATGATCAACGTCATTAGCTCAATGAAATGCAAGTTAAAATTATAATGAGCTACTACTACACACCTATTAGAATGTCCAAAATTAAAATGACCATACCAAGTTTTGGTGAGGATGTGGAGCAGCTAGAGCTTTCACACATTTCTGGTGGAAATGTAAAATGGTACAGTCACTTCAGAAGACATTTTTACAGTTTATCAAATAGTTAAACATACACCAACCATATAATTCAACTATTTCATTTCTAGTTGTTTGCCCAATGAAAGAGGAATAAAAGCATATATCCACACAAAGACTTGTATATAGACGTCATACTTTACAGTTATACTGGTAATAACCAAAAACTAGAAATATCCTAGTTATTCAACAAGTGAATGAATTAAAAGATTGTCATGTATCATGCAATGGAATATTACTAAACAATAAAAAGGAATGCACTAGTGATACGTACAACAACCTGGATGAATCTCAAAGTAATTTTTCTGTGTTTAAAAAAAGCCAAACAGAAATGAGTACACACCGTATGATTCCATTTACATAAAACTCTAAAATATACAAACTAATCAATAGCAACAAAAAATACATCAGTGATTGCCTGGAGAGATAAGATGGAGGGTCCAGGAGAGAAGAATTACAAAGGGGCATGAAGAAGCTTTTGGGAGTAAAATGTTCATTATCTTGATTGTGGTGATGAATTCATGAGTGTGTACCTATGTCAGAACACATCAAATTGTACACTTTAAGTATGTGAACTTCATTACATGTCAGTTATAGCTCAATAAAGCCATTAAAAATAACAAAATTTTTCTTCTGCAGTAAATTAGCTTGTATTCTAAAAGATGTTCAGTTGCATTTGGTGCTTTGGCATCAGTGCAAAAGACTCAGAAGTAATGAACAGAATGAGAGACATGGTCAAAGACCAGCTGCCTTGTGGGTTAAAAGAATGTAAAAATAACTTCAACCAACTGAAAAGTTAGTACGAAAAGGGGAAGCAGTTTTAGAAATAAATGGTAATCATTCCTCATTTTATAAATTATTTCTAAATATATTTTGTTAGTAGCCTGTTTTATTCCTTAAGTTGAAATTTTTTTAATTTAAAATTTAAAAGATACATAAACACACACACAACATGTCAAGGAGGAAAGAGATTGCAGTCATTGTGACCAGTTATTATCAAATAATGTGGCATGTTTTGTAACGTAAAGTAAAGCTGAGAGAAGGCAAATGTTCTTTTAAGGTAATAAAACAGAAGTGTTACTTCCCAATAAATAAAGGTCCAGTATGTATTAGAGAGAAAACTGGATTTCTCTTATAGGCCTTTGTCTTTTGTCTCTTATAGACAGACTTCTGGGAGAAAATTAATTTTTGTGAAGGCAGGATGTGTTTGATTTTAAATTCTTTAGCAGATCAGCTAGAGCTCATCATTCTTCATGTCCCCCTTCTCTATGGCCCTGTTCCAACAATAGAGACCACCAGAGTCTGAGCTTATCTGCCTTAGAGCAGTGGTAACTAGAAGGAAAAGAAGGGCATATTGAAATTAGGGGTACCTCAAGCTACAAGATCTGCAAAGCTCCAGAAGAGACTAATGGGTGCTGTGACTTAATTATTTCTACTGGGGAATTTGGCAAATACTTAGGGCAAAGCCTATCTCCTGCCCTACGCTTTACACCAAAGGAGAAGAATAAAGAGAGAGAAATGGTTTGGGAAACATACCAGTCTGAGTCAAATCAGGAAAGAAGAAGCACACAGAGGAAGTTTGATATAAAGAATTATTAATGAGAAGTGACATCAGTAAGATAGGAGAATAGGAGATCCCAGCCCTCATATCAATACATGCATCATGGAAATCCCAGAAAGAGAAGAAGAAGAGAAAGGGGCAGAAAGCTTATTAAAGGAAATAATGACTGAAAACTTCCCAAATCTGGGGAGGAAAATGGACATCCAGATTCATGAAACCCAAAGGATTCGAACAGGTTGAACCTAAAGAGGTCTATACCACTACACATTATAATTACAGGCATACCTTATTTTATTGTGCTTCGCTTTATTGTGCTTCACAGACATTGCTTTTTTTTTTTTTTTTAACAAATTGAAGTTTTGTGGCAACCCTGCATAGAGCAAGTCTACCAGTGCCATTTTTCAACAGCATTTCCTCACTTTGTGTCTCTGTATCACATTTTGGTCATTGTCACAATATTTCAAACTTTATTATTTTATTTGTTATGGTGATCTGTGATCAGTGTTCTTTGATGTTACTATTGCAAAAAGATTACAACTTGCTGAAGGCTCAGATGATGGTTTTAGCAATAAGGTGTTTTTAATTAAGGTGTGTACTTTTTTTTTAGACATAATGCTATTGTACACTTAACAGATACAGTATAGTGTAAACATAACTTTTTTTTTTTTTTTTTTGGCCACACCGTGTGGCTTGTGGGATCTTAGTTCCCTGACCAGGGGTTGAACCCATGCCCCCTGCAGTGGATGCGTGGAGTTGTAACCACTGAACCACCAGGGAATTCCCGTAACTTTTCTTTAAATTGACATATAGTTGATTTACAATGTTGTGTTAATTTATGGTGTATAGCAAAGTGATTCAGATATATATGTCTGTGTGTGTGTGTGTGTGTGTGTGTGTATTCTTTTCCATTATGGTTTATCGCAGGATATTGAATAGAGTTCCCTGTGCTATACAGTAGTACCTTGTTGTTTATCTATTTTATGTACAGTAGCTTGTATCTGCTAATCCTAAACTCCTAATTTATCCCTCCTCCCCTTTCCTCTTTGGTAACCGTAAGTTTGTTTTCTATGTCTGTGAGTCTGTTTCTGTTTTGTAAATAAGTTCATTTGTATCATGTTTTAGATTTTACATATAAGTAATATCATATGGTATTTGTATTTCTCTTTCTGACTTCATTTAGTATAATAACCTCTAGGTCCATCCATATTGCTGCAAATGATATTATTTCATTCTTTTTTACGGTTGAGTAGTATTCCATTGTGTGTGTGTGTGTGCGTGCACGCACACGTGCACACATGCACCACATTTTCTTTATTTATTCATCTGTTGATGGGCATTTAGGTTGCTTCATGTCTTGGCTATTGTAAATAGTGCTGCTACTAACACTGGGGTGTGCATATATCTTTTCGAATGAGAGTTTTCTCCAGATATTTACCCAGGAGTGGTATTACTGGCAACTCTATTTTTAGCTTTTTAAGGAAAGTCCTTAACTGTTTTCCATAGTGGCTACACCTATTTACAATCCCACCAACAGTATAGGAGGGTTCCCTTTTCTCCACCCCCTCTCCAGCATTTGTTATTTGTAGACTTTTTAATGATGGCCATTCTGACCGGTGTGAGGTGATACCTCATTGTAGTTTTGGTTTGCATTTCTCTAATAATTAGCGATATTGAGCATTTTTTCATGTGCCTCTTGGCCATCTGTATGTCTTCTTTAGAGAAATGTCTATTTAGGTCTTCTGCCCATTTTTGGATTGGGTTGTTTTTTTGATATTGAGTCATATGAGCTGTTTGTATATTTTGGAAATTAAGCCCTTGTCAGTCGCATCATTTGCAAATATTTTCTCCCCATCCATAGGTTGTCTTTTCATTTTGTTGATGGTTTCCTTCGCTGTACTAAAGCTTTGAAGTTGGATTAGGTCCCATTTGTTTACTTTTGCTCTTATTTCTGTTGCCTTGGGAGACTGACCTAAGGAAACATTGATATGATTTCTTTCGGAGAATGTTTTGTCTATGTTCTCTTCTAAGAGTTTTATGGTATCATGTCTTATATTTAAGTCTTTAAGCCATTTTGAGTTTATTTTTGTGTATGGTGTGAGGGTGTGTTCTAATTTCATTGATTTATATGTAGCTGTCCAGTTTTCCCAGCACCCCTTGCTTAAGACACTATCTTTTCTCCATTGTATATTCTTGCCTCCTTTGTCAAAAATTAATTGACCATAGGTGTGTGGGTTTATTTCTGTACTCTCTATTCTGTTCCATTGATCCATATGTCTGTTTTTGTGCTAATACCACACTGTTTTGATTACTGCAGCTTTCTAGTATTGTCTGAAGTCTGGGAGGGTTATGCCTCCTACTTCGTTCTTTTTCCTCAGTATTGCTTTGGCAATTCTGGGTCTTTTATGGTTCCAGAGAAATTTTAGGATTATTTGTTCTAGTTCTGTGAAAAAAATCAGGGGTAATTTGATAGGAATCACATTAAATCTGTAGATTGTTTTGGGTAGCATGACCATTTTAACAATATTAATTCTTCCAGTCGAAGAGCATGGGCTATCTTTCCACTTCCTTGAATCATCTTCAGTTTCCTTTATCAATATTTTATAGTTCTCAGCATATAAGTCTTTCACCTCCTTGTTCAGGTTTATTCCTAAGTATTTTATTATTTTTTGAAGTGATTTTAAAAGGGATTGGTTTTTTTTTTACATTACCTTTCTGATATCTCATTGTTAGTGTAAAGAAATGCAACAGATTTCTGTATGTTAATCTTGTATCCTGCTACCTTGCTGAATTTGTTTATCAGTTCTAGTTGGTTTTGTGTGTAACTGTAACTTTTGTATGTACTGGGAAAGTAAAAAGTGTGTGACTTGCTTTATTGTGATATTCAATTTATTGTGGTGCTCTGGAATCAAACCCACAGTACCTCCAAGGTATGCCAATAAACTGTCAAAAGTTAGAGATAAAGAGGATCTTGAAAGCAGCAAGAGAAAAGTAACTCATTACATGCAAGGGGACTCCCATAAAACTAGCAGTAGATTTCTCAGCAGAAACCTTGCAGTCCAGGAAAGAGTGGGATTATATATTCAAAGTGCTCAAAGAAAATAACTACAAACCAGTAATACTAACTGTGCCTGACAAAACTGTCCTTTAAAAGTCAAGGAAAGAGGAACTTCCCTGGTGGTTCAGTGGGTAAGACTCTGCGCTCCCAATGCAGGGGGTCCGGGTTTGATTCCTGGTCGAGGAACTAGATCCTACATGCATGCCACAGCTATGAGCCTGCATGCCACAACTGAGACCCAGCACAGACTAAATAAATAAATAAGTAAATATTTTTTTGAAAGTCAAGGAAAGATAAAACTTTCCAGACAAACAAAAACAGAGAATTCTTCACCACTAGACATGCTTTACAAGAAGTGCTAAAGGGAGTCCTTCAAATTGAAATGAAAGGACACTGAACAACACCACAAAAGCATATAAATGTATAAATCTCACTGGTAAAAGTAGATATATAGGCAAATATAGAATAATGTGATACTGTAATAGTGGTGCATAGAACACATTTAACCCTGGTGTTAAAAGCCAAAGGCATTAAGAATAAACATAAGCACAAAAATTTGTTAGTAGATACATGATATAAAAAGAAGTAAATACTGGTATTAATAACATAAAGGAGGTGGAACTAATATGTAGAAATGTCATATGCAATTGAAGTTAAGTTATTAATTTAAAATAAGAGTAGTATAACTATAAGAAGTTCTATTCAAGCCTCACGATAACCACACAAAAAAACTACAGTAGAAGTAAAAAAGATGATCAAAAATAATCAAAATGTATTACTACAAAGAAAATCAAATCACAAAGGAAGACAGCAAAAGAGGAAGAGAGGAACAAAAGCACTACAAAGCAGAAAGAAAATAATGGAAAAAACGGCAATAGTAAGTCATACCTGTCAATAATTACTTTAAATATAAATAGATTAAAGCCATTAATCAAAAGATACAGAGTGATTGAATGTATAAAGAAAAAACCTATCTGTCTGCAGGACTCTCAACCACTGCGCCACCAGGGAAGCCCGAGCTAGTTTCTTTTTAAAAAATAAACAAAAGTGACAAACCTTTAGCTAGACTAACTAAAAAAAGAGAGAGAGAAGACACAATCAGAAATGAAAGAGGAGACACTAAAACTGATAACACAGAAATACTAAGGATCGGGCTTCCCTGGTGGTGCAGTGGTTGAGAGTCTGCCTGCCGATGCAGGGGGCACGGGTTCGTGCCCCGGTCCAGGAAGATTCCCACATGCCGTGGAGCGGCTGGGCCCATGAGCCGTGGCCGCTGAGCCTGCACGTCCGGAGCCTGTGCTCTGCAACGGGAGAGGCCACAACAGTGAGAGGCCCGCGTACCACAAAAAAAAAAAAAAAAAATACTAAGGATCATAAAAAAGTACTATGAACAGTTACATGCCAACAAAATAGGTAACGTTTAAGAATTGGATAAATTCCTAGAAACATACAACCTACCAAGACTGAATCATGAAGAAATAAAAATCAGAATAGACCAATCACTAATAAGGAGATTGAATCAATAATAAAATACCTCCCAAGAAAATCCGGGGACCAGATGGTTTCACAGGTGAATTCTATAAAATATGTAAAGGAGAATTAACACCAATATTTCTTAAACTCTTCCAAAAAAGAAAAGAAGAGGAAATACTTCCAAACTCATTTTATGAGACCAGCATCATCCCAATACCAGACAAAGACACCACAAGAAAAGAAGTCTACAGGCCAATTTCCCTGATGAACATAGATGCAATAATCCTCATCAAAATACTAGCAAACTGGGCTTCCCTGGTGGCGCAGTGGTTGAGAGTCCGCCTGCCGATGCAGGGGACGTGGGTTCGTGCCCCGGTCCGGGAAGATCCCACATGCCACGGAGCGGCTGGGCCCGTGAGCCATGGCCGCTGAGCCTGCGCGTCTGGAGCCTGTGCTCCACAACACGGGAGAGGCCACAACAGTGAGAGGTCCGTGTACCGCAAAAAAAAAAAAAAAAAAAAAAACTAGCAAACTGAATTCAACAGCACAATAAAAGGATCATACACCATGACCAAGTGGGATGCAAGGGTGACTCAACATATATAAATCAATCAATGTGATATATCACATTGACAGAATGAAGGATAAAAATCACATGATAATCTCAATAGAAGTAGAAAAAGCATTTGACAAAATTCCACACCCTTTTCATGATTAAAAATAATCTCAATAAATAAGATAAAGAAGGAATTTACTTCAAAACAATAAAGGCCATATTTGAAAAGTTCACAGCTAACATCATACTCAATGGTGAAAAAATGAAAGATTTTCCTCTAAGATCTGGAACAAGGCAAGGGTGCCCACTCTCAACACTTCTATTCAAGATAGTACTGGAAGTCCTAGGCAGGGCAATTAGGCAAGAACAATAAATAAACGGGATCCAAACAGGAGAGAAAGAAGTAAAATTGCCTCTGTTTGCAGATGGCATGATCTTATATGTAGAAAACCCTAAAGACTCCCCACATGCCCAAAAAAATCTGTTAGAACTAATAAATTCATTCAAGTTACAGGATATAAAGTCAACATTTTAAACACCAGCAACAAACTATCCAAAAAGGAAATTAAGAAAACAATCTCATTTACAGTAGCATCAAGAAGAATAAAGTACTTGGGGATGAACTCAACCAAGGAGATGGAACACTTGTACACTGAAAACTGTAAGACATTCATGAAAAATATTAGACACAAATAAATGAAAAGAAATGCTATGTTCATTGATTGGAAGAATTTTTGTTAAAATATCCATACTACCCAAAGTGATCCACAGATTCAGTGCAATCCCTATCAAAATCTGCATGGCACTTTTTATAGAAATAGAACAATTCTAAAATTTATGTGGAACCACAAAAGATCACGAATAGCCAAAGCCCTTTTGAACAAAAAGAACAAAGCTGAAGGCATAACACTTACTGATTTAAAAATATGTTATGAAGCTACATTAATCAAAACAGTATGGTCATAACATAAAGATAGACATATAGACCAGTGGAACCAAATTGCTTGGAAATAAACCTACACATATATAATCAAATAATCTTTGACAAGGGTGCCAAGAATACACAATGGGGAAAAGATAGCCCCTTCAATAAATGATGTTAGATATCCACATACAAAATAATGAAGTCGGACCCTTATCTTACACCATACACAAAAATTAACTCAAAATAGATTAAAGACTTAAAAGTAAGACCTGAAACCATAGACTCCTAGAAGAAAACAAAGAGGAAAAGCTTCTTGACATTGGTCTTGGTGACGATTTATTTGATATGACACCAAAAGTTCAAGCAACAAAAACAGAAATAGACAAATGGGGCTACATCAAATTAAGAAGATTCTGCACAGCAAAGGAAACCATCAACAAAAGGAAGAACAACCTACAGAATGGCAAAAAATATTTGTAAACCATATATTTGATAAAGGGTTAATATACAAAATATATGGGGAATTCCTATAACCCAATAGCAAAAACAAAAGAAAACAAAACACAATTTTTTAAATAGGCAAAGGGACTGTATAGACATTTCTTCAAAAAACACATACAAATGGCCAACAAGTATATGAAAATGTGTTTAATCACTAATCATCAGGGAAATTCAAATCAAAATCTCAGTGAAATATTACCTCACACTTGTTAGGATGGCTATTATCAAAAAAACAAAAGATAACAAGTGGCAAAGGTGTGGGGAAAAGGGAACATTTGTGCATTATTCGTGGGAATGTAGATTCGTACAGCCTCTATGGAAAACAGTATGGATGTTCCTCAAAAGTAGAACTACCATATGATCCAGCAGACCCACTTCTGGATATATGTCCAAAAGAATGGAAATCAGATCTCAAAGATATATCTGCACTCCCATGTTCATTGTAGCATTATTCACAAGAGCCAAGAAATGGAAATAACCTAAATGTCCATTTATGTATGAACGGATAAAAAAGGTATGCATTGACAATGGAATATTATCCAGCCTTAAAAAGAAGGAAATCTGTCATTTGTGACAACATGGATGAACCTGCAGGACATTATGGTAAGTGAAATAAGACAGACACAGAAGGCCAAACACTACATGATATCACTTATATGAGAAATCTAAAATAGTAAACTCATAGAAGCAGAGAGTATACTGGTGGTTGCCAAAGGCTGGGGGAGAGAGAGAATAGAGAGGTATTAGTCAAAGGGTACAAATTGTCAGTTATGCAAAATAATAAGTCCTAGACATCTATTGTACGGCATAGTGCCTATTATTAACAATACTCCATTGTATACTAAGAAGATAGGTTTTATGTTTAGTGTTCTTATAATATAAGTCAATAAATAAAGAGGGCAGGAGGAAACTGTTGGAAGTGATTGGCATAGATTGTGGTGATGGTTTCATGGGTTTATAATTATCTCTAAACTCATCAAGTCGTATACATTAAATATTTACAGCTTTTTATATGTCAGTCATACTTCAGTAAAGTGGGTTTTCTTTTTTAAACATCTTTATTGGGGTATAATTGCTTTGCAATGGTGTGTTAGTTTCTGCTTTATAACAAAGTGAATCAGTTATACATATACATATGTTCCCATATCTCTTCCCTCTTGCGTCTCCCTCCCTCCCACCCTCCCTGTCCCACCCCTCCAGGCGGTCACAAAGCACCGAGCCGATATCAAGTGGGTTTTTTTTTAATGAGCAAAGAATACAAAGAGGCATTTCACAGAGAAAGAAATAAAAATGCCTAATTAAATTTTTTAAAGTATCACAGGAAGTTGGGGTAATAAGGGATTGCTTAGTAAAAGGTAAAGAGAACTCTACAGAATCTAGGAATAGAAGATGTAGAAGCGGCCACCACTCCTAGACCCAATCCAGAGCTTGCTAAGAAGTCATGGCCATGACTCACTGGATGACAGAAGTCACTGTGTTGTCATGTCAGCAGAACTTGCTGGAAACCCACTCTGGGAATCTTCTTGGATTCCTGGGAAGCTGGTCACAGGGAGGTGTCTCACAAGAGTCACTCTGCTATAAAACCACTGCAGATGGGAAGCTTCTGGACAGTAGGTGCTGCTGGATTCTGTGCACTGTGGGAGCTGGGCGCTGGAGAAGTTACCCGCACTGGGGCCACCCAGCATCCTGAAGGAGCTTGCTGAGCAAGCACATCAGACCATGAACCAAAATCCTTTCCTCCCGCAGTGTCTCTCCAGCTCCTTCTACTGATAACGCTTCACATTGTGTAACTGGCAAAGGAAGATCTTAAAAAGTCCAGACCCATTTTCCCATAGCAGGGGAAAAGGGTGTATTTAAACCTTAGAGTCAGTGTATCAATAACTGGCACAGAAAATGAGAAAGGAGGAGCAGAGGAGTCAGTGAGCAAGGTGATGAAGGCCTAAGGAAATGTCCGCACAGCACACCTCCCACGTACACACCATGTTCTGAGGAACAGGGAACCGAGTGCACTGGTCCTCCTCAGCCCTCCACCCATAAGGTTTTGAGTCAGCTACTAGCTCTCTACAGGTAAGAACAGTTTAGCATTTGCTCTGGGCCCTGTGTGCCTTCCCTTCAGAAAACTATGGTATCTCAGGCCGGAAGAAGTATCCTCATCCTCCAGGCTCTTCAACTCTCACTGGCTATATTTACAAGGTGGTTTACTAGGAGCCCAGGAGCATTTACCCAGAGATGGTGGCTTGAACAGACTAACAGTATATTCATTTCCCCAGCTTAACCTTCCCCAGCAGGCAACCAAAAAGAAAAGGAAGGGTAACGTAAGAAACATTTATGAAGTGTTCTTTATCACATACTGTAGTGGGCACTTTTATTACATTATATGTATATGTGTGCATTTATGTACATACATTTTACAGAAGAGGCATCTGAAAATTAATGACTTGCCCATGTGGCAGAGCTATGACTTCAACTCATACCTTCTGACTCCAGTTCCAGAGTTCACTAATCCGTGTAGAACACTGGCTCCCCATAAATATCACTGAGATGACTTGCTGACAAGACATAGCTGAGTGCATTCTTTTTTTTTTTAACATCTTTATTGGAGTATAATTGCTTTACAATGGTGTGTTAGTTTCTGCTTTATAACAAAGTGAATCAGTTATACATATACATATATCCCCACATCTCTTCCCTCTTGCGTCTCCCTCCCTCCCACCCTCCCTATCCCACCCCTCTAGGTGGTCACAAAGCACCGAGCTGATGTCCCTGTGCCATGCGGCTGCTTTGAGTGTATTCTTACTGCAGTAAAAAAGAGCAACCTTGGCAGAATCTTAGGTGGGGAGGGGAAAATCAGTATATTTATGAGATTTGGAAGTCTGGATTAAGGAAGGCCTTTTGATGAGGAGTCTTGGTTAGGATTAGGTAAGAATTGTGGTATATGGTAACACAGTTTTAGGATTGGTGGACATAGCAAGGTGAGGATTTTCAGGGCAAGGAATTGAAAGTCTGGGCATGTAATGTGTCTTTCAGAAAGTTCCCAGAATGAGCGATACTTATTTGCAAATATTATCTTCTTGGGCAAGAGTCTGCTGAGATAGTAAATTATGGTGATGAAGACAGTGGAGTATGGAGGAATAAAGTCACATTAATGATTGTGGACAGTAAGCTGTGCGGGTAGATGGTTTTGGTTGTCGTCCATAAGGAGTTTTTTCTTTTTCTCTTTTTCTTCTTGGTGAGCGAGCATGATATGTGGCAAATTATTCTGTTATTGATCATTAACCAATTTATACATTAAAACTAGTCTTAGCACAATAACTAACTCTTACATAGTACTTTATATGTGTCCTTCATATACTAGGTCATTTAATCATCATAACAATTCTATGAGGTAGGTGCTATTTTCATCCACATTTTATAGATGGTAAAGTGATGCACAGAGAGGTTAAGTAATTTACTCCAAGTCACAGTTCAGTAGACAGCTGAGCTGGGATTTGAACCCAGGCCAAAAGGATTTTAGAGTCCTTTCTTGGGAACTAATTAGTATACTAATTATTCCACACTAGGGTTTTACAGCTACCACTCCCTCAATTCATGTGCAATTCATATAATTCAGATCAAAGAGGTGATTCAGATCAATCCACTGCTCAAGGTCATTCAGTTAATAAGTTATGGCCTTAAAACGAAGTTTCTGGACTTCCCCACCCCCACTTGGTCTTCTATAACTACCTCTTAATTTCCAAAGAACAATTAACGTCCTTAAATATTGCCCAACAAAGACTAAATACACAAAAAATTTAGTTCATTATTAAGTTAGATTTTTTTGCAAGTTAGAGCACTGACTAAACTTTGATTCCTGCTATAAAATGGAATTAGAAATAGACACAGTTTTCATGTTCTCGTAGCTTTGAAGTGGCTTCACTAAATGACTTTCATTAAAAGAGGTGACTGAAAGTAATATTTTATTTAAAACAAATATTCAACTCTTATAATAGAAATGTAAACAAAGCAATGATTTGTGATTTCTCAGTATGTATTTCCTTGCTGAAAGGACCTATAGTCAGGATAAGCACAGTGCAAACTTAAGATTTATAACATAAGGACATGCAGACAGGAAAGATAAGCCATTACATAAACCTTTTTCGGAAAAGAAGAAAAAAGCATGGCACCATTAAATTTATGGTGCTAACTCAGGAAATAAAGCTTTATAAAAGTCATGTGGTTGACCTTCTTTAGATTTTAGCAAAATGAAAACTCTTTTGTCTTTTACTTGATGTGCCCTTTGTTCTGGATTCCAAACTCAGTGAGCAAATTGATATACAGTCACTCTTTGAGTTAAGGGGAAAAAAAGATAGATGTGCAACTTACAGACCATTGCCATTGAAGATATTACCTTTCTTTGCTGTGCATTTCACAAACAGATTACATAACATTTTCAGATTATGTCATCAACAGCAGCAACGTATTTAAGTAACATATGCTAAATACACAGGGTACTTGGCTTTTTAATAAGTGTAGTTTGAAGTGGGCTTTGTTGCTTCCCGTCTTTCCTCTTGGTGGGTAGAGTGGAAGGAGATGGGAGAGAGAGGCAGGGGTGGCAGGAATGTTACTGTAGGCCTGCTTGAAGAAAGGCAAGCATGTGCTCCCTATTCATCCCCCTACCCAACGCACACAGCCACATTGCATAAAGAGCCCTTTGCAGATGAAAGAAGCTCTTTATGTATTGCCTTGAAAATGACACAATAATTGTGTGTCTCTCAGATGCCTTTCCCTGGATTCACATGCCCAATGCCATGCATGACTTCCACACCTTCTCCCGCTCCAACCCCTCCTCAACCCCCATTCTCCTGACATGGTTTCCTTGGGAACCAACCACCGTGGAGGCTGTCACCTGGTTTCTAATATTTCTCACCTTTAAACCCGGATAAAAAGAATAGTACAAGTGAATATTTGCTGAGAGCCAGCTATAGCCCCACACCTTTACCTAATACCGGGTAGAGCAAATTCAGGAAGTGCCTTCCCAAACAGGAGATTCTAATCCTGCCTTTTGCCACCCATGAGGGATTCTATTTGGACAGCCATCTCAGCCTTGAAGTTTTGCCCATCCTTCTGCAATGCAACTAGTCAGCATTTTATCTCCACTTTAAAGAGTAAAACTTTTGGAACTGGAAGTTCAAAGAACTGCACTTAAGTTCTGGCTTAGTTCCCTCATAACCTTCCTAACCCATATCACCTCTCTAGGTAGATCACTCTTGTTCATGATTAATCTCCCCCATTTTGATACATATTACCTCCATTTCAGATGGTGATTTTTTTTTAAACCTCATTTTCAAATTCTCAATTGGACACTACTAGTGCCACAAAATCAGAAGGGAAGATTAAACTTGGGGGTTGGGGGCAGGATTATATATAATTGTTCACGAAAATGTGCACCTGGGACCTTAGAAAAGAATCGATGTTCCTAAACAGTATGATTTTAATTACAGAAGCAATTTCTCTTATTATCCACAAATTAACGTTTACTCCTGAACTTTGCATAGGGTTTCTATTTCAAGCCAAATTGTATTTTCCTTTTCTTTTCCCACCTAAACCTCTAGAGTAAATTTTGTGTATGTGTGTCTGTGGGTGTGTCACGCATGTGCACCTCAAATAAGTATTGCTAACTTATATCTTTTGTCAGTGAAGAGTGATGATGATAAGTGTGTTTTAGCAAGGGCTTTTGTGAGTGGTGGAACTTTCTCAGGAAGTGTGACAAGAGCAGAGTACTGTGGCAGCGTATTTTCACACTAAGAACGTGGTTGTGTTGGTGGGTGAAGGACTCCACAAAAGGGCAAAAGCACTGATGCAGACATAGGGCCAACAAATACATCTCAAAATAAAAGGAAGGAAGAAAAGGTAAAGGAATTAAACAATTGGGAGTCCTGTTTGCTTCCCAGGTTCAACTCAAGTACCAAACTAGCATAACAAGTTTTCCTTTAGGCTACACTAGACAGAGGCACTGTCAGTGTGAGATTATAAAAGCACATTCAGCCTCTATAACTTACTAGCATTCCAACCCCTCTGGCTCACGTTGGGAGCATCCCTCTGTAGTCCCAGAAGTGGCCAGTGTCCTCATGTCTTGTGGTAGTCCGAATACTGGTCCCCCCAAAATGTCCATGTTGTAATCCCTTGAGCCATCCCATGTTCTAATCTCGTGGCAAAGGGGATTTATGGTTGCAAACTGAATTAAGGTTGCTAATCAGCTAACCTTATGATAGGGAAAATTTCCTAGATTATTCAGTGGGCCCAATGTAATCGTAAGGGTTCTTAAATATGGAAGAAGGGGACTGTCAGAGTGACGCAATATGAGAAAGACTAGACTGGCCATTGCCTACTTTGAAGATAGCCTGAGCCAAGTAATGCAAGCAGCCTCGAGAAGCTGGAAAAGGCAAGAAAAGGGATTCTCCCCTGGATCTTCCAGGAAGAGAGCAGCCTTAACAGCACCTTGACTTATGCTCAGTGAGAGCCATTTGGGACTCTTGACCTCAGAACTGTAAAATAATAAATGTATGTTGCTTTAAGCCACTAAGTTTATGGTAATTTGTTACAGAAGCAATAGGAAACTAATACAGGTCCCATATGGCTTCTTGGTGATATTTTTAATATTTTTTAAAATATAAAATATAAAAAATATTTTAATATTTTTTACTTTATCGGATTTTTATTTTTTAAAAAGTTTCCTGTTCTTCCTCACTAATCCTGCCCATCCAAGGTTATAATGTAATAGTTATCCTTCCCCAGGTTTTTTTCAGTGAGAAATTTCACTTTTGCAACTTGCTTTTTTCATATAAAATTCCATGGACATTTTTCCAGGTACTTTCATATGGATGTAACTCAAATATAAAAGTTAAAATATTTATTCTTTTTATCAGGGAAATATAAAGAAAAATATACAGAAAAGTATAAAGTTAAAACAAGAAACATAAAGAAAAAAATATTGACCCATGACTCCACAACTTACATAAACTCTGCTGACAATTCCAAAATATCAGTAATAGATGTAAAGGAGTAGAAAATCCATACCGTACAGATGGGACAAGATGTTAAGTAAAAGATTTCCTTTTTCTGTTCTTCTATATCCCTTTCTCCAAAGGCAACTACTATTCAAAGTTTCTTGTGTTCTCTTCTAGAATTCATACATATGTGTGTATGTGTGTATGTTTGTATATGTGTGTGTGTGTATATGTATGTTCCATACACATCAGGGACCATTCATGATTGTGTACCTTTTTTTCTCTTAATAATTTATCTTATGGAGTTTTCCCAGATTGACACACAAAATCTCATTTTTAGTGGGTATATCATACTCCATCTGAAGGATGTTCCCAGTCTATTTCACCCGTTTCCAATTAATCAATGCTTTCGTGATTTCTTTTTTCCTATACAATAATGTTGTAATGAACATCCTTTTGAAAACACTTGGAAGAACTTTTCCAAGTGTATTTCTAGGTTAAATTCCTAGCAGTGGGATTTCTGGATGAAAAGAGCGTTTAAATGATTGGTAGTTCTTGCCAAATTGCCCTCTAGAAGTCACTGCTATGGATTGACACTCCCTCCAACACAATATGAGAATGTCTGTTTCTCTAAACTCTCACCATCACTAGATATCATAATATATTTTAATTTATTACTAATCTTAGATACATAGCATTTTATTATTTCAATTTTAATTTCTTTATGCACAAGGTTGGGGTAATAATACTTTTGACATTGAGTTACTCTGATAGATAATGTGCTTATTTGGAGGTATGACAAATGTGTTTATAAGAAAATAAGTAATACTTGTATATAGTCTAAATATTAATTTGCAACTGACAAGCTGTGTCACTTTGAGGCATCCCTTAATCTCCCTGGGCCTCAGTGTCCTCATTCTCAAAATGACAAGGTTTAACTAGATAATCTCTAAGAGTATACCTAGTTCCAAGTCTACAAATAGAGTTGATAAGGGCTTCCCTGGTGGCGCAGTGGTTAAGAGTCCGCCTGCCGATGCAGGGGACGTGGGTTCATGTCTCGGTCCGGGAAGATCCCACATGCCGCGGAGCGGCTGGGCCCGTGAGCCATGGCTGCTGAGCCTGCGCGTCCGGAGCCTGTGCTCCCCAACGGGAGAGGCCACAACAGTGACAGACCCGCGTACCACAAAAAAAAAAGAGTTGATAAAAGAAAAAAGGATCAATGGGTATCACAATTATAAATAATAAATGTCTTAGTCCATTTGGGCTGCTATAACAAAATCATAGACTGAGTGGCTTATAAACAATGAACATTTATTATTTCTCACAGTTCTGGAGGCTGGGAAGTCCAAGATCAAAGCACCAGCAGATGTGGTGTCTGGTGAGAGCCTCCTTCCTAGTTTATATAGCCGTCTTCTCACTATAACCTTACACAGCAGAAGGGACAAGGGAGGTCTCTGGGAACTTTTATAAGGGCTGAGCCCTCATGACCTTATCATCTCCCAGAGACCCTACTTCCAAACACTATCACATTGGGGATTAGG
Source organism: Lagenorhynchus albirostris (assembly GCF_949774975.1). Classification (NCBI taxonomy): domain Eukaryota; kingdom Metazoa; phylum Chordata; class Mammalia; order Artiodactyla; family Delphinidae; genus Lagenorhynchus; species Lagenorhynchus albirostris. Next base: position 105,609,320 of record NC_083116.1, on the reverse strand, counting down.
TTTCAACAGACCAATTTTGGAGGACACAAAAATTCAGTCTATAGCAGTAAATAAACCACGATTTGTAGATGTAAAAAAAATTTTTAAGATAATAATAATCCACAGCCCCAAAGAAAAATTTTATCTCTTTTAATGTATTTTCATATTTTTATGTCTATACGTGGTATAAAATAAAGTCAAACCAAAATAATTAAATGAGAGGGGAAATCTTCATTTAAAAATTATTTGTTATGGGACTTCCCTGGTGGCATAGTGGTTAGGAATCCACCTGCCAATGAAGGGGACAGGGGATCAATCCCTGGTCCGGGAAGATCCCACAGGCCGCAGAGCTTAACTAAGCCGGCGAACCACAACTACTGAAGCCCACGCACCTAGAGCCCGTGTTCTGCAACAAGAGAAGCCACCGCAATGAGAAGCCCACGCACCACAACAAAGAGTAGCCCCCACTCACCGCGCACAGCAATGAAGACCCAACGCAGACATACATACATACATACATTAAATAAATAAAATTTGTTATTTAGCAACAGGGTCCCTTCCAACCCTACTGCTTATACTATAAATTTTATAAGGCTGGCGTCAACATCTGTACATTGTTTGTTTTACTTAGCAGTATGTTATATATTTATTTACATATATTTATATGGTCCAAACATTTGTCATTTCTAATGGGAATATTAATCCATTGCCCAAACAGATCACAGTTTGCCTAGTAATTTCTCCACAGTATTTCAGATACTTCCCAGTTTTGCCTGGAATATGATATACAAATGTAAACGTCTTTCTACAAGATGGTCTTTTTCTTTTCTTTTGAAGTATTTCTTTGGGAAAGATTGTACACATTCTGTCAGCACTGTATAAGAATATCTTTTTTCCCCATAACCCTGTCAAGCAATGGCCTATTTAACTTGATTTATTTTTTACTAATTATAGTTACAATGATACCTTATAGTGCTCTAATTCACAAAATTTTAAATTCTTCTGGGAGCTTAACTTTTAAATAACATTTGGGGCTTCCCTGGTGGCACAGTGGTTAAGAATCTGCCTGCCAATGCAGGGGAAACGGGTTCAAGTCCTGGTCCGGGAAGATCCCACATGCCGCAGAGCAACTAAGCCCGTGCACCACAACTACTGAGCCTGCGCTCTAGAGCTCGCAAGCCACAACTACTGAACACACGTGCTGCAAGTACTGAAGCCCATGCGCCTAGAGCCCATGCTCCACAACAAGAGAAGCCACCACAGTGAGAAGCCCACGCACCTCAACAAAGAGTCGCCGCTGCTCACTGCAACTAGAGAAAGCCCACGCGCAGCAACAAAGACCCAACACAGCCAAAAATAAACAAAGTAAATAAATTAAAAAATAAATAAACATTTGATTACTACATATACTTTTTCTTATGCAACTGTACATTCATATTCTTTGACCCTGCTACCATTAGAAAGCAGTTATTGCCTTTATAAACCAGTATCTCTCTTACTTACATACTTTGGATCCGAAATTTTTATTCCTACATATCAAGTACAAATATCTTTCTCACTCAGTTGTTTCCATTTTATTATTGATTGTGTGGGAAAACATTTCATTTCTTATTTTATCCATTTTATTGTAGATATTTTTATTAGTTTAATTATCCAGAGATTATCTCCCTTTCACAACCAATTTAAGGTTTATGATTCTATTTTCTTCTGGCTTTGGTCATAGATGGCTTTTTAAAATTTAACTCTAATTTGAAATATATTTAGGATATGATATTACTATAAATTAATTTTTCTTCATATTCCTATCCATTTTCTTCAGCACATTTATTAGTGATTCATTTTTATTACTTTGTGTAACTTGACTTGCCATATATTGCCATCTTAAAATGTTTTTAGTCTGTTTTTTATATCTATTCTACTTCATCATTCTATTTTCTGTACTTAAGATAGTACCAGAAAATTGTGACAGTCATTTAAAAGTTTAGCAGAGCAAATCCTACACTTTAATCTTTTTTTGTAAAAACATTGCTTGCTTGAATGTTTTTCCATAAAAAGTTTATAGATAATTAAGTTCTGTTAAGTAGTCTGCTGGAATCACCATATAATCAGTTAACGTTTTCTAGTTTACACAGCATTTTCCCATCAATTATCTCATTTGAGCTTCATACCAACCTTGGGAGGCAGGTCAAGTTCCAGATTTGTGTCTTCAGAGATGAACACATGTAAGAAGTTAGCCCAAAGGTCACTCAGCTATAACTGCTGGAAGTAAGTCTCAAACTCCAATCTAGAACTCTTTCCACCTCCTTGTTGTATTGCATCAGAAAACAGTGAAATGCCGATTTTTTCTTTGTTATTATTATTCCTTAACTGTTATTTCCTTCAGATCAATAAAAATTCATGAAGGGTCACATAGTACAGGGAAAAGCACAAAAATCCTGGCACAGTCATTTATTACTCTTGTGCTAATAAGCAAGGCTTAAACTCTTTGAGCTTTGTTTTCCTACTTGTAAAATTGGAATACTACTTGTCTACTTTGCGAGATTTCAGTGATGAAATGGCATCACACATATGAAAATCCTAAAGAAATGTTACCCGGCAGAATCATCAAATTTCTCAGAATCTAATTTTTTTTTTTTTTTTTTGCGGTATGCGGGCCTCTCACTGTTGTGGCCTCTCCCATTGCGGAGCACAGGCTCCGGACGCGCAGGCTCAGCGGCCATGGCTCACGGGCCCAGCCGCTCCGCGGCATGTGGGATCTTCCCGGACCGGGGCACGAACCCGTGTCCCCTGCATCGGCAGGCGGACTCTCAACCACTGCGCCACCAGGGAAGCCCTCTCTGAATCTAATTTTTAATGTGGAAAACGAGGCATGATCTCCAAAGTTTTACCCAACACAAATATTCCATCATTCAAGGCTGTTAATTAAGGAAGCGATTTACATTTAATTTAAGGATACAGTGTCCTTACTAGATAATTGCAATTTCCACCTTTTACTGAGGGTGGCAGTGCTGATCTCTGTAGAGACCAGAATTTTTGAAATTACAGCAATCTCTAGATCTTTACCCTTATTACCCCTCTTAAACGTTGTATATGTATATGCACATGTGTATTTGTTAAGTGCAGATGAAGTGAAACTTTTTGTTTTGAGTTAGAATATAGTAATATCCTATTTTTTTTTTTTAATTTCACCTTTGGGATGTCACTTGTACTGAGGTTAGAATTTCAGTCAGGTGATTTGTGCAACTCCAAAATAATTCTTTACACTTGAATGTTATAATATTCTTGCTGGCTGTCATCACTGCGTCCACATCAGTTCTTTAAGTAGGTTAGAAGTCACCCTTTACCTCCACCTTTTTTACTACCTATATGAAAGGCAGTGCCAACAATTGAAAGCAGAGGAGCCCATGGGAAGGGATTAAGGCACTCTGGTCTATCAACTACCAACATTGGAATTTGTATACTTTATTAAGTAGAGTTAGTCTTGGGCCAAAACTGTGAAGGTTGTCATTTATCCTCCAGCTCCTAACTTTTCTTCTACAGCCTCTCCTTGACCTTTTGCCCAGTTCTCTCCTTTCAAGAGGAGCCAGATCTGAGAGGCAGAATATGGAGGAAAGAGAATGGCTGTGGCATCAGAAGACCTATGTTGTCACCCTTACTCTGCTACTTTGAATTGATTGACTCCAGGTTAATCATTTAAACCCTGAGCCTGGTTTCCTTATTTATAAATTGCACTGAATGATAGCTTATTGAAGGTTGCCAGAAGATATGACAAATAAGAAAGTTTGTATATAATTGATACATTCTGGTTATTAATTTACCAAGATCTAAACATAAATATTTAATGTGTTGCTCCTTACAGCAACTTGTGAATAATCCCAGGGTCTTTGCACAGGCTGCTGACACTTGAATGACTTCTGCCCTTTACCCTCCGGATTCTGGCTCTAGAAGGCTGGCTAGTGTTCCCTTCCTAGAGGCTCCATAGTGCTTATGCTTACTTCTGTTTAGTCTTTACCACATGTTTCAATTCCCGTTCACGTGTGTACATCTCCCTCTAGACCAACGAGAGTCTTTTGAGGGCAGAGACTTTGAGAACAAGCATCTTTAGAAGTCCAGATAAAGTATAGGATGTCCAACAGATAAGTCATACAGAGGGAAGACGAGAGAAAGGATGGATAAAACAAGTAAAATAATAATACAGGGCAGACTGTGAGATGTTCTATGGGAGTTAAAGTAAGGACAGGTCATATTTGCTTGAGGGATCCACTTGATGGAAGAAGTGGAATTGGAGATAGGCCTTGCAGGATGAGAATAATTTGATAAGCAAAAATTGGAAAGACAGCATCCTAGATGGTGAGAACAGAACAGTCAAAGGCACAGAACAGGAAAAGAGCAGGATGTCTTTGGGAAACAGAAAGCACGCTCGTTGGCAGTGGGTAGAGTACAGATGGGGAAGTTGTGGAGGATGAGGCTGTAAAAATAAACAGGAGCTTACTCTGAATTCAGAGATGAGGAAGTTTAAAGAGTTCCCACTGCTGCTTGGCCAGCGTCCATTTCTTCCCCTAAGTGCTCGGAACAGGCTCCTCCCCCATTGCTCCGAACGCTTACAGTCAGGGCACAGCCTCTTTTCCACCATTAGTAACTAGCTTGTATTGGGAGCCTCTTCTGGGACTATCAGAGTAAAGCCCTACTAATGAATTACTTTTTTTTTTTTTTTTTTGCGGTACGCGGGCCTCTCACTGTTGTGGCCTCTCCCGTTGCGGAGCCCAGGCTCCGGACGCGCAGGCTCAGCGGCCATGGCTCACGGGCCCAGCCACTCCGCGGCATGTGGGATCCTCCCAGACCGGGGCACGAACCCGTGTCCCCTGCATCGGCAGGCGGACTCTCAACCACTGCGCCACCAGGGAAGCCCCCAACTGAATCATTTAGACAAGCGGTATAGCAGGTTAAGGGCTAGAGGAAGTGGGTTTATGAGACAGAAAAAACATTGTGAGCTAACAGAGTTAGTCCATGTTTTGTTTTTCGTTTGTTTTGTTTTTTTTTGCCAGGCCCTGAGGACCTTTAATAACTTTTAATGTCTGGCCCTAGCCAAGCCTGACCAAAGCAAAACCTTCTGGGGCCTGAAGTAGTCTTGTGCTATTAACCTTGGCCCAGTGCTTGCAGTCATGTTGCCACCTTGACTCTGACCTCTTCTGTGTCAGCCAGATATATGACTGTATGTCCATGTTGCTTTTCTGATATACACAGCAGTTTTCTCATTCCAGGGTACTAGTATGGCTCCACCCCAAACAACCTGGCTGGCCCTCTCCAGTAGGGTCTTGTCATGACCTAGAGATTGCAACTGTGGTACCACATTGGATCTCCTAGAATAACAATGCTGAACCAGAGCAAGCCCATATCTACCACGTCCCTTTAAACTGTGTTGTTTCTGCTGCTGACAATCTTAGAAGCCATTCCTACAGACTAGTTCTTCTAGCCCCTGGATCTTCCTGCTCTTCACCGTTAATCACCACCATGACCATCTCTGCTGGTCCAAAGATGAGCCTATCAAAGATGTGAAAAGGGGAAGGTGTATTAGATTGCGTTGTTGGCCCCAGTTCTTCAGCCCTACCTGCAGGCAGACACTTGTCATGGTCTCATCATGGGTGGAGTGGATTTCCCTGCCCCTTGACCTTGGGTTTGGCCATGTAACTTGCTGTGATGAATGATATCTGGATAGAAGTGCCAGTGTGACAGTTTCGAGCCTAGGCCTTAATTTGTTCTCTTTCACTTTTGCCATCACCGTGAGATAAACGTGCCTAAGAACAAGCTATCTCACTGAAGCAAGGAAGGAAAGAATACACATGGAGTAGAGTCTCTCTATCCAATACACAACTAGCAGTGAGAAAAAGGGCCACCTTAGCTGCCACAGCTTGAAGCAGTGGCACCCAGCCAAGTCCAGCCTAGATCAGCAGAACTCAAGGCAACCAGCAGATGCACAGAGTCTTGCCCAACCTATCTGTGTCCCATGTCACCACTGATGACTACATCAGGGTGATCACTTGATTAAAGGGAAGCTTACTCATAAGCAGTAGGCAAATGAGTCAATTAAATTCTTGAGGGTTTGTATTTGGAAAAGATTGTAATCAATAAGGGATGGAGTCTTCTAGACATGGAAACTGAGGTGTCATTTGAAGCCGTGTGCAACTTGATGAATAAACAGAGAAAGCTAGTTTTCAAAATTAAGTAGGAAAACAGAACAGATGCTCAAAGAGTTTCAGAGAAGAGTCCCAGAGAGACCAAAAAAAAGAAAAAAAAAAGATTAGAGTTATTTCTCAGAGGCTTCCCAGCACCAGCAAACATAAAGCCTGGTTGAGCCGCAGGTCTTGTGTGTAAGACGTTGTCTGTTTTGTCATCAAAATCATCCCTTAGGGGCTTCCCTGGTGGCGCAGTGGTTAAGAATCCGCCTGCCAATGCAGGGGACACGGGTTCGAGCTCTGGCCCGGGAAGATCCCACATGCCGTGGAGCAGCTAAGCCCGTGCGCCACAACTACTGAGCCTGCGCTCTAGAGCCCACGAGCCACAACTACTGAAGCCCGCGCACCTAGAGCCCGTGCTCCACAACAAGAGAAGCCACTGCAATGAGAAGCCCGTGCACCACAACGAAGAGTAGCCCCCGCTCGCCGCAACCAGAGAAAGCCCGCGCGCAGCAACAAAGACCCAACGCAGGCAAAAAAAAAAGAAAGACCATCCCTTACCTCACTTAGCATATACACATGTGCACCTGCACACACATATGCACATATATACACACAGAGTTTTATTTTTAGCTAACTTAAATGGGTTTTGTTCCTTGTGACTAAAGAACTGGACTAAGATATTGCCCTTAATGGAAGAAGAGGAAAGATGAGCAACCCGTTGTGTGATCGGTATTCCCTCACATGATAGAAAACCAAACTGATTGAGACTGTGTATCACGTAGCTTTTGCTGCATAACAAACCATCTTGAAATTTAGGGGCTTAGAATAACAAAATATTTTATTTAGTTCACAATTCTGTGGCTTATCTGTGATGACTGGCACATTTGTGATGGCTCTTCTGGACGAGGCCAGCTGGGCTGAGGCTAGACATTCTAGGATAGCCTCACTGACATGCCTGGTGATTGCTAAGCTGGTTTTTCTAGTAGGGCCTCAGTAGCAATGACTTGTCTCTGCTCCTTGAGGTCTCTCATCCTCCAACAGGCTAGCCCAGTCTTCTCCATGTGATACTTTGAGGACTACCAAAGGAGCAGCAAAGGAGCCCTGGCCCAAATGAAGAAGCTTGTTTTAAGTCTCTGCTCATGTCATAGTTACTATTGCTCCCTTAGCCAAAGCAAGTCACCTGGTCAAGTGTAAACCAGGGTGTTGGAGACTAAGCAAGGGCTTGGATACAGGAAGGAGTGAACACATTGGAAGCCATTATTGCAACAACATAAGACAAACTACAACGGGCAGGGAGGGAGGAGGAAATATTGCTAAAGAAGGACCTGTGAGCAAAGGCCAAAGGCCAGGGAAGTGGTATTTTTAAAGGAGTGAGTCTAAGAAAACCTCCAGTTTGTTACAACTTGTCCTACATACCTTTAGAAGAGATCAAGATTTTAACTCAGAGACTCGTGCGCCTCTAAAGCCATAGAAACACGGGTCTAAATAGTTATAAAACAGAATGAAATCTTGCCATTTGCGACAGCATGGATGGAACTTGAGGGCATTATCCTAAGTGAAATACGTCAGACAGAGAGACAAATACCGTATGATCTCACATGTGGAATCTAGAACACAAAACAAACAAAACACAACTCATGGATATGGAGAACAGTGTGGTGGTTGCAGGAGCGAGAAAGGTTGGGGGGTGGGTGAAATGGGTGAAGGGGTTCTGGAGGTACAGACTTCCGGTTGTGAAAAGTATAGGTCATGGGTATGGTGAGCAGCATGGTGATGATAGTCAGTGGCATTGTCGTGCATGTTTGAAGGTTGCCAGGAGAATGGATCTTGAAAGTTCTTATCACAAGAAAAAAAATTTGAGGGGGACTTTTTATGGTGATGGATGGTGACTAGACTTATTGTAGTGATCATTTTACAGTGTCTGCAGGGTCGAATGGTTACATTGTACACCTGAAAGTAGTATAATGTTGTATGTCAATCATACCTCAATTTTTTAAAAAAAGAAAGGAAAAATGTTATCAAATATACAAGTCTCTGTAGTATTTGCACTCGCATTGGAATATATAATCTGCCTTCCCTCCTTTAGAAAAAAAGAATATCAGTAGAATTAACAGGGGGAAAATATCAAAAGATTGAAAATAGTCTTTCCTGAATGCAATCCACATAACAAGCTCTCTTGTACTTCTTAGCAGAGAAGGCTCCCAAATAATAAATGTAATTATAGAGGGAAAAGCTATTCTGCTGCAAAACACTTCACTGAGGGTACCACAGAAGGCATCAAACCCTTACTTGAAATGGGGCTTGTTCCTTTAAGCTTCATAACCACATAGCTGTGAATCATCGCTCTGTCCTCTATTTCTGAACACATATGCCAGTGTGGGTGTCCATATCTGTGAGACTAGCAGACTGGAGATCTCTAAAGGATGAAGCAATATGGGCTCTGTCACCTGTGGAATATGCAGGCATCTCAAAGTATCTAGACATTGGCACTACATCAAAGCAAGTTCTCTTTAATGGGCAGAGATGTCCTCTCACCCCATCCAAAAGAAAAGGAGATCATGAGAGGAGAGTCATACAAACTCATGGTTTCTTCATTATTTTCCCTTTAACCAGGTTCCTCTTGCTGTGTTGCCTAACCAATGATTGTGACATCACCATCATTTCCAGACATGAACTACAAAGAGAAAATTTCCATTTGTGGACTGTAGTGTCATGAACCAGCAATTAGGGGAAAGGGCATGAAGGGGAGTGGAGAAGTTAAGGTACATTTGAAAATGTAAGTACAAAGTGTTCTTGAAATTCTCCTGAATAGCAGGAATTTGGGGACCAACTATTCTTAAAAGCAGGAAAAAACCCTCTGTTCTCCAGAAGTTAGTGATTCCATGATGTGCCAATTTTCACAAAATATTTAAAATAGCCTTAGGTTTAAAAGATTATTAAATTCATAAGCTTATTAAAATACAACTAAAAAGAATTCTGATAAAATGTTATTTTAGCATAAGCAAGGAAATATACCAATGCAAGCAATGTGGTCAAAAGTAAAGGAAGGGCTTCCCTGGTGTCGCAGAGGTTGAGAGTCTGCCTGCCGATGCAGGGGACACGGGTTCGTGCCCCGGTCCGGGAAGATCCCACATGCCGCGGAGCGGCTGAGCCCGTGAGCCATGGACGCTGAGCTTGCGCGTCCGGAGCCTGTGCTCCGCAACGGGAGAGGCCACAACAGTGAGAGGCCCGCGTATCGCAAAAAAAAAAAAAAAAAAAAGTAAAGGAGGTTGAGGGAATTCCCTGGTGGTCCAGTGGTTAGGACTCCGCGTTTCCACTGCAGAGGCATGGGTTTGAGTTTGACCCCTGGTCGGGGAACTAAAATCATGCATGCCTCGAGGCGCTGGCCATAAATAAATACATATATAAGTAAGTAAGTAAGTAAAGGAGGTCAAGACCAGAGAATCGAAATGGCAATGGGAGGGAAAGAGTGGTGATTTCTCAACCAAAGTAATGAATGCCCAGTAACATACAGCCAGCTGGGGAGAATAAGTAGGGGACAGAACCATTCATATCTATCAAAACTGTTTCTACAGTTTTTTTTTAATAGATTTTTTTAGAGCAGTTTTTGGTTCACAACAAAATTGAGTGGGAAGGATAGAGAATTCCCATATGGCCACTGCCCCCATACCCACAGCCTCCCCCGTTATCAGCATCCCCTACCAGAGTGGTACATTTGTTACAACTAATGAACCTACGCTGACACATCATTATCCCCGACTGTCCATAGTTCACATTAGGGTTTGCTCTTAGTATTTATATTCTATGGTTTTAGACAAATGTGTAATGACATGTATGCATCATTATAGTAACGATACAGACCTGAAAATCTTCTGTGCTCTACCTATTCATTCCCACACATCCCCACCCCACAAGCCCCAGGCAAGCACTGATCTTTTTACCGTCTCCATAGTTTTGCCTTTTCCAGATTGTCACATAGTTGGAAGTATATAGTGTGTAGCCTTTTCATATTGCCTTCTTTCACTTAGCAATGTCCATTTAAGATCCCTTCATGTGTTTTCATGGCTTGATAGCTCATTTCTTTTTAGCGCTGAATAATATTCTATTGTTTGCATGTACCACAGTTTATCTATTCACCTACTGAAGGACATCTTGGTGGCTTCCAAGTTTTGGCAGTTATGAATAAAGCTGCTATAAACATCTGCTGCGGGTTCTTGTGTAGATATAAGTCTTCAGCTCCTCTGGATAAACACCGAAGAGAACAATTGCTGGATCCTATGGTAAGAGTTCGTTTAGTTTTGTAAGAAACTGCCATGGTGTCTTCCAAAGTGGCTGTACCATTTTGTGTTCCCACCAGCAATGAATCAGAGTTCCCGCTGCCCCACATCCTTGCCAGCATCTGGTGTTTCTCTATGGTTTTTAATTCCTCATTCTGTAACATAGATTGGTGATAGAGATGAAGACCTAGGTTTTGTGTACAGTGGTGAGATATGGGGCCTTGGGAGAATGGAGTACAAAAAGTATGGTAGAAAAACTCTGAAAAGGGGCCACAGGGAATTCCCTGGTGGTCCAGTTGTTAGGACTCTGTGCTTTCACTGTCAAGGGCCTGGGTTCAATCCCGGGTCAGGGAACTAAGATCCCACAAGCCACAGTGTGGCCAAAAATAAATAAATAAATAAAGAAGCTACAGGTTTTTTTTCACTGATGGCTCAATAATTAATATATATAATGTTTATATGTTTACAGTATCTTTGGAAAATAGTACTGTTGATTCATTGTAGGCTGGCATATACTCGGAGTTCTTTTTCCATGAATAGTAACAAATTCATTAGACGCACATGTGCATCTCAGCACTTTGTGACCAACTTCATGCATTTGAGTGACCTTGGACAAGCGACTTAGATTTTTGCCTTTATTTTCTCCCACTCTAATAAGTTCAGCTGAGCTAGGTAATCTGAAAAAATATTTCCAATCCTTTAATTAAAAAAATAAATCCATATGTTTCTTCACACATAAGAAGTTTCCCCAAAGACACAGATGATTTCAGTGGAATGTTTCAAAAATGAATAGAGTCTCCCATTAAAAGAACAGTGAATATACTTCAACTAAGATCACTGTTCCTCTTTCCTTACACGCCATTACTGAGTGATAAATGATAGATTTTCCTCCAATTTTTTTCCTAGTCAAGTTTAAATAGGGAGATTAAACAAATAAACTGTAAAGTTACCTTTTCTTTTCAAGAGCACACATTTTTTTTCAAAGAATCAGCAAATCAATTATTGTAATCTCACTGAGATTAGTGAATTCCCTCATCCATTCAACATGTATTTTGTGCCTCCTATGGGACTTGTCAGAAAGGCACTAAATCAGTTTTCTTTTCTCTGTTTGATACGAATGTGTGAATGGAGCACTGGAAAAGTCATTGCCCCATGATTATGAATGTAATGCATAATTTCTAATCACGAACATAATTGAACACAATATTGAACATAATTGTGGTTACTTTGACTTCATTTGGGTCATTATTCATACTTTTTACATCTTTATAGTGGCAAAAGGCAGAAAGTAAAAAGGAACTTACATCTTTGTCTTCTATTAGCCACTGGAGGCTTGGAGGTGAGCATATAAAAAGGGAAAGTCAAACAAGCACACAAAAGAGAAAGCGTGAGGGATATAAGAGGAATGTGAGACTAGAGGGCCAAACAGATGCTGGGGGAAGGAAATAAAAACAACCAAAGTGACAGTGGTCCCACCTTAAGCACCACTGCCCTTAACAGACCCAACGAAGACTTCAAAGGCATTCCAGGTATCATCCCTGCCCCAGAACCTTATCAGGAACAGGTTTTCAAATTGAAAGCTTCTCAACTTGCATCAGTTGAAAGTTTTTGGAAAACAAGAAAGCTTCTGGGTGCTCATACTTTGATTTTTCCAAAAGAGCCAGTGTCTTGGTTGTAACCAGATATGACTAAGAATTAAATTCTGTGAGGAATAGAGATCACACCAAAATGTACTCATTGTGTCATTTCCCTGTTGCTCCAAAGCCAAGTGGCTAAAAACAGCAACATTTATTATCTCTCATAACTCTGTGAACCAGCTGGGCGTATCTGGTTTTCCTGCTTTAGGTGATATTGGCTAAGGTCACTCATTCAACTAGGCCACTCATTTAGCAGCTGCAGTCAGCTGGGAGCTCTGCTGGGGCTGAAATATCCAAGATGGTTTCATTCACATATCTGGAAGTTGGTGTTGGTCAGCTAGAATGCCATAGTTCTCCTCCACGTGGCTTCTCATTGGCTAGTAGGTTAGTTTGGCTTTCTTAACAGCATGGCTCAGTTTTAAGAGGGCGTATGTTTCTTGTACAAGTACTTATCAAGTCTCCATCTGCATCATGTTTGCTAACATCCCATTGACCATGAAAGTCACGTGGCCCAAGCCAAATCTCCTCTGCACCTGTGAAGGGACAGAAGTGAGTTGTGACTTGTTTGGGTGAGTGAGAGTAGAGTAGTTACAGGACGTGGAAAGGTGTATAAGGTAATGGATGGGTGTTGTCTGCTTATCAAGGGAAATGTTACCGCTTTATACCAAAGGCATTAATATGGACAGCCTTTGACACAATGTATTCCAAAAACAAGTTTATATTTTGAAATGGTTTTCTACAGCTTAGACTTGGTATGTACTGCCCATGATACCTGTGACAGTTGTCTGTCTTTTGTATCCAGCAGCAAAGCCTATAATAAAACTTTAAAATGATCCCCACCCACAAATGTGGGAAGTTACAACACAAGGACATTATCATCAAAAGGCATGACTCATTAGGAACCACCTATGTAACAGTCTATCACATTGATTGATTGATTCATTCATTCATTCAACCGTCACTTGTAGAACACCCAGACCCTAGGGATATAATAATGATCAGGACAAAATCCCTGGCTCCAAGGAGCCTTGCACATTGCATTTGAGGGGTCGGGGTAGGGAGAAGGTGGCAGGAATCTGAATCCTTAACAAGTGCCCTAGGTGATTCTGACACAGACTAATGTTTGAGAATCTCTGCCCTGAACCTTTACTACCAATATTCTAAGTGGATTATTTGATTGTTAGCAGGAAACTAAGATTTGGGACAAAAAGGTCTACACAAGTCATAACACAAATTTCTCATACCTCACAGTTCTGCCAAATCCTAGAAAAATAGAAATTCCAGCATACCCATAGCACAGTGGTTCTCAAAGTGTGTGGTCCTTGTACCAGCAGTATCAGCACCACCTGGGAGCTTGTTAGAAATGCAAATTTTCAGAACTCATCTACTAAACCAGAAATTCTGGGGTTGTGGGCCCAGGTTTTAACAAGTCCTCTAGGTGGTTCTAATGTAGGTAAAGTTTGAGAATAATTGCCATGTCCTAACTCTGTTACAACTGTAACATTGCATGAAGTGATACATAATATTAGGTAGTTATACTTACATTATTAACATGCATGCGAGTGGATTGTCCAGTTCGCATGGGGAGAGGGGAAGGCGCCCAATTTGGCTGTTTTTATCAAGTATATTTAAATTTTGGATCTGTCTTTAACTTCCTCTGCTACCTTGGGCAAAGCACTTCGTACATCTGCCTACATCATCCCATAAAATAAAGGGGTGCTGCCGCTATTTATTGTCATCCTTTCCAGCACTAACTTTCCATGTTATGGGTTTTTTTTCGTATCTATATCAATCCATATCCAAGTAATTATTAGAATAGCAGGGAGAGATTAAGGAAAGGCTAGCTTTCCAAATAGACTAGACTAGAAAAAGTAAGACAGGCAAATATGGAAAGACCAAGAAGCACTACTGGTCTTCCCAGTAGACCCACTACTGGTCTTTCCCTGAGGAAATGTAGCCTTTCTGCTTATGTAAATTCTGTGTTAATTAAAGAACAAGAAAAACTAGAGGAGGAATAAGTGAAACAGCCAGAGACTCTCCAAGGGGTGGGTGGGGAGTTAACACCGGTTTCTTGCTCTACCAGTCAGAAATATTTCACAGTGCGCTTTTGATGACTCAACCTACTTAAATCATTTGCATGAAGGACCTTGGTCTTTACCTCTGGATTTCTTTGATAGAAACACACTTGCCAGTGAGACTACATCTTGCTTTTCATGATGAACTGTGCTGCTTGTAGAGTGCTTTCACAGACACTGTGTCACTTCAGTCTCACATTAACCCACCCACGTCGGTGATTTTCCCAGTTTTACAAACAAGCAAAAGAAAGACATGGGAGGCAATGAGTTACTCAAGTTTAGGAAGATTAAGTGTTGAATGCCAGGGCCAACACTAGACCAAGGTCCTTAGTTTTCCAATCCAGTGTTTCTTCTACCGCTTTGCCTTCAAATCTCAACGGGTCTTGGGGAGATCAAGGCGGACCATCCTACCTTTTTCCTTTTTATCCATTTCTCTTCCTAGTTTTCCTCAGGTTGCTATCAAAGGGCACTAGGCTTGTGTCAAGGAGATGGAAATTCTAGTCTTGGTTCTACCACAGAAGGACTCAGATGAGCCACTTATGCACTCTGGGCCTCACGTGGACCATTGTTACGATGAAATTAAATTCATATTTTATGGCAAGACAAGAAAAATTTAAACATAAAATTATTCTCTGCCTGTTGGGGCTTCCTCCCTCCCCTTTAGTGTGTATTGTGCATCTGCATTAGCCAGAGCTCCTTAGGAGTTAACATTCCTTCTTAATTTTGTAAAGAGACAGGGTGACCCACTACTGGCTTTCTACATGCAGATCTGCATTGTGCAAACTGTCAATATGTCATTTGACATATCACCCTTTGTCTCAAAAACATAACCGTGCTGTGTCTTCTAAGAGTCCTCAGAGCTTTCTAAAAGACTGTCTCCTGGGTTATAATCCTCAGGTTGGATCGAATAAAATTTTCCATTTCTTTCTTAGATTGACAATTGATTATTTTTTTGTTTTGTTTTTGGCCGTGCCATGCAGCACATGGGATCTTAGTTCCCCGTTGAGGGATTGAACCAGTGCCCCCTGCAGTGGAAGCCCGGAGTCTTAACCACTGGACTGCCCGGGAAGTCCCTTGATTAATTTGTCATCAACAGTTATTTCCAACTTTTTCTCAATCATAGTATGAAAAATGGAATCAGAAGATATATTGGTTGACTTTTGCATTTATATAGATTTAAGTTTACAGACTGTAGCTGGGGTTTAAAGGGATGTGAGAGGGCAGGCAAACGGGGGAGATTCCAAAAGGATAAAAGCAAATAGGTTTGTGACAGTCAGAGTAAATATTTAGGGTGTGGAGTTGAGATACGGCTGAGCTGGATTCTGCCATTTAAGACCCTTCCCTTGGTATCAATAATCAGTATCAAGGCTGCAAAACAAAGAGCTTTGTGGGAGTCTTAGGAATTGCAGTTCTGGAGACAGATTCAGGTTCTGTTCTGGGGAAGATAAAGAGTCAGGGGCTTATATAGTCAAAAGCCATAAGGTTGTTCAAGAATTACAGTTGACCCAACACAAGAAAGGAAATATTTGTCTTTAAGGAATCATGAGTTATTTTAGGGTAGGGGTCCGATAAGTATCTTGAGTTTCTGGAACATTGGGCAGATGTTTCGAATGCCTATGTTAAGACAAGAAGGGATCATAGTTCAGATTCCATCTGGGATGAGACGTGCATAAGTCACATTTCCTCAGTGGCCTAAGTTCTGTTTTGGTGAAAAGAATAAGGATGTGGAACACAGACTATTGTGGGAACCACAGGATCAATAAGTTTTAGAATCTCTCATGTACGTCTAGCCCCACTTTTACAGAAATGTCTGAATTCTGATCACATGATGCTGCTGAACAAATAGTTTGCTGTCCTGTTAGAATCTGGGAGTCAGAAGTGTGTGAAAGTTCAAACATGGTCAGGGATTTTTTTTTTCTTTTAATGGATCAAAGTGGTAGGTTTGGTGGCTTTTTTTTTAACTTTTTAAGAAATAAATTTATTTTTTTTTAAAATTTTTGGCTGCATTGGGTCTTTGTTGCTGCGCAGGGGCTTTCTCTAGTTGTGGCACATGGGCTTCTTATTGCGGTGGCTTCTCTTGTTGCGGAGCACAGGCTCTAGGAGCACGGGCTTTAGCAGTTGCGGTACGCGGGCTCAGTAGTGGTGGCTCGCGGGCTGTAGAGCACAGGCTCAGTAGTTGTGGTACACGGGCTTAGTTGTTCCACAGCATGTGGGATCTTCGCGGACCAGGGCTTGAACCTGTGTCCCCTACATTGGCAGGAGGATTCTTAACCACTGCGCCACCAGGGAAGCCTGGTGGCTTTCTTTTTACTGCCTGTTAGCGTCAAGGAAATCCTTATCTATTTCAGTCAATTAAGTTTTTCAGGGTGTTTAGGGGCAAGTTAGCCTAGTTCCTTTACATGTGCATGTATGCCTGTCTGTGTCTCTTCCTCTTCCAGGAAATTCAGAAATACTGATTCATCTGCACTCCTATCCTTAAGCAAGCCAGTTTATCAGTAGTTACCAAGTCCAGCATCTCTACAAGTAGGCCTCATCTGGAACACTAGAATTCGATTTCTAGACAGAGTATAGGAAAATTTGCTTCCAGAGCAAGAGTTGTAAAACTATAAACACAGAGATGAATAAGTGAGGTGGTGTAGAGGAAGGCGAGAGGGGGGAAAAATAGAAATGATGTTCCAGAACCGTGAGAGATTGGGGAAGTGGAGTGGAAAAATATGCGAGAGTGGGAATAGTACAATGCTTTTGAAATGGATTGAGCATGCTGGTTTACAAAATCAATTTAGTGATTTTTCAACCAGCATTTTTTAAAAAATGATATGCAATAGAATAAAAAAGATACAGAATGCATAGCATTGAAGGATAAATATGGTTTTGGAAACATTTAAAATATATGTAAAAATATATAAAATGTATTTATATATATATGTAACTATATAAATTATAAATAAATGCGCGCCTGCGCGCGCGCGCGCACACACACACACACACACACACACACACACACACACACACACACACACGTCGGCACACAGGCTTGGGGTTGTTTTGTAAGCTATGTCTCACATTGGGTCTCGGTCCAGACTTTGAAAACTCCTGGAACACAGGATCTAAAAGAATCCAGCAAGGTAAATTCAAGGTCAAATAAGCAGGACTCTTTTCTCCTTTTGCTGTCCACATCATTTACCGGAGGGAGAAGAAAAGGGCCTGTGAGGGAGGGGACATCAGACTGAGGCCAAACGAGGGGCAAGGGCGCATCAGGACAGGGAGGACCCCGGCGACTTCTTTCCGGATAGTCTACGGATGACCCCAGGAGGTTGATTTTGAGCGCTTCACTTAAACGCTAAACCGAAAGAACTAACTCGTTCATTATCCCTGAAAAGCCTCCAAAGGCGAAGGATTCGCGCTGCTCCTGAAGGTGACACTACATAGGGTCAGTCCCAGTAGAGGGGATTATTCTTTTCTTGGACGAGGAACCGGGAAGTGGGCGGGGCGTGGGAAGCGCGGGAAGGCCCGGTAGGGTCGGTCCAAAGAGTGACTCACGTCTTGCTTTGCACAGCCCACCAGAGGAACAAGCAGTTCTGCCCTTTGGGACCTATCCGCGAGCGGAAGCCCCAGGGCGCTGGTAGGGTTGTGGCCTTTCCGCGGGCCAGAGACGCTCCCTGACCGTGGGCACCACCTGTCCCAGCCCCGGCCCTGCGGCAGGCCGACTTGGCCGCCTGGTCGCCGGGCCCACGTGACCTGTCGCGCCGGCCACCGCCTCCGCCGCGCCCAGGCCCCGCCCCCGTGACGTCTAGCTACCTCAGATTGTCTGAATGTTCCTTCTCTTTCCGCTTTCGGTAATTGGTCGGCCAGGCAGACAGCGCCCCCCCCTCCGCCCCGCCCCCGGAGTCGTGGGGAACGCTGGTGGGGGCGGGGCCTGGGCTGGAGGGGCGGGGTGAGAAGGCTCCGCGCCGGTAAAGGGGCCGCCCGAGCGCGGTCCGAGCCATCTACTGCTGCCGGTCCCCCGGCCCTCCCGACTCGCCTCCCGCCCCTTCGCCGCCCGCCGCCGTCACTCAGGGAAACGGGCTGCGACCGCCCGCCGACCCCAAGCTGGTTTCATGGCAGCCGCGAAGAAAGCAGTTTTGGGGCCGTTGGTGGGAGCAGTGGACCAGGGCACCAGCTCGACGCGCTTTTTGGTGAGCCCGGGGTGCCCCTGAGTAGGTGATGAACCGGGGCGGGAGCCTTGGAACGCCGGGGCTGGGTGTCGCGTCCCCATCCCGTTCTTCCCACGGCCCGGGGCCCCGGCCGCCAGGCAAGAGAAGGAGGCCAAGAGCCCCAGAGCGGGACTTGCCACGCTGGAGCTGCCCCGCCCGGGCCTGGGGGAACGCGGCCTCTCGCGACCCCCGCGGCTGAGCTGAGCAGCCGTGGCCTTGAAGGAGGAACCGGGCCGCCTTCTAATGGGGGGACTCCTCCCCCGAAGGGAGCTAGGACTCGTCGAGCGTCCGTGCAGAGCAGCCCGCCTGCAGCCAGGGACAGGTGGCCACATTGACCGCTGCTGCAGTCTTCCCCAGAAGCATTTGGCCTGCCGGGGGCAGGACGTCCTTGGATGGGGGAAGCTGTGTCACGGCTGTGGTAGCCTAACAGCGTCCTTTGGAGCAGTGGAACGAATATAGTATTAGCGTGATGATGCCTTGTCATTCTCTCCCACAGACATTGCAGAAGGTAGAACGCTAAGGCGGGGGGCGGGGGCCGGCGAGTGGCAGAGCACATTAGGAAAAAGTCACACTACACTGCTTTTACCAGAGTCTTTATTTAATTTCGAAGATTTGTAAATTTCATTTCTGATACTTTGCCCATTACAAAGATGACTGTCCTCTCTGCGCTTTACAGCGTAAAGCGGCAGGGAAATTCTATTTCTCATTTTATTTACCATGTCTGACAGCAGAGTTTTGCCATAATGGAGTGCTATTTAAGTGACTTTCTGCTGATTAATTTGTTTTGGGCAATTAGGAAACTTGCTCTTAAAGTGACCTAGCACTGACTTCAGTAAGATAATTTAAAAGTAATTTTAAAAAACTATTGTTGTTTAAGAGCCCATGCTTTCAGTGGACATTTGACTAATCTGGCAAGTTGATGTAAATATTTAATGACTACTTAGCTCCCTCTTCACTTCTTTGTCTCAAATCATGTTTTCATGCATTATTTAGTATGTATATATACTGTATGTATACATTGTACATACAGTATATATATTTTTTTCAGAGCTCTGTTTAGTTGACCAAAACCTGCATTTGCACCTTCATTTTTTTTTTTTAGTATTTTTGTGTTTTTAAAAAATTAATTGATTAATTTATTTTTGGCTGTGTTGGGTCTTCGTTTCTGTGCGAGGGCTTTCTCTAGTTGCAGTGAGTGGGGGCCACTCTTCATCGCAGTGTGCGGGCCTCTCACTATCGCGACCTCTCTTGTTGAGGAGCACAGGCTCCAGACACGCAGGCTCAGTAGTTGTGGCTCACGGGCCCAGTTGCTCCGTGGCATGTGGGATCCTCCCAGACCAGGGCTCGAACCCGTGTCCCCTGCATTGGCAGGCAGACTCTCAACCACTGTGCCACCAGGGAAGCCCCTGTACCTTCATTTTGATACTCATCTCTCTTGTCTAAAGTCAAAAGCCTTCAGTCCAGTTTTAGCTTGGTTCTTATTTAATGACTTACCTTGGTTTGAGCTGCCAAGACATAATTCTACCGTCTCTTACACTGTTTACCTTCTGATCACCCAGGGCAGGTTTCACTATGTCTTATTTTCATGTAAGTGTCTATAAAGTAATCCAGAATCATAAGTAAGAAACTTAGCCTACCTGGATTTGATTAATAAAATACACAATCATCACTACCATCTTCCCAAATTAAGAAAGACCATCAAGACAGTGCGCTGTTCGTTGAGTTTTGAAGCCGTATTCAAGAATTGCCCACACAAATGCCTCCAGGGGCCAGGCAGGTAGAGGGAGGAGGGCAGACTGGAGAGCAGACTCAGGCTAAGGGGAAACCTGTAGCTGCCAGGCAGGAACACTAGCCCCGTGCTGCCAAATCTTCAAATTCTTTAAGAAAAGCTGGTAGTCTAGAGTTTTCAGTGAAATCTTCCTGTTCTTAAATGTTGGCAACTAGTTCCTAATGGATTGTAGGGGCCAAACCAAACATGGCAGTTGTTCTCAAGTTTATGCAGCCTTTGCCCTCTATGAAAGTGGGTAAAATATTTCATAACTCTGTAGGCTGCCTTTTTAGTTACCAGCTTGACTGTGCCTTTCTTCCTTTTGACTTTTCACTGTTGCTCTCCATATAGCCCAGCAATCTTCTTTATCTACTGCAGGTTGTTCCTGGTCCCTCAGATTTTGTTGCCCAAGAGGCATCTTTCTGCATTGGTGTGGAAGGAATGAAAACTTAGTATCATCACAATCAGTTGTTCAGTGTCATGAGCCTTTAAAAAGTTGGGTGCTGTTTACTGTGGCTTGATCTCAGAGAGTAAGCTAAGGTGCACATTCAGAAGGTTCCTGTCCTGCTTATAGAATGATGTTTAGAAGTTGATCAATAAAGTTTCCTGCTGCTTGAGAAACAACTATGCAAGAAAGCTTCAGAGGTAAATAAAAGACTACCTGTGTGAAGGGATCCTGTGTGAAGTAGAGAAAAACTTGGGAATGGTTTAGAAAGGGTTTTTTTTTCCCTTGGTTATAAGGAAAGAGGTTTGCTAAAGCACTCCCTACAAAATACAGATAATAGAGTTGCTGAATAAGTGCTTCAGTCACAAGGTGATTCCCAGGAGTTGTTCTAGTCATATTGTTCCACATTGTAATTATGACTCAAAAATATTTGCTTACCTTCTCAGGAAAGAATACAGCAGGTAAGGACTGTCATAAGGAAGCTTATAGAGTGAAAGGTACTAAAATAATTTCCTGACCATTATTCATTGAATTGTCATATCTCATTCAACATTCACAAGACCAATAACCTTGCTAAGTTTTCTTTTCCCTTTTTCTATGCCAGCTATATTGGCTTTCTCCCATAAGGGACACAAGATTTCTTTATTCATGTTCTTTCATCCAAGGGAAATGCTTCCTCCCTGTGAAAATTTCCCATATCTGCTTCTTGAAATTGTGCTCTACCTCCAAATTTTACTCCAAATTTTACCTCCAAATTGTACTCAACTGCCATCTCTTGGTAGAAGTCTTCCTCAAACCCTTAGTCAGAATTTCTCCCCCTTTCTATAGCATTCTTTTTTATTTGTTAATAGCTCTTAGCACCTACTTCGTGTCATTGTATATCTGCTGTACTTGAAAGCAGGAACCTCCTTTTTAAGACTTGTTCATCTTTGCATTCCTTAAAATATCTTGGTCAACATGACAAATGAACATCTGTTTTATCTACAGGAGCACTTTATACATATTTGTTGAATAGATTTTTATAGGTCAACTGAATTTTAAATCTGGTTTTCTTTTTTATCTTGTCAAAAAAATGTTAAAACTCTGACTTAGGTATGTTTGATTACTTAATTTCTTCTCTTTTAGTAGTAGACCTGCAATTTTAGAACATGTTCGTTTCTTCCTCTAGTTGTCAAAGACTTAAATCTTGGGATCCTATGCATATGTTTTGTACCAAAGGAAAATTTCCAACTTGTCTGATAGGAAAGTGAACTGGGCTTGGCATGTGTTTACCCAGATTGCAGAGTAGGAACTTCTTGGAAAGAGAATTAGTGTAACAGGTTTCAAGGAGGAGCCATTTCTTCGTAAGACAAAAGCTTCAGCTTAAACAGTCAACTTCCTTCTTTAATTTGGTAACTTTATTTTTTCCCCATTAAGTTGACTGCTAAAAAAACCCCAAAAAACAAAGGATTAGAATGTGTTGTGACTTGCAATGTGTCAGGCACTGCATTGAGGACTTTTCCAGCATTATCTCATTTAATCCTCATAACAAATATGATGTAGGTAGTATTATTAAGCTCCTTTACCCAGATGATTAGACTGTGCTGAAGAGTGTGCCCAAGGTTACAGAGTAACGTGGAACTGGGATTCAAGTCCAGGTCTGTCACAGTCAGAAACCTATCCTCCTAACACCTCCTGCCTTAGGCTCCCGAGCTACCTGAGTACAGTCAAACCTGGGTATCTAGGAGACTGGTTCCAGGACCCCCGTGGATACTAAAATCCTAGGATGCTCATGTCCCTTATATAATAAAATGGTGCATTATTTGCATAAAACCTATGCACATCCTTCTATATACTTCAAATCATCTCTAGATTACTTAAACCTAACACAATGTAAATGCTATGTAAGTAGTTGTGAATACAATGTAGATGCTATGTAAATAGTTGCTAGGCCCAGGGCAAATTCAAGTTTGGCTTTTTGGAACTTTCTGGAATTTTTTAAAAAATAATTTTGATCTGTGGCTGGTCGAATCTACAGAAACGGAACCGTGGATATGGAGGGCTGACTGCATTGTGAAGGGAAGATGGGAGGCTGGGGAAGGCCATTTACCAGTTCTGATTATGGTCACAGATGAATCTTCACCAAGCAAAACGTACTCACACACAGGTTTCACAATATGTAAAAAAATGTTGCCTTTGAAAAAGTCCTGCTGGTTTGGATCATCTTGTGACTCAGATTAAGCGGGGCCTGGGCAGGGCTTAGGTGTAGTCACCATGGATAATGGTTGCGTAACCATTTTGTTCCAATAGCCAGCATCTATGAAGAATGATCTGAATTGTAGCTCCGTGCTTATTTTGGCAGGAAACATTGCCTTGACCCCGGTTGTCTCATCATACTTAGAGATCTCAAGGTTAAGGGATAGATTTCCGCTTTCTTTTTTCATTTATGTATCCAACACATAAGTATTAGGCACCCATTAAGGGCCAGGAACTAATGAACAGTAAATTTGGTAAAACTAATTTGGCTCATAGCTCGAATGAGGCCCCTCTTATAATAAATGTAAATGTGATTCTTTTGTGTCCCCCCCGCACTAAGTTGGTTAGTTTTCTTGCCCATAACATTACAGACATGGCAAGAACATGTTCTCATCAGAGAGCTGCCACCCTCTCTTGTCCTCTTGTCTCATAAGCATAAATGTTTAGAGCCTTCAGTTTTGAGTTCCTTGAGGGGCAGAATGGTGTCTTTTTTCCCCCTCTCCAAAGCCTAATACAGCATCTGGCGTCTGGTCGGTGCTCATTACGTGAATAGACAACAGCAGAGAGAGGCCTCCAGGGCTTGATGTGTTGACTAGAACTCTTGGACCGAAAGACTAGAAAGGGAGAACTTGCGGGGTCTTGGAAAAAGTTGAATTTGGCAACTATAGCTATGTTAGATGTATGAATATGCTATTTAATATAATTTCCTTTTTTAAGAAAAATACAATGCCATTTGCTGTGTTTACTTCTGTGGCTTGTTGGAAGATGCCATTATGCCTTCTGTGGTCAAGTTTGCAATGTAACATGATTGTAGCTAATATTTTTATTTTAGGTCCTGCAAATTTACATAGTGTTTTAGAGATGGAGTTTATATTCCTGAAAAATGTCTTACTTATCACACAGTAAAGCTGAGTGTGGCATGAGTAGGCTAGTGGGGAAACCACGTGGGGAGGGAAGTGAATGCATGTTTATGATGGGATGGCTGAGTTAGTCATAGGGTGAGTGAGGCAAGCGTGAAAGACAGTTAGTAAGGACTGCATTTCGTCTTCATCTCTCCACTACTCCCCTTCTGCTGAGACAGAAGGCATGCGTTGTTTCAGAAAGTCCTTTTAAAACAATTTTTATAGAAGTAATTTTCCTTGTTTCTTCAGCTTTTTAACTGTCCCCCTCCTCCAAATCTGGAATTGACCATGATTTAGGCACAATGGTAAATATAGAGCTAATGACTTCTAATTCTAATTCTCCTCTTATAATAGAAGTAGTAAGAGTAGCAGTAGTAGTAATAATCATAATAAGTAGCAGTAGTAGCAGTAGTAGTAGTAGCAGCAGTAGTGGTAACGTCTTTTGGGCTTATGCTATGCTATCGTTGGGTTTTGGGTTTATGCTATGCGCCTGCACTGTGCTGAATTCCTTTCCTATGTGAAGTTGTTTCTTCAGTTTCTAATTGCCCTCCCCCACCAAAAACAAAATCTGGAGCTGAGACAGGATTTGGGCTTAGAGATGAATACAGAACTGGTGATTTTTTAAAATTAATTTATTTAATTTATTTTATTTTTGGCTGTGTTGGGTCTTCATTGCTGCACGGGCTTTCTCTAGTTGCGGCGAGCAGGGGCTACTCTTCGTTGTGGTGCACGGGCTTCTCATTGCGGTGGCTTCTCTTGTTGCGGAGCACAGGCTCTAGGTGTGTAGGCTTCAGTAATTGTGGCACGCGGCCTCAGTAGTTGTGGCTCGTGGGCTCTAGAGCGCAGGCTCAGTAGTTGTGACATATGGGCTTAGTTGCTCCGCGGCATGTGGGATCTTCCCGGACCAGGGCTCGAACCCGTGTCCCCTGCATTGGCAGGTGGATTCTTAACCACTGCGCCACCAGGGAAGCCCACTGGTGACTTTTTGAATCCTAACTCTTATCACCTATCTGCTGTGCTGGTGGTAGTAGTAATAATAGGAACAGTAATAAAAATAGTACCAGTTGTAGCCACAACAGTAATGGTAACATCTTTTGGATACATGCTGTGTGCCTGCCCTCTACGAAATACTTTTCATACATTTTTTTTATTATATTCTATATATTTTCGATGTTTTAAACGAAAAAATTTAAAACACACTGAAAAGTAAAAAGACAAACGTAATGAATGGCTGTGAATCCATCACCCAGATTTAACAATTATTCATACTTGTCATATTTTCTTAATGTAGTTTTTTGGTGAATTTAAACCTGGAGTCAGCTATTTTTCCAAATATTTCTCCAAGTTTTCCTTTAGTGATTAACCATATTTAGAGATGAAATTCTGAGTTCTAGTGTTGGTCACTGTCGCAGAGATGTCACTGTTTCTAGGCTCTTTCAGGGGACAGATTTTAAAAGCCTCAGTTCATATTGATATTTCCAGTTCTAATTAACTTTACAGTTCACTTAAGTTCTTTCATTTTATATTTATTTCCTCTTGCACTGAAAAATCTTGGTTCCTGACAATATTAGCATACATTATTTTATTTAATCCTTTCACAGATGGAAAAGTCCAGGCTTAGAGAAGTTAAAGTCAAACAGCTGACATGGGCAGGGCTGGGCTTGACCCCCAGCCCCAGCTCTCCCAGGCCCATGCTCTTTGCCTCCATGTTACACCAAGCATAACGTTCTCAACTGCCTTTTCCGGCCCACATGAAATTCTAAGACTGGATCTCTTGTTTTTTAATTGACATATAGTTGACATATAACGTGGTATAAGTTTAAGGTGTCCACCATGTTGTGTGATACGTTTGTATATTGCAGTACGGTTACCACCATAGCATTATCCACGTAGCTCTACCATGTCACATAATTATCATTTATTTTTGTGGTGGAAATAATTAAGACCTACTCCCTTAGCAACTTTGAAGTTTATGATACATTACCATTGACTATAATCACTCTGCTGTGCATTAGCTCTCCAGGACTTATTTATCTGCTAGTTCCAAGTTTGTACCCTTAATGGATCTCTTTCTTTAAGCTTATGACCTAAAACATAAGCAATTGACTACTGGGTATCTCCACTTCTGTGCCGAGTTACACCTCAAACACACGTTATCTAAAATGAAATTTGCAATCTCCTTACCCCCTTCTGTACCCTAACTACTTCTCCTTGCCCTACCTTTGTCTTGTAAACACTGCCTACTCTAACTTGTAACCTGTCATCCTTGAGTATTCCTCCTTTTTTGTCACTCCTCCCCATCCAAGCCCTTGACGCATCTATTTGCTTATACCTCCTAAACTGAATCTCTCTCAGCAATGCGCTTCATTCAGTCCCCACTGCTGCTGGCCTCCAAGTGGAGCCCTCTAGGTGTCTTACCTGGGTCACTGCAGACACATCTGCAGCTGCTCTCCCTGCCTCAGCCTAGCTTCCCCACCGTTCCCAGTCCCACTCGGACTCCCTTATATTCAACCTTAAGTCTTAGCCTGGAAGTTACCTCTTCTGAGAGCCCTTCTCTGAGCCCACCAGTCTGGGTTGGATGTCCTACCTCCTCGTTGTAGCATAGGCAGCCCTGTGTTAGAAAACTCCTTTGTATTCACTGCCACTTAATGAATGAAAAAGTCCTAATTAGTATCAGTCTGATTTTGTACTGGAAAAGCTCTGCATTGGTATTTAGAAAACCTAGAGTTTAGCCCTGTTTTGTCAGTATTATCCGATCTCTTGGAGCTCCCTTTGCAAACAAGAGAGCATTCCATTAGGGCCATGGGTTTCAGTGTGTGTTGTCATTTTGTTTTTTGCCTTGGAACTCCATTGTTAAGCTCTCTTCTGGAAGCTGAAGTCAATAAAATGTGAAATCTAAGGGAGGGCGTGGTCCAGAGCTCCCTGTCCTTCCCTCTCAGCTTCTGAAGGGTCCTAGAGATGCGGGCAGCACACTTTGAAAACACTAGCCCAGAGGAACTCTAGGATCTCTTCTAGATCCCATAGACTCTTGTGTCTTAAAGTATTTCTTTAAATTAATTTTCTTAAAGAGAGTTTTCTGTTCTGTGCCATTGTGAGTCTGAAGTTTTAACTAATTTTTAAATTGGGTGAATTTCAAACTTGAAAAGGGAGAAAAACATGAGCATCTGTAATTCTGGGGTGTTTCTTCCTTGCCATCTAATGATTTTTAGACAAATGACTGTGCTAGACCTTTTATAAAGCAAACTCTATAGCCCCTGCCATCTTTTATAGACAAGGGCTTTTGAAATCTACTTGAAAAGAACCGACTAGCACTCTCGCTACTCGGCAATGTGTTCTCATATGGAGTGTCTCATACTCTTCAGCCATAGAGTCGTATGGAAACATCATTAGCCTGCTTTGTGTACTTGTCCGTCTGCAGACAAATGGATAATCAGGAGGCTTCACTACAGTTCCTCACATGAACCTAGATTTATGAGAAAAGCAGTACTCCACAACTTCACTGTCCAGTATGACAGCCACTAGCTGCAGGCGGCTATTGATCACTTTAAATGTGGTTAGTCTGAATTGAGGTGGACCATAAGTATAACATCTATACCAGATCTCAAAGACTTATACTAAAAGAGTGAAAGATCTAATTAATTTTATATTGATCACCTGTTGAAATAATTTTAGATATATTGGTTTAAATAAACTGTTATTAAAATTAATTTCACCTTTTTTTGTGTGGTTTTTTTGGCTTCATTGGGTCTTCGTTGCTGCGCGTGGGCTTTCTCTAGTTGCAGCAAGCGGGGGCTACTCTGTTGCAGTGCGTGGGCTTCTCATTACGGTGGCTTCTCTTGTGGAGCACGGACTCTAGGCACGTGAGCTTCAGTAGTTGTGGCTCATGGGCTCTAGGTGCACAGGCTTCAGTAGTTGCGGCACGCGGACTCAGTGGTGGCTTGTGGACTCAGTGGTGGCTTGCAGGCTCTAGAGCACAGGCTCAGTAGTTGTGGCGCACGGGCTTAGTTGCTCCGTGGCATGTGGGATCTTCCAGGACCAGGGCTCAAACCCATGTCTCCTGCATTGGCAGGCGGATTCTTAACCACTGCACCACCAGGGAAGTCCCCATTTCCCATTTTATTTAATTTTTTTTTCCTAATAAGTACCTGATAGACCACAGTTCTTTAGATATTCAGCAAATATTTACTGATTATCAAACCCTATGCCAGGCACTATTCTAGGCCCTAGAGATGCTTCAGCAGATAAAATGGGACAGTTGGAGTGGACATCCTAGAGACCTACCCAATGCTAAGTTGTAAATTACTGGGCTATTACATGGGCTTCAGCCAAGTGCCTTTTATTTATGATGTATCAAGTTAACCTTTGCAGTGTAAGATATTTTATCTCCTCAAAGGACTTGAGAATTTGCCTTCTTGCTTTCATTATGTTTATTACTTCCTCGCCCAAAAATGATGTGTGTGGTGGGGAGGGAGGGGAGCAGCAACCCGACCCACTGTGTGTTTTCCCTTATTACTTTCTTCCTTAGTCTGCATTCAGCAAGTAATTTTCTCCCACAGGAAACCTAGGCCTGGAAACACTTTCTTAATTGGATGTGACTTTACTGCTGCAATTATAGTGATTTTGGAAGTTAGTTTTAATTAAAATATGAATCCTTACTCTGAAAGACTAAGTAATTTGATACTTAAATATAGGTACACCCAGGTGAGAAATAAATATATCTGAAAAAAAGGTTGCTAAGTTTTTAAGAAGTGTTGTTTTAGTGGTTTTAAATTTGTGGAGGCTTGTACTGCACTTCTCTGGTAGCTTTCATTCATTGGTTTTAATGTTTTATCATCAAGAGTCAGCAATTCATGACAAGCATGTCACAGAGAGCACTCAGCTTGATGCCACGGCACTCTTCTCCCCCTGCTGATATGGCTCTACTTACCTCTCCTAAGAGCTAGATGCATTGTTACACTTCCCTTCAAAGGAATTTACACAGTATACTTTCCTGCCTGGGCATCTATTGACTCCTGTCTCCACATCCAAGGTAGATGCAGAATGGAACCATATACTATCACTATCAGCATTTGGCCAGCTCTCTTTTATTTTTGGTTTTCCTATTCTCTAAAAGAAATCCATACTATTAATTGGTTGATGTATTAAGTTTCCGACACCTGGAACCATTTGTTTTAAAGAATGAGGAATTGCCTCTTTAGCTTTATCTTTAATAGATTTTCATTTATCTAAAGAGAAGTTATTATTTCTTAAGCTACCTTATAACTTACATGATTCTATCTGAAGAGAAAGTAGAACATCTTGTAAGGCATTTCATCTGAAATGATTTTTCTATCAGTGAATAAGAACTTCAGTTGCTGAATAACTTTTTTTGGTGGTACGCGGGCCTCTCACTGTTGTGGCCTCTCCCGTTGTGGAGCTCAGGCTCCGGACGCGCAGGCTCAGCAGCCATGACTCATGGGTCCAGCCGCTCTGCGTCATGTGGGATCCTCCCGGACCGGGGCACGAACCCGTGTCCCCTGCATCAGCAGGCGGACTCTCAACCACTGTGCCACCAGGGAAGCCCACTGAATAACTTTTAAACATCTTTGCTCTCTACCTGCATTTTTACCCTAATATTGCAATATATTTTTCAGGTTTTCAATTCAAAAACAGCCGAACTACTTAGTCATCATCAAGTGGAAATAAAACAAGAGTTTCCAAGAGAAGGGTATGTTTCCTAATTTAATATGTAAATGTACATCATGTTTATTAGTCCATCTCACCCCACCTGCCCTGTGCTTTTGTAAAGTAAACTTAACCAAACACCCTCCTGAGAAGACGTGAGGGATAGATGTTAGTCAAAAAAAGAAGCAGTAACTTGGTAGCTCAGCAAAAACATGTGGATGATTGATGGCTTAGGAATTCAGTGACAAATGGAAGCGATAATAAAGTAATAAAGCAAAGGAGTATTAGATATCAGAAATTCCACATTGACTTTGAAATCATTTAGTCCTGTGTGTCCATCATTGCCAAACTGCTGCTTTGCTGATTTGCATGTAAGGGTTTTTTCCTTAAATAAAGATATGTTTTTAAAAAACATTCATATATCTTATCATCTAATACTAAAATCATCCTTTTGGGGAATAATGTTCATATATAGTAATTGTGATATTACTACTTATATATATGTATTATATAGTACATATACATATATTATACAGTATTTTATTTAAAATTTGATATTCATAATACAGCCAGTTTGAAAAACTGTGTGGCAGTTTCTTATAAAATTAATCATACATCTGCAACATTCCACTCTTAGGAATTTATCCAAGAGAAATGAAAGCATATGCCTATAGGAAGACTTATCTACATGAATGTTTATAGTAGCTTTGTTCATACTAGCCCAAACTGGAAACCCCTCAAATGTCTGCCATCAGTAGAACGATAGCAATGAAATACTGTTTGACAGTTTTTCAAAAGTGACCTGATACATGCAATGACATGGTTGAATCTCTTTGATATCCTGGAGAGTGAAAAAAACTGGCCACAAAAGAATACATCCTGCATGGCTCTATCTGAAATTCAAGAAGAGGCTAAACTAATTAGGATGATGGAAATCCGAAAAGTAGTTGCCTGTGGAGTGTGTGATTGACTTGAAAGAGGCATGAAAGAACTTTTCTGGAGCAATGGAAATATTCTATATCTTGACTGGGGTGTTGGTTAGATTAGTATATACATTTGTTAAAACTCAACAAACTGTGCACTTTCAATCTGTTCATTTCATCATAAAATTTACTTCAGTTTAAGAAAGAGAGGGAAAACAGTGTGTTACCAAATTTTCCGTTAAAAATTTTCTCCTATGTTTTAGAGAATTCCTTTGTTTAATAATAAAAGCTATTGATATGTTAGCAGCATTAGAATGACTGTCCACAGGCCTGATCCCAGTGCAATTTTGAGAGAGAATAGCTAGACTTGGAGGGACAAAAATTAGAAATATGTGGAAGGAGATTGGGTTTTGGAAAAAGAGAATTTAGAGACAGAACTCAAAGCTCAGGAAAGCCAGGCAGACCTGAGGAAGGCAGAGAAGAAAGGCATTTGGAATTCCCTTGCTACTTCCAGATTCTAGCGTAGGATTCTTTTAACTTGTGTCATTTCTACTTTTGCATAGAAAAAGTATGCCATTTGTTTCTCCCAGGTATTCTTCCTTTTCATTTATTATGAGCCATTCATCCTTCTGAGGTCCTTGTACCTTAACCATAATTGCACTGGGATTGGGTCTGAAAACTGGGACCAGTCACTTGTCTACATGAAATAGTTGTTGGAAGGAATGTACATTTTTCCCCTAAATTCTAACAAAACATTTTAGGAAATAAAATGACAAAAGAGATTAGTATACTTATTTGACTTCCTAGAATTTGTTTTGCTTCATAAATAAATAAATACACAGATATATAAGTAAGTAAGTCAGTGTATCAAAAGAATAATATCTATATCTAGTCTGTTTAAAACTGACTAATGACTAGTGAAACATAAAGATAGTATATCAGAATTCATCACACCCACAGAATATAAAGAATTGGGGAACCAGTTTCTTACTGGATTTGAAAAATAATTTAAAAATAGGTAGAATATTTGCTATTTGTGGCCTGGTATTACTTACCTCCTTTCAAATAATTAATTACTATATGAAGAATAATAAAAATGTAAAGTAAATAGGCTCTTCTTTAAATCATTTCTTTAGAATATTGGATATGCTTTGCTTATCTGATTTTCTTCGATTTGTGCAGCCACTCCCTCATAAGTGAACATCTCTAGAGAAATAAATTATATGTGTCTTGCTCTCTTGTGGACTAACCAAATACATTCTTTTGTTTGAAGATGGGTGGAGCAGGACCCTAAGGAAATTCTGCATTCTGTCTATGAGTGTATAGAGAAAACGTGTGAGAAACTTGGACAGCTCAATATTGATATTTCCAACATAAAAGGTATTTTTCATATTTTACTCTATATATGATTATCTCAATTAAATTCATTCATCCAGCACATACTTGAGTGCCCATGCAGTGGCAAGCATTTCTTTGAGAACTGAGGATACAACAATAAACAGGAAGATTAGGTCCCTGTTCTCATGAAGCTTTTATTTTGGTGGGAGTGAGACCAACAGTAAGAGTAGATAAGTACCAGCTAATTTCAGATGCAGATAAGTGCCATACAGAAAGTAAAACCCAGTGATATGCTAGAGTGTGCACAGAGAGGCTTCCTTTAGATTGGAAGGCCAGAGAAGTCCTCTCTGAGGAGGTGACACTTTTGCTGCGGTGTCAAAGGCCAAAAGGGGCCAGCCATGCAAATATCTGGGGGGAAAATGTTAGAGGAAAAGAAAGCAACACATGCAAAGGGCCTGAGGTGGGAATAATTTTGGCCCATTCCTGGATCAGAAAGAAGGCCAGCATGTCAAAAATACAGTGGAAGAAGGGTGACAGGTGAGGTTGGGTGGGTAAGGGGTTTCAGAAGGAACTGAAATCTGAGAAGTGGACGGGGCCTTGTCGGCCACAGTTAGGAGTTTGGATGTTATTCTTAGTATCACACGGAGCCATGAGAAGACTTTAAGCAAGGCCATAGGGGATGACAGGATCTGACTTGCAGTTTAAAAACAACTTCCTGACTGCTGTACGGAACACTGTGGAGAGTGAACAGTAAAGGCGTAAGTGTGGACACAAGGAGACCAGTGTGGAGGCCGCCGTGGAAGTCCTGAGAGAGAGAGGACGATGACTTGATTGACAGTGGTAGCAGTGGAGGTGGGGAGAAAGGGCCAGAGCTTGCTGATGGATTGGATGTCAGGGTAGCAGAGAGAGTAGTGGGGTGGGGGAAAGAGATGGGTCACAGATGAGGCTTGGGGTTTTTGCTGGAGCTCCTGGATGGACAGGGATACCCTTCACTGGGGAGAGAAAGACTAGAATAGGGAACAGCTTGGGGAGGGGGGAGGTTGTTTGAAATCAAAGCACTTCACTTTTGAAATCTCCCTTAAATAATTGTCTGAGAGTGTTAGGTTATTACAAGTATCTCCCTTTAATTCCTAGTAGTTTTAATAGAATATCTACCTGAGTTTGGCTTTGCATCATTCATAAGGGAGAAAAAAAATAACCCAGTCATCTAAAATTGATATGCTACTAGTGTAAAGGGTGGAAGCATAATACGGTAATTGCCATCTCCTTAGAGTTTAAATTTTTCAAGCTCACCATTCAAGGGCTACTTGTTTTTTCTTTCTTAGGTAGTTTGACTCTAGATACGGGGAACCATCAGTTGGTGCTGGTGGTTCCTTAATTCATGTCATCTTGGCTCTGAAATTTACCAGCACTCCTGAGTTGAAACATTGATTTTTTTTCAGACTTTCCCTTATTTGTATAAATAAAACTCACTTTAAAAAAGGCTAAGTATAATCAAAACCAGTCATTCAGCAAACTCAGAGTGCCTACGATGTGCTAAGTGTGCTAGGGAAACAGTGGAGCACAAATAGGGTCGTGCCGCTGTCCAATGGGGGAAACATGTTAATCCAATCACAGATTAACGGAAAAATGTAACAGTGATATTTCTGTTACTGCAGATTTTTACAAGAAATACCCATGTACGATTTGATATTTTGTTAACAGTTTTTTAATATCCTACCTTCATTTTATCCCTACATCTAAGTGAAGTACTTCAAACTTCTTTTACAGTTGCATTCACCAAGTTTTAGATGAGTCCTCTGTCAAAGTGATTGTTGGTCAATTTCCTTGAACTGTCCTCACAGCTTTCATGGTCTAAACAGTGTAAACGTGTAAGAGGCATTCAGTAGCACACTCTGTTGTTGAAATATCCATTACCAGTGATGTAGATAATCTAGGTGGCGGAATGCCATGTTCACGATGTAGATTCCAGAGCCATTGGCCATGATTTTGACCTCATTCTACCTCCCTTTCAGGTGAGGTAGGCTGCGGCATGTTGGCCTTCTAGACCCACTCAGGTGGCATTCTTTTTTCTCTTGTTTTTGTGGTGGTCGTGAAGATGACACATAACCCCAGTCCAGGTCACTTGTCTTCCACTTGCACTGTCTGTAAGAATACTGAGCACACAGCTCTCTGCTCTACGCTCCTCTGTGTCTAGCCAGTGTGAAACCCATACCTGAACCAAAGTGACCCAGCACTTCCTTCTCAACAACTACCAGCCTATGGCCAAGGAAGAGAACGTTCCACAAGCCCCTCCATACCGGGCCAGTTGTGTTAAAAAAATTTTTTCCCAGGTAATTTATTGAATTGGCACTGTCAAGGGCCAAGCTTTTGCTTGCCTATATAGAGCTCTAGGTCACAGAACCCTAATGCTGTAAAGGATCTTCCATCACTTAGACCTAGCTGCAAATGAGAGAACAGGGACCCTTTGCAGGTCGTGTAGCTATTTAGTGGTGGTATAACATGAAAGCACAACTGCCCTGTCTCCTGGTCCAGTGCTTTCTTTCCTGAGCCACACTGATAATAACCTCAAAAACCACTTGAGTTTTTGGTTCCAAAGTGGCAAAGAAATGAGTTTTTTCCAGCTAAAGGGTGATTCATTTATCATCTTACCTGGTAATCATTGAGTTCATCATAGCTGGTTGTATTTCTTTGGCAAACTCCAGTTTCATTGGTTTTAGTTGTCCTCATCTGCCAAAGTTTGTTGATTTCAGGTCCCTATAAACAATGTCTCCATAATTAAAGTTCACTTTCCAGTTTAACAGCTCACTTGAGCCCAAGACAAGTAAATAGGCTGCTTCTTTCCATCTTGGCTTAGAGAGCTGGGCCGCTCTGTTTGCCTGTCCCTGGACTGAAGGAAATACAAACTATAAAGAGTTACAATACCACATAGTCTCATTCGTCCTCCCTCATGAGATCCAAGCAAAATACAACATACACTGTTACAAAGTTGAGAACATCAAGTCCTCAGTGATTAGGTTAGATAGTAGTTCTCACACCCTTAGAGGACAGGGAAGCCCGCACACCCAGTGCCTCGCCCTAGCCAACACATCCACCCACCTTTCCTTCGCCTCTGAGACTTGGCCTCTCAGAAAGGCACTCTTTGTCCTAAAGGGCTTCCCAGCAATGACCATATCTCCCTTGCAAGTGGTATAACTTGCCACAGGCACACGTCTGCCAGACATCGAAGCTTTCTACCTCTTCCCAATGGCGCTTTTAGTAGCCCCAGAGCCTTCCTCTGGGGCTTACATTGTTTTGCTATGTGCGTTTATTGGGTTGTTGTTGTTTTCTCCAGAAATGTGTTCCAATTAGAAATTATAATTTTATTTTTAAATAAGGGTGCATGTCATCTATAATTCCACCAAGACAACAATGATAACATTCTGGAGTATTTCCAAAGGCTTTTTTCGAAGTAAATTTTCTTAACTGCGATTATAACTTTTCACAGGCAATATTAAGCAAAATTTAACCAGATTTTGAATATAGCATTTAACTAGTTAATTGTACTAGTGACACTCAGTTTTGAGGGAAAAAAAATCCCCTGAAAAAGAATATATGGATGAAGCATGGACCTGCTAGATACGAGAGTAATGTGTTAGGTTTTATATTGTCCAGTGATTTTAGTATCTCTAGCTAAAAGACTTGCACGTCACATTCATTTGCTCTTATGGTAGGTGAACTAGGGTGGAGGATTATAAAACCTAAACATGTTATTCTGAAAAAGAAGGAATTAAAATTAGGAACTATTAAGAGAAGCACATGTGCTGGGATTAGCAGTCAGAAAAGTTTTCTTTAAGAAACATAGAAAAATATAGAGGATTTTAGGGTAAAAATGCCAAGAAATTAGCACAATTAGAAGTTCAGAGGCAATGCATAAGGCCTGTGTCGGGAGAAACTGGTACTAGACTTGTTTGTGGCTGGAAGAGAATCCTGAGAAGCTGGTTCACTGGACTTCGATTGTTTGCAAGAAAAGCAATTTTGCTTGGCATGAAGGAACCAAATTAAGATAGAGGGGAAAGAAGAAGCGGTTAGAATGAAACCCGTGACTAATGAATCAGATCGAAATAGCTCTAGATAATGTTCTGAATACCAGTTAGAATGAGCCAATAAAGAAAGGTAGCGTGAAGGGCATAGAATAGAAACTCCAGGCTTGGGACTTCCCTGGTGGCGCAGGGGTTAAGAATCCGCCTGCCAATGCAGGGGACATGGGTTCGAGCCCTGGTCTGGGAAGATCCCACATGCCGCGGAGCAACTAAGCCCGCGAGCCACAACTACTGAGCCCACATGCCACAACTACTGAAGCCCGTGCGCCTAGAGCCCGTGCTCCACAACAAGAGAAGCCACCGCAATGAGAAGCCCGCACACCGCAACGAAGAGTAACCCCCGCTCGCCGCAACTAGAGAAAGCCTGCGGGCAGCAGCGAAGACCCAACGCAGCCAAAAATAAATAAATAAAATAAATAAATTTATATATAAAAAAAAGAAACTCCAGGATGGCAACTAAGGAAGCAGCCAGCTAGTTAATGGGAAATTAATGCAGTGGGGAAGAATAGGAGAGTTTAGTAGACCATGAATTCATTGTGAGCCCTCATTGTAAAGTTGTCACATATCACGTTCACAATACTCCACCTTAACAACCATTGCCAAGGTCCCGCCGAGGTCTCTGGCCTCTGCTGTGCCCACAGTGCTGCTGCGGAATTCCTTTATGTGTCCCACTTAGCTCAGTCCCATTCTTTGCAACTGGTACTCCAGCCTCTGTGTAACAATGATGACAATGAATGGCAGCAATAAGTGACATTTATGGAGTGGTTACTATGTCCCAGGCACTGTTTTAATATGCATTAACTTAGGTTTTCCTTTTTGTAACCCTGTAAGATGGGAACTTTTATCATCTCCATTTTACAGAAGATAAAACTGAGACCCAGGATCATGCTGCTAGGAAGCAGAAGAGTTGGAATTTGAACCCCAGCAGTCTGGCTTCAGAGCCT
The DNA here is from genome assembly GCF_949774975.1 of Lagenorhynchus albirostris. Classification (NCBI taxonomy): domain Eukaryota; kingdom Metazoa; phylum Chordata; class Mammalia; order Artiodactyla; family Delphinidae; genus Lagenorhynchus; species Lagenorhynchus albirostris. Next base: position 105,572,682 of record NC_083116.1, on the reverse strand, counting down.
GAGCTCTATTGAATAGCACCCAAGCTTCACAGTCCCTGCTTTCACAGATAACCTTGCGCTCTACTTCACAGAGAAAATTGAGGCTCTGGGGTCTAAATTCCTCAACTTCCTGTCCCAGTACTTAATGTCTGGATCTCTTGCCCCCTTCCCTCCATTACAAGGGAAGCAATAGCCTTCCGCCCTACTGAGGCTCCTCCCTCCACCTGTGTATTAATCCCATCCCCTCCTGTCACTACAACAATCAGGACCGTGTCCCATTCATTTCCAGACCCCTTTCCGCCCACATTCTCCTTTCTCTTCCTTTATTCCTACAGACCTTTTGGCCTTCTATTTTTTAAAAAAACACCCTCAAATCTCTTCCTTTTACCCTATGCCTCTAGGTTTCCTGGTAGTAGAATCTCATTCATCTTTATACCTCTAGAAAAGGTGTTAAATAAAGTAAGTATATTTGCATTGGATAAAGATTATTTAGAACAAGGGAGCTAGCTGCTGGTCCCCTTCAGCTCTCTGTTGGTCAGAACATTCCTAGTATGTCTTATTCTGGGTGTACAGCTTGAGTAATTTGGACAGTTAGTTGCATGTTCCTAGGAGAGGTGGTGAAGGGACTTTAAACCATGCCCTATGGAGGTGGGGCAGTGGAAGGAAATTGGGCTGTTTAGCCTAGACAGGGGAAGAGAAGCCTGGAGGGACAGAATAGCTGCTTCAAGTGTGAAAGACTGACACGTGGAAGAAGGATTCACCTTATTCTTTGTATCTCCAAAGAATGTAACAAAGATCTATAGGTGGAAGCAATGAGGAAACGAATTGTTTTTAAATAGCAAAGCTGTACAGTAGAGATTTGTTTGCCTGGAGAGAGGTAGTGAGTATCTTGTCACTAGAAGTGCTGCCTGAATGGTCATGTAACAGGCAATTCCAGAGATTTGAGCATAAGGTGGGTTGATTATATAGCCTTTAAGGTCTGTCCTAATCTTAAATTGTGGAAAAGCTCCATCCTTTAGCCCAGTGTGTGCAACTCTGCACAGGAGAATCACCTGGGGAGTATTAAGAAAAAATACCAATGCTCAGATGCTACCCCAGGTAGTTAAATCAGAAGATTTGGGTCAGGGCCTGAGCACCGGTATTTTTTAAAAGCTCTGCAGTTGATTCTAATGTACAACCAAGTCTGAGAACCTCCAATTTAGCTGAATCAAGCCGAACTGAGTAAGATGGTATGGAATAGTATTTTACTTATAGTAACTTACTGTAACTATAGCCCTTGAGTTGTATATAGGTTAGTATAATGTAATTGCCATCACATACTGTACTTATGCCTGATTCAAACTCTATGTCTTTTGTTTGTTTGTTTTTTTGGTTGTGCTGGGTCTTAGTTGTGGCTCACGGGCTCCTTAGTTGTGGCTTGCCAGCTCCTTAGTTGTGGCACATGGGCTCCATAGTTGTGGCATGTGAACTCTTAGTTGTGGCATGCATGTGGGATCTAGTTCCCTGACCAGGGATCGAACCCAGATCCCCAGCATTGGAAGCGTGGAGTCTTAGCCACTCTGCCACCAGGGGAGTCCCTCAAACTCTATGTCTTGTAACATATTATTAAAATACATGAAGAAAACTGAATTTCTAACTAAGCATAATATGAGTTTGCCCAGCATGAAGGATTTTATCTGTGACTATTTTCTCAAAATACAGGCATGTGTGCACACACACACACGGAGGGAAATTTCTTGTGGCAGTTAGTAAATAAACGAATGAGGTTATTGTTGGTCTCCGCAGCATGATAAATTGGGTATCGTAAAGTTGGGAAGTTATTGCATTCCCTATTTATAAGGCAACCTGCGAGTCTTTTATTTGGCTATTGATCTGGGTCCATGTTATGGTGTGCTGGTAGTGAAGCAGGGAGAAGTCTGTAGAAAGAAAAAGAAGTAGTTGACATTGGTGGTTCGCTTTTCCTGGGCCAGTCAAAGAAAATCAACTCAGTACCACCACAGACGTTCCAAATGTTTTTCTTCAAATTTTTATGTTTAGTTGTGCCTGTAAAAAAAAAAAAAGTGAGACCTTTGCTCAGATTTCTGCTTTTTTTTTTAATCCTTTCTGTTTAACTTTCTCTTTAAAGCTATTGGTGTCAGTAACCAGAGGGAAACCACTGTAGTCTGGGACAAGTTAACTGGAGAGCCTCTCTACAATGCTGTGGGTAAGCTCTTGTGCATGGATGTCAAACTCAAGGCCTTTCTCCACTTGCAGGAGTTGTCATACTAAAACATCTGGCTAACAAAGCATGTAGTCATGTTCCCTATAATCTCATGGGTTGGGCTGAAGAGTCCTCTAAGAAATGAGTTGTTATATATTTACCATTTTCAGATAGTTATTCCCAATTTGAATTAACTCTTTCCTATGCTTGCCCCTTCCTGATAATTTGCATTATACAAATGAGTCATTGTTACCAGAACTTTTTATAATCCCTGCTGTTTCTGACACCTGAAAGGGATCTCACCTCCTCTTCCCCTCAAAAATCAAGATTACAGATGTCCCCATTCCCTTCTCTACCTTTCCATAAAGTACTTGTATACTTGTTCTTCCCATCTAGAAATTTGAATCGACTCTTTTGAGCTTATGAAAATAAAATGTCAAAATTTTAGCTCCTTCTGCTACAAACTTGGCGATTTCAGCAGGGGTTCAAAAGCTCAATCTCAAATATACCACCGTTAGGTATCACATCTTATTAAATGTAAATAACCATGGGTATATTTTAGCCTCACTCTTAGTAGCACATGACAGTTGAGCACTGAATGACACTGTCACTTGCTAAAAGGAAAGTTTTGTTCTAAATATACAGTCGCTAAAAGGCGTTATTCTGTCGCAAATAGCAAAGCACAATTTTTTAGTCAATAAAGTAACAGGTTGTGGGTTGGACAGTGGAGGCAGAAGTTGTCAGAGATGGGATGATTTATAGAGTGAGCTCTTTTTACTTTACAGTTACTTTAGTAATATATTTAGTTACTTTAGTATTGATTGGAAAAAAGTGATATTCAAGCAGAAAATATACTAACAAGGTGCCTTGTAAGAGTAGTGTGAATTCCTTTGGAAATAATCTTTATAAAAAATGAAGGTCTTTAATGTTATTGTGTTATAAGAAAGCATTTAGTATGTCTTCTGTATCTGTGATAAAAAATTCAAGATGCAAAAAAGGTCAAAGAATTGCAACCAAAGGTTCTCTTACACAAAAGTACCTCTTTTAAAGCTTTATTTTGTTCTCATTCTCATGAGCAGCGCATTTTGAATATAAGCAGGGTATTACAATTTTAATGGCTAGTATCTAGGAGAGTATTCTTTCACAGACCAATGTTAGCCAACTTCTTATACTAGTTAAGGTTTTACTTTTTGTTTTCCCCCTCATGAAAGGAAGGGCCTACTCACAGGAACCAGAAAGTTTCTGTTAAACTCTAAACTTGGAATTGTAAAAATGCAGCTTTGGACTTTGAGTTATCATTTTAAAATAATGCAACTAGGTTAGCTGAAGTTATGCATAAGTGAAAGATGTCAGTAAATATTTTACTAGAAAAACTTTTTGAGATGTGCTTATTTACTCATTCCTTTTTCTTCTACACTTTTTAGTTTTCTATTTAAAAAATATCAGGTATTCAAAACAGAATGACTGAAAACCAAAAGAAACAACTGACATTAGAAGCAGACCAATAAGAAATCCTGATATTAGAGTTGTCAGACTTTAAAATAACCATCATCTACATGTTCAAGGAATTCATTGAGATGCGTGATAATCTTAGCAAAGAAATGGAAATTTAAAGATCGAAATTCTAGGACTGTATTAAACTCAGTTGATGAGTTTTACATCGTATTAGACACAGCTGAGTTACTGAACTGGAAGAGAGATCAGAAGTAAATATCTAGACTAAAGCACAGAGAGACAAAGGTTTAGAAAATACAGAAAAGAATCTAAGAGAAATATGGGGTAAGGTAAGAAGGTCCAACATATTTGTAATTGGAGACCCAAACGAAAAGGAAAGAGAGATAGATGATAAAAGTTTTTCAAAACTGTTGAAAGATATCACGCCACAAATTCAAGAAGCGCTATGATTCCCCAGGCAAGATAAATACACATAAAGCCGTATACAAACATATGCTGAGACCTGAAGATAAAAAGAAGGATTTTAAAGTAGCCAGAGGATATGACCTTCAAGAGACCAACACTAAAACTTTCAGCTGATTTCTCAAAGAAACAGAGTACAATGGAACGAAATCTTTAAAGTGCTAAAAGACAATAACGTGAACCTAGAATTCTATATTTAGTGAAAATATCCTTAAGAAATGAAGGTGAAATATAAAGGCAAAGACAAACAGGGACTTATAGGAATCATTACAAGCAAACCCCGACTAAAAGAAAAACTAAATAATGTTTTTCTGGAGTTACGAAAAGAAGATGGTGGAAGTATAAGACACGGAGATCAACTTCCTCCCCACAGATACACCAGAACTACATCTACACGTGGAACAACTCCTACAGAACACCTACTGAACGCTGGCAGAAGACCTCAGACCTCCCAAAAGGCAAGAAAGTCCCCCTGTACCTGGGTAGGGCAAAAGAAAAAAGAATAAACAGAGACAAAAGGATAGGGACGGGACCTGCACCAGTGGGAGGGAGCTGTGAAGGAGGAAAGGTTTCCACCCACTGGGAAGCCCCTTCACGGTGGAGACTGCAGGTGGCGGAGGGGGAAGCTTCAGAGCCGCGGAGGAGAGGACAGCAACAGGGGTGCGGAGGGCAAAGCGGGGAGAGATCCCCGCACAGAGGATCGGTGCCGACCGGCACTCACCAGCCCGAGACGGTTGTCTGCTCACCCGCCGGGGCGGGCGGGGCTGGGAGCTGAGGCTCGGGCTTCGGTCGGAGGGCAGGGAGAGGACTGGGGTTGGTGGCATGAACACAGCCTGCAGGGGGTTAGTGCACCACGGCTAGCCGGCAGGGAGTCCGGGGAAAAGTCTGGACCTGCCGAAGAGGCAAAAGACTTTTTCTTCCCTCTTTGTTTCCTGGTGCGCGAGAAGAGGGGATTAAGAGCGCTGCTTAAAGGAGCTCCAGAGATGGGTGCAAGCCGCGACTAACAGCACAGACCCCAGAGACGAACATGAGACGCTAAGGCTGCTGCTGCTGCCACCAAGAAGCCTGTGTGCGAGCACAGGTCACTATCCACACCCCCTTCCAGGGAGCCTGTGCAGCCCGCCACTGCCAGTGTCCCGGGATCCAGGGACAACTTCCCCGGGAGAACGCACGGCGTGCCTCAGGCTGGTGCAACGTCATGCCGGCCTCTGCCGCCGCAGGCTCGCCCCGCACTCAGTACCCCTCCCTCCCCCCGGCCTGAGTGAACCAGAGTTCCCGAAGCAGCTGCTCCTTTAACCCCGTCCCGTCTGAGCGACCCTCTCACGACCTACACGCAGAGGCGGGGCCAAATCCAAAGCTGAGCTCCGGGAGCTGTGAGAAGAAGAGAAAGGGAAATCTCTCTTAGCAGTCTCAGAAGCAGCGGATTAAAGCTCCACAGTCAACTTGATGCACCCTGCATCTGTGGAATACATGAATACACAACGAATCATCCCAAATTGAGGAGGTGGACTTTGAGAGCAAGATTTATGATTTTTTCCTCTTTTCCTCTTTTTGTGAGTGTGTATGTGTATGCTTCTGTGTGAGATTTTGTCTGTATAGCTGTGCTTCCACCGTGTGCCCTAGGGTTTTATCTGTCCGTTTTTTTTCTTTAAAAAATTTTTTTCTTAATAATTATTTTTTGTTTTCATAACTTTATTTTATTTTATCTTACTTTATTTTTTCTTCTTTATTTCTTTCTTTCCTTCCTTCCCTCCTTCCTTCCTTCGTTCCTCCCTCCCTCCCTCCCTCCCACCCTCCTTTCTTTCTTTCGTTCTTCTTTCTTTCTTTCTTTTCTTCCTTCCTTCCTTCCTTCCTTCCTTCCTTCTCTTCCTTCCTTCCTTCCTTCCTTCCTTCCTTCCTTCCTTCCTCCCTCCCTCCCTCCCACCCTCCCTCCCTCCCTCCCTCCCTCCCTTCCTTCCTTCCTCTCCCTTTTATTCTGAGCCGTGTGGATGAAAGGCCCTCAGTGCTGCGGCCAGGAGTCAGTGCTGTGCCTCTGAGGTGGGAGAGCCAACTTCAGGACACTGGTCCACAAGAGCCCTCTGAGCTCCACATAATATCAAATGGTGAAAATCTCCCAGAGATCTCCATCTCAACACCAGCACCCAGCTTCACTCACTGACCAGCAAGCTACAGTGCTGGACACCCTATGCCAAACAACTAGCAAGACAGAAACACAACCCCACCCATTAGCAGAGAGGCTGCCTAAAATCATAATAAGTCCTCAGACACCCCAAAACACACCACCAGACATGGACCTGCCCACCAGAAAGACAAGACCCAGCCTGATCCACCAGAACACAGGCACTACTCCCCTCCACCAGGAAGCCTACACAACCCACTGAACCAACCTTAGCCACTGGGGACAGACACCAAAAACTACGGGAACTATGAACCTGCAGTCTGCAAAAAGGAGACCCCAAACACAGCAAGATAAGCAAAATGAGAAGACAGAAAAACACACGGCAGATGAAGGAGCAAGATAAAAACCCACCAGACCTAACAAATGAATAGGAAATAGGCAGTCTACCTGAAAAAGAATTCAGAATGATGATAGTAAAGATGATCCAAAATCTTGGAAATAGAATAGACAAAGTGCAAGAAACATTTAACAAGGACCTAGAAGAACTAAAGGTGAAACAAGCAATGATGAACAACACAATAAATGAAATGAAAAATACTCTGATGGGATCAATAGCAGAATAACTGAGGCAGAAGAACGGATAAGTGACCTGGAAGATAAAATAGTGGAAATAACTACTGCAGAGCAGAAGAAAGAAAAAAGAATGAAACGAACTGAGGACAGTCTCAGAGACCTCTGGAACAACATTAAACGCACCAACATTCGAATTATAGGGGTTCCAGAAGAAGAGAAAAAGAAAGGGACTGAGAAAATATTTGAAGAGATTATAGTTGAAAACTTCCCTAATATGGGAACGGAAATAGTTAATCAAGTCCAGGAAGCACAGAGAATCCCATACAGGGTAAATCCAAGGAGAAATACACCAAGACATATATTAATCAAACTGTCAAAAATTAAATACAAAGGAAACATATTAAAAGCAGCAAGGGAGGGCTTCCCTGCTGGCGCAGTGGTTGAGAGTCCACCTGCCGATGCAGGGGACACGGGTTTGTGCCCCGGTCTGGGAGGATCCCACATGCCGCAGAGCAGCTAGGCCCATGAGCCATGGCCGCTGAGCCTGCGCATCCACAGCCTGTGCTCCGCAACGGGAGAGGCCGCAACAGTGAGAGGCCCGTGTATTGCAAAAAAAAAAAAGACAAAAACAAACAGCAAGGGAAAAACAACAAATAACACACAAGGGAATCCCCAGAAGGTTAACAGCTGATCTTTCAGCAGAAACTCTGCAAGCCAGAAGGGAGTGGCAGGACATATTTAAAGTGATGAAGGAGAAAAACCTACAATCAAGATTACTCTACCCAGCAAGGATCTCATTCAGATTTGATTGAGAAATTAAAACGTTTACAAACAAGCAAAAGCTGAGAGAGTTCAGCACCACCAAACCAGCTTTACAACAAATGCTAAAGGAACTTCTCTAGGCAAGAAACACAAGAGAAGGAAAAGACCTACAATAACGAACCCAAAACAATTAAGAAAATGGGAATAGGAACATATATATTGATAATTACCTTAAATGTAAATGGACTAAATGCTCCCAGCAAAAGACACAGATTGGCTGAATGGATACAAAAACAAGACCCATATATATGCTGCCTACAAGAGACCCACTTCAGACCTAGAGACACATACAGACTGAAAGTAAGGGAATGGAAAAAGATATTCCATGCAAATGGAAACCAAAAGAAAGCTGGAGTAGCAATTCTCATATCAGACAAAATAGACTTTCAAATAAAGACTATTAGAAGAGACAAAGAAGGACACTACATATGATCAAGGGATCGATCCAAGAAGAAGATATAACAATTGTAAATATTTATGAACCCAACATAGGAGCACCTCAGTACATAAGGCAAATACTAACAGCCATAAAAGGGGAAATCGACAGTAACACATTCATAGTAGGGGACTTTAACACCCCACTTTCACCAATGGACAGATCATCCAAAATGAAAATAAATAAGGAAACACAAGCTTTAAATGATACATTAAACAAGATGGACTTAATTGATATTTATAGGACATTCCATCCAAAAACAACAGAATACACATTTTTCTCAAGTGCTCATGGAACATTCTCCAGGATAGATCATATCTTGGGTCACAAATCAAGCCTTGGTAAATTTAAGAAAATTGAAATTGTATCAAGTATCTTTTCCAACCACAGTGCTATGAGACTAGATATCAATTACAGGAAAAGATCTGTAAAAAATACAAACACATGGAGGCTAAACAATACACTACTTAATACCTAGAAACAAATGACAATGGAGACACGACGACCCAAAACCTATGGGATGCAGCAAAAGCAGTTCTAAGAGGGAAGTTTATAGCAATACAATCCTACCTTAAGAAACAGGAAACATCTTGAATAAACAACCTAACCTTGCACCTAAAGCAATTAGAGAAAGAAGAACTAAAAAAACCAAAAGTTAGCAGAAGGAAAGAAATCATAAAAATCAGATCAGAAATAAATGAAAAAGAAATGAAGGAAACAATAGCAAAGATCAATAAAACTAAAATCTGATTCTTTGAGAAGATAAACAAAATTGATAAACCATTAGCCAGACTCATCAAGAAAAAAGGGGAGAAGACTCAAATCAATAGAATTAGAAATGACAAAGAAGAAGTAACAACTGACACTGCAGAAATACAAAAGATCATGAGAGATTACTACAAGCAAGTCTATGTCAATAAAATGGACAATTTGGAGGAAATGGACCAATTCTTAGAAATGCACAACCTGCCAAGACTGAATCAGGAAGAAATAGAAAGTATGAACAGACCAATCACAAGCACTGAAATTGAAACTGTGATTAAAAATCTTCCAACAAACAAAAGCCCAGGACCAGAGGGCTTCACAGGCAAATTCTATCAAACATTTAGAGAAGAGCTAACACCTGTCCTTCTCAAACTCTTCCAAAATATATCAGAGGGAGGAACACTCCCAAACTCATTCTACAAGACCACCATCACCCTGATACCAAAACCAGACAAGGATGTCACAAAAAAAGAAAACTACAGGCCAATATCACTGATGAACATAGATGCAAATATCCTCAACAAAATACTAGCAAACAGAATCCAATAGCACATTAAAAGGATCATATACCATGATCAAGTGGGGTTTATTCCAGGAATGCAAGGATTCTTCAATATATGCAAATCAATCAACGTGATACACCATATTAACAAATTGAAGGAGAAAACTCATATGATCATCTCAATAGATGCAGAGAAAGCTTTCGACAAAATTCAACACCCATTTATGATAAAAACCCTGCAGAAAGTAGGCATAGAGGGAACTTTCCTCAACATGATAAAGGCCATATATGAGAAACCCACAGCCAACATCGTCCTCAGTGGTGAAAAACTGAAAGCATTTCCACTAAGATCAGGAACACGACAAGGTTGCCCACTCTCACCACTCTTTTTTATGTTTTTGCTTGTTTGTTTGTTTTCGTTTTTACTTGCGGTACGCGGGCCTCTCACTGCTGCGGCTTCTCCCGTTGTGGAGCACAGGCTCCGGACACGCAGGCCCAACGGCCATGGCCCACGGGCCCAGCTGCTCCGCGGCATGTGGGATCCTCCCAGACCAGGGCACGAACCTGCATCCCGTGCATTGGCAGGTGGACTCACAACCACTGCGCCACCAGGGAAGCCCACCACTCTTATTCAACATAGTTTTGGAAGTTTTAGCCACAGCAATCAGAGAAGAAAGGGAGATAAAAGGAATCCAAATCGGAAAAGAAGAAGTAAAGCTGTCACTGTTTGCAGTTGACATGATACTATACATAGAGAATCCTAAAGTTGCTACCAGACAACTACTAGATCTAATCAATGAATTTGGTAAAGTAGCAGGATACAAAATAAATGCACAGAAATCTCTGGCATACCTATACACTAATGATGAAAAATCTGAAAGTGAAATCAAGAAAACACTCCCATTTACCATTGCAACAAAAAGAATAAAATATCTAGGAATAAACCTACCTAAGGAGATAAAAGACCTGTATGCAGAAAATTATAAGACACTGATGAAAGAAATTAAAGATGATACAAATAGATGGAGAGATATTCCATGTTCTTGGATTGGAAGAATCAACATTGTGAAAATGACTCTACCACCCAAAGCAGTCTACAGATTCAATGCAATCCCTATCAAACTACCACTGGCATTTTTCACAGAAGTAGAACAAAAAATTTCACAATTTGTATGGAAATAAAAGACCCCGAATAACCATTGCAATCTTGAGAATGAAAAACAGAGCTGGAGGAATCAGGCTCCCTGACTTCAGACTATACTACAAAGCTACAGTAATCAAGACAGTATGGTACTGGCACAAAAACAGAAATATAGATCAATGGAACAGCATAGAAAGCCCAGAGATAAACCCACACACATATGGTCACCTTATCTTTGATAAAGGAGGCAGGAATGTACAGTAGAGAAAGGACAGCCTCTTCACTAAGTGGTGCTGGGAAAACTGGACAGGTACATGTAAAAGTATGAGAGTAGATCACTCCCTAACACCATACACAAAAATAAGCTCAAAATGGATTAAAGACCTAAATGTAAGGCCAGAAACTATCAAACTCTTAGAGGAAAACATAGGCAGAACACTCTATGACAGAAATCACAGCAAGATCCTTTTTGACCCACCTCCTTGAGAAATGGAAATAAAAACAAAAATAAACAAATGGGACCTAATGAAACTTCAAAGCTTTTGCACAGCAAAGGCAACCATAAACAAGACCAAAAGACAACCCTCAAAATGGGAGAAAATATTTGCAAATGAAGCAACTGACAAAGGATTAATTTCCAAAATTTACAAGCAGCTCATGCAGCTCAATAACAAAAAAACAAACAACCCCATCCAAAAAGGGGCAGAAGACCTAAACAGACATTTCTCCAAGGAAGATATACAGACTGCCAACAAACACATGAAAGAATGCTCAACATCATTAATCATTAGAGAAATGCAAATCAAAACTACAATGAGATATCATTTCACACCAGTCAGAATGGCCATCATCAAAAAATCTAGAAACAATAAATGCTGGAGAGGGTGTGGAGAAAAGGGAACCCTCTTGCACTGCTGGTGGGAATGTGAATTGGTACAGCCACTATGGAGAACAGTATGGAGGTTCCTTAAAAAACTACAAATAGAACTACCATATGACCCAGCAATCCCACTACTGGGCATATACTCTGAGAAAACCATAATTCTAAAAGAGTCATGTACCAAAATGTTCATTGCAGTCTATTTACAATAGCCCAGAGATGGAAACAACCTAAGTGTCCATCATCAGATGAATGGATAAAGAAGATGTGGCACATATATAGAATGGAATATTACTCAGCCATAAAAAGAAACGAAATTGAGCTATTTGTAATGAGATGGATGGACCTGGAGTCTGTCATACAGAGTGAAGTAAGTCAGAAAGAGAGAGTCAGGTACTGTATGCTAACACATATATGTGGAATTTAAGAAAAAAAAATGTCATGAAGAACCTAGGGGTAAGACAGGAATAAAGACACAGACCTACTAGAGAATGGACTTGAGGATATGGCGAGGGGGAGGGGGAAGGGTAAGCTGTGACAAGGCAAGAGAGTGGCATGGACATATATACACTACCAGGCGTAAGATAGCTAGCTAGTGGGAGGCAGCCACATAGCACAGGGAGATCAGCTCGGTGCTTTGTGACCACCTGGAGGGGTGGGATAGGGACGGTGGGAGGGAGGGAGATGCAGGAGGGAGGAGATTTGGGAACATATGTATATGTATAACTGATTCACTCTTGTAAAGCAGAAACTAACACACCATTGTAAAGCAATTATACTCCAATAAAGATGTAAAACATAAATAAATTAAATAAATAAATAATGTTTTTCTGGGAGAAGGAAAAAAATGTTCTCAGGTGGAAATTTGGCAATGCAGGAAGGAATGCAGAGGCCTAGATAATAAATCTAGGTAATAGATTTAAATCTATTTAAATAGATTTAAATCTAGATAATAAATGTAGTAAATATGTAGGTCAATCTAAATGAATTTTGACTGTATAAGGAAATAATGTATTGTGATATTCAAAATATATTAAAATTTTAAGTATTACATGGCAACAGTAGTACATGAAAGGAATATGGAGTAAATAAGGTTAAAGTGTCTTGTGGTCCCAGTATTGTCAAGGATGCATGTTGTAATCTCTAGGGTAAGCAGTAATAGAGTGAATAGTGTATGTCACAGGCTTATAAAGGGGAAAAATGGAATGACTGTGAAAAAGAAGGAAAGAAAAAGGAATAGAAACAGGAAGGAAGGACAAATAGAAAGCATTTATATCCAGACATGTAAATAATTATATTAAAAAGGACAAGATTACTCTCTTCAGTAAAATCTTGCAAAGGAGTTAATTGAGACTGCTAATGAGCTAATGGGATTAGAGTGTAAGAATGGAGAGACAACTTTGCCAGACCTTTCAGAGGAAGGATGCAGCTGGTATGTTTGGAAATTGAATAGGGCATAAAGTTGAGGGTAAAATAAAACAGGGCTGCAAGATTTTTAGCCTGAGAGAACAGAAGGAAATTAAGTAATACTGAAAGAGTACCAACGTGGGAGAAAAATGGCTTTCTTTCTTGGACAAGGTTAATATTGGACTTGCAATCAAAGCTCATTTCTGGACAGTTAGAATTTGTAGCTGTGTTGTAAAGAGGTTGTTCAAAATGTAGACTTAAAAGTTGCTAACTTAGTCAGTCTCAGTTTATTACAGAAGAATTCACCATAGGAATGAAGGTAAAATTAATTGATTCAACAGAAGTTTAGGTACCTTTCTGTAGACAGGTTCTGTGATGACCCCTAGGCATATAGTGACAAACCAGGCAATCACCTTGCTTGCCTTTGTGACACAGAGGCTAGGGATAGGAATTTGGAGGCTAGACGAGGAAGGGGCATAGAAAAGGAGGACAGAAGAGTAATTAGCTGGGAAGAGAAGCCACTAAGTAATGACAAGGGTAGATTCTACCTCCAGTTTTATTCCATCTAGGAAAACACTAAGGTGTCATATCTCCGTGCAAGTTTTCAGTTGAGAATATCAACACAATATTAAATCTTTAGCAACTTTATCTTAAAACAACACAAGGTGGGATTGATGGCAACAGAATCAGATTTTTCCATATCTTTGTCTTTGAGCTTCTTTGTCTTTTTTTATATCAGAGTCTGTGGGTTTTCTCCTTTTACCCCCCCCATGTTTTCTTCCTTCCTTGTCCCTCTCTCTTGTAAATCTGTCACTGAAGGCCTATCCTGCTCCTCTTCATTCTTCTCTCTTTACTTAGTAAATTATATAACTGATGAGCAGTATTTGTTATAGGCAAGCAAATGAGAGGGGCAGTCTACATTTTTTTAATTGCCTTTTGTGTCGCCATTTTTATGGCTCGGAGTCCTCGATAAGCAATCCACGCACCCCCAGTACAGTAACAGAGAGGAGAATTTCAGGGGCCTATTAGTGGACATGAAATAGGCTAGGTGAAGAAGTTGAAGACTGAGAAAGGCTATTTGTTCTTCCTCGCAATAAAGGTGTATTTGTTTACTGACATATTTTAGAATGGTATGCTTATGAGAGTAGAGGTGGCCTGTTTTAGAAGTTTCGTATTGTTTTAAGAATTCATGTGTTAGTTCTGTGATAGGCGAGGTGAACACTGGTGTGGTATCTGAGATATAGGTAAAATGCATCCCTGCTTCCCAGTCACTGTGCCATGATGCAGCCATTTACCATGATGGCCTCACAGGTGGATTGCAGCAGCTTTGTGGCCCTGGATCTGAATGAAGCAGGCCTTTGACTTCTCTCCCCTACCTTTAGTTTTCCTCATCCCTCTGGCACTTTTTTCTCTCCCTCTTAGCATTATCTTCATCACTATTTTCCAAAGGATTCCCTCCACCCCACTCTCCACCTTTTTCTAAGCCTTTTCCTTCCAAAACCAACTCTTTTTTAGTGGTCTACAGGCCTTGCTGTCTTCTAAGTAGTATTGAAAAGAAGGTTTGGGTTTACAAATGCACCATAGACTAAATTGATAAAGAAGCACAAAACTACACAGGTGGTTCAGATGTTGAGTGGGGAAAGGCTTGAATCAATTGATATTTAGTGTGTTCCTATTCACATTTCACTAATGTTACCGGTGAAACATTCTGGCCTAACTAGGATGGCCCAGCTCTTTCCCCTCTTCTTGTCCAGGTTTCGTCACTCACTATTGAAGTTGATTGGTGTACACGGCAAGCCTAGTGCAATATGACCCTCATATCGGTAGCTTTCTGTAGAGCACAATTCATGATTTAATATAAAAATATTATTCGTAGTAGCGACTAATATCCAGGAAGGCAAGAGTCACTAATTTTGAGTGACTATGGTATACTTAGTATACTTTAGTACAGTATACTTTACTATACTAATGAGAACTTTAGTATACTAAAGAAAACCACCAACAAAATCATGTGTCTCTTGAGTCATTATTCCTTATTTAGATGGGATTGCAAACATTTTTTTTAAGATATTGGATTTAAAGTTCCCTATGACACATAACTCTTTATGCAGAGTATGGCAGTTTTAAACATTGGTTATCCTCTTTGCCTTTTGTTATTTTTACATGCTAGTTAACCCTGGGCCAGTGATTCAACCTGGTTAGTCATCTGTTGAGATCTGAAGGAACATTGAGCTCAATTCTTCTATCTCTCCTGGAACTGGGTTCTGTTTCAGAGTATCAGCATGAAAGAAAACCATAGATGGCAAACCACCCAAAACTCCTAAGCATGCTTGGCCTTAAACAACAAAGGTGTGGTTTTGTTTTTTATTGTTTTGCTATGGAAGGGAGCAGATTTTTTACTTCTGTAAAATCTAGAGTATTCAGCCCTATCACGATCCACTTATTTTTCATTTTGTCAAGTCTCTTATTACATGGTTCTTTGAATGCCTTACATCTCCTTCAATCCTGGATAAAGAAATACTGCTATATTTTGCAGTGATTGAATTCCTCAACTCTGGCTAGTTTAAATAAAAAGAAACTAAATTAGAGTTCAAGTGTGAGGTATTTTTTCATGTTCTATTTAAGACTATGACTTCATCCTGACTGTACCTATATCGTAGAGATTTCATTCTGGATTCAGACTCTGCCTTTTCCATTTACTACCATTCTGTGCCTGTTGCCTCAACAGTTAAGCTGGAGAAAGTAAAAGTATGGATCTCAAAAGCTTGAGGTGAAGATTAATGAGTTAATACATGTAGGACACTTAAAACAGTGCCTAGCAGACTATAAGCCTTCAGTAAGTGTTCAGAACATGGCCACTGTTCTGAATTAGATGATAGCCTTTTCAGTCCAGGAATGCCAGATGAAATGGCTGATTTATATACAACAGGTGTTCTTAGGGAAAGTGCAGAGCTTACCTGGGGCCACACACACTCATGTCAGCCATTGGCATTTTGGCATTTATACACCTAAGAGCTGAAATAGGTTTCAGCCCCCAACGTTTGACATGCATGTTTTAATTCACCCCCCTCCCCAACTCTCCATGTTTCTTTTGGCCCCACCTGATTTCTGGAAATGTCATCAGGTGAGGGACAGCCTCTTTCCCTTTGCAAATGACCTCTTACCCAGCTTAATTAATAGCTTAACTTTTGGCTAGTGGTAACACATAGCAATTAAATCTGGTTTACTAGGTGTAATGTCTACTGTGGGCAAAACGACCCGATAACACTTTGTATAACTGTCAGCAGTCCTTGCTTAGGGTGTGTTCCAAAACCTGGAGCCTTACCTTCATCTCCCTTTCTGTCAGGCCAGTAGCGCCTCATAGCAAACCATCCAGAGGAGATGTATTATTTGCCTTTGCTTCTAGTCAACTGAAAATAATTTAGTTTATCTTTAGTGTGTTTGCTTATTCTTTTTTCCTTAGGTATATTTCCCTTCTATTGTTATGACTGACCAAAACTGATGCAAACTTCTAAATATTCTAAAAATGATTTCTTCCTCTATGCTGTCACTACGTCACTAAACTAACCTTGGTCCGTGGGCTTTGAGGCAACTGCATTTTTCTTCATTCTTAAAACTTTGTTTTCAGAACAAACTAAATCCACCAGACATATATTGGATGTGACTTTATTTAGTACAAATAAAAATTTCAGATCACCCAAGTTGGGTTTTTTTTAACGTATTCACTTGGTGGTCTGAACCATTTAAATCCAGTTTATTTGGTCTAAGTAAGGGACATGTGTGCTAGAAACAGGCTGTATGGTATTCTGGACTCTATTTTCCTTTTTCTGATGTTTTTCCGAATCACTTTGGAACTTAGCAATTCCCTGTTCCCTTTAGATATGCTGTTGCTTTTTGTGGAGATGAACTTCATCTCCTGCCACCCTACCAGGGAAGTGCTTTCCTGGAGCTGTGCCTTCCCAAAGCCACCCATTTATGTCTTTCTGCAGGTGACCCCAGCAGAGATTGTAGCAATGCTACAATGCTAATGCTCCTTAGCATTCCTTTCAGAAGTCCCTTAGGGATGCACTCTCTCACTGCATCACATAGCCTTTCAATTCAGTGGTTGGGTGAAAGTCAACTGAGCCACTTTCCTAACTAGGACGTAGATTTGTGACAAGGTAGGGAAGAGTCATCTTGAACAAGAAGCAGATATTTACCTGGTCCTTGTCCAAACGGAAATGCTATTGAACCAGAGACTCTGACTGGACTGCCTCTGTTGCCCTTCCACTCCATGTCTCTTCCTTCTCTTTTTCTACGCTTAAATGTGTAGGAAAATGTTCATCCTGATGAACTTGCCCATGTGATCTACCATTTCCTAAATGGTCAGCAAGAAAATGCAAACCTTGAACCTGGCCATCTCTAGCATGAATTGCCATTATTTCTCCTAATGCTCCAGCTGCTCCAGTTTCTCCTGGCCCTTCAGATCCAGTTGCCGTTGTTCCCTCTGGCTCTTCAGTTCCAGCTGCTGGCGCTGCCTCAGGTATTGGTGCTCTGGCCCTTGCTCACTTCCCGGCCTTCCAACTCGGACACATTGGGGGAAATTGACTGCTGCTGCTGGATCTGGATCTGGCCCTTCTTTTGATTGTTCTCAGAAATTATCTCCACGAGGGGCTTAGTCCTCCAGCTTGGGGTCTTCTCTTTGGCTTTTGGTCTCTTATTCTGCAAACGTAATTCTGCCATCTTAGCTTCTTTAATGAGTTGTCTAATTTTTTTTGTTCTTAATTCAGTTAATTTTGAGCATTTGTGAATTGCTTAGTAGTATACCGACCACTGACATTTTTCTCTTTGGCAGTTTTACTAATTCATTCCATGTATTCTAATTGCTTTAAACCCTTGGGTTATAAAAACAAAGTAAAAATTATGCCAGCCTTCTGTGATCATGGAATAATGGAAGGAGAGGGACTTTTGAGACCATCTAGTCCAAACTGCCTTATTTTATATTCTGGAAACCCAGGCCACGAAGGGTAACGTGACTTGCTCGGGTCACATAGCTTGTTGGTGGCAAAGCCAGAAGATGTAGATTTCACCTCCAGTGTTTTGACTCCTTTTGGTGAGGGGTTCATTCTGCACATACCACTGTGGCTACTTGGAAGCTTTCAAGTGAGGAGTGTAGTGCCCAATTTCTTAAGTAGTCCTTGTCAAGGAGCAGTAGAATCACAGAGCCCCTGGAACTCAGAGAGCCACTTGATCATCAGTTTGTCTTTAGTTTTGTTTTTAAATTAATGATTGGAACAAATTCAGTATCCTAAAGAACATTCCCTAAAAAAGAGGTTGTCAAGCTGTAGTATAACACTGAATAACATAGGTAGAAAGACTCAGGCCTTCCTTGCCTGGACTTGCAACCAGAATCCTACAATGTAGGGACCGGGATGTGTGATTTCAAAGTTTTCCAATTGGTTCTGGTGTGCTTTCTGGATCAGAACCACTGATGTTGAGTCTTAAACCACTGCAGTGTTTCTTAAAGGGGAGGGGTATCTGTTTAAAAGGTATATTTCTGGGCCCCCCTCCCCAGACCTACTAGCCAAGAATTTCTGGGAGTGGGGTTTATCTTTAATCTCCCTAGTGATTTTTATGTCCATTTAAATATCGAAAAATGCTGATCTGGAAGGTTTTGAGTCAGTAAACAAAAAGCCTAGAGCAGTGGTTTTCATGTCCCTTGGTAAGAAATAGATTTTACCTCATGATTCAACAAGCCAGCATAACTAAAACAGCGTTTCACAGGTCAATATTTATCCTACAGAGTCCAGTGAATCCTAACGCAGTCCAGTTCCATCCTAACGCATCTTATTTCATTTTTGTAAAGTAGGTAATGGAAACTGTTAATACACTGATTTTTAAACCCCTAGCTCACTGTAGTTTCAAACACTTGAGGATTGAGATGTGCTGTTAATTCTACCTGTCATAGGTTTAAAACTTTTCTCTCGACCTCCTCTACTTTTCCCAGCTCCTCTGGTTAAGCCTTTAACACCTGCTAGGGTTGCTTGCCTATGAGGAAGGTCCACCTTTGTCACAGTCGCACAACACTGCCACTGTGTACAAAGCAGATTTCCCTTGTTCCCTGGACATGGGAGACCTTGCCAACTCCACAGCGCTGCTGCTAATGGCTGTATCAATCACAGGGCAAGTAATAGAAAACTGAACCCCAAGTAAGTGAAGTTATAAGGGGAAAAAAAGGAATTCTACAAGTAGCTTAGTTCAGGTGCTGTTTGATTCTCAAGTCAGACAGTATCGCCTGGATCCCCCGCAAGTCTGTCTCTTCTGGGTTGGCTCCAGATGTGGCCGATTCAGCTCTCTATTCAAGAGGGCAGCAGGCCCAGCTACACACTCCCAAGCTGAGCTGAGAACAGGGACTCTTTCAGACTGAGCACAAATCTCAGTTGGGCTGATTTGACCACATCAGAGCACATCAGAGGCTGATTTGCTCCTCTCCTGAACCGCTCACTGGGGACACGATACTGGACCTGGGGGTAGGGTTGAATCTCAGGCTGAGGATGAGGGAGAGTTGACTTCCTAAAGAGAATTAAAGATACAGCTCCCAGCAGCAAGAGGAATGGATGCCGGGCAGCAAATGCAGGTGTCATTGCTAGGCTATGTATTTCCATGGTCTTCCTCCTTGTGTCCTGTTTCCTTGGTTATGATGAGCCTGTTTTCTTAAAGTTTTCCCCACCTTTGGGAAGCAGCATAGTGTCCTGAAGCCCCTGATTTAATTCTTATGCAAAGTAGCCACTGTCAAAATCAAGCACAGGCAAGCCCTCAAGGGAAATGATGCTTTAAGTAATTTAAAAGAATTGGTTAAAATTCAGGACAGGAAACAACTGATTTTTGAATGAAGAGAAAGGAATAGTACAGTTAAGGATGAGCCAGACCAGACAGTAACTGCCGACACTCACACGTGTAGTGGGCAAGTATGCATAATCTTCCTGGTGCCCTTTAAATAAACTTTTTAGGAGGCATCTGAGCACAGTCAGTGCCTAAAAATATCGAGTGACCACTCACAGATTAAAAGTTATAAAAGTTAAGTACAAACCTGAAATCTGACAAATAAAGCTCAGCTGAGCCTATTGTTTACCTTTTGCAATCGCTCTGTATACTATTTAATGCATTCTCTTTCGCAAGCCTTCTGCCGTAAAGCAGAACAGAACTTTCTACTAGGGGGATCAGAAAGTGGATGATAGTTATTTAGTGAAAACAACATTGATCTGTTAAAATGGGGAGTTTCTTTACAATCTAGCATGGAGAAAGAATGGTGAGCTTTAAATAATTCTTGTAGCGATTCTGGATTCTAGCCTACTTTGAAAGAGTTTAATGTAAATAAGCATTTTGTACATAAGCGACTGAATCTTATTTTTTTCCCCCTCTATAATAGTATCAGGTTCTCTACTTTGTCACAAACTGCTACCAAGTTTTTCTAAGGTACATGCTTTAGACATGGTACAGTGATCCTGGGCTGTGCATTTTGCCCTGGAAACTAGCCTGCCTAGCGTTTAGATTTTCTCTGCACTCATGTATGCATAGAAAATCCATATCCAAAAAATTTTTTCATTTTTTTCTATAAAAAAGGATACAAAATCAGCACCCTCAGGTATGTATTGTTCTCCTAACTTGGCCTATAATTTTGCATAAAAGCTTCAAATTCTCCCTCATAAATTTATTCTCTCTTCTAACAATATGCCCATTCATTTCTAATTTTCTAATTTCTGTCTTTCGAAAGCCGTAGCATTTTAATTGCTTATGGAAACTAATCTGTCTCCTATCCTTGACAGTGATTTCATAAAGATCTGATTTTTTTAAATGAAGTTTTTCATATATATTATTGTATTTTGGTCTATAGTGTGGCTTGACCTAAGAACCCAGTCTACCGTTGAGAGTCTTAGTAAACGAATTCCAGGAAATAATAACTTTGTCAAGGTAAGAGATCTCTTCAAAAGTATACTATAAAAATGCCTGTTTAACAAAAAAAGTTTGGAGATTTCACCAGGCCTTACATCTTATTGCACAGTAGTTATTTGATACAATTGATAGAATATTTCTCCACAGATAATTACCTTTCTATCTTTCTTGCCCTGTGGTAGATTGGAGGAATAATATTCCAAGGTAAATAGGCTGGAGGGGAAAATAAGGTGTCCCAGTGGCTTAAACCATACTCCTCACGGAGTGCTTCCTGTAATTCAACCGTGCTTTCCAAATCCTTCTCTTTTTTTTTTTTACTGTCCATCAAAGAAAGTTCTGCGTGCTTTTGAGTTTTTAGGCATCTGGATTCAGGGAGAGAAACTAGAAGACGCTCCAGCCTTTACTTGAACTCCTCTTCCACTTTCTTCGTATGAAGAAGCCAATAAAAAATGCCTAATTTTCAGTCCTTATATAGGTCTCTCTTCAGATAAATGAAGGGAGAGAAAATTTTTGAAACAGGCAAGGTACTTTTCTTAGCAAGGTCAAGGCCAATTTCTCCTACTGTCCAAAAAGAAATTCCATTTTTTTTCTTTCTTTTTTGTTTTTGGTTTATTCCCTTTATATTTGTCAGTGGGACTCTTAAATGGCAGTTTCTTGTGGTTCTTGGTTCTGAAGCTAGTGCTCAAATCCCATTAATTGCAGCAGTCTAACAAACCATCCCCTACCATTACCCACCCAAATAACCTCAGTCTTGTCCTGAGTATGCCCTCACCCATTTCCTATCCTGTTCTCTTGGTCAACCTGCCCAGCCTTCACGCCTAACCTCCAGCTGCACTTTGCTTCAAGGGGTGCATGTTTTTCTCTCCAAAGCCATTTTCGGCAACTTTTACACCTTCTACTTAAATCATGAAAATGAGATATTTATATGCTACCTCACTATTTGGTTTGTGGGATGACCCTTGGTCCTTCAAATCAAAGAAGCATATTCCCATATGTTATTTCCTTTTATTATTTTTGAGCATTGATCTTTTTTTTCTAGGAAAGCTAGAAAACTATGAGTTAAGATTCTTAACTTACAAGCTTGCATTCAAGTGTTATATCCTTTGGTTTGAGCTTTTTTTACTAAACATCTCCATGGGAGATGAGAAGGAAAAGGGATCACTTTCTGTAGTTGGGTGATAAATGAGAATAGGGATCAAGAAGGGGAAGATAGTTGCATTATTTTGATGTATGTATTTTCTTAACCACTTTCACCAGCCCTTATAAATATAGTGTTTAATATACTAACAAAAATGAATTGGACCTGATCCATTCTCAAGGAAGATTGATAAGCCCATGTTTCATTTTTACCCTTTAAGCTTTATTCAGTTCACCTTCCCTTTGTTCAATCTATTTGCTGAATTTAGGCAACGACTTTCTTTTATATATATATACTATTTTTTTTAGTTTATTGAGGTAACATTGGTTTGTAACATCATATAAGTTTCATGTATACAACATTATATTTCGACTGGCAACTACTTTCTTAAATAGAACAACTTTGTGTTGCTTTAATCTGGCGTGTCTTTGAGCTCTACTTCATTCTCCACCAATTTTATGTTGTTTGAATATGTGTATTGAATATGTATTCGATTTTTTACACACATAAATATATTGTTAAGGCTTATATGTTTTAAAACAATCTTCTGGTTGTGGTCATTAGTTTATGAATTGATATTCTCTCTGATTTTCAATAGTTTAAATATCACTTTCATGGAATATAAAATAAAAAGCAGAGTTTTGGGCTAGCTTCTGTATGTAATCCTAACTCATCACAAAAGTTAACATCTATGTCTTAACTATCTAGATTGCAGGGCATGTGTCATTTAATTTTCTCTTTACCTTGCTATGTGGATGCTCTTTGAACTGCAAACATACCACTCTGATCTTTTTTCATGAACATGCTTTCCTGTGCCATGAGATAGGAAAAGTATTTTTATCCATAATACCGTAGGATTGCCTTTAGGACCGTTGAATATTTTGTGATTTATTGAGTTTTTTGATTTGGTGTTTTATTTTAAGCTGTTATGAATTTAATTTCCTGGCTGAATTTCATAACTGTTTTTAGTCCAAGACAGGCCTTCCACTTAGCACTTATTTCAGTGCAGTGAAACTTCGTTGGCTCCTTGACAATGTGAGAAAAGTTCAAAAGGCAGTTGAAGAAGATAGAGCTCTTTTTGGGACCGTTGATTCATGGCTTATTTGGGTACGTTTAAATATCATGTGTGTGTGGAGAAAACTTTTAAACTGCCTATCTTTCTTCTACAAAGAGTTTCAAACTTTTTAGTTGGCAGCATCATTAAGAAAAGCCATTCAAGAAACAGCAGAACAGTTCAGCCTCCATTTGAGAGGCATTTTTGCCTGCTTCTTCTTGATTTTTTCTTGTCTTATTTCAGCAAAAATGGAGGATGATTACCAAAACCACATCTCATGTCTATTACCTTTAGACTAACTAATTTAGGTAATTAGCAATTAGTAAATTTAAGTAGCCTTTATCTGCTGCCTGTCATACAATCCCTTGCTATGTGCAGGGGCTTGGTTCTAGGACCCGCCGTGGATAGTTAGCTGTCTGTATCTGCGGATCATGTAGTACTGTATTATTTATTTTTAAAATCCACGTATAAGTGCACCTGCACAATTCAAATCTGTGTTGCTCAAGGGTCAACTGTACTTCTTTTCCACTAGTCATTTCCTAGAAGAAATGTATTTATTTCTTCTATTTTCTACTATTTAACATGATAAAACACCTAGGCTACGTTTGAACATTTGCTTTCAACATCACACAGCTGACTTTTACTTAAGTCACAATATGAAAAATCATAGTGGAAATTTCTGATGTACAATCTTTTTGCCTAAGCTGAACATGGATGAACAGAAACAAACATTTCCCAGATATCTGTATATCTTAAAAGTACATGTTCATTCTCTTCGTTCTCTCTCCTCTCTCTCTCTCTCTGTCTCTCTCTCTCTCTCTTTCTCTGTTATTTTTATTAAGGGCATTTTCAAATACACCCAAAAAGCGGAGGGAATAGTGTCATGAACCTCTAGAACAATGAGTCAGCTACAGTAATCAGCTGTGGCCAAACTTGTTTCAACTGTACTCACTCTTTCTCCCCATGGATAATTTAAAGCAAATGCCAGACATATAATTTCATTTGTAAACACTTCTCTAAGTATGTGATTATCTTTTCCAACATTCAGGGGAGCTTCAAGGGAACACTGCCCCTATTCTCACTTGCCAGATCCACAGAGCAGATCTTTCAAACCCCCTATCAGGAAGTAGCGCCTTCTCCAGCCCTCCCTGTGCTTGGCCAGGGCATGCTGTGCATTGTGCTCATGGACAGCAGTTTTCATACGTGTCGGTCACAGTTGAAATAATTCTGACAGTAATTCTCACAATTGCCTGGAGCCAGACTAAGACAAGATGTGGAACTGTGAGCTGCCATTTCTCCACTTTTGTTCCTTTCTTACTTCTCACTGATTCTACATGAAAGAAAGCAGCAGTCCTTGCAGTTCAGGTACAAGGGTATTAACATTAGAGAGTTTAAAACTGCTTTCAGGATATGTGCTTGGGTCACTGCAGGCACAGCCCAATGAGAATTGTTATTCCAAAACATGGACGCGCGCACACACATACACACACAGACAAATGCAACAAGAGCAACAACAGCAACCCAGGGTTCAGTAAGATCCTAAGAGGCAGGCGTTTCAATGTATTTTACTTTGCCAAATTTAATGAGACTCTGCATCTTCCAAAGATAAGAGGAGGAAAACAAAAGCTGAATTTTTTCTTTAACCATCAATTAGCTAGAACTGCTGTCCAGTATGGTAGCCACTTCGCCACGTATGACTCTTGAGCACTTGAAATGTGGCGGGTGTGAATTGAGATGTGCATGAGTGTAAAATAGACACTGTATTTCAAAGAGTTAGTACACAGAATAGAAGGTAAAATGTCTCCGTAATAATTTTTTATATTGAAAGGATATTTTGGATACATTGGACTAAATAAAATATGTAGTATTATTAATTTCACCTGCTTCTTTATATTTTTAAATGTAGCTACTAGAAAATATTCAAGTACATATGTGGCTCAGTGTGGTTCAATTACATTATATTTCTATTGGACACTGCTGAAAACTAAAAAATTAAGTAATTGAAATGTTCCATTCTCCTGCCTTATGTGCTCTGCAACTGATTATGGGTCTTGACAAAGTGTAAATTAAATTGCAAATAAGTACAGATTTAACATGTCCTTTTCACTCTGTCCAGAGCTTGACAGGAGGAGCCAGTGGAGGTGTCCATTGTACAGATGTAACAAATGCAAGCAGGACGATGCTTTTCAACATCCATTCTTTGGAATGGGATAAAGAGCTCTGCGAGTGAGTTGTATTTTGCCCTAAGAATAGTTTTCCAAGTGTGTTGCCTATTTATAACCTAAATCTTACTATTTTCAGATGTTAGTGGGGCACCAAACTTTAACTGTTGATATTTCAACTACAATATACAAGTCTGTGTTGTATATTCTTTTAAAACAGACTTTTTTTTGGTGGGGGAGGGGGTACGCGGGCCTCTCACTGTTGTGGCCTCTCCCGTTGCGGAGCACAGGCTCCGGAAGCACAGGCTCAGCGGCCATGGCTCACGGGCCCAGCCGCTCCGTGGCATGTGGGATCTTCCCGGACCGGGGCACGAACCCGTGTCCCCTGCATCGGCAGGCGGACTCTCAACCACTGCGCCACCAGGGAAGCACCAGACTATTATTTTTTTTGTAACGTCTTTATTGGAGTATAATTGCTTTACAATGGTGTGTTAGTTTCTGCTTTATAACAAAGTGAATCAATTATACATATGCATATGTTCCCATGACCGTTTTTTTTAGTTTGTTTGTTTTCTTAGATTCCATATATATGTGTTAGCATATGGTATTTGTCTTTCTCTTTCTGACTTACTTCACTCTGTATGACAGGCTCTAGGTCTATCCACCTCACTACAAATAATTCAGTTTCGTTTCTTTTTATGGCTGAGTAATATTCCATTCTATATATGTGCCACATCTTCTTTATCCATTCATCCGATGATGGACACTTAGGTTGCTTCCATCTCCTGGCTATTGTAAATAGAGCTGCAATGAACATTTTGGTACATGACTCTTTTTGAATTATGGTTTTCTCAGGGTATATGCCCAGTAGTGGGATTGCTGGGTCGTATGGTAGTTCTATTTGTATTTTTTTAAGGAACCTCCATACTGTTCTCCATAGTGGCTGTATCAATTCACATTCCCACCAGCAGTGCAAGAGTGTTCCCTTTTCTCCACACCCTCTCCAGCATTTATTGTTTGTAGATTTTTTGATGATGGCCATTCTGACCGGTGTGAGATGATATCGCATTGTAGTTTTGATTTGCGTTTTTCTAATGATTAATGATGTTGAGCATTCTTTCATGTGTTTTTTGGCAATCTGTATATCTTCTTTAGAGAAATGTCTGTTTAGGTCTTCTGCCCATTTTTGGATTGGGTTGTTTGTTTTTTTTGTTATTGAGCTGCATGAGCTGCTTGTAAATTTTGGAGATTACTCCTTTGTCAGTTGTTTCATTTGCAAATATTTTGTCCCATTCTGAGGGTTGTCTTTTGGTCTTGTTTATGGTTGCCTTTGCTGTACAAAAGCTTTTAAGTTTCATTAGGTCCCATTTGTTTATTTTTGTTTTTATTTCCATTTCTCTAGGAGGTGAGTCAAAAAGGATTTTGCTGTGATTTATGTCATAGAGTGTTCTGCCTGTGTTTTCCTCTAAGAGTTTGATAGTTTCTGGACTTACATTTAGGTCTTTAATCCACTTTATTGCATATATAATGAATAGGCCAAATTAAGTAATTGTCTTGATTATTTTTCAAGGAAAATTAGGTTCCTCTATAAAAGTACTTTGGTTTTTGTGTGCTTTTTATTTTGTATTGATTTGTTTGTATAAAGTTAGAGTGTTAAATACCCAAGCATACTGCTGGCTTATTTATTTGTTACTATTTAATTGTACACTAAAATAAGTTCATTTTTAATTGTTGTTTACATTACTTTAAATTCATATAAATGTTTCTAGATGTTTATTTAAAATAGTTTTATATACCGAATCTTATTGTTTTTTAGATTTTTTGAAATTCCAATGAAAATTCTTCCAAATGTCCGGAGTTCTTCTGAGATCTATGGCCTAATGGTAAAAAATAATAATAATAATTTTTATCTTAAAAAAGGCTTTACTATTCAGAATTCAAAAGTCAATTGTGTTACGTTTTATATTTTGAGGCCTGTACATTTTGTGAATGTTGACAGTATGTAAACTAAGAATTTAGTATTGTTTAAATAGTTTTATAACTTAAAATTCTTGAGTCCTACTTACCAGTTTATATTTTATATAAACTTTATATAAAACTGTATATAAAAACTTTATCTATTATAAACTTTATTGGCTTTTCTTTGAGTATTTTAAAGTACTATTGAGATAGTCTAACTACAGAGGGTGGTAAGGGAATGTTTGGGCCAGATTATGCTTTTAATCCAAATAACTGTTCGGTAGTTGTGGTGCCTGCTCTTAATTTATGGGAAGGTCTCTTCACATTTTAGTGGTGTTCTTTTTCCTGTTGAATCTCCTTTAATGGCCAAACCATGTCTCATAGTAGATTCTTTGTCAGCCTGAGCAAAACTTTAGCAAAGAAACTGAAAGCAAAGAGTCTGTTCTGGTTTGTGATTGCTGATGAAACTGGTTTTCATCATGGACATTTTTACTGTTGCTTTCATTGAAGCCCACAGAAAAAGTAGTGTAAGCAAAAAGTACACTTAGCATTACTGAGTATCTCTGATTACACATCAGGGATGAAAACCTTTAGGACCATTTGAACTGGTGTTTAAGCTCAAAAAACTAGAATTTATGGTAAAGATTAAGAAAAGTCTTAGATTAATTGCCAAAAAATAATGTTTTGACATTTCATGAAAAGCATTAGAAACTCTACTTATAGACTTTAATAATAATAATAGAGTAGAACACTAAGTGTTCTGGATAAAGCTTACACAAGAATTCTTAAATGTTTTATTTATAATAAAGCCCTTTAAGGCAAAATGGAATTTTGTAAGGGAAGCATAGTCATTGCTTATCTACAATTTAAAAGTGCTTTGATAATTTCATAGCTACCTATAAACTGACTTGGGTCAGAGAAAAAAAAATATTCTTGAGAAACAGTTGCAGAGGATGGTTAAAAAAACATTTAACTGGCCTAGTTTTCTCTTGCATTTAAAATATTATGCTTCTGTCCCCCTCTCTCCCCTTGCTGACTATAGAAAATCTCTCATAGTCTGGTGAGTAGGTTGCCCACCAATTATGCTACCCATTCATTTGGAAAAGATACAGTGCATTTCCGTTTAGTTTTAGATAAGCAGAAGTCCATTTACTAAGTAGATTAATCTAGAGCCTTCCATGACCCTCCAAATTATTATAAGCTCTAGTCAAGCTTTAGGTGTTTTTAAAATGTAACCTTATTTATTTTTAAGTCTTCCATAAGGCTGAGGAAGACTAAGGTAGTTTTCTGGAATGAGAAATTCTGATGGTCCCTATTACAAAGTACAGTTGTGATGTGCTTTGGGCTTTAGCACAATAGGGAAATTAGGTGTAGTTTTTAGATGTCCTAAACATCTATCTTAAATGATATCTTGCCCAACCTTTCAGACCAGTTAGTTGGAAATGCACTGTCACTTTTTCTGCATGCTTCACCAGAGGATATTCCCAGGAATCCTCCAGAGACCCCCCCTCCCTGTGAAGAAAAAAGAGCGCTTTCCGTGCCTGACTGCACATAGTAGATTCTGCTGGTAGTTTGATAATAACTTCAGTAGTATAAGCAAAGACTTCTTTCAGTATTTAAATACATTAAGATATCTAGTCTATAGGTTTCCTGATTCACTTTCAGCCCTTCACTTATTATCCAGGTTCAGATTTTCTAAGAATTTATACAGTAAATAAAAGATAGGTGTTGGATTAACCCAAAAGCATGAAAGAAATAAAATGTCATCCACTAGATAGAGGGCATTTTTTATTTTGTAAAGGGTTTCCACACATATGCTATTATTTCCTTATCATAGCCATGTGAGGTGGCTTCTGTTCTTACCCTCACTGTCACAGATAGGGAACCCGAAGCTCCCAGAGGCCAGGAGACGGGCTTACAAATGGCAGACTGAGGGGTCAGGCAAAAGCTTTAGTTTGGTGCTCTTCTAATACATCACAGGTACATCAGGGATCATATTCCTTTACCCTAATTCCTTAATATCAGTACAAATTGCTTTGTATTAGTGTAAGTTGTTTGGTTTTTTTCACAATTAAGTTTGGTAAAGTCCACAGACAGTCACTTAAATCTCATTTTTTTTTCCCTAGAATGCTGGCAATACTTGATCAAAGTCAAAAGCACTATTCATGGCATAAATTAACTCTTGCTTATCAAAACTTGAAGAATGATGTTGGCTATGAACAAATAATACCCAATACCTGAACCCTCTCTTGTTTCTTACTTATCTTCAGAGCAGTTTGGGTAGGAAGAACAGTTGGTAAAATACAGCCTTCCAAAACAAACATGTTCCATGCTGGTTTAATAGCTATTTATATGTTCATTTTAAAGGATGTGTTAGTCTTTTCTTAGTAACAACAATAATAGCAAAGAGCTAATGGCCTTTGGCATGCATATAAGCCCAGGCCCATTTTGTAGATAAATAAATTGAGGCATAGAAAAGTTTCAGCGGCCTGCTCAGTGACTAACTAACTAACCAGGAGTAGAACCCGCGTCTCCTGACTCTCAGTCCAGTGTTTCACGTCCATGTCTCTTCTTGTCATTCTAGGAATATTTCTAGTATCTCTCTCTCTGAACCACTCATGTAGTTGAAACACTTGCTTTGTCTTGTCTGCCCACATGCTCTGGCATGTTGCTATTTGTGTTCATTCCTGTTGCAGTTATGTTAGTAGAGCCAAATTTGTGATTATTCATAATCCTTTTTTAAAATTTTATTAGAAAGCTGGGGCCTTGGAAGGTGTACCAATATCTGGGGTAAGTTTCATCACCAAACATCTCCCTGCTACCCGCCCCCTTCCATGTTATGGCTTCCCTTAATCAATCTTCCTCCTTCCTTAACTATGGAAAATAAGTAAGAGCAGCAGAATTGGCTAATTCTTGTTTCACTGTGACACAGTGTAGGCTATTGAGAATTTTTTCTGAATAAATTAATTCTACCTCTCCCTTCCTGTACCTGTTTGCAGTGTTAACACATGGGAAAATGGCCAAATGGAGGCGATGCAAAGAACATAAGACAATTCGTTCCTTCATAAATAAAGAGGGGAAAATAAATCTTATGGCTGTCCTAGAAAGGAAATGAACAATATTGTCTTAGTCAGTGTTCTTTATTGTCATGTATACTTTCAGTGTTTGGGGGACCAATCTGCTGCATTGGTGGGACAAATGTGCTTCCAGGATGGACAAGCCAAAAACACGTGAGTTTTAAGAAACAGACCTGAAAACCAATGGTGTTTTGTTTGTTTTTCCCTTTGGTGTTTTGAATGAGGAAATGCTTTTGAAGTTCATCCAGGCTGAAAATTAATAGCTTAAGAGTTCCAGTACAGATATATATACTTTTCGCCATTTGTTTTTCTTCATCTCCTTCACATAGAATTCACTATATCATATGTAAACAAACTGATGAGGCTTGTGAAAACCTTAATTTGTAAAATTCAGTACCTTTTCCATCCAGAAACTAGATGTTGGTTTAAAGTATTCTTGCCTCGGGACTTCCCTGGCGGTCCAGCGGTTAAGACTCTGAGCTTCCACTTCCAATTTTCAACATGGTGTTCCTGCCCTAGACTTTCTCACTAATTATAAAGTCATATTTTTGTGGGATTTTCAGTGTTATTTCCCTGGCACTGTGCTTTCTCCCTGTCATGTGGAGTTTCTCCTTCGACAAGAAGCAGAAGGAATGACGGAAGCAGAGATTTGGTGCATTTTTCTCCTAATCTCATCTTCTTACTGCTCACACATGCAGTCTGTAACAAGCCCCATATTTAATAATGATAAGATTACTCCCACTTTAGGCTGGGAAAGATTCTCAGAGAGGTTAAGCTAGTAAGTGAGAGCAGCAGTCTTTGCACCCAGATGCAGCTGATTCAATTTAGCCGGGGTACTTTACCTCTGTACTTTACTGTCCTCCGTGTGGAAAAGAGTTCCATAGACCTGGCAGGAGACTATCTACGTTTAAGTGTTTTTTTCTTGAGGAATTTCTAATTCTCTCATTAATGTTAACTTCAGTGGTTACGTTCTTCTTTTGTCAGTAATGGAATGTCTTTACGTTTTAGATTAAGTGTTCTTGTACTCTAGTAGGGCCAGAAGTCCTCATGCAAAAGTGTGACATTATTTGTGTGAGAGGTTTTTTTTGGAGGGAAGGTGGAAAAATTCTTTGCAGGTCATGATATCCTGAGGTTACCATCAAGGAGTGTTTGAGTCAGCGTGCGTCTGGAAACATATTCTTTGAATTCTGGGTCCCAGGTAGCTGAGTCAGGAGTCAGAGAAACGATAGAAATGGTGGAAAAGTAAGCTGTCCCCTCCGCCCCCTTCTTTCGTCCTCTGCCAGACACCCTAATGCTAGCTAGTAAATCAGATGCTCTCTCTCTGTGTCAAGTACCTAACACTACAGAGCACATGGGAGGCGCCCAATAGAGTTGCCAGACTTTCCCTCTCTTTATCCTCCCCTCCCCCTTAAGCATTATCAGCCAAGTCCCGAAATGATGAATTTAAGTTAGGGAGGGCTTGCTGAGTACCTCTGCAGCCATTGCAGGTTGGCAGAGGGGAATAATAGCAAATTGTAAGATCTTTGGGCTCATGTTTCGCTTCCTGAGGGGAAAGAACACAAATATACAGTTCATCATATTATATATCAGAACTTATGTGCCATAAAAAACTTGGAAGTACTGCTGTTGGGTTTCAAAGGGAGGGGAGAACAATCACAAAAGATTGTTAGTAATGAGATGTTTGAAGACTTAGCAATATTGGTGAACGCATGGAACACTGAACCAAGATGCAAACAGGGAAATGGAAGACTTTATTTAGAGAATGTGGAGAACATTTGGGTGGGAAAGTGGTTGTGGGAAAATAAGGCTAGGGTGGTGGTGTGAAACCCTAAACTTCAGACTGAGGATTTTTTTCTTGAAGGCGGTGGGACACTTCTGAAGGTTTGTGGGCTGCTGTTCAGAGATGACTGGAGGTGTTCATTAATGATATGGCAGTCCTGGGTTAAAGTGGGGAGAGATCAGAAGCAAAGAGGACATGGCGGAGGCCACCATGGCATCTCAGCATCAAAGACAAGAACTAAGAAGGATGAGGGCTGAGGGAGGCGTGGGTGGATGTCCATGGCGCTACAGAGGGACAAGAGACAGGAAGCAGGTACGGAGACTAGTCCCCTGGGCCCAGTGGTTAGATTTAGCCAAAGTAGGGAATGGGTCCAAGTAGAAGAATTTCTGTTTGGGACACGTTGGCAGTACTGGTAGACTGTACATTACACACATACGGTAATGGGGAATGAACTCAGTATAAAAGTAAGGGATTTTGAATTGCCCATATTTAGAGGTGATTTTTGAAGCGATAAGAATAGATAAAATTACCAAGAAAAAGTATACAGGTAGAGGAGATATTTAGAAGAAGGAAGAGGTGAAGGGATGTAGAAGTCAGACAAATAGAATGTAGTTAGTCATTAAAGTGGAGATCCAGTGTAGAGCTGTTGAAGAGAGGGGCTTGGTCAGCAGTGCAAAATAGTACAAATAGGTCATGGAGGCTGAGAATGAGAACAGACCGTTGTACATAGAAATCAGGTCTTCAGTGGTGACCTCAAAGAATGAAGTTTTAGTACAATGCTCAAGATGGAAGCCAGGTTGCAAGTGGTCAAAAGAGATGCGAGTAGGTAGAGAATAGAGACAGCAAGACAGAATGTGCTTTGCAAAAAGGCAACTATTCAGGAACGGGAAGTGGAGTACATAGTTCGTTAGGTTAACAGGATCATGGGCAAGTTTGGGGAATTTTGTTTGTGTTTTTAAGTTAAGTTTGTGTTTTAAGTGCCTCCTCTCCCCAGAGGGCTTAAGTGTAATAGAGGAGTCCTTCTGCCTGTTTCACAGCTTCGGCCAGGGCCACTCACGCTCCCGCTGTGTACTATCTTTGTTTGGCCCACTACTCCGTGGAGAATAGCAAACAACCTTTAACTTTCCAGAGCTCAGAAACGTCAGACGTCTTTCTGGGATGTTTGAGGAAGGATTGGTAGGCCATATAAATGCTGAAAACCCCATATAGGTTTGATGACTGGGAAGAAAAAAATAATAAAATTTAAGAGGAAAGTAATTGCCTGTACACTGTTTTGAAAGCTGTGGCCTAAATGTAGCAAGGAGGTCTCTTCATACGTTGACAATACTCAGTAATTACTTATCAAGTATATACAAACTTAAGAATTCACTTTTATTAAGTACCTTGAGCCTCTGCGTCAATTTCATACTTTAAGACTTGTACACTACCATTCAGTATACAGAGTGTTTATATGGGGACTAAATCAGTACAGATTTCTCCTTTAAATAGTGTGGAACAGAAAATTCACTTCCATTTTTACGAATATATAGCTTTTTCAGCGTCACAGAAGTAAAAAGGCCTAGCGATTTATGTGTTTGAATTCGTATATATATTATTACCCGTACCTAGTGTCATTTGACTGGTGTCTTTGAAAACTTAGATATTCATGAATCCCATGCAGGCCGACAATCAAGCAGAAGAGATAGACGGTCTTGGGCTAATTCTCATTCACAACAGTGGTGCCTGGAAAAATGTTTATCAGAAAAAATTGCCCTGGCTTTCTATTTGCCCCACAAGGCCCGTGGGGAGGGAATCCCAAACAGGGCAGGACAGCTGTGGAGAGCCAAGGGTGATAGTCACAGCCAACTGATTTGAAAACTGTCGCCATGTGACCCTTACTGATATCAGTTTGGGCTGCTTATCTTCCTGGCACAAGTCAAAACCACTCACTCATGTCCAAGCACCAGATTTGTTGCAGAGTCCGAAGGTTTTGCTGATAAGGCTGTCACAAAATAAATTCAGTTCTTCCACGGCAGCTGTGTTACGTGCTGGCTATGACTCTCCCACCAGTGTTAGTAGAATGCCCTGTCCTGCGCAGAGAACAGGGAAAGTAGACCAGCAATAGCTTTTCCCTCTGGGCCCCTCATTTTCCCAAAGTCCACCTACACTTTCCTGTACCCTGGACCTACCCCCTCTCCATGCCAGAAGTTTATGACTGTGCAAATGATGGAGCTAGGCTGGCCCGCCCCATTGCTGAATGCCTGTTAGTCATGATGCTTCACTCCATGGGGATTAATAGCAATGTAAGTGTGACAGAATTTAGGATTTATTGTACCTCAGTGCTATTTTATGAACATGGCCCTGGGCTATGACTAAGTGCCAAATACTATACTTGCATTTTTCCATTAGGATTGCACTAAGTACATTTTCTTCTAGACTGTTCTTTAAAACATTATTCCAAAGAGTTTGTGATGTTTGTTAGCTTTTAGAACTTTTCTAAAACTTTAATATAAATTACTTTTATTGTTCTAAGTTAAATGTTAGTTTTGTAGTATTAATGTTTCATCATTTACTTTTAATAAAATTGTCCTACTGTTCATTCTTCCCCCAACTATAGGTATGGAACAGGCTGTTTCTTACTATGTAATACAGGCCGTAAGGTTGGTTTTTTTCAAATTAAAAGATTAGTGAAAGTCTTCTTTAACTTCATATAAATAATACTTGAGCATAATTTGCTATTAAGTTACTTTTGAGTCAGGAGCTTTTATTTAATTTCTATCAGGGTTTAATTTAGAACTCAGTAAAAATGATGAAAATCACTACATGTGAATGGTTCTTGTAAGAACCATTTTAGGTTCTTTGAATTTTACATGTGTGTGTTTAATTGTGTTAGTGGGATATCTATACTAGGACTTTGTCAGATTCTTAATGCAAATCTAATTTGGAACGAGGGATAAACTTTTTATACTGTTTAAGTGTACTGTTCTTAATACTGGTAATTTTGACTTTTAAGATCTATTTTCTAAATTGTTATATTTATTGAATTATGTTGTAACTAGATCATTTTTGCTTTAAAAATATTCTAATGCTATCTTTTTGTTTTCCTGACTAATGAAATCTTTTTCTCTTTCCTACAGTGTGTATTTTCTGAACATGGCCTTCTGACCACAGTGGCTTACAAACTGGGCAGAGACAAACCAGTGTATTATGCGTTAGAAGTAAGTACATTTCATTCAGTATAGATAATGTGACAAACATTCAAAGCTAATGAAAACCACAGTGTTGTCTGTAAGAATGAGAAGCAACTCCTCATCTGTTACAATTTTATAATGACATTGCAACAATTCAGTCACATCTTTATTTTTATTATTTATTTGTTTATTTTTGGCTGCCTCGGGTCTTTGTTGCTGCACGCAGGCTTTCTCTGGTTGCAGCGAGTAGGGGGCTACTCTTTGTTGTGGTGCGCGGGCTTCTCATTGCGGTGGCTTCTCTTGCGGAGCACAGGCTCTAGGCGCGCGGGCTTCAGTAGTCGTGGCACATGGGCTCAATAGTTGTGGCGCACGGGCTTAGTAGTTGTGGTGCATGGGCTCAGTAGTTGTGGTGCATGGGCTTAGCTGCTCTGTGGCATGTGGGATCTTCCCGGACCAGAGATCAAACCCGTGTCCCCCTCACTGGCAGGCGAATTCTCAGCCACTGTGCCACCAGGGAAGTCCCCAGTCACATCTTTAGGCTCCACTTCCAATTCTAGTTCTCTTGCTATTTCTAGTTACTTCCTAGAAATAGTGTTGAACCTCTCAAAGTCATCCATGAGGGTTGGAATGAACTTCTTCTAAACTCCTGTTAATGTTGTAATTTTGACCTCTTCCCATGAATCACAAATGTTCTTAATGGCATCTAGAGTGGTGAATCCTTTCTACTAGGTTTTCAGTGTACTTTGCCCAGAATAGACCCATCAAAGGAATCACTATCTATGGCAGCTGTAGCCATACAAGATGTATTTCTTAAACAATAAGACTTGAAATTCAAAATTACTCCTTGATCTATGGGCTACAGAATGTATGTTGCATTAGCAGGCAGGAAAGCAACATGAGTCTCATTGTATGTCTCCATCAGAGCTCTTGTGTGACCAGGTGCATTGTCAATGAGTGGTCATATTTTGGAGGGAATCCTCTTCTAAGCATTAGGTCTCCACAGAGGGTTTTAAATATTCAGTAAATCATGTTGTGAACAGATCTGCTGTCATCCAGGCTTTCTTGTTCCATTTATAGAGCACAGGCAGAGTAGATTTAGCATAGTTCTTCAGGACCCTAGGATTTTCAGAATGATAAATGAGCATTGGCTTCAACTTAAAGTCACCAGTTGCGTTAGCCCCTAACAAGAGAGTCAGCCTGTCCTCTGAAGCTCTGAAGCCAGGCATTGACTTATCTTCTCTAGCTATGAAAGTTTCAGATATATCTTCTTCCACTATAAGGCTGTTTCATCTACACTGAAAATCTGTTGTTTAGTGTGGCCCCCTTCATTAATGAAGGTGTCTTAGATCTTCTGAATTACTTCCTGTGGCCTCTACATCAGCACTTGCTGCTTTACCTTGTACTTTTATGTTACAGAGACAGTTGCTTTCCTTAAACTTCATGAACCAACCTCTGTTAGTTCCAAACATTTTTTTCTGAAGCTTCCTAACGTCTCTCAGCCTTCATAGAATTAAAGAGAGTTAGGGCCTTGCTCTGGATTAGGCTTTGGCTTAAGGGAATGTTGTAGCTGGTTTGATCTTCTATCCAGACCACTCAAACTTTCTCCATATCAGCAACAAGGCTATTTCACTTCTTTATCATTTGTGTGTCCACTGGAGTACTTTTAATTTACTTCAGGAACTTTTCCTTTGCATTCACAACTTCGCTAAGCATTTGGGGCAAGAAGCCTAGCTCTCAGCCTATCTCAGCTTTAGATGTTCCTTCCTCACTAAGTTTAATTATTTCTATCTAGCTTTTGAGTTAAAGTGAGAGACATGTGACTTTTCCTTTCACTTGAACACTTAGAGGCCATTGCAGGGTTATTAATTGGCCTAATTTCGTTATTGTTCTGTCTCAGGGAATAGGGAGACCTGAGGAGAGGGAGAGAGATGGGGAACGGCCACTTGGTGGAGCAGAACACACACTTTTTTTTTTTTTTTTTTTTTTTTTTTTTTGCGGTACGCGGGCCTCTCACTGCTATGGCCTCTCACTGCTATGGCCTCTCCCGTTGCGGAGCACGGGCTCCGGACGCACAGGCTCAGCGGCCATGGCTCACGGGCCCAGCCACTCCGCGGCATGTGGGATCTTCCCGGACCGGGGCACGAACCCGTGTCCCCTGCATCGGCAGGCGGACTCTCAACCACTGCGCCACCAGGGAAGCCCCATATGATTTCGTTTTGATTCATGTAATTTTTTTTTTTAGTTTCATAGAATTTTAAAGTAGAGAGGGGCAATAGATTAGATGACAACAGGCTTTGCTACACCCTGCTATTCCCTTGTTTTATACATGAAGAAGACAAGTGAAATTGGAGTCATTTGGCCAAGGTAGCTTGACAGCTAGTAAGTAGCCAATCGTCGGTGCAAATCCCGGTTATTGGGCATCAAAGTCTAGATGCCTAGGCCGCTCCGCTGTGCCATCTCCTTCCTTGTAAATCTGAGTATTCAGGGCTCCAGTCTACCAAGTCCAGTGTTCTTTTCACTGCGTCTCCCATATGTCACACCCTTCTACTAACCTAGCAACTTGATCACAACACACACACACTAGTATATTAACAACAATAGATAGAATCTTTTTTCTTTTCCGAATTCTCTTCAGTTAACAAACATCTTGTAAAATTAAGAAAATCAAAAAAGAGTGCAGAGAATAAAGTTAGGTGGGTAAAACTTTTTCTCAGTGAATTCATGCAAATTCCACCTGGTCACACTGCTTCCTTTTTGGGTTAAAGTGCTTACAGAGCAGATATTTAATACCCATTTCTTTCATTTGACAGATTGTTGTTAGGCTTGGCAATCTGAGGTATTCAAAAAGTAACTTTCTACCCTTTTTGAAAACTGAAACTATAACTACCCCTCTTAGTTTTTAGTCTTCTTTCATTCTCCCTCTGCTGATTTGGAAGCAACATAACGCATTTCTCATTTTTTGTTGTTGTTTTGGGGTTTTTTGCTAGTATCTTCAAAATAATAACTATATATTTTTCTAAGAGTGCTTATAATTGTTTAGTATTTTTAATAACCACCCAACCATGATGAGGACCTTGAATGCTTTATCCTTGCCACCTCCATCCATAATCATGTTATTGAGTTTAAAATTTTCATTTCCCCTTTTTCTTAAACATTCAATAATTCATACTGTTTTCTTTTCAGTCAATAATAAATCATATCAATTGACACATTTTGTCAATTTCTGTGTCCAGTATCGTTTCCTTGGTCCCATACCTTTTATATCGTCCCCCACCCCCAGTTTTTTCTTGCTGAGGGATAGCCTTTCACAGTTCATAGAGTCTGGTGCGGTGAGCCTATTCTTTTTTAGGTTTGTCTTTATTTTGCTCTCTCTCTGGGGTGGATATAAAAGTCAGTTGCTTTATCTGCATCCCTTCTGGCCATTTTTTGATGCTGATGAGACCTTTGCTGTTCTGATTTAAAAGTGGTTCCTTTGTAGATAGGTAATCTGGAAGTTTTAAACGTTATACCCTTATCATTGATGTCCCATAGTTTTACTATGATGTGCCTGAGTTTGGATTTATTTTTACTTATTCTGTTAGGTACTTGGATACAAGTCTGTCTTCAGTTCTGGAACATTCTCAACAATTATCTCTTCAAATATTGCTTCTCTACCATTACCTCCATCCTCTTCTGGAATTGCTATTGTACGGATATTGGAACCTTCCAACCCACCCTCCATGTCTCTTAACTGCCCTTTTATATATTTTTAATCTCTTTGTTTCTCTGTGCTGCATCCCTGGTGAGTTTCTCAGTATCTACCTTACATTTCCAAATTCTCTCTTTGAGACAAACAAAACAAAAATGTTTTAATTGTGAAATGTAACACATGTATAGAAAAAATGCATAAAACATCAATGTACAGCTTAACAAATTATTATAAAAAGAAGACCCATGTAACCTCACCCAGGTCAGGAAACAGAAAACTACCAGGAACCTTCTATGTGCCCCTCCCAATCACATCCTCTTCCCTTTCCCCTAAGTTAACCCTGCCCTGACTTTTATTATGATCACTTTCTTACTTTTCTTTACAATTCTAACGCTTAAATGTGTAACCCTAAACACGGAAGTTAGTTTTGCATGTTGCTAATACTTTATATATTAAAAATATAAGCGAGAGACTGAGTAATACAGTATGCAATCTTTGATCTGGCCTCTTTCACTCAACATTTTATTTGGGAAATTCATCTGTGTTGTTAAATATAACTATTGTCCCATTCTTTTTCATTACCATGTGTAAATACCACCAGCAGTATATGGGAACACTACTTTGCCTATTTTCTCTGTCTATTCTACAGTTTATCTCATCTATTACATTTTTTAATCTCACTCAGTAATTTCATTTCTACAGTCTTTAACTGGTTATTTTTCATGTCCACCTGATTTTATTTCTCTTTTCTTTTGATTTGTAATTCATGGGGTTTTTTTTCATGGAAATCATACCTTAATCTACCTCTTTGTGTTTTTTTGTTGTTACTGTTTTGTTTTGTTGTTGTTTTTTTCTCTTTTTGGCGGTGCTGCGGACACACAGTGTCTTAGTTCCCCGACCAGGGATTGAACCCGTGCTCCCTGCGGTAGAAGCGCAGAGTCCTAACCACTGGATTGGAATGAATTCTATTCCAGATGTTATGTTTTGTTGACTGATGTCATTTTTTCCCCTTCCATACATTTTCATTAGAAGTGATGCTTGCAAGCTAGCATATGATATGCTGTAATGTCTAATTTATATAGTATATATACAAAGTATATATATATTTTTAATTTAATCAATTTTTAATAGAAGTATAATTGACTTACAATATTACATTAGTTTTAGGTGTGTAACATAGTGACTCAGTATTTTTGTACATTACAAAATGATCACCACAGTAAGTCTAGTTAGCATCTGTCACCATACAAAATTATTACAATATTATTGACTATATTCCCAATGCTGTGTATTACATCCCCATGACTTGTTTATTTTATAACTGGAAGTTTGTACCTCTTAATCTCCCTCATCTATTTCACTCATTCTGCTACCCCCTTACCCCCTGGCAACCAGCATTTTGTTCTCTGTTTCTATGAGTCTATTTCTGTTTTATTATGTTTATTCATTTGTTTTATTTTTTAGATTCCACATGTAAGTGAAATCATGATATATTTTCTTTCTCTGTCTGATTTATTTCACTTAGCACAATACCCTTCAAGTCCATCCATATTTTCGCAAATGGCAAGATGTCATAATATTCCATTTTATATATATTATAAAGTTATCCATTTTATCCATCTATTAATAGATGCTTAGGTTGCTTTCATATCTTGGCTATTGTAAGTAGTGATGCAATGAACGTAGGGGTGCATATATCTTTTCTAACTAGCGTTTTTGTTTTCTTTGGAAAAATACCCAGAAGTGGATTTGCTGTATCGTATGGTAGCTCTACTTTTGATTTTTTGAGGAACCTCCACACTGTTTTCCACAGTGGCTGTACCAACTTAACATTCCCACCAACAGTGTCCAAGAGTTCCCTTTTCTCCACACCCTCGCCAACACTTGTTGTTTGTAGTATTTTTGATAATAGCCATTATGACAGGTATCTAGCTCATTGTGGTTATGATTTGCATTTCCCTGTTGATTAGTGATATTGAGCACCTTTTCATGTGTTTATTGACTATCCATATGTCTTCTTTGGAAAAATGTCTACTCAGGTCCTCTGTCAACTTTTTAATCAAATTGTTTGTTTGTATTTGATGTTGAGTTATTTGAGTTCTTTGTATATTTTGTATATTAACCCCTTATGAGATATATCATTTGCAAATATCTTCTCCCATTCAGTGGGCTACCTTTTCGTTTTGTTGATACCTTCCTTCACTGTGCAAAAGCTTTTTAGTTTATTTTCACTTTTGTTTCCCTTGCCTGAGGAGACAGATCCAAAAAAATATTGCTAAGACCCAAGGTCAGAGAGCATACTGCCTGTGTTTTCTCTAAGAGTTTTATGGTTCCAGGTCTTGCATTTAAGTTTTTAATCTATTTGGAGTTTATTTTTATATATGGTGTGAGAAAGTAGTCCAGTTTGATTCTCTTGCATGGAGCTTTTTTATTTTCCCAACACCACGGCTGATGTTTTAATAATAGATTTCTTCATGTATTTTGGAATTTTCCCTTCCAGACTCATTTTCCATTAAGCCAATAGCCCTAGTCAGCGCGTAGACAATTGCTTGTTTTCCAGTACCCCTACACAAGCAGGAAAGCACTACCTAGCCCCTGGCTTCAGACACTGACAGTCTTCCTGATCTTACACCAAGCACTTCGAATCCCTTTCCTCTGCAGGAGTCAGCTCCGGCCACCACTCCTGCTCCCTGACACACACAGAAAAATGACTCACAATCCATCATGCCTGTGGCCTCAAATCCTGCTTAGCCATGCATTTCTGTTTCTGTCCACATTGATGCTATTCTCTGTCTGAGTTAGCATGTGTTGTTTTGGTTTTCTCTTTTTATGTTTTGCCTGTTATCCTCTGTTAGGGACAGAGGTGATTTTTTTTTAACAATGTAGTTTATTTATTTATTTATTTATTTATGGCTGCGTTGGGTCTTTGTTGCTGCGTGCAGGCTTCAGTAGTTGTGGCTCGTGGGCTCAGTAGTTGTGGCTCACGGGCTTAGTTGCTCCACAGCAGGCATGTGGGATCTTCCCGGACCAGGCCTCAAACCCGTGTCCCCTGCATTGGCAGGTGGATTTTTAACCACTGCGCCACCAGGGAAGCCCCAGGACAGGTGATTTTTAAAGTGCAAACTCATCCATCTCTGTTGATAGGGATGTTTACTTCTTTTTTATCACCAAGAATATTAACATCTCTGGGTCCTTATTTCATTGTTAGTAAAAAGGAATTGGGACACCTGATGCTTCAGTTGTTTTGAGACTTTAAACTCATATTAAACTGCTAAAATTTGTCCCACTCTTTTTTTTTTTTAAATAAACATTTATTTATTTATGGCTACGTTGGGTCTTCGTTGCTGCGTGCGGGCTTTCTCTAGTTGCGGCAAGCGGGGGCTACTCTTCGTTGCGGTACACGGGCTTCTCGTTGCGGTGGCTTCTCTTGTTGCGGAGCATGGGCACTAGACCTGTGGGAGGGCTTCAGTAGTTGTGGCACACGGGCTCAGTAGTTGTGGCATGCGGGCTCAGTAGTTGTGGCTCGTGGGCTCTAGAGTGCAGGCTCAGTAGTTGTGGCACACAGGCTTAGTTGCTCCGTGGCATGTGGAATCTTCCCAGACCAGGGCTCAAACCCGTGTCCCCTGCATTGGCAGGCGGATTCTTAACCACTGTGCCACCAGGGAAGCCCTGTACCACTCTTAATAGTTGGAAAATTTTCTTAGTGGTGGAAGATACTGAAGCAAAATAGACCAAGGATTACCAAAATAGAACGAGTAGTTCTGCCTTCCCTCTGCCATCTGTGCACTGTCTTCCCCAAGCTGTGCTTTTCCCTTCCTTGTTCATCTCCTTTTTCTAAATGTTATTTCACGAAACAAAATTCTTTTGGGGGCCTTTAATCTGATTATGAACGTGAGCTTACTTTGGATTTGAGACTTCCACGTTCTGTATTCTGTCGCTAGGATATAAGTTCCCTGAGGTCAGAATATTTATCTGTCTTGTTCACCACTCTATCCCAGAGGCTGGCACATAGCAGACACTTAATAAATATTGTTTATATACCAAATCCTATGTTATGCCATTGTTGTCTATTTAAACATGAGCTTCAAAGAGGATTCCTTATATCCCCCCATTGTTTTCTTTGAATGTCCTTTTTCTCCTATCGTTTGTATGACTTGTGATTATAGTGTTAAATTTTTGTTTTTGGAGTTTTTCATCCCTCTTCAGCCAGATATTCCATTTCAGGTATAAGTCTCATATATTAGTTAACTGTTGCTGCATAACAATATTACCACTGATGTAAGCGGCTTAAAACCTTACCCATTTATTATCTTATAGTTTCCACGGGTCAGGAGTCCAGGCAAAGCTTAGCTGGATCCTCTGCTCAAGGTCTCACCAGGCTGCAGTCAAGGTGTAGGCTGAGGCTACAGTGTCATCTGAGGCTCCATCTGCTTCCAGGTTCACTCAGATTATTGGCCAGATTTGGTTCCTTGTGGTTGTAGGACTGGGGGTTTCAGTTTCTTGCTAGCGGTCAGCCAGAGGCTGCCCTTAGCTCCTAGAGGCCGCCTGAAGTTCCTTCCCATGTGAGGACTTAACACCAGCAAGGGAGGGAGAGAGTCCAGAAAACAGGTGTGGTAATCTTATGCAACGTAATCATAGGCACATCATCACATACGTCCCATCACCTTTGACATGTCCTGTTGGTTAGAAGCAAGTCATAGTCCCACCTCACTCAAAGGGAAAGGATCATGGAAGGCCATGAACAGCAGGAGGCGAGGATCATGGGGGCCTATAAACATTGTTTATGGACTTTTCTAAGGTAGCTTCTTGGAAAGTGTACTTTCTGAGCAATAAGTGCTTTTAATTTTAATTCCCTAACTGGTTATCAAAGTATTAATGATACAGATTACATTTCATAAATGCTTCCCCAATTCAACTCTGTGCTCCTGTTCTCTTTTCTTTGCAAATAAAAATGCTATAGAGTTAGATTTTGCATTTGTAATTATACAGAAGTTAAGTACAATATAAGTTATATATGTAGTGTTACATATTACTGTAGCATACACAAAACTAAGTTTACTGTGCCTAGTGGTTGATTTTAAGGAATTTAAGGATAATCTTAATTTTACATAATTTTTCTTCACACTTACTGATTTTTTTTTTTTTTTTTTTTTTTTTTTTTTTTTTGCGGTACGCGGGAGTCTCACTGTTGTGGCCTCTCCCATTGCGGAGCACAGGCTCCGGACGCGCAGGCTCAGCGGCCACGGCTCACCGGCCCAGCCGCCCCGCGGCACGTGGGATCTTCCCGGACCGGGGCACGAACCTGTGTCCCCTGCATCGGCAGGCAGACTCTCAACCACTGCGCCACCAGGGAAGCCCCACACTTACTGATTTTAACCATAACTGCATTGTAAGATACATCCTGCATCCTGAAATATCTACTTTATACAGATACTGTTCATGGCAGTGGCATTCATGTCAAGGAGCTTTTGAGGGAAAGTATGTTTGCCTGCTATGACATTATATCAGATCTACTTGATTATTTTTAATCTAATCTTTGCAGAGCCTGTTCCTTAGCCTTTCACTTTCCAGGCTATGTGTCTAGTTTTTGAGTAATTTATTTCTCTTGTCCGGTTATCATAGAACTTCTTCTTTTTACCCTCTCATTTCTATTGTGTTTTTCTTAGAGAACCACTATTAGGTTTGTGTGCAGCTTT
The DNA here is from genome assembly GCF_949774975.1 of Lagenorhynchus albirostris. Classification (NCBI taxonomy): domain Eukaryota; kingdom Metazoa; phylum Chordata; class Mammalia; order Artiodactyla; family Delphinidae; genus Lagenorhynchus; species Lagenorhynchus albirostris. Next base: position 105,528,285 of record NC_083116.1, on the reverse strand, counting down.
CCCAGTGCATCGTGACTTAGAATAAGGGTTGATTCATATTTATAGTTGATGAGCTGAAGTATTGAATGTTTATATTTATGATATAATTGACAGAAACTTATTTGATAGCAAGTAGACAGTCACCTTCTATCTATCATTTTAGGTTTCCATTCCTGTACTCTTTTCTGCTCATCTTCAAAGCATTATACCATCTTCCACTTTATCTCCTGCCTCTGGATTCAGAAGACTACATCTTTTGTGAATTTGGAGATTTCTCTTATTTTTATTAATTTTTAAAAAGCTATACCAAGTATTATATCCTGTACCAAAATTATATACTTCTTTCAGATAAGTGTTTTTTATATTGAACCTACTTCTTCATTCAGTAACAAAACACTCCTGTGTACTCCTGATGACCAAATTTAGAATAATTTTCTTCTGGAGCCTTGACAGTGGCTTTGTATTTTTTTTCTATTGTTTTAATCTAAAATAATGCCCTCTGGTCCTCAACCAGTTACCTTTAATGAAAACCTTGATTTTTCCTTTTACTGCAACCACATTGCTTCCTCTCAAAAAAAATTGAGCATGTAAACATCCTGCACTTTTCAGTGGAAATGAGGTACATCGGCATTTGATTTCCCAAAATATCAAGTTCCACTAGCTGGTAGCTGCAAGACCACTCCACTAGACTTCTAGCTCAGTGGCTTTTTAAAATTCATTACTTACTCACCTAAAACTATTGGAAATATACACATTTTGTGGTTAGATGCCATGTAGGACCAGTGTCTTTTTGAGAGTATAGAACATCTGTTTTTCCATTTAGATCTAGAACTGTGCTGTCCGATATGGTAGCCACTAGCCACACGTGACTACTGAGCACTTGAAATGTGGCTAGTCCAAACTGAGATGTGCCGTAAGCATAAACGATATACCTGATACCAAAGACTTAGTGAAATATACACAAATAAAAGATCTCGAGTTTTATATTGATTACATGTTGCAATGATAATGTTTTTAATATATTGGGTTAAGCAAAATATATTACGATTAATCTAACCTTTTAAAATACGGTAACTAGAAAATTTAAATTACATGTGTGGCTCACATTATATTTCTATTAAACAGCACTGTTATAGAATATCTTATATATTTTCTAGCCTCTGGCAGCTACTATCTCTGAATTGTTCGCTTCCAAAGGATGTGTGAGAGTTGAACTATTGTCTCCAAAAGCAAACAATTTACTTAGTTCTCCTTGATGGTCCCACTCTGTACCTAAATATATAATATATCAAAACTAGGAAGTGTATTAAAAACTTTCTTTTTTGGGGCGGGAGAAACATTGGGTTAGAGTCCCTTGTCAGGTGTTTGCTGAATTGTCTTTGTCCCATTTTTAAAGTCTGGTTATATTTGCACAGGGATGTCAAATCTGTTCCTCAAATAATTTTTTATAGCTGAAAATTCACTGTATAAAAAGAGCAACTGCGATGTTTTTGCCAGCTATGCAGTAGCATATAGTGACCTGTTCTCACAGCTGCTGTGAGTGATAGGATGTATCAACATATTCAGCATCTAGTTTGTTTACATCCTGAAAACTGATGGCAAGAAAGGGTAACCATTTGTAATTCAATTAATTTAATTGGGGACAGGGAGGCAGGCGACATATAAGAAACATTCTGCTTCCTACACTTCTACCTGATGTTTTGGTTTGGGGTGACTCTGTGGAAGTAATTTACATTAATAATGTATATGAAGAAAAAAAGAAAGAAAAAAAATAATCTATATGAATGAAACATCAGAACCAAAAAACTTTTTTTTTTGGAATTCCTAATGGTTTGTGCTGATACTTCTTTTGCCCCCAGAATCTTTCTATAAACATCTTTATTGAGATGTAATTCCCATAGCACATGATTCACTCTTTTAAGGTATGTAATTCAGTGTTCTTTAGTATATTCACAAAGTTGTGCAGCCATCACCACAGTCTAACTTTAGAACATTTTTATCACCCCAAAGAATAACTGCATCACCTCAACCCTAAGCAAGCACTAAACAACTCTTTGTCTCTCTGGATTTGCTTATTCTGGACATTTCATATAAATGGAGTCATACAATATATGGTCTTTCACTTAGCATAATGTTTTCAAGATTCATCCAGGGCTTCCCTGGTGGCGCAGTGGTTGAGAGTCCTCCTGCCAATACAGGGGACACGGGTTCGTAACCCCGGTCTGGGAAGATCCCACGTGCCGCAGAGCGGCTGGGCCCGTGAGCCATGGCCGCTGAGCCTGCACGTCCGGAGCCTGTGCTCCGCAACGGGAGAAGCCACAACAGTGAGAGGCCCGCGTACAGAAAAAAAAAAAAAAAAAAAAAAAAAGATTCATCCATGTTGTAGCAGAATTTCATGTCTTTTCATGGCCAAATAATTTTCCACTGTGGGGATATACTACATTTTATTTACCCATACATCAGTCAATGGAATTTGGCTGATACTTTTTTAACACTTAAAGAATTAAAGAAGCTACTATTTGCATTCAGTAAGAACCTTCCTGTGTACTCCTGTATACTTCCTGTATTGAGCCTCATCGTAATTTCTTTAGGTAACTGTTGTTATAGTCACCACCATTATATAGGTGAATAAATGGAGTCTCAGAAAGCCTAACTAATTTGCCTAAGATCACATAGCAGTTAAGAACTAGAGCTCAGACTCAAACCAGTTCATCTGACTCCAAGCCCCATCTCTTGGTGATTTTGTTGGAAAGAATCATTACTTTGTAGTTAGCTTCTTTGCTAACTTTTTTTTGTGGTTGCTAGATTTAATATAATGTTAGCTATGGGAAACGGGCTTGAAAAAACTCTCAGGGTGGCCTTTCCCAATAACTTTGTGGATAAGATGGGAATGTACTCTGGGTGATAATATACCTCAGTAGTTTAGCAACAGATAGAACAATTGTATAAGAAGCAAATTGCTCAACACATTGATGTCCACTTACGGGCACAGGTCCAAGGGTGTACTGGCGGACTCTCTTCTCTGTCTCATTAAAAACTTCTGTAATGCCCTAGATAAATAATGTTTGTAGTAAAAGACCTAGTTTATGATATTTGTAGAAGTCCCAATGTTGAAATTTTTGAATTTTATCCATCTGGTAGTGTCATACACAGAGAATATGCTCAATAAAAACTTTTTATTGTGATAACATATATTCTCTCTCGGATTCCTTTATTCCCATAGGGTTCCGTAGCTATAGCCGGTGCTGTTATTCGCTGGCTAAGGGACAATCTTGGAATTATAAAGACCTCTGAGGAAATTGGTGAGTATGTTCTAACAAAGGGCTAGAGTCTAAATAATAAGAATTTAAAATATTTTACCCTTGCAATCTGTTAATACATGTGCTTTGCCCCGTATGTGACATTAAACTATATGAATCCCTATTATGAGCTTGATTTTACACATAAAAGATTATTTTGTGAAGATTTATAAAACAACAAATTAACATAATTAACTAATAAACTGGCACGGTAGGGCATAAAAATCACCCAAGTGTAAAAGCGAACACCAAAGATGGCCAGAATCTGCAGTTAAATTCATCTGATGAGAAAAAGCTTTAAGTCTTATTAGAGTGAGAATTAAAACTCCAGTACCTGTAATTTAAGTATTAATATGGCTATTTTCAGACAATGGATAATTATTTTGAACCATCTACTTTAATTTCGCCTGAAGGTGAGACAATCAGGAACACATTTCTGATTAGGGACCCACTGAAGGCCACTTCTTCATCAGCTAGGCAGCAACCTTAAAAATAGTGGAAATAAGCTAAAATACCTTAACAAAACTAATCCAGTTCGTTTATTTCTTGGGCTGGGTTACATTTTACTGGGGGGGTATTCAATGTGGAGAAATTTGCTTTTGTTGCTCCTGACATTCTGCTGTAATTAGGAACATTTTGCTGTACTAACTAATAGGAAACCAAAAGCTCTGTCCTAATTTTTTAAACACATGTGTTTATTGACTAAAATAAGTAGCATATAGTAGAGTGATTTTTGTTTGTTTGTTTGTTTTTAACGTTAGAAAAACTTGCTAAAGAAGTAGGTACTTCTTATGGCTGCTATTTCGTCCCAGCATTTTCAGGACTGTATGCACCTTATTGGGAGCCCAGTGCAAGAGGGTAAGAATTGAAAATAAGGTATGCTTTTGTCGGTCTTGATTTATTTACTATATTAGCTAATAACTTATTAGTTAACAGTTTTCTATTTTCAAACGATTTTAAAGTATTGAGGAAACCTTTTACACTTGGCAAGTATAATTTCAGAACCTTTAAACTCCAAGAAGTTGGGAATTTCCCTGGTGGTCTGGTGGTTATGGCTCCGAGCTTCCACTGCAGGGAGCACGGGTTCGATCCCTGGTTGCGGAGCTAAGATCCTGCATGCCACGCGGCATGGCCAAAAAAAAAAAAAAACCTCCAAGAAGCTATAAATCATCTGACAAATAAGCCCCTGCCATATTCGTATTCATGTTAGTGTTATTATCTTTTATCTTCAAGGCACCTGCAAGTTATGTCTCAAAGGGACACCATCTAGATGAATATTGATTTGGTTTTATATTATTGTCATCTATCCGGATAGATCTTGAACTTTTTCGCATGTGGATGCAGCATTGTAGACTATAAGGACTTTCCAAGCTACTTAATGTTTATGTCCAGTTTTGTTTTTTTTAATGTCCATTCCCTCCCCCCCCCCGTACATTTCTACCTACCAAATTCAGTCTTTCCATATTTAGGACATTTCCAGTTGATGACTCACTTATTCCACTCTAATCTTAAAAATCTTTGTATTTTTAGGATCATCTGTGGGCTCACTCAGTTCACCAATAAATGCCATATTGCTTTTGCTGCATTAGAAGCTGTTTGTTTCCAAACTCGAGAGGTAATAAATATGAGCCCTTTTCTTGTACTTAATCCACCTTTATTATTCCTAAACAAATTATATATTAATGCCAGAAATTTATTACAATTTATAAGCTTACTAAATATTTAATCAAAAATTAAGCCTGCCTAAACGTTAATGTAATAACTGCAAGTTTTGGTTCTTTTCCCAGCTGTCATTACTTTCTAAGTTCCTGTTAGCTGCCAGGCGCTGGGCACTTTACAGTTGAGGGGATGCTGAGTGGTGCATATTAGGCAAAGGGGATAGTTGCACAAACATAGGCACCATGGCAGGAAATCAGGGTGCAAAATAGAATTGTTTGGCTTGACTGGATATAGGGGTGAGTGCAGAGGTGTGGTGAGAGAAAAGGTTGGCCAGATCAAGGAGGACCTAGAAGACCAGATCAAGGAGGGCCTAGAAGACCAGCCTAAGAAATCTAAATTTTTATTCTACAGGCTTTGGGGAGCTTTTGAGTGTTTTTGAGTAGAAGATGGCTATTTTCAGAGATGTTACTATGGAGTACTTTAATTATGTTCATTGCATTGGTTTATTTAAGATTTTGGATGCCATGAACCGCGACTGTGGAATTCCTCTCAGCCATTTGCAGGTAGACGGAGGAATGACCAACAACAAAATTCTGATGCAGCTACAAGCAGACATTCTGTATATCCCAGTAGGTTAGTAAGCCTTCATTCCTTTAAACTCCAAGACTAATGTTTCTTCGGAAGAACTGGCTTTTTTAGGCGTATGTAACTGCAAAGATACTGATGTAGCTCTCTCCCCTCAGTGAAGCCCTCGATGCCCGAAACGACTGCTCTAGGAGCTGCCATGGCAGCAGGGGCTGCAGAAGGGGTTGGCGTTTGGAGTCTGGAACCTGAGGACTTGTCAGCTGTCACAATGGAGCGGTTTGAACCTCAGATCAACGCTGAGGGTACTTGTTTTTTAAAATTTTTTTAAATTGAAGTATAGTTGATTTACAATGTTGTGTTAGTTTCAGATGTACAGCAAAGTGATTCAGTTATACATACATATATATCTTTTTTTTTTCAGATTCTTTCCCCTTACAGGTTATTATAAAATATTGAGCCTAGTTCCCTGTGCTATACAGTAGTTCCTTTTTGGTGAGGGTACTTGTAAAGATTGAAGATTGGTATACTGTGAAAAGTGAGAGAGAGTTTGCTTTTCTGTTTATTCATAAGTTGAGAAAGTAAATAAGATAGCAAATGCTACTGTTTCAGGTTTGGCTACTAAGCATATTTGGATACACTGAATGAATGTGAATGAGAGGAATGGTTCCCTATTAAAAAAAAAAACAAACTTCTATAATCACTTTTTTACCATTCACTTCTAGTGTTTACAGTCCTTTCATGTAGGAGGATAACACTGCCACACTATCAGTTCTAGCTTGTTAGTGTAGCCTTTCCTGACAGTGACAAGGGAGATATATCGGCCACCGACTCCTCATGTCTGCATCGGATCATCTTTGGTGCCAGTGGCCAGTTTTAGGACAGGATTATGTGGGGTAAGCGATATTCTGATAACTTTTAAACACAGCAGGGCTAGCCTGACAAAAACAGCAACAATTTAAATAAATGAGCATTAAATATTTGACTTACTGTCGTAATAAACAAAGCTAAGCCACAAGGTCTGACCAATACCTGTATTAAATTTGTGTATGAAAATAAGGTTTTAAATACTGAATTTGGTTTTAAACCTTTTTAAAAACCTGTGTATGTAAATAAGGTTTTAAATACTGAATTTGGTTTTAAACCTTTTTAAAAACCTATGTATAAAATAACGTCAAAGTGGATTTTGTATGATATCCCAAGCTCCTCCACCCTCCCAAAAAGAGAAAATAGGTCAAGTAGGATTCCCCTTTCTAATTCATCACCACTTGCTTGTGAATGGCCTGGTCTTAGCAGGTAGCCTGTTTCCCCATCTCCCTTCATCGTGCAGACCAGGCTGAATTTCCCTCCAACTTCCAAGCAAGCTTCTCTCCCAGTCACTGGTAGTCACTAGCAATGGTACTCTCCGGAGTCTGAGTCCTGGTAAAACTCCATGTCAGCTTAATACAGTGTAACAAACATCAGTTTAATATGTGTAACAATTTGTCAAGAATGCTGAGTGAGGGACTTCCCTGGCAGTCCAGTGGTTCAGACTCCATGCTTCAAATGCAGGGGGCACAGGTTCGATCCCTGGTCGGATCCCACATGCTGCACAGCGCAGCAAAAAAAAAAAAAAGAACGCTGAGTGAACATAAGTGTGGTACTTAGAACATCTCAGTAAACTGCCTTTCTTATGTGTGGTTTTCCTACCTTCTATGTCTAGAAAGTGAAATTCGTTATTCTACGTGGAAGAAAGCTGTGATGAAGTCAATGGGTTGGGTTACAACTCAGTCTTCAGAAAGTGGTAAAAATGTTTTTATTATTATTGCCACTTTGCCCTAGTATGTTAAATCGCTTCTTTAAGTATCTGGCCATTTATACGTAGCAAGGCTGCTCTGAAGAAGAGCGTTATTGTAAGTTATAGTTTCTAATGTTTTGAAAACACTTTAAAGTTCTAAACATAACATATAAATTATCATGTTGATATACATACTTAACTCTGTCCTGCCATATCTTTCCTTATTAGTTTATTCCTGGTACTTCAATTGATAACTTAGTTTTCTAAAAGTAAAATTATTTCTAGTTTCTTCTTAATGAAAAAAAAATCAACTAGACTTTTTTTTTTCTTCTTCTTCTTAGTGTCTGACTTTGCCTTTCTGGGGGGCTGTCTTCATGACCTGAACCAACCGAAAGCTGTATTAATTTCAGAATATATTTCACTACTTCCTAGACTGCTTCCAAGCCCTTAGTGAGTGTATGTTATGAGAACTCATTTGAATCAGAGGAAGAAAAGTACCAAACATAGTAAATTAGAAATGTCATAATTGGCAAATGCTCTTGGCAGAAAATAGAGGACTATTTTTTTTCAACCTCTTAGGTGGGAAGGTATTGCCTTAAGTAAACTATTTAATTATAAACAGCCCTGAGCTGCCTTTAATGTAGAAACAGCCTTAAACATGCCTTTAATATGGCATAATATTTTAATTCTTTGCTAAATGCAAGATTTCAAACATAGTGAATGAAACAATGGCCAATAATATATTGAAACGTATAGTTTAATGGAGAAGAGAATATAAATGAAATATGGCCTGCCTTCCAACCCCAAAGCGAGTATAGAACCACTTTTAATGTATCTGGCTTTTAGGAGAAGCTTCTGGGATCATCTAGGACCACAGATTACTGTGATCTGTATTTTCAGTCCTGGATGTTCCTACTTGAAGCTTTTGTTTATTCTCCTAAATAAGCTTTAAGCTTAATATCCATTTTCTTTAAATCTTTTGTTCTGAGACTCACCTTTCTTTCTAAGATAGTGGCAGAGCCTTTCTTGCTAAGACTGTTTGCAGTTTTGAGACCCCTTATAGCTAAACTTCTCAATCATAGGTATTTTTGTAGCACAGTGCTAGTTGCTTTGAAAGATATAACAGACATGCACTCAATTTATTTTCTGGTTGCCCTTAATTAATGGCTAATGAAAATGAGTTATATGTTTTCTTTGACAAGTTAGATTTTTTTTTAACGGCACAGGGAATTCCCTGATGGTCCAGTGGTTAAGACTACGTACTTCCAATGCAAGGGGCCCGGTTTCAATCCCTGGTCGGGGAACTAAGATCTCGGATGCCACGCGGCATGGCCAAATAAAATAAGATGGCACAATCCTACCTGTGTTCCCGCACTCCACTGCCCCAGCTGCCTCCACGTCAATGCCACACATTCTTCTCCTTACTTGCAGTTGAAGACATAATTTTAATTGCAAAGTTCTTACAAAACCAATTAATCGTTTTCTCTGTTTGCTTACCTTACCTGTCAGTGAATTTAAAATGCCAAGAAAAAGTTGATAAAAGAAAATTACATGATTCTATTGTTTCTGCCATCAGCATTGATGATAAAGTAATTTGATTTTTTTGAGAGCTTTTGATTTTTCAAACTTTGTTTTTGTTTCAGTTAGGCTGCAGTGGATTTAAGGCAAAGTTTGAAAAACTTTTTGAGTAGATTTATGAAAAGCACTCATGTATAATATTTGAGAGTCTCTAAACTGTATAATAAACAGGCTAATAATATTCAATTAGTGAAATGCTGATTGTATTCCTTAAGCAGTATAAGCTATATAACGGTATGATTTATCAATAAGCTATCTGATAATAGCAGTACAGACAGACTCTTATTTTGACGATCTTGAAAGGATATTGGAATTGCTACCTGGTCTCTGATCCTCTTTAAATAGGTTTAATTTATGGGAAGAATATTATGTTAGCTTAATTTCCAAAGCGTTTTGCCAGTTTTGAAGCATTAATATTTATTTTCTTGTTTGTAACTATATTTGAATGGAGTGTAAAGAATTTTTAACATACATTCAATATGTTCAAAATGTTGTAGAAGTGATTGGGGGTTTGATAGTTTTTGGAGAGAGCTTATCATAAATGATGACTTCTTGGCTCTGTACTCCAAACCCACCAAAATATTTTTTCAAAGAGTGTTAAATATTCTAGATATATAATTTTTATATTCAAGAAAAGTATCTATCTATCTATCTATTCTTAAAAGGAAGGGTTTCCAAGAGAATTCAGGTTGGAAAATATCAAAACAATCGTGTTCTCAGGCAATATTTTAAAATGTAGATTAATACAGTTTGGTTTTTTAATTATACTAACATGAATATTCAGGTACATTTCCTTATACACCAAGTCTATTTAAAAAAGAAAATGAAACCAGTAGGGTTTGAAATTCATTTTTAGTAGACGAATATAACTCTTCTCTGATAGCCAAAGGATCTATAATTTGAATTTGAGGGGAATTGGATTGCTCATTTAGTATCTTTTGGGGAAGAATCAAGAAAGCTAAAATCAACAGCCTCCCAAAAAGTTCTCCATCAGCTTTGGCTTTGCCAGTGGAAGGTTTATGTTGGTCTGTATGTTCTATGTTCTTGGCTACTTGTGGCATGCTATCTGTATTGTTTGTTGACTGTCATAAGCCTTGAATATTGATTCTGGTTTTGATTTGAAGTAAGAACTCTTTGCTAGCTTTTATGAATATGCTATTTTTATAACTTTTTTTGCTATCATGTGATTCTTAACACAAATATTGTAATTATGTGTCTCTCTTTTGGTTTGCTTGACTGGAATTCCCTCCTACTTGGATGACCACAGGTGACCCTAGTATCTTCTGTAGTCTACCCTTGGGCTTTTTTATAGTGAGTAGCATGGTAATGTTAATCGGAGCAAGGTACCTCTCAGGTCAGTTCCTCTTTACATTAGACAATTGTATTAGTTAGCATTAATGTATTTGTGTATGACTCAGCAGAAAGTTTTTGGTGTTTTTCCTTCTTCCTATTCTTAGGAACCTGGAAAATCTATTAAAGGTCTAATTAGTTAGACCAATTGATCTTTGGGGGCAGTCAGAATTAAGGACTGTGACTCTGCTTTTATTCTCTTTTTAGTAGATGATGATTTTCTCTGAGGGGCTACATTCTGCTGTCAGCTGCAACAATAAGCACAAGTGAAAGTACTACTGTCAATGTTTAAATGAAAGGACATTCAGAGTGATAGATGAAATTTATAGTATTTGAAATCAATTAAATTGGCTTTCAAATGTACATAAGTTGTTTTTCATACTTAATGAAAATCTGCTACACAAGTCTTAATATTTCAATTCTGGTAAGAATTTCAGCCAGAGTATGTTAGCAGAGTTTCTGTGAAACTCTACAGCTAGGGAAAATTTATCATCACTTTTATTTTAGTTAAAAGAATACATTTGGTGAAATGAAGTTTTTTAAAAAGTTATTATTGAAATAAATTGGGGTCGAAATTCAAACTGAAAAAAAAAAGAAATTCAAACTGAATTATTATTTTGCATATTAACTTCTGAATATTCTTATAAGAGTAAAATTGCTCAGTATTTTATAAAACACATTGCATAACCTGTATTAATTTAAATATAATAATCATTTTTGGAAGATGTTGCTGATGATAGCTCTCAGTGTTTCTTCAAATTAATGGCCTAAATGGAAATGATGTATTTCTTATGTTGCCAAGAAAGTGAAACATTTTAGCAATCTTCCTAATTAAGGAAAGAGTTAAATTATTTTTCTTAATTAATTAGAAGATTACCTGGGTGTAAAATATAAAATTTTTTATTAATATGGGAGAATATCTGTTTATAGAAATCTGACAAGCGTTAATCAGCTTGACATCATCACCAAAGTGCTATATATAAATATGGAATGAAAAGTTATTTACATCAGCAGAAATGGGATGAAAATTATTTACATTAGCAGAACATTAAATTATCTTTTAATTGATGATAAAACTTGGGTTACTTGCATGAGAATTTAAAATTAGATTGCCTTTTTCTGTATTCTTCATGTTCCCGATAAATTTGTTCAAATCTTCTACTTCCATAATAATCATACCTTATGTTGGTATTAGTGCTTTATACCTTACAAAGGGCTTCTGTATACATAAATCTATACAGAATTAGCAGGTGCTTATTTTCTTTCTGCTTCTTGGGAATGTTTGGTGGAACGGTCCAAATATTCCCCAGAAGAACTGTAGTTTAAATTAATTTTTTAAAAAAATGCTGTTTGAGGAAAAGTTCTATTTTTTTTCTTTACCGTGAGTTTTTTTGGCTGCATAATGATGGTCTGGAAAAGGAAAGAAAATAACATTGCAGCTGAATGTTTTCATTGATTTTTTTTTTCACCTCCTGTTTCCCCTTTGATACCAGTACCAGAATGAAAAGGCTTGGTCTATGAAAATTAGGATATGTAGCATATCTCTAAGCTAAAGGATACAGTAAGTGTCCAAATTCCTAGGCTTCCAAAATAGATATGATTGCCATCTTTAGGATCTCTCTTGGTAACATATGCTGAGATTTGAGAAGAATTGGGATGGCTTGCCTTGGTAAACAGTTAGCAATAGTGTTTATTTGCTAATTTTGGAATTGGATCAGTTATATTTGTTGCATTTTTACCTGTGAAGCAATATTTAAGAATCATATGGAATTTCTAGCTCAATAAATTATTGAATTGTCTTCATTGTTTTAACTCCTGAATTGCATGTATTTTATTACTGACATATATGATTTTTGTCCCCCATTTTAGGTATGCCATAAATACTACCAACTCATGGATTCCAAAGATGCGAGCTCTTTACCTACCGAGAGAATCCAGTGATTCTGTCTCTTAATGTGATGACACTACTCATAGACTCTGATTTTATTTATAAGCCACTAGCTGCATGACCCTCCAAGTAGACCTGTGGCTTGAAATAAAGTAAATGCAGCAGAAAGAATGCTATAGAAACATTTGGTGTGTTTTTTAACATCGGTAGTTAAGATTGGACCAGCTACCTTTGGGGCTGACCCGCTCCTTTGCCATCATTTCCTGCCTCATTCCCTCTAAGATCTAGGAATAATTCAGGTCCTGTCCATTGGAATCTTTTATCACATATATTCAAGCTCTGATGGGCCAGGATTTGATTCCTGAACTACACATGCTTGATTAAGGGGCTGTTACTAATGGGCTAAAAATTTGTGACCTTTTGTTTGCTTCTTTTTAACAGACCCCCCTACCCAAAGTCCTCTTTTCTGCATATTAGGGAGACCACAGCATCTTCACTGAATGTTTAAATGGAAGCCTCTACTAAATTCTTAAAATGGAAATTTAGTACCCTCATTGCTTTGGTATTTCGCTGAAAAGTATTTGCCAAAACTGAAAATTCTTCATATATTGTATTTAACGTGGTCTCACTAATTACACTGAATTGCTCTCTGGATCTTATAGGGAAGGACACTTTCCTTTTTTTTTCTTTCATCTCTCCTTTTTATATATTTTTTTACTTTGTATGTCTAACATACATGCCTATATATTTTATATACCGAGGGTAGCCCATTTATAAAAAGAGTACGTGTTCTCACTAATTACACTGAATTTCTGTCTGGATCTTATAGGGAAGAACACTTTCTTTTTTTTCTTTTTGTCTCTCCTTTTTATATTTCTTACTTTGTATGTGTAGCATACATGCCTTTATATTTTATATACTGAGGGTAGCCCATTTATAAATTAAGAGCACACTGTATTCGGTAGGTTATAACGGGGCTGGTCTTAAGTGGACCTCTGTGTGTATAAATATTTTGGAGAAAACAGCTGTATACATTTTTGGGCAATGGTTATGCATATTATTTACCAGGAGAAACTTTTTCTTAAAGAGCCAACATTTAAAATTTAAGTATATGTTCTATGTCAATAAAAGAAAATATACTTTATTGTGACTATAATTTCTTATACCATACTTTTATATGCTAAAAAAGAAAAGAGAAAAAACTGTGGAATACTACAGCAAACATTGTTTTCAAATACAAGCACTAGTTCATATAAAGTTATTTTTCCTTTGACGTAATTTTACACATATTTAGTATATTTTGAGGGGATGTCAAAAAATGTTAAAATACTTAAGTAGAAGAAAAAGCCAAGAATCTCTTTCTCTCCAAGTATGTTATCAATTGCTGATAAGCAATTAAAATTTCTATTTGAGATAACAGATAGCTATCTCTGCTTATTGTCATATTACAACTGAAAAAAAAAAGGTTTTATTGATAGAAATGGCTTCTAGCAAAACCAAGAATTTCTTTCTGCCCCCCACTGACAACCAAGAATTTCTCAAAAAATTTAATGTTATGTGTTGTAAAAACGTAACCTAATCTAGCTTCTTAATGTCAATTTAAAAATATCTTAAAATTAATTTGTGTTTACTACAAACAAGAAGATACTGCCTTCTAATTATTTTCTTCAATCAGTGATGAAAGTGGGAGAATATTTATATATTAATATAAAAGGTTTTGTTTTGTTTGGAATTAATGTAGCTTTCATTTGCAGTTCTGATTATGCTGTTTCTAAATTATTGAATCTGCTGGGTTTTATTGACACAGCTGCCACTTTAGTGACGTAAATATTATAGAAAGGTACTATGAAATTATTACTTTGTGGCAAGGATACTTTTAAACATAATTATGTTTCTACAAAGGTAGGTTGAGTTAATGTAAATAGTTGTGAGAATCATTGTTCAAATAATTTTAAGATTACATTAATTTTCTATAAATTGCAATATTTATAAATGTTTGAAATTATACACATTGATATTTAATGATAAATTTACTTAAAATAAATCAACCTTCATTCTTACTTGCATTTCTCATTTACAGACTAGAACTTAGATCAAAGTTAAATTGAGAAAGAAATTGCAGGACATGTGAAGCTCAGCTGTTAGCACTTGATCAGGCACACTCTGAAGAATTAACCGACAGCCGAAGAAGTAGTTTCTGGAATGATGAGCACCTTACTCGTTCTGTTAGAAAAGACTACAGTGTCCCATCTCAGCATCCAGAAAATACCCTGCTGAGGTCAGCAGCCTTTATCAATAGGGTCTTGTGGTCATGGCTAACCATGACCTACTGGTTCCACTCTCTGCTTCAGTTTCTCTCTACCTGGGTGATTGGTGGAGTGAAGTACACCACTGTTCTCTGAACACAATAGCCAACACCTCAACCTTTTTTTTCTCCAGGTAATCAGTAACATAAGTAATGCATTTTTGCTTCTGTAATAATATCTTAGAATTTTTTAGTGTGTTTCTTTTGAAATGCCTAAAGGTCAGTTCTTTGGCTTATGGGTATTTTGTATCATGTGGGAATGAAGAATGATAGCTATTTAGGAGGGACCACCAATCAAAATATGTCATAGCACAGAAACTGTAACAGTATTGGCAGTCTAGTCGGTAGTATTTACCTCACAGTGTCTACCTAATCGTAAATAGAAGTTCAAAAATTATTATTTTTGTAGCTTTAATGAGTCATAATTGATATACAGAAAACTGTACATATTTAATGTATATACTTTGATGAGTTCAGACATATGCATACACCCATTATCCCATTACCACAATCAAGGTTATAAACATATCTGTCACCTCCAAAATTTTTCTTATGTCCCTTTGCTTGTTGTGTTTGTGTGTTAAGAATGCTTAACATGAGATCTACCCTCTTACATTTTAAAATATTTATTTATTTATTTTTGGCTGCATTGGGTCTTTGTTGCTGCGTGTGGGCTTTCTCTAGTTGTGGTGCGTGGGGGCTACTCTTCGTTGCAGTGCGCGGGCTTCTTATTGCGGTGGCTTCTCTTGTTGTGGAGCACGGGCTCTAGGCGCGCAGGTTTCAGTAGTTGTGGCACACAGGCTCAGTAGTTGTGTCTCTTGGGCTCTAGAGCTCAGACTCAGTAGTTGTGGCGCACGGGCTTAGTTGCTCCGCAGCATGTGGGATCTTCCTGGGCCAGGGCTCGAAGCCATGTCTCCTGCATTGGCAGGCGGATTCTTAACCACTGTGCCACCAGGGAAGCCCTACCCTCTTAAATTTTTAAGTGCACAATACCATATTGTTAACTGTAGGCACTATGTTGTACAACAGATATCTAGAACTTATTCATCTTGTGTAATTAACTTCATATCCACTGAACAACTCCCCATTTCCCCCTCACCCCAGACCCTGCTAGGCACCAATCTCTTTTCTGTTTCTATGAGTTTGACTTTTTAAGATTCCACACATGAAGTAAGATCATGCAGTATTTCTTTCTGTGTCTGGTTTATTTCACTTAGCATAATATCTTCCAGGTCCATCGATGTTGTCACAAATAGTAGAATTTCCTTCTTGTTTTAAGGCTGATCAAGATTCCACTGCATGCACATACCACATTTTCTTTAACCATTCATCTGTCAATGGACATTTGGGTCGTTTCTATATCTTGGCTGTTGTGAATAATGCTGCAGTGAACATGGGAGTGTAGATACCTCTTCAAGATCCTGATTTCAATGCTTTTGGATATATACTCAAAAGTGGGATTGCGGGATCATATGGTAGTTCTATTTTTAATTTTTTTGAGGAATCCTCATACTGTTTTCCACAGTGGCTGTACCATTTTACATTCCCACCAACAATGTTACAAGTGTTCCAAAAATTATTTTTTAACTAGAACTTTGTAATAACTTGTTTTAACTAATAATATTTAAGTAATGAAGTTTACTTGGTCCGTTCTAGCAACCTAACAATTTGTAAGGTCACATAACAGGCAATTATTGGAAAACTGAGTGGCTTTTTAAAAACCAACTTGATTGCTACTTGGTCTATACTTTATAGGTATATATCTTAGTTCTGGTCTTATGATAAAGTATAAATTGTGTTAAGTATCATAGACAAAAAACTCTCGCAAGTGTTTCCAAACATTTCCCTGTCATCAGATTTAGTGAAAATGACCTATTAAATTAAATTTGGGGACTATAAAGATAAATATTCTGAGAAGCAGAAGATAGTTTAAAAACAAGTTGCTCAACTAGACCAATATCTCTATTTACCAGTTTTCATCCTATTTCAGGTAACTAGTTCTACCTGACAGCATAATAGTTGAGGATAACAATATTTTTCAGTTTTCCTGTATAGTATTAAAATTAAGTAGCTTCTTTTATTCCCCATTATTAAACCTGATATTATTTATCTCATTGATTGCTTATTATGATATGACTAGTTTACAAGTAGATTTCATAAATATCAGATCACTTAAATCATCTCCAAAACGTTCATCAAAAGGAGACTGGTTAAACTAACTGTGCTATAGCCACACAATATAGAACATGTAGCTTTAGAAAAGCATGAGGATGCTGTCTAGAAACATGGAAACATCCAAGGTAAGTGAAAAAGCAAGGTGCAGAGGAGTGCGTAAGTGTGCTACCTTTCCATTTAAAAAAGAAAGAAAAAGAAAAATCTAGGATGTTTGCCTGTGCCAGAAGGACACATAAGGAAATTGGGAAGCAGCCGCAGAGCACAGGGAGATCAGCTCGGTGCTTTGTGACCACCTAGAGGGGTGGGATAGGGAGGGTGGGAGGGAGAGGCAAGAGGGAGGGGATGTGGGGATATATGTATACGTACAGCTGATTCACTTTGCTATGCAGCAGCAACTAACACACCATTGTAAAGCATTTATACTCCAATAAAGATGTGGGGGGAAAGAAAAAGAAGCTGTTAAATAGTACTGGAACAGAATGCAGTGATCAGGCATGTGGGACACAGGAGTAGGGAAAAACATAAAAGTTATGTATTTGAACCGTGTTAATTGCTAGTATGTGTAATATTGAACCATGTTAATATATTAACTGTTTGCAAAAGTAATTTTAAATTTTTGAACTTAAATTCAGAGGCCATTGTACATGAATGTTCATGACAGCATTATTCATAACAGCCAACAAGGAAATAACCCACGTGTCTATCAGCTGATGAATGGATAAGTGAAAGTTGGTATATCCATACAATGGAATATTATTCAGGTATAAAAATGAATAAAGTACCAGATACATGCTACAACATAAATGAACCTTGAAAACTGCACAAAGTGAAAAAAGTCATGTACAAAAAGCCACATATTGTATGATTCCAGTTGTATGAAATGTCCAGAATAGACAAATCCATAGAGACGGAAAGTGGATTAGTGGCTGCCAGAGTCTGGGGGGAGGGGAAAGGGGACGTGATTGCTAATGGACAGGGTTTCTTTTGGGGTGATGATTGCACAACTTTGTGACTATACTAAAAACTGAATTATACACTTTAAAGGAGTGCATTTATGGTATATGAATTATATTTCAATAAAAATGTAACTTTAATTTGCATTTACGTAAAATAAATATACATGACCAGTCCCCGATGGCGTGTGAACTTGTAGGCCCTGAAATGAGCCCTCTGAAGGAAATAAATTTTATTTGCTTCTTGAAAAATGGAGGTTAATAAATTTATCTCCTTTTTATTTCACTTTCATTAACTATTTTTTAAGTATCTAATACTGGAAATAAGAAAAATGCTTTAGTCACTGATACATAAAAGATTATGATGAAGTAGAAGATCTGGGCTCCCATTCAGTTTCCCAGGCGTTTTCATGGTCTGTCCAATAGAATATAGTGATAAAAAGGACGCAGCTAACTCGTTTTCCCCAAAGACTTGGTAAACGAGGAGGCGGTCTTCTGAACGTATTAAGCAAATCATATCAGTCTAATTACCAGTAACTTGACTTCTAGTTACGAAACTATGCTGTTTCCTAATTTTCTTGAAAGTTTAGCCTCATCTGTTTATCATCTTCTTTCTCCTCAAACTCATTTTAAACCTTCAGCCTTTCATTAATTTACCACCACATCTTTTTCTTTACTACTGTTTATAGGAGGAAACAATAGGTCTGTTTGTCATCTACCTCTTCAAATAATTGTAAATCTAATTCAAATGGCAGTGAATGTTTACAAGTTCACACTCTACATCACTGGTTTCTCAACAGCCGAGGGAGCGCTTTGTAAAATGAGCATTCCTGTCCATTTAATTCTTTTGATCAAATTGTTTGTTTGGAAATCAGAGTAATACTGCTCTTAGAAAAATCCGAAGATAAGAGGTTACAAAGAATAGTAGAAAATCATTTATTTTTTCCCCAAACTTTAAGGTGGTATTTTCATAGATCTTGAATGTTCATAAACTTTACATAAAAATTTTAACCTGCACAACAATACAACGTATCATGTGTATGGACACATACAGTTGAACTAGAAGTATGAAACTTGCATAGGGATGATAGATACCAAGTTTAGGATGGTGATTACTTCTGGAAGGCAGAGCATGGAATCAGGGCAAGAGACTTCACTGGAACCTGAAAAGTTGTGTTTCTTAAAAAGTTAAAAGCTAAAGCAAATATAGCAAAATCTTAAGATTTGACTGAGTGGTGGGGTACGGATGTATTTACTATATTCTCTACTTTTCTGTATGCTTGAAATATTTCATAGTAAAAATATAAGGTGTATCGTCCTCCTAATTATATGTATCTAAGTCCACCACTCACTGTCCATTAGTGTAATTTTGTTTATCCTGGCACCCTTCCCAATTAAAAGGGCTGAAATCTTATTGATCTTCTGGCACAATTATTTCAAGCACCTCATGTAAAGCGTCAATATTCAGAATAAATAAGGTGTACTAGAAATTATATCCTTGCTTAGCCATTCATTTGTTATGAATTCCGTGACTCAATACTTGTCTTCTTTCCAATATAGAAACTTCCACAAATTTTAATAGATAATTGCGCTGCTGACAGCCCACCGCATTTATAATTACATATTAAGGCTAGAAAATTTCTGGGCCGAAAAGTCTCAATTCTAGATTTAAGTTTAATATCAAGGGGAAAAGATCATTGCCATTATATTGGATTTCAAATCAGGCACAAGACCTGTTTTATTCTATTCCAGGTTCTAGTTCATTACAGTTGAAAGAAAGCACTAAATAATAAAATTGGTTGAAATTTGTTTCCTTCCAAGCATGTGTTTACAAGACCACAAAGACATGGGTAAAATAAAATGGTAGGGTGGCAATCAAAATGATTAGCACCTTCTGTGGAAGGGAAAATTGGGCTCTGAAACTGAACAATTATCCCCATAATTTTCGTTTTTTGTTTGTTTGTTTTTTGCGGTACGCAGGCCTCTCACTGTTGTGGCCTCTCCTGCTGCGGAGCACAGGCTCCGGACGCGCAGGCTCAGCGGCCGTGGCTCACGGGCCCAGCCGCTCCGCGGCATGTGGGATCTTCCCGGACCGGGGCACGAACCCGCGTCCCCTGCATCGGCAGGCAGACTCTCAACCACTGCGCCACCAGGGAAGCCCTATCCCCATAATTTTCAAAGAACTCTTAATGGATGTCATATTTCGTCTCAGGAGTTATGGTAATTTATTTAATCACTCTCAGAGCAATTCTGTAAACTATTTTTTTTTGAATTTTTGAATTTTATTTTATTTTTTTATACAGCAGGTTCTTGTTAGTCATCCATTTTATACACATCAGTGTATATATGTCAATCCCAATCGCCCAATTCATCACACCACCACCACCACCCTGCCACTTTCCCCACTTGGTGTCCATACGTTTGTTCTCTACATCTGTGTCTCTATTTCTACCCTGCAAACCAGTTCATCTGTACCATTTTTCTAGGTTCCACATACATGCGTTAATATACGGTATTTGTTTTTCTCTTTCTGACTTACTCTGTATGACAGTCCCTAGATCCATCCACGTCTCAACAAATGACCCAATTTCGTTCCTTTTTATGGCGGAGTAATATTCCATTGTATATATGTACCACATCTTCTTTATCCATTCGTCTGTCATTGGGCATTTAGGTTGCTTCCATGACCTGGCTATTGTAAATAGTGCTGCAGTGAACATTGGGGTGCATGTGTCTTTTTGAATTATGGTTTTCTCTGGGTATATGCCCAGTAGTGGGATTGCTGGATCATATGGTAGTTCTATATTTCATTTTTTAAGGAACCTCCATACTGTTCTCCATAGTGGCTGTATCAGTTTACATTCCCACCAACAGTGCAAGGGGGTTCCCTTTTCTCCACACCTTCTCCAGCATTTGTTGTTTGTAGATTTTCTGATGATGCCCATTCTGACTGGTGTGAGGTGATACCTCATTGTAGTTTTGATTTGCATTTCTCTAATAATTAGTGATGTTGAGCTGCTTTTCATGTGCTTCTTGGCCATCTGTATGTCTTCTTTGGAGAAATGTCTATTTAGGTCTTCTGCCCATTTTTGGATTGAGTTGTTTGTTTTTTTAATATTGAGCTGCATGAGCTGTTTATATATTTTGGAGATTAATCCTTTGTCAGTTGCTTCGTTTGCAAATATTTTCTCCCATTCTGAGCATTGTCTTTTCGTCTTGTTTATGGTTTCCTTTGCTTTGCAAAAGCTTTGAAGTTTCGTTAGGTCCCATTTTTTAATTTTTGTTTTTATTTCCATTACTCTAGGAGGTGGGCCAAAAAAGATCTTGCTGTGATTTATGTCAAAGAGTGTTCTTCCTATGTTTTCCTCTAAGAGTTTATCCCTCTAAGGGATTACTTCTGTAAACTATTCTTTTTAGCCCAAGCTCCTAGGTCAGAGCCACTAGGGCGGGGGTGGGGGGGCAGACTCCTTTGGAGCTACTGACTCTACTGCCCCCACCTTCCCGGCATTCACTGCCCTCGGCCTGCGCCTGCCTCCCTCGTTCCTCAGCTGGAATCAGTCGCCCTCCCTTCAGGCCCATCCCTCCTGCCCCATGACATCAGTCAACCAGTAAGCCACTACCAGGTGCCCAGCCCCATGCCAGTAGCTCAAGGGTGCCCAAGAGAAGAAGGCTTAACCTGCCTTCAAGGACCCTGGTGTCTGTCTGGAGAAGTAAACCATACACAGTAAGAACCAGGGAGGTGGCGCCCTGAGGGACGGGGTGCTCAGAAAAGCGGAGAGGATGGGTTGATGGGATCTGTTCACCTGTGCTACATTTCTTTTTCCCCATTACGGCTGGATATTTCACTTCTCTTTACTCACAGTCGGGGAGATGTGACTGCTAGTTAGTTGCTTTGTCTAATAGACTTGTAAAGGAAGAGCCATGACTAATGAATAAAACTAAATTGTTTAGATTTTTCCTTGACTTTTCAGTGTTATGGTTACATATCCATCCTGCGTATTGGGGTAATTCTCTCATTCTCTTTGTTAAATATGTGTGTATATGTGTATCCTGCAGGGATACACATTCACCTCTCCCAACACACACACACACACACACACACACACACACACACACACACACAATGGGCTATAGACTTCTATGGGTTATAGATAATACGAATTATTGGAGGGGAATTTTTGCCATGTCTCTAGTGTGTATATGTGTTCACGAGAGCCAGCAGGTGCCCCTTCCCTCCTTCTCAGAAAGAGGCACCCATGTGTGCCAGGCCTGCCCGGGACCATGCCTCTAACACACAGGGCTTAGTATGCTCTGAAGCCTGTTGCTGCTTATTACTGTTTTCCTAATTAACTTTGATCAGTGTGTTTGGCTAATTGAACTGCACTCACTGGTAATTGCATGGGCCTCCCAGAAAGAATGTTGCCTTTCAGGACTAAGGCAAGAAAATCCCCATTCCCAGATTCTTGGCTTGAGCCAAAC
The DNA here is from genome assembly GCF_949774975.1 of Lagenorhynchus albirostris. NCBI lineage: Eukaryota > Metazoa > Chordata > Mammalia > Artiodactyla > Delphinidae > Lagenorhynchus > Lagenorhynchus albirostris. The sequence goes on along the minus strand of NC_083116.1, from coordinate 105,506,261 downwards.
AACTGTGTAGTTCAAGCCAAGGATTTGTGTCCCACAACTAGTAGAAGAACTGGTGAAGGTACAAGTGTTAACGTGGGTTTCTTTAATCTGGTTATAGTAGACGGGATTTCAAACGTAATGTTGTGGGTTTTTTTTCCATTGAGTTACACTTTGGACACTGTAATGCCAATATTAAGTGATTATAACATGGATGGATGCTGAGCCATTTCTGCTGAAAAGCCTCAGATATCCAATCACAATGTGTACCATACAAGATTCCCCTATGTTTCCAAAGTCCATCACTTGTAGTCTAAATTTTTTTATCGGCTTCCTAGAGGTCATGTGGAATAGAATCTAGTGACTGATTGATTACCTTTTGAAAAGCTGGCTTGTTATAAACAAATTCACCTCCTAGGTGGCGCTGTTTTCAACACTCAGGCTTTTTGTCTTCTCAAGTAGCCTTCCTTTCCATCAGCGTATACTGCCGAAGTGGCTGGGGTACTTGTTTTGGGTAATCATAGTTACATGAAAGCATCGTAGTGATCATAGGAGATGTCCAGGATGCCTTCATGCTAGGATCATAAAAGCCAAAGGCTTAAGTGAAGCCATCAATCCATTTATACTTTCCTGCAGCTCTGATTTTTCTTAGAATTTTCAGCTCATGAAAAAACTCAGATTTGTAGATAATTTTTTTATCATCTATAGTTTAACATTTAACAATTTAAAAACTGAAATATCACTGCTAATTATACATTATATACTGTCCTAAATTTATTCAGTCATAAAGATCTTCATAGTTAGCCTATTTTCTTAAAAAAGCCTTTTTAGAATACCTCTCTTCATAGTTGACTCTTGGGATGACATAGTAGAATCAGCCAATTCCAAGGCAATATTGTGCATCCATTATTTTCCCTGATACCAACCAGATTATTTTTCATTCTTCCTTATTTTATTGTTTCTGCTTCACCTATGCAGTTCTAGAAAATTATAAAGAAATAATCTCTTTATAACAATCCACAAATATGACCAAATCAAGGCAAAATTGTGTTAATTGTACCTTATGTTGATACCATCATTATTGTCTCAATACCAAGCAGGTTTCTTAAAACTCTATTATCATTGTCATTAGCTTCTTACATATTGAGTTTTACAGTTATTAAGAAAATATTCTTTATTGCTACAGTCCTTCAGCATGTTGATCATATATCCACTATAAGCACTTGAGCATCCAAATATAACAAAACACGGGACTTCCCTGGTGGCCCAGTGGGTAAGAATCCGCCTGCCAATGCAGGAGACATGGGTTCGAGCCCTGGTCTGGGAAGATACCACATGCCGCAAAGCAACTAAGCCCGTGAGCTACAACTACTGAGCCTGCGCTCTACAGCCCGTGCTCTGCAACAAGAGAAGCCACCGCAATGAGAAGCCTGCGCATCGCAATGAAGAGTAGCCCCGGCTCACCGCAGCTAGAGAAAGCCCACGCACAGCAACAAAGACCCGACACAGACAAAAATAAATTAATTTAAAATATATATATATATATATATAAAACAAAACATAACTAATCTGGAAAATGGTGACTAATCTAATTTACATAATAATTTGTAAACATTTTCCACATACAATTGTATGAGATAAAGGGTATACTTTGAAAAAAACGATCACTCATATCAATGTTAGTAAGCTACAAATAGGATTAAGTTCCTCTCATCATAAAACAGTTGTTGAATCAACAATTTGAACAATTTATTCCTTAGGTATCTTTTGGGTAAACTGTATTTTAAATGGAATTCTTTTTCTATAAAATAAAATATATTTTCCAAGAAATTTTGTTGAATACACCACTCTGAAAAGAATCATAAACAACTTTGGAATTGAGTAATCCAAATTAATTTTTATCTAAGAGAAGTAATGCTATTCTGCTTTGCATTGTACTATGAGTAAGAAATTTAGTTGTAGATGTATAGATGCTAAAAATACATAAGCAGGAAGATGTAGTGAAAGATTCTTTTGCTCCCGAAATTCTTTTCGGAGCTTTGCTGTAGAAAGACATTAAAAATGCTTTTATCCAAAACACATGAGTAGGATGTTAACTTGAAACGAAGTGAATGGCCTTAGAGTTACATTATTCCCTTCTCTACACTCAGGTTTCTAGGTTAAAGAATGAGTTTTGTTTCTTTATTTTATTTTATTTTACTTTATTTTATTTTATTGAAGTATAGTTGATTTACAATGTGTTAATTTCTGCTGTACAGCAAAGTGATTCAGTTATATATATATGTGTGTGTATATATATATATGTGTGTGTGTGTGTATATATATATATATATATATATATATATATATTCTTTTTCATATTCTTTTCCATTATGGTCTGTTACAGGATACTGAATATAGTTCCCTGTGCTATACAGTAGGACCTTGTTGTTTATCCATCCTATATATATTAGTTTGCATCTGCTAATCCCAAACTCCCAATCCTTCCCTCCCCCACCTCTCCCTTGGCAACCACAAGTCTGTTCTCTATGTCTGTGAGTCTGTTTCTGTTTCGTAGATAGGTTCGTTTGTGTCGTATTTTAGATTCCACATATAAGTGATCTCATATGGTATTTATCTCTCTCTTTCTGACTGACTTTGCTTAGTATGATAATCTCTAGGTCCAGTGAGTTTTGTTTTTAAAATTGCTTTCAGTGGAGCTAATTTTAGTGCACTTGGGGAAGGGATTGGAGAAAGGAAGGTAGAGTTCTTCTTTTCATGTTTTATTGATCAGTTGGCTTTAGTATATCCAAATGGACTTGGCTATTCTAATCATGTATGCTTAGAGATTTTCTGGAATCAAAAGGAAAAAGATTAAAATCCAATTCTGCCATCAAATATTTGGTTACTAAAGTAGAATATACTTAGATTATTAACAAATTTTGCATAAATATCATCTCAAAATAATAAAATTAAGTTAGTGACGTTGTTAGCATTAAAATTTCAGTTTAGAGTAGTTGTAATTTTTAATAACTTGTGAGCTGGGTGTGTCAGTTATCTATTGCTGCATAGGAGACTGCCCCAAAACTTTGTGGTTTAAAACAACGACAATTTTATTGATCACAATTCTGTGGACCATCAGTTTGGCCTGGGCTCATTCGGGGCAGTTCTGTTGATCTTGCTTGGATCATTCATGGGCCTGCAATCAGATGACAAGTTGGCTGGGAGCTGGCTGGCCCCAGTTGACCCTAGTCACACATCTGACAGTTAGCTAAGACTGTCAGCCAGAGCACCTAAGTTGCTCTTAATTCTTCTCGTGGTGGCTGGGTTCCACGAGGACAGGAGTGGAAGTTGTAGGGCCTCTTGAGGCCTTGGCTTGGAAGTCCTACAATGTCACTTCCACTGCTTTCTGTTGGTCAAAGAAAATCATAAGGCCAGCCTGAATTCAAGGGAAGGGAAAATAGTTTCCATCTCTTGATAGAAAGAGCTGCAGATAGTTTGTGGCCATATTTATCTATCACACTAGGTTATTTGGATCAACCTTCTCATTGAAAATGTTGAAATAATACCTTAAAAGTATTGAAGAGCTAAGAAAACAATAGTGAACTCTCAGGTTAATGTTTAATTGGGGGATGTTAGCCTGTAATCCGAGGTATAAGCTATCAGAGCACCAAAGATGAATTGGCTTTACACTTCGGATCCAGATGTCCAGGACCAGGACACTTCAAAATAAAGGGAGTCTTACAGGTGATCCCGCAGCATTATGGAAGGACCCGGGAAGATTGCACCTCCAGGATAAGGACTAACCCTTATTCCCTATCGCAGGAGCCTACAGAGAAGGCTGCCTTGGCTCTGAGCACAACTAGAGAAGAAGAAAGAGAAGGAAAAGAGTCCCTGAGAAGTTGGCACATGCCTGTCCCATGCAGATTTGTACCCCCAGAACTCATAGCTTCAATGAGCTGGGTCCCTCAAGGCCTGAACTTAGTTGATGCAGTCTGAACAGGAAGTGCTGCAAGGTGTCTGACCTAATCGAACCGCAGAGCCTCTCCTTCCTAGGCCTTTGGAGGCCACCAGAAATAATTTTCCTAAGACATCAAGCAGCATGGAGTCCACGGTGCCACTAGAAGACAAGACACCATGAAAAAGAACCTGCTAGAATAACAGCAGAAAGAGATTTTTATAGTTTCAGATATTATCAAACAGGTTTAAAGAAATCAATGACAAACTTGAAAACATCTGCAAAGCAGGTTTGAAAAAGAATCCATCTGAAATTCTAGGAAAGAAAAACTCATAACCAAAATTAAGAATGCCATGAATGTATTGAGGATTGGACACCTCAGAAGAGAGAATGAGTAAACTGGAAGACAGATCAGGACAAATTATCCAGCATCGAGCACAGAAAGAAAAAGTGGAAAACCTCTGCCAGCCCAACAGGGAGTTCTGGAGGGCAGATTGACTGTTAAAGGAGCCCCGCATTGGGCAGAAATGGCCAGACCTGAGACCACCACCTGCTCAGTCGTTGGCCAGCAACCACCCCAAAAAGCATGAGCCCAGTTCAGAAACTGAGAAGGAACCCAAAGGAGCCAACAGCTACTAACCGCACTCCTCTCAGGTGAGCAGAGCCCCTTCCACGCCTGTCACAGACATCGTAAGAAGTGAAAACGCTGGTCAGGGAGAGGACAGATATTTGCATCATACATGACCAAGAACTTGTATCCAGAATCGAAAAGAACTTCTCTAAATCAATAAGAAAATGGGAGACAGCCCAATTTAGAAAAATGGCTAGAGGAATGGAGCGAGCATCTCACTAAAGAGGAAATCCCAAAGGCTATACTATCTTTTTTAGGGAGGCATATGTAGGTAGTAAAACTATTAAAAATGCAAGGGAGTGATTAATGTGCAAGTCAGAATAGTGGTTACCTCTGGAAGTCTGTGGAGGGTATTGTGGTTAGGCCATGTCTTAGTCCATTCAGGTTGCAATAACAAAAATACCGTAGACTAGTGGCTTAAACAACAGATATTTATTTTTCACAGTTCTGGAGACTGGGAAGTCCAAGAGCAAGGCACCAGCAGATTCAATGTCAGGAGAGGGCCTGCTTCCCAGTACATAGCCATCTTTTCACTCTGTCCTCACAAAGTAGAAGGGACAAGGGAGCTCTTTGGGGTCTCTCTTACAAGGCCAGTAATGGCATTCATGAGGGCTTCACCCTCATGACCTAATCATCTCCAAAGACTCAACCCCAACCACCATCACCTTGGGGATTAGGCTTCAACAATATGAATTTTTGGGGGGACACAAACATTCAGTGTATAGCAGACAGTAACGTGGGAAGCATGTAGGATGACAGCCATTGTATCTCATGAGTGGAGTGGTGGGTACATGGGTGTTCACCTTATAATAATACATCATTTATTTAATTGCATATTTACATTTTATGTACTTTTCTGTATGTAAATTCCATCTCACAATAAAAAGCCAAAATATTTAAAACAGCTGAGACCATAGAAGAAAATATCTTAAATGAGAAGCAACATGAGTAAAACCTGAAGCCTATCCAACCCTCTTTACTCTGATATTTTTCCTCCATATTACTTAGCGCCTTCTGACACATTATGTATTTTATTAAATGACTTTGCTTTGTTGTCTTTTTCTCTTACCCTCCTCTGGAATGTATGCTCCATGAAGGCAGGGAGTTTTTTTCTGATTTGTCTATTTCTTAATCCTAAGTACCTAGGAGTGTGTAGCACGTGGTAGGTGCTGAATATATATGTGTAGAATGAATGAATGAATGAATTGCATTCTAAGAATTTACCTTTAGCTGCTAAAGAGATTGTTCTGGTGGTTTGGGAATGGCCGTTTTAGGATGCCACTTTATGAATGATGGAACTCCTGGTGGCTTGGATAATAATTTTTCATCATGTATATGGTGATTGGTCACTGGAGTGTTCAGCTTCCCACAGAGTTTGGTCTGAAGGAGGGCTCATGGGCCATTTTATCTCCTAGGAGCTGCCTCTGGAGTCACTTTTCTACTTCTAAATTCTCCTTAAAGGTTGAGGTAAAGTGAAGAAAGTTTAACAAAAATAATCAGAACTCAGAAAGCAATTCTGGACATAGTTCCTGCATATTATAGTCATGCTATTAGAAACTCCATGATACTGGTTTTCTCCTACTATGGCCATTGTGATGTCAGTAGAGAATGCTATTGAGATTCATAAGAAAGGTCTACACTGAACAATTAATGGTGCTTTCCTAGTGAGGTATGGGGAAGGGGACTTCACTTTTACTGTATAGACATCTGTATTGTTTGACTTTTTTTAAAAGGTTTAGTAAGAATTGCAACTGTATAGATGACAAACTGAAAGCAAATCACAACTTGTAAGAATCCTGAAGGAAAAGAAAATATGTTTTTAAAACAGAGGAAAACTGGGCTTCCCTGGTGGCGCAGAGGTTGAGAGTCCGCCTGCTGATGCGGGGGACATGGGTTCGTGCCCCGGTCTTGGAGGATCCCGCATGCCGCAGAGCGGCTGGGCCCATGGGCCGTGGCCGCTGGGCCTGTGCGTCCGGAGCCTGTGCTCCGCAGCGGGAGAGGCCGCAGCAGTCAGAGGCCCGCGTACCCAAAAAAAAAAAAAAAAAAAAAAAAAAGAGGAAAACTAAGGGGAAAAAGAATGTAGTGGTTAAGATCTTGGGCTCTCTGCCTGGATTTGACACACAATAATTAGTTGTGTGGCCTTTGTCTCGTTCAGTTTGTTTGCGTCATTCCCTCGTCTAGAAAATAAGGGCAGTAACAATCCCCAACTCTTAGAGTTGTCAGGATTAAAAGAAATAATACATACAAATTGCTTAGAACAGGGGTGTCACAGAGCAACTGCTCAATAAATGTTAACTATTATTATCTTTTAATAGGAAAAATGGTAATGATAAGGTGTTACAAAAGGAAGAGGGTCTATACTGAGTTTTTTCTCCTTTCTTTTGCTTCCTTCTGGTGCCTTTATGCCTTGTGCCCATGTTAAAATGTCAAGTGCCCCCAGAGGCCAGACAGGAAACTTAAAAAGGGAAGAGAGAAAGTAAAGAAAACAGGGAGAGACAGAGCTCTAGAAACAGAGGCCACACACCCTGTGTTGTTGCTATGGGGGAATTCAGGCCCCTGTTGCCTATCTTAATTAGCATAATGCTACTCATAGAAAGTAGACATTTGGGAAGTAAGAGTAGACAACCTCAAATTCGGAAGCTCTTGGAAGATAGAAGAGGTTACCAAAGCCTGAAAAATATTGCATATCCTTAAAAAGGGGGAGCCAGAATTTGAATTTAGACCTGTCTTCAAGGCGAAATGCCCAAGAGGTTCAATATCAAGCACTGACCCTCTGGTTTATGAAATGTTGCTCCTGTGAGGTAGACAATAGTAATAATATTTACTGAGATGTTATTATATATCCACATTAAGTGCTTTTATATACTTTACCATATATTATCACATTGAATTCTCATCAATACCCTTAAAATTAGTTAGTACTATTTCACTCTGACTAGATAATTTATTGAGCTATTAGAATGTGTTTTGTTTCTGCTGTACGTTTTTTTTTTCCTTTTAGCGATTGGAGGGTTTTATGCTTGGCTGGGCGTAGGCGGGTACAAAGATAAATGCTTATAAGGGCAGTGAATGAGGAAAGAAAGGACACAGAGCCCCATGTCTCCACCAGAGGGGAGACTCAGGTTCTTCTCCTTACAGAAACCCCAGGAGGGAAATTTAGAGGCCTCGTGGGTGGGCAGGGGTGGGGAGGGGCAGATGGTGGAGTGGTGCTCAAGGAGGCTGATTTTAGGACTAGAATCTTCCCCAGGACAGACAAGCTCCCTGAATCCCTAGCGGTGGCTCAGGAATGTTGAGTGATTTGCCCAAGGTCAAAGAGCAAGTGAGTAACAGAACTGAGATTCAGGCCCAAGTATGTCAGACTCCAGAGTCAGTGCTCTTAACCACACTACCAGATTTCTTAGCACTACTGACTCTCTTCTAATCATGACTGACTGTTGTCCTGCCATATGCATTTCTGGGGCCAAAATCTGGGTGATGTACACATTCAGAAGTGTTACCAAGAAATGATGGTGGGAGAGTAGATGGTCATGTGCAATTCAGCCACATGCCCTGAAATCCTACTGGGTGAGCTTTGATTCCATATTCTAGTCTATAACACGGCCTTGCTTCCTAGAAATGTGGGTCACTGTCATTCAGTAAAGTTACCATGATGAATATTTGCAGGTGTATTTACTTGCAAGCCTTCATTTTCTACTTCCATAACTTCTGCCATTAATGTTTATGATTAATCCATAAAGCATACGTAATCGTACCTAAGTAGGTGACCCTAAATTAGCAAATTCCTATCCCATCAACCACAGAAGATTTATTCATTCTAGGAGTAATTTATTTTTTCATCACTGATTCTCTGGGGGAGATTTCAGAGCTGCTTTTCATGGCCATTGCTTCTCCGATAACTGGCAAAATAGCCTGAGAAGCCTCTGAAAGTGCTAGGTGTTTGATAAATGTCTAGCTAGAACTTTCATTGAAAATTAAGGACAGGGGCTTCCCTGGTGGCGCAGTGGTTGAGAGTCCGCCTGCTGATGCAGGGGACACGGGTTCATGCCCCGGTCCGGGAAGATCCCACATGCCGCGGAGTGGCTGGGTCTGTGAGCCATGGCCGCTGAGCCTGCGCGTCCGGAGCCTGGGCTCCGCAACGGGAGAGGCCACAACAGTGAGAGGCCCGCGTACCGCAAAAAAAATAAAAAAATAAAGTTAAGGACAGAAAATGATCCTTCCTCTGTGAATAATACCAGAAAAGGAAAGAATGTGTTGATATAGTTGGAATAAAAAGGGCACAGTGAGTGATACACTTGATATCTTAGTTTAGTGAACAAATTTCTTACCCACCTATTCTGGCAATTGACAGGTGTAGAAACAATAGACAAACTAAAATGTCTCTATGAATTTCATGAATAAAGTGGATCAAAGAAAAGGCATCTTTTAAAAATCATTTTAAAAATTAGAAATAAAAAGTCAAAGAAACCAGCTACTGTGTCTTAAAACCTTCTAAAAACTGCATTTTAAACACGGATGAGTGGGGTGAGGGGGGAGGGAGAGGGAGAGGGAAGGGGAGAGAGAGGCAAATTAGAAAACTAACAAGCAAACCAACCAACCGGGGAACTCAGTGTGGCCAGTAGATTTAAAAGATAAGTCATTACTGAAAAATCCTTATTACCTAACCCTGTGGATTGAGGACAATAAGATATACCTGGAGCTGACTCAGATGAGCTGAGATCAGCAGACTCCCCAGCTGGCCCACAGACATGTGAGCAAAATCAGTGTTTACTGTATGCAACAGATTTTGTTTTGTCACTTATATACTAATAGCTGACTGATACAATCATTGTGTCTGTTAGGAAATGGAAAGCTAACATAAGCAAATGTATAGCGATCCCAGACACACTTTAAGTCAAGTACAAGAGAATATGGAGACCAAAAAATAATTCCAAGTTTCCTCATTAGAAGCACAAAACCAACAGGGGCTGATACTGCAGGGGCCGGAGAGCTTGCTGGGAATCAGTGCATTAGAGCTGTGGTGATCCAGGAGGAGAGTATCCATGGGATAAGCGTCAATTAATTCTATGCTCTGATCTTGACTACTGAGGACACACATTATGTCAGCACAGCTAGCACCAGGTTTTTAGGCTTGCCACCTGTACTTTTGTATCTTCTCACTATTTTGCCCATTAGGTGAGTTTGTTCTTATAAACTGTTCATAAGTAGCTCGTCTGGTTTCGGGGTGTTTAACTTAAGTTCTCTTTGTTAAAGTTTTCTAGTTAAATCATTATACAAAAGGTAAAAGGGGTAAGCTTTGCTTTTTGCTGCTTTCAATGCTTCATTTAATTTACTTTTAATAGTTGAGCTTGGTGGGAAGTTTGGGCTAGTTTCAGTTCCAAATGTTCGTACAGTATGAGATCTCCTGGGTGTAAACTAGGTGCTTTTGTTTAAGCCACACTTTCTGATTCATCCAAACACGTTTGGTACTTGTTAATAGGTTATAAGAAGTTTTCGATATTTGGGGAGGGTGGAGGGCGGTGCCTGTGTGCCTCCAGGCCTGATTCAAGTAAGCATTTGATTCTTAATTTAATACTAAGTCATCCTTTGGCTTTTAATTTCATAAAAACTGTCTTATAAAATATTTTATCTTCTTGAGGTAGAAGGTGTAGACCATTTCTTCCCACCCCATAGGTTACAGCTTGACCTAATATTTTTATGACTGATCATTATGCTTACTATTATTCCTTTTCAGGGTTTGTTGAAGACGGCAGCATATAGACTTTATTAACAAAGGTTGGTGAGGTTTATCAGGGTTTGTTGATTATAGAACAGGCTCCTCTAGAGGGGTATTAAGCACTGCCAAGTCCTTTGAGTTTTAGCCTATTGCCAGTAGTACTCTGGTGAATAATTTTGTTTTTAGAATTATTTGGGTTTAGGGCTAAACATAGTGGGATATCTAACCCCAGTTTGGATCTTAGCTGTTGTGTAATCAGAAATGTTAAAGTCACTTTTGTAGCTTATTTTTATTTTAGCTATGGCTTATGGCAGCTTAGCTAGGACTTTATTTGGGGGCACTCTTTGACACGCTTTACACTGGATTTCTATTAATTTGGGTTACTTGTATGACTGCCGTGGCTGGTGTGAATTTACCAACCCTGTTTAGTTAATGTAACTCAGTCAAACTTTCGCTTACAGCTTACTTTTTATCACTGCTGTTTCCCATGGGGGTATGATTAAGCAAGATGTTGTGAGCTACTTTTTAGTGTGCTTGATGCCTGCGCCTTTTAATCTTTTAGGATTTAGAGGGCGTTCTCACTGGGATGCAGCTACTTGGATGAGTCATTTTATTAGAAATTAACAGAAAGGCTGGGACCATACCTATGTGTTTTCGGAGTTAGTAAACTCATCTAGGCATTTTTCAGTGCCGTGCTTTAATTATTAAGCTACATTAACAGGTTGAGTTGCATTTTATATATATAAGAATTATGTATTTAAGTGATATATTGGTAGTCGGTGTGGTAGTTTGGATTGTGTGTTAAAATTAGTATCGAAAGTTTCTTCTTTTGGAGATTATTAAAATGTACTTTAATTTTGATTTTGTTGGAGGTAAATGGCAGATCTAGGGGGATGTCTGTCTATATGAGCTTTACATATCTAAGTAATGCATTGATATAGTTAGGAGGCTAGTTTTTGATAATACCAACTTTGGTCTGGTGAAATAAGGGTAATGTTTGTTAGGTGATTTAGTTCAATCTTGTATATTTTATATATTTTGCCTCGTTTTGAGGGTATAGCAGGGCAATAATAGACATACAAAGTATGAGATTTAGCAGGGGATAAGGGGTGTTTGACTAAGCAAACTATTTACTTGATACACCTGTGTGTGTGATGCTAGCTCAAGAACACCAGGTCAAGTAGTAGTTGTACCTAGATAATGTTGAATGAAATAAAAACATACAACATGGGAGCTGTGAGTTCCAGTTTTATTTGGGGACTTACTGAGGACTGTAGCCCAGGAGACAGCCGTTCAGATAGCTCTGGGGAATTGCGCCAAAGAGCAGGGTTTTGTGATTATGTTGATTTTGGAGAAGGGCTCCGTGCAGTCATGCACACATCTTGGTAGACGGTAACTGCTAGTCCTGAAAAACAGGCACCTTAGTTAATGATTTTAGTGCTTTTCTAAGTATGGGAAGATGCAAGAAATTGGCTTCATAAAAATTTCTCCTGAAAATATCTATTTGAAGTCCTGTTCTGCCAGTTTTCCAAGAGCACAGAGTACCTCATTCCTGATCTCCGCCCTGAACTCCTTTCAGGGTGTGTTGAAGGTCAGCGACTGTAGTGGCTAATGACTGAATCCTTGCAGAGCCAGATAGCGAGTTGTCGTGGTCCGAGCGCGGGTTGGAAAAGAATTTCCAGACACAAGGCAGAATGTAAAGAAGATAGGGTTTATTAGAGGGAAGGGGGTCGCTGCCAGAACAGCGGGCCGACTTCCTAGTAGTCTGGGAGAGTCGACCCCGAACATGTGCTATTGATCAATTTTTATAGCCAGAAAAAAAGGAATGCTCTGAGGTGAAAATTTCATTTACTGATTGGTCGAGGCACATACACCTTCCTTCTACAGGGTGGGAGTGGGACAGGCCAGATGCCTTTTCTCATTTGGGACAGGTCCCATAGCCCAGGTGGGCTTAGGAATTTCGTAACCATCGCAACATGGCAGGGAGGGCGATTAAGAGTCCTGTAGGGGGTGTAACGCTGATACTTTTTGAAGCAGGGTCGCCCTTTGTCCTTGTAGCACCATTGTCCTTGGAGCACCACACGAGTGACATTCCTTAGTTGGCGGTAACATTGTTTTGGTTCTACATAAGCGTAAATAAATCCCTGAGATCATAGAAAATCCTCCCAGTTTTCAAGTCATTCATAGTTAAAACAATGAAACCATGTGTGGCAGATGTTTCAGTAATTTGCCCCCATTTGGTCACATCTCCCTATATCCATGCCCCTTAGTGATCCTCTTGTACAATGACTCTGGGCTTCACTATGTGACTTGTATTATCCAGTGGGTCAAAAGTAAATGAAGTGCAAGCAAAAAGCTTGACAAGTGATAGCCCTTTGGGAATAGCTTCTCCTTATTCTTTGGAGCCCCGAGACCACCATGTAAAGAAGCCAGGCTTGCCTTCTGGAAGATGAGATCAGGTGGAACAGCTAATAGGTCATCTCAGCTGAGAGCTCTTAGTCAGCTAAACTTCCAGCTGACTGCATTCACCAGCCTGAGCCCAGAGGCCAGCAGTAAAGGAACCACTCATGAGCGCAGCTCGAATTGCCAAACCTCAAAATTGTAAGTAAATGATTGTTGTTTTAAGCCATTACATTTTGGGAGTGGTTTATGACACAGTAGAAACTGATATATCTTGTGGACGACCTCATGGATTGCCTCTGCAATTCTTACGCAAAAGAAAGTGTGTTGTTTCCATCTCTAACAAGTTGGTAATGTGATAGTGTGATTTATAATAAGAAATACAGTATATATATGTTTGGTCTTTGTCCTTGTTTCTGGCACAGAGCTCCTAAAGCCCTTGGAATTTCCTGTGAGGAGAGTAATCAAGGTGTCTTTTGTTATGTTAATGAGGTCATTTGGAAAGCACCTAAGCAGGGGGGCTGGTTGCCAGGGGAACCAACCACGTGATTAGAGGGTTGGAAGTTTCAGTCCCATCCCCAGATCGCTCTGGGAGAGGGGCGCTGGAGGTTGAGGTCTATCACTAGTGGCCAATGTAATGAAGCCTCCAGAAAAATTCAAAGGGACTGGGTTCGGACAGGCTTCAGGTTGGTGAAGATTGAGTAGAGTGGCGCACCTGGAGAAGGCATGGACGCTCTGCACCCCTTTCCACACGCCCTACAACCTCTTCTCTCCGGCTCTTCCTGAGTTATGTTCTTCTATCGTATACCCATGACCAAGTAAGTAAAATGTTTCTCTGAGTGCTGTGAGCTGCTCTAGCAAGTTAATCAAACCCGAGGAGGGGGTCATGATCTGATGTATAGCCAGTGGGGTCAGAAGCACAGGTAACAACCTGGACTTGTGATTGGTGTCTGAAGGGGGTCAGTTTTGTGGGACTGAGCCCTTAACCTGTGGCATCTTAACGCTGTCTCCGGGTAGATAGTGTCAGAATTGAGTTGACTTATACGGTACCCAGCTGGTGTCAGAGAATGTTTGCTGGTGCGGGCAAAAGACACAGATTGGAATTGGGTATAGTTATAGGCAGAAACCTTGCTTAAGGTATTATTGAACCGTTTGGGTACCTTGGAGTCAGCTTTGATACCTCCGTCTCCTTCAGCCCGACCACCCCCATCACCAGTCTGTTGTTTTTACCAGCTATAATTCAGAAATCCATCTCCTTTTCTCCATTTACACTGGAACCACCCTCATCAAGGCTCCCACCTGGACTACTAAACAGGGATTTCTCATTTTCCTGCATCCACCCAGCCCCACACCAATCTCTGCTCCAACATGACAGTCAGAGCAGTCACTTCAAAAACAAATCTGACAGTGTCCCCCTCCCACTTAAAATCCTTCAGCTTCTCTCATTTATCTTAAGATAAAAGCCCATGTAGTTACCATGACCCACAGCCCTTCACGGTGTGACCCGAACGCAAGTTTGTGTGCCCAACGCACAGTGAGGCCAAACAAACCAAACTGTCGAAGTTGGGAGCAGAGAAAGGTTTACTGCAGGGCTATGCAAGGAGAACGCGAGGCTTATGCTCAGAAATGCACGAACTCTCCCATGGTTTGGGGGGAGAAGTTTTTATAGGCAGTATTTGGGGTGAGAGCTGCAGAGCGTGTGACTTTCTTCTGATTGGTTGGTGGTGAGGTAACAGTGGGGTGTTTCAGGACTCTTGTGCTCAGCCTGAAGTTACCATCCTCCACGTGGAAGGGGGGCCTTAGTCACAGTAGAAGAACTGAAAGATATACTGTTAAGTGTATTCCTTGAGGAGGAACCAAGGACACTGCCCCATCTCTGCGCTATTGTTTCTTTTTTTCAGGCAAGGCTTAATTGGGACTCATGGAGGGAGGGAAAACAAGTAACAGGTGCCCTTGCTTGCTCCCGGGTTGGGGGGTGGTAAGTTGGTTCCTTATATGGGGTGAGTGAGGTTTGGGGGGAGGGTAGAGGAGGATGAAAAGATGAAGCACAGGAAATCGTGGGGGTGATGAAGCTACTCTGTATGATACCATAATGGTGGCCGCATGTCTTTTATTTGTCATTATTGTTTCGTGACTGCTCCTCCTTTGTTTCTGCGTTCCCTCCCTTCCCTGATTAGCAACTGTTTGCACCTGCCCTTTGAAGCGCAGGGAAGGTCTAGGGGGCTGAAGCCCTTTTCCTGCAAATAAGAAATGGGGAACACAGAAAAGCTTTTTGTACCCAGGAGGGTCCCACAGGATCCTTCTCAGTTTCAACAGCAGGAAACATCTCCCATCAGCCACCTCGAGTCTCATCTCCACAACTTCTCACCTCAGTCTCTCTACCCCTCCCTTCCTTCAGTTCTGGTCACTCCAGCCACTGAGGCTTTTTGTGTGCTGTGGCTTTTGCCCTGGATTCTTCTTCTCTTGTTCCCCCACTGGCTCTTCCCAGACCTCTAATCTCAGCTCAGGCATCACTTAGGAAAGCCTTCTGTGGCTCCCTAGTGCAGGCTTTTCTTTTCCTTTATTGTGCTTTTCTCATGTCATTTTGTGATTGAATATACTGACGTTTGTGTGATTTTTCAGATCAATGTCTGTATTCCCAAGTCCACTGTAAACTACAGAAAGTAAAGAGTGCTGAGCTTTGCTCACCCTTGGAGCTCTGTCTAGCATAGTGCCTGGCACGTAACTGACAGTACATATTTGTTGATTGAATGTGTGAGTTTGATATGCAGTTATAATTGCGTTTGGCATATAAAATATACTCAGTAGATATGTGCTGAATGAATAAGCCTGGGATAGGGAGGGGATAGCAAATGGGAAAACCATATCTTACATGGCACTGTGTTCCTTGCACATAATAAGCTAAGTAACTATTTTTGGAATGAATGAATAATTAGAGCACTTTGAAGAGATAAAAATATTGACCAAAAGAACAAGAATTTGTTTCTTTTATACTTGAAGTAATTGATTAAGTGGTCTCCTTAATGTAGAGAACTAACTTGTAAACCAAAAAATAAATTTAAATGGGTACTTCTCTGGTTGTAGATCTAGAAACAGCGTGAGGTTCTAGGGGATCATACATTGTGATCATGATTACTTTATAGAAATATTAAGTCTACAGGATGAATTCTCTTGGTTTGTAAAACACTGAACTCTTCCCAGTGGAAAAATTAGCATACATTGAAGTCAATTTAAACATAAATAGAAATCAAAACAGAACATACATACTTTCCTGTCCCCTGATTACCCTTCTCATGAGCCTTGTTTAAAGCCTCATCATCTCTCACATTAAAAAAAAAAAAAATCACTAGGGCCATAGAAAATGCATCCACAAGTTTTGAAGGAACTCACAGATGAAATAATGAACCCCTCTGCAGTAGATGGCTGCAGCGACGGTCCCCAGTTTGTATCCACACCTTTAACTGGTCCCTACGTGCACGGGCTCAGGGTTTGGCCATGTGCTTTGCTTTGCCCACAGAATCATGAGCAATGAAGTGATTGTTTCTTTAAGCCTCTGTGCGGTTCATGGTTTTACACAGCAAAAACTAATTGTCCCAATCCTGCTGCTCTAACGGTTTTCTAAACATGAACCTGAGATGTCATGCCACTGCTTAAGAGCCTTCGGGATTCAGTAGTGGTCCTCAGGAAGGAACCGTCAATTCTGGGGGGTCAGGGGCTGGATGAGGAGGCCTCTTAGAAGTCAGGGTTCATTCAGGAGTTGGGTCAGATCTGTGTGAGTGTGTGTGTATGTGTGTGTTTGAGTGGGTCAGGAAAAGGCTCAGCGTCCATGAAATTACCTATGTTTCTGAAGAATCTAATCTAGGGGCAACTTTTCACCTTATTTTGAAAATTCGAAAAGACTCTAAAACACAGAAACATGGATTGGGGATTTTTTGCCACCCATGACACTGACAGAGTTCTAAGTCTTGGAGAAGGAGAGATGCTGACAGTCATTTCTCTCCTTGTTGAATTTCTTTTCCATGCATCCTCAGCATCTAATGCAGTCCTCTGGTTAAGACGCAACCCCCTTCAAGTTGTTAAACAGTGATAAATAGGTCCAGGTGCTTTACTTTAAAAGGACATTTTGGTTAATGTTCCTTGAGAAGCAGTAGTAACCGATAACTGCCCATTTGTCTGGTCATTCTGGGCTCCAGATGGCCTCATCACTGCTTGAGGAAATAGGAATGTTTTATTGAGCTGGAAGATTAATATGTGCTGAGCCACTTCTACCACTTTGGGAGGGGTTTCAAATTTACGCCTCCAGCATTTCTGGTAAAACATACACCAAGTGTGACAAAGTAATCAAAACTGCTCTCTTTTGCAGCAGGATGTGTGAGCTGTTGTCTTCACAAACAGCAGTTTCTAGAACTGTCCCTCTTTGCCTACTAGCAGAAAAGCACTTGGGAGTATTACTGACTAAATTTACAAAGGAAGTAGTTTCAGCACACAAAATGTGTATCTATATATACAATGTGAGTTTCCAAGATCATTAAATATCCTACGTAAAGTCCAAAATGGGATTACCCTGTTAAAATGCTGGTAGGAGATTGGTTTGAAGCCACTGTTGGTTTATCAATTTCAAATGTGTTTCTTGTAAAGTTTGCCTGATTAGTTATGTGATCGTTGTGCCGAGACATGATTATAAAAACATTCCACATTAACACTTTAAAAATTAAAAATAGGGACTTCCCTGGCGGTCTAGTGGTTAGGACTCTGTGCTCTCACTGCCGAGGGCCCGGGTCAGGGAACTAAGATCCCATGAGCCGTGTGGCGTGGCCAAAAAAATTAATTAATTAAAATTAAAAACAGTTTTTATCAGTAGTTGATCACAAACTATAGGGAACCAGTTTAAACTAGCTGTGGTGGATTGCAAACATGGCCATAATTATTTTCCTCCCTTCACAAGGGGTAGTCTTATCTGCCCCTTGAATCTGGGTTGACCATGTGACTTGCTTTGGCCAAGGGGACCTGAAAACATCTGAGGCAATCAAAGGTTTGAAGAGTGCTTGCACATTGGGGCTTGCCCCCTCTGGTACCTCATAGAACCCTATGATTGCCCTGTGGAGAAGCCTGAGCTGGCCTGCTGAGGACAATAAATCACATTGTAATTTACTGTTAAATAAATAAATTGATTGTTAAATCAATAAGTCACATTAGAGCCCAGTCACTTCCATAGCACCCCAGCCAACCCCCATCCACCTGCCAGATGTAAAAGTGAGGTCATCTTCTAGATCATCCATCTGCCAGCATGAGTGGTGCATGGGTGAACTCAGGCAAGGTGGACCAAGGCAGCCCAGCCCAGAATCATTCAGCCGACTCACCCTATCCTGAGCTAAATAAATGTGGGCTCTAAGCCAGAGTTTTGCAATAGTATGTTACATAGTAAAAGCTAACTACTATATAGCTTCAGCCAAAAGAGTCATTGGAAGACCCCTGTGTGTTCTGAGGCTGAACCAAGTGGAGTAAAAGATGGGATAAACTTGAGCCTCAGAACAACCAGTACCAGGTACTTGAACATCAGCGCAAAGTAAGACTCACCATTTTCTGGGGTGACGGTATTTTTAAAGGCACATATAGCTGGTGAACAATAAAAACTCCAACATTGACCCCAGTAGAACTCCATACCCACTTTGAAAATATTCCCTGCATGACTAGAGCAGAAGAAACAATCTGCTTTGATGATGGGCCCTTCAAATTTTCCCTGCCCGTATTCACCGATGCAAGTACTGCCTGAGAATACTAAGCAAGCAATTCCAACCTTCGTCAGGGGTCCTGACGCTGGTTTGGTTTTTCATGAAAGGCAAATACATACTAGCTGCAGAAGCTATCGCCCATCAGAATGTTTCCTTTGGATCTTCTCCATTAGTAACACAAGTCACTGCATGGGCCACATAGACTTTTTTTTTTTTAATATTTATTTATCTATTTGGCTGCACCGGGTCTTAGTTGCAGCACGTGGGATTTTCGTTTCCGCGTGTATAATCTTGCTTGCGGCATGCATGTGGGATCTAGTTCCCTGACCAGGGATCAAACCTGGGCCCCCTGCATTGGGAGCTCGGAGTCTTAACCACTGGACCACCAGGGAAGTCCCTGGGCCACATAGACTTTTAAAAAAATGTATTATGCTTTCAAGGACTGCCTCAGGATGCAAAAATAAAATTTGCATTAGTAATGTATACTAATGAATAAACACGAATATTTCAAAGAGTAGGCTTCTATAATTTCTTAATTTTAAAAAGTTTATTATTGAGATATAATTGATATAACATTATATAAATTTAAGATGTATGTGTTGATTTAATACATTTACATATAGTATTATGATTAACACCATAGTGTTAGCGAACACCTCTATTACATCACATGATAATTCTTTTTTGTGGTGGGAACAGTTAACAACTTACCTCTTAGCAACTTTGAAGTTTATAATACAATACTGTTGACTGTAATCACTATGCTGTGCATTAGATCTCCAAGACTTATTTATCTACTCTTCGGAAGTTTGTACCGTTAACATCTCCCTAATTCTCCTGCTCCCCAGCCCTTGGTAACCACCGTTTTACTCTCTGATTTTACAAGTTTGGCTTTTTTAGATTTTCAACATAAATGATATACAGTATTTTTATTTGATTTTTCTGCACATGGTTATCCAGTTTTCCCAAACCCATTGTTAAATAAACTATCCTTTCCCCATTGAGTGTTTTTGGCTCCTTTGTCAAATATTAGTTGACTGTAAATGCGGGACTTTATTTCTGGGCTTTATTTTGTTACATTGCTCAAAGTGTGTATTTTTATGCCAGGACCATTTGTTTAAATTACTGTAGCTTTATAGTATAGTTTGAAACCAGGATGTGTGGGGCTTCCACTATTGACCTCCTGGCTATTCGGGGTCTTTGGTAGTTCATGCAAATTTTAGAATTTTTTTCTATTTCTTTGAAAAATGCCATTGGAATTTTGATGGGGAATGTATTGAATCTATAGATGACTTTGAGTAGTATAGACATTTTAACAATATTAATTCTTCTGATCTATGAACACAGGATGTTTTCCTTTTGTCTTTTTCAATATCTTCAAAGTCTCATAGTTTTCAATGTACAGATCTTTTATTTCCTTGATTAAATCTTTTCCTAAGTACTGTTTTTGATGCTATTATGAGTGGGATACTTTTGTTTCTCTTTCAGATGTTACACTGTTAGTGTATAAAAACTGATTTCTATGTGTTGATTTTATATCCTGCAACTTTATTGAATTTATTGGTTAATTCCAACCATTATTTTGGTTGAGTGTGTAGGCCTTTCTGTCATATCATCTGTAAATAACAGCAATTGACTTCTTCCTTTCTGATTTAGATGCCTCTTATTTCTTTGTCTTGCCTAGTTGCTCTAGCTAGGACTTCCAGTACTATGTTCAATAAGAGTGGTGAGAATGGGCTCCCTTGTTTTTTTCCTGATCTTAAAGGAAAAGTTTTTAGCTTTGCACCCTTGAGTTATGATGTCAGCTACAGTCTTGTCTCATATGATTTTTATTATGTTGAGATATGTTCTTTTTTTTGAAGTAAAAAGAAATCATTTTAATATTCACATTTTCACTTCAGTTAATTCAACATCATTTCTACTAGGCATGCATACCCATTTAGTTTGATTTGCTTCATATTTATTTATTTTTCAACATGCAGCAACCCTATGATATAGTTGAGTTGAACTGTTTATTCTTGTCCTCAAAGAGTTTTATGAACTTTAACATTTTCAAAGAGCCCTATGAGGCTGCTCAGTATAGTGGTTTTTCACTGAAACTTCTTATTTGGAAGATGGCAAAACAGACTAGGATCTTCCCAAGTCTACTGGTTGCTTGTATTCATATCACAGCTCAGTTGGGTAAGAGGTAGAGACTGAATAATAAGTAGATCACCTCCAAACCCAGCTGGGTGAGAAAACTGCATTTTTAGAAAGGAAACCAAGTCATGAAAACCTTTGTAATGGTGTGATTTGTTTCAGGGTTCTTTTTGATACTTAAGAAGGGAATTAATCCTGGTGCACAGTACTCTTCTTTATAGCCTTCTAGAGTTTTCTTCCCCAGCCATTGTTCTTTAGCCAGGTGATTTATTGTACTTGCT
This sequence comes from Lagenorhynchus albirostris, assembly GCF_949774975.1. Classification (NCBI taxonomy): domain Eukaryota; kingdom Metazoa; phylum Chordata; class Mammalia; order Artiodactyla; family Delphinidae; genus Lagenorhynchus; species Lagenorhynchus albirostris. The sequence goes on along the minus strand of NC_083116.1, from coordinate 105,485,452 downwards.
GCAATAAGTGATAGCCTTTTCATTTCCTGCCAAATGGATCCGATCACACTTTTAACCCTGGTGGCTGCATGTCTTGGACAATACCAGCTCGATTTATGGCTTGTTCCTTCTTAGCTGTGTGTCCTTGGGCATGTTGAACAACCTTGCTGAGCCTCAGTTTCCCCATGGTATTCCTCCAGCCGCATTAGGGGCTGGAAGTAGATGGGGTAGAAGGCGGCACCGATCAGGGAGATGAAGCCGCTGAAAACGAGCGCGGTGCGCAGGTTCGGGGTCATGGCTCCAGCTGGTGGCCTCCCTGACCTGTGGAGCAGCCCTCTGAGATATGTTCTTTATATACCCAATTTCTTGAGTTTTTTTTTTTAATCATGAAAGGATGTTACATTTTGTCAAATACTTTTTCTGCATCTAACAAAATGATCATACGATTTTTACCTTTCATTCTATTAAAGTGGTATATGACATTTATTGATTTACATATGTTGAACTAGCCTTGCATCCCAGGGGTAAATTCCACTTGGTTGTGGTATATAATCCTATTTAGGTGTTACAGAGTTGGTTTGCTATTATTTTGTCACGAATTTTTGCATCTATATTTATTGGGATATGGATCTATAGTTTTATTGTAGTGTCTTTACTTGACTTTGATATCAGGATAATGCTGGTCTGACAAAATAATTTTGGAAGTATTCCCTCTTTATTTGTTAATTTTGGGGGGATTTTTGTTTTTGTTTTTGGAAGAGTTTGAGAAAGATTGGTATTAATTCTACTTTAAAATTTTGATAGAATTCGCCAGTAAAGCCATTTGATCCTGAGGTTTTCTGTATTGGGAAAATATTTTTTTATGTAAATTTATTTTATTTATTATTTTTGGCTGCATTGGGTCTTTGTTGTTGTGTGTGGGCTTTCTCTAGTAGCAGTGAGCAGGGGCTACTCTTTGTTGTGGTGCATGGGCTTCTCATTGCAGTGGCTTCTCCTGTTGTGGAGGACGGGCTCTAGGTGCGTGGACTTCAGTAGTTGCAGCACACGGGCTCAGTAGTTGCAGCACACGGGCTCAGTAGTTGTGGCTCACGGGCTTTAGAGTGCAGGCTCAGTAGTTGTGGTGCACGGGCTTAGTTGCTCTGCAGCATGTGGAATCTTCCCGGATCAGGGCTCGAACCCGTGTCCCCTGCATTGGCAGGCAGGTTCTTAACCACTGCGCCACCAGGGAAGTCCCTGTGTTGGGAAATTTTTCATTAGTTATTCAATCTCCTTACTTGGTCTGTTCAAATTACCTATTTCTTCATGATTCAGTCTTGGTGCAAGGTTGTATATTTGTAGGAATTCATCCATTTCTTCTTCTAGGTTAGCTAATTATCCAGCATATAATTATTCGTAGTAGTCTCTTATAATTCTTTGTATTTCTGTAGTATCGGTTGGGATGTCTTCTCTTTGATTTCTGATGTTGAGTCTTCTTTTCTTGGTCTACTTAAAGGTTTGTCAGTTTTGTTTATCTTTTCAAACAATCAGTTCTTAGTTTCATTTTTTTTCTTTTGTTTTTCTGGTCTCTATTTCCACTCTGATGTTTGTAATTTCCTTCCTTCTGCTAATTTTGGGCTTAGTTTGTTCTTTTTCTAGTTCCTTGAAGTGTAAAGTTGTTTATTTGAGATCTGTTTTCTTAATATATGCATTTATCACTTTAAACTTTGCTCTCAGGACTGCTTTTTTAGCATCCCATAGGTTTTGGTATGTTGTATTTCTATTTCCATTTATTTTGAGAGATTTTTTTAAATTGCTTTTTTGACCCAAGGCTGTTCAGGAGTCGTCGTTTAATTTCCACATATTCGTAGATTTTCCAGCTTTCTTCTTGTGACGTCTAGTTTCATACCAGTGTGGTTGGAAAACATACCTGGTATGATTTCGATCTTCTTAAATTTGCTAGACTTGTTTTGAGTACTATCAGTTGATCTCTTCTGGAAAATGTTACATGTGCACTTGAAAAAAAATGTGTGTTTTGCTGCTGTTGGATGGAATATTTTACAAATGCCTGTTAAGTCCATTTGGTCTAATGTGTGTTTCAAGTCCAATGTGTCCTTCTTGGTTTCCTTTCTGGATGACCTATCCATTGCTGAAAGTGGGATATTGAAGTCCCTTACTATTATTGTATTGTTGTCTATTTCTCCATTCAGATCTGTTAGTATTTGCTTAATACATTTATGTGCTGTGATGTTGTGTACATAGATATTTATGACTTACATTTTCTTGATGATTGACCCCTTTATCATTATATAATGACTTTCTTTGTCTCTTGTTACCACTTTGGGCTTCAAGTGTACATTGTTTGATAGGAGTGTAACTACCTCTGCTTTCTTTTGTTTTCCACTTATGAAATATATTTTTCTATCCCTTCACTTTGAGTCTATGTGTGTCCTTAAAGTTGAAGTGAGTTTCTTGTAGGCAGCATTTGGTTGGGTCTTGATTTAAAAAAAAAAAATTCCATCCAGTCACTCTGTGCCTTTTGATTGGTGAATTCAATCCACATATTTAGAGTCGTTGTTTGTAGGTAAGAATTTATTAATGCCATCTTACTGTTTTCTGGTTGTTTTGTATTTCCATTGATTCTTTTTCCTATCTTTGTAAATAGGTTATTTTTCTGTAGTGGTAAGCTCCATTTCTTTTTTTCTTTTTCTTTTTTTTTTTTTTTTTGCGGTACGCGGGCCTCTCACTGTTGTGCCGTCTCCCGTTGCGGAGCACAGGCTCCTGACGCGCAGGCTCAGCAGCCATGGCTCACGGGCCCAGCCGCTCCGCGGCATGTGGGATCTTTCTGGACCGGGGCACGAACCCGCGTCCCCCGCATCGGCAGGCGGACTCTCAACCACTGCGCCACCAGGGAAGCCCGGTAAGCTCTATTTCTGATTATCTTTTGTGCATCTGTTCTACGTTTTTTCTTTGTGGTTACCATGAGGCTTATGTAAGACATCTCAAAAATAAAACAGTCCATTTTAAGCTGATAGCAACTTCAATTGTCTACAAAAACTTCATCCTTTTACTTCCCCCTTTTCTATTTTTGATGGCTTTACTGCTTTTTTTATTGTATATTCATTAACAAATGATAGCTATAATTATTTTTAAGCTTTCCTTTGATCTTTATACTGTAGTTAAGTGGTTAACACACCACTGCATTACATAATTAGAGTTTTTAAATCTGACTGCTTATTTTTCTTCACCAGTGTGCTGTATACTTTCATATGTTTTCATGTCACTGATTAGTGTCTTTTTGTTTCCACTTAAAGAACTACTTTCAGTTTTTCTTACAAGATAGAGCTAGTGGTGATGAACTCCCTCCGCATTTGTCTGTCTTGGAAAGTCTTTTATTTCTCCTTCTTATGTGCAGGATGGAGTATTCTTGGCGGGTGATTTTTTTCTTTCAACTCTTTGGATGTGTCATTTCACTCAGTCCTGGCCTGTGGAGTATCTGCTGAGAAACCCATTGATAACCTACAAAAGGAATCCCTATTAGGCTATCATTTCTTTTCTATGGCTGCTTTTAGGATTCTCTTCATTTTTGAGTTTTGACAGTTCTATTATAATGTCTTGGAGAAGATCTTTTTGCATTGAGATAAGTTGATCTATTAGCTTCATGAATTTGGATGTCTAGTTCTCTTCCCAGGTTTGAGAAGTTCTCAGCTATTATTTTTTTAAATAAGCTTATCTGACCCCTTCTCCCTCTCTTCTCTTTCTAGAACCCTGAATATTCTAATATTTACTCCTTTAACGGAATCCTACAAGTCACATAGGCTTTCTTATCTCTTTTTCATTCTTTGTTCTTTTTTAACTGGATTATTTCAAAATTCCTATCCTCTCACTCATTTATTCTGTCTTGCATTTGTTCTACTTTATTGCAGATGCTCTCTATTGCATTTTCACTTCATTCATTGAGTTCTTTACCTGCAGAATTTTTGCTTGGTTCTTTTAAATGATTTTTCTCTTTGGCAAATACCTCATTTTGAACATTTATTTTTTTAATTTATTTTTTGGCTGCGTTGGGTCTTCGTTGCTGTGCGCAGGCTTTCTCTAGTTGCAGTGAGTGGTGGCTACTCTTCATTGTAGTGCAGGGGCTTCTCATTGTGGTGGCTTCTCTTGTTGCAGAGCACAGGCTCTAGGCATGCAGGCTTCAGTAGTTGTAGCTCGCGGGCTCTAGAGCGCAGGCTCAGTGGTTGTGGCTCACGGGCTTAGTTGCTCTGCAGCATGTGGAATCTTCCCAGACCAGAGATCGAACCCGTGTCCCCCGCATTGGGAGGCAGATTCTCACCCACTGTGCCACCAGGGAAGTCCTGAACGTTTATTTTTTAATTGACCTAAAGTTAGTACATAACATTAATTTCAGGTCTATAACATAATTCAATATTTGTATACACTGCAAAGGGATCACCACCAAAAGTCTGGTTACCATCCATCACCATACAGTTGACCCCCTTCACCCATTTTGCCCACCCCCAACCCTCTTCTCCTCTGGTAACCACCAATCTGTTCTCAGTACCTGTGAGTTTTTTCTTCTGATTTTCAGATTCCACATAAAATGAAATCATACAGTATTTGTTTTTCTCTGTCTGACTTATTTCACTTAGTATAATACCATCAAGGTCCATCTGTACTGTCACAACAGGCACAATTTCATCTTTTTATGAATGAGTAGTATTCCACTGTACACACACACACGCACACCACATCTTCTTTATCTGTTCATCCAATGATGAACACTTAGGTTTTTCCATATCCTGGCTATTGTAAATAATACTGCAATGAATATAGGGGTACATATATCTTTTTGAGTAAGTGTTTTCATATTCTTCAGATAAATAGCCAGAAATGGAATAGCTGGGTTTTATGGTAGTTCTATTTTTAATTTGTTGAGGAACCTCCATACTGTTCTCTGTAGTGGCTGTACCAATTTACATTCCCACCATTCCCTTTTCTCCACATCCTTGCCAACACTTATTTCTTGTCTTTTATATAATAGCTATTCAAACAAGTTGTGAGGTGATACCTCATTGTGGTTTTGATTTGCATTTACCTGATAGTGATGTTGAACATCTTTCTGTAGATATATGTATGTCGTCTTTGGAAAAATACCTACAGTTGACTCTTGAACAAAGCAGGGGTTTGGGGCGCCAACCCTCTAACACAGTCAAATTTGCAAATAGCCGTATAGTCGGCTCTCTGTATCCCTGGTTCTGCATCTGTGGATTCAACCAATCGTGGATCGTGTAATGATACTATAGTACATATTTACTGAAAGCAACTCACATACTGGTGGACCTGCACAGTTCAAACTTGTGTTATTCAAGGGTCAACTGCAGTTAGGTCCTCTGCCCATGTTTTAAATCCGATTGTTTGCATTTTTGCTCTTGAGTTCTTTATATATTTTGGTTATTGACCCCTTTTTGGATATATTATTTGTAAATGTTTTCTCCCATTCAATAGATTGCCTTTTCGTTTTGTTGATGGTTTCCTTTGCTATGATAATCACGATTTTTTTTGTGTTTGTGTGATTTCATTGAATTGTCTTTCTGGTTTTTTGGTACCTTGTTGAGTTTCTTCAAAACAGCTCTTTTGAATTCTTTACCACTAGATCACAAAACTTTGTGCCTTACATCTTGGTTATTGAAGAAGTATCTTTTTTTTTGGTGGTATGTGGGCCTCTCACTGTTGTGGCCTCTCCCGTTGCGGAGCACAGGCTCCGGACGCGCAGGCTCAGCAGCCATGGCTCACGGGCCCAGCTACTCCGCTGCATGTGGGATCTTCCCGGACCAGAGCACGAACCCGCGTCCCCTGCATTGGCAGGCGGACTCTCAACCACTGCGCCACCAGGGAAGCCCTGAAGAAGTATCTTTTGTTGATGACATGATTCCTTGATTTTTCTTTTTTTCATATTGCTTGTAGTTTTGCGTTACTATTTCAAATGTGAAAGCAAGCAGATACTTCTTTAAATCTTTGCTAGTTGCCGTCAGGTAGATAGAGTATTCCGTTTGTTAGTGCTGTTACTATGTAGGGTTTTCTCCACTTCCGTATGGGTGCACCTGCTCCGCTCTTCCTGCTTCCTCTTGTGGCACAAGTCTTGAGCTTTTATGTCTTCTCTTCTTACAAGTCGTCAGGGTAGCTATTGGAAACCTTTCTTGCTTTCCAGAAGGTGGCACTATAGCTCACGTTATGGTTTTTCCCTTTCCCGTAAACCCTGGCCTGTTTTCTGAGCTCACTCACTATCTACATACAGAGCTAGCTCTCGCCGCTGTACTTGGGAGTGTGCACAAGCAACCAGCTGCAGCATGGCGGGAGGTGTGTATTTAGCATTCAGGGAATTGAAGGTGCCCACGGACCTGGTAGGTAGGTCCCCAGGTGTCCTACTCCCAGAGGCTTGACTTCCTGCTGAGTGTATTCAGCAGGAACCATGTCCCTTTAATGCCCTTTGATATGATATTCTTTTCTGCCTTTTTCTTGTTCTCTTCCCTCCTCCCAGTCATGGAGGTCCTGTCCCTGTACCCTGGGTGCTGGTAGAGAAAAATGGGTTTCTTCACCTGCATGCTATGCAACTAGAGTGGTCAGCATTCATTTCCTGCTCTTCTTCACTACTAGAGAGGTTGGGAGAGGTTGACAACCCCTGATAGTTCAGCCCCGTGCAGCTTAGGCTGAAAAATGATTGGTGTCCTCTATACGAAAGCTTGCTTTCTTAGTGATCTCAATGTTATGAATAGCAAACCACAAGTAGCGTTAGCTAGAAACTGCTAACTGATCTCTCCTAGGAAATTAGCTTGCTTGTTAGTTACAGAATATTCCTTTTAGGGCATATTCTTACCCACTAGTATAAAACACAGTATTTTGAAAGCTGTACACACACACACAAATCACTGTCAAAAGTTTGATTCAGGGCTTCCCTGGTGGCACAGTGGTTGGGAGTCTGCCTGCCGATGCAGGGGACACGGGTTCGTGCCCCGGTCTGGGAGGATCCCACATGCCGTGGAGCGGCTGGGCCCATGAGCCATGGCCGCTGAGCCTGCGCGTCCGGAGCCTGTGCTCCACAACGGGAGAGGCCACAACAGTGAGAGGCCCGCGTAACACACACACACACACACACACACACACAAAAAGTTTGATTCATTTCACACAACCAAGATTTGAATGATATATTTCGGGTATTGCTTTAAATAGATCATAAATAGCAAATTATAGATATGTATCAGCTGTTTCTGTTTACCTAACATTACTCGTACAGAAAAAACTGAATGGATGGAAGTGACCACATTTTGAAGCACTCCAGGTCATGCATTTGACTAAGTTCAGAGCAATACTGCAGTATAGCTGTAGTCTAGCAACTTGCTTCTCTTTATCTCATTTCTCTTTCTTTGAGATAAAATAGAAGGCCAAAAATAAAGGGCACGGAAAATGTGATTATAAGCAAGAATCATTAAGTTATCAAAACTGAGTTCATAAATATTTGGTCATGCATCATGACCACAGACAAGAACGAGAGAATAGAATGATGTCTTTTTTATCACATATTTACCTAGAATTCTTCTTTGTTTATTTCCTTTAGTAAATTATTCTTGAATTAAATTTTGTATACTAAAAAGATAAATATAATTACTAAAAAGCATAACATACTACAGAGTTTAATGTGCTGAATAGGTGTTACATAAAGTAGTATTTGATTATTCATCATTGATCACGTGAAAAGTATCTATCTGCTACTATTGAATATAGTTTAAAATTAATGATTCTGATTTCACTCAGTAGATTTGGCCTTTTTGAAACAGGCAACTTGGCTTCAAAGAGCATTTTCATGATTATTGTTTGCATATGCTAAAAATAATTCATGCTACCAGTAAATTAAACTTTGGCCTTTTTTTTGATTAGTGTTTACTTATGCAAAAACCTGTTTCATATCATCTAGACTTTATTGCTTCCAGACTGCGGTTTTCTATTATTTGTGTGGCTTTTGTGTTTACAAATGACATCATTGCTTTACCACCTACATAAAGTCGTAATTATTATTTTTAAAATTAGCTTATGTCTTCTCGATTAAATCAGTGTTTTTCTTCAAGTCATTGCCTGGTATATCCCAAAAGTACAAATCATGTGTACTCACACATTCAGGTATATTAAATATTTTAAAGATTTTTATCACTGCATTCCTGTAAGCATGAACACTTTCATTATTAAACAGAAAAGCACTCCTTTCTTTCCAGTAAAGTTTTAGAACAAAATTATAATGGTGAGGATGGCTGTTGGTTGGTACACTGTCTTCTTTGGCCAGAATTCCATAACACCCTTTAAAGTACTTCATGATGTGTTAACTTATTGCAACAGACAGATCACACGACCTTATGGGAAAAGGGTGGAGCAGAAATTTATCATCTCATGTAACCCACCAGCAGTGGAGCTAGATAGGCATCAGTGATATCTGCTCCCACTCCCACCCTTGCCAACACACACAGGCACACACACACACGCACACACGCACGCACACACACTACATTATATCTGCTGCTGTCTCCCTACTGGTCTCATTCTCTTCCACAGCAGAGGAAATTCTCCACAGAGAGAGTACCTCACATGGGAACCCTGGGCACCCATCTCGACAGTTTTCTGACCAATGAGGAAGGAAAACTTCTTCTCTAGCTACAATCCAGAAAAGTCTGGGGAAGAACTTTGGCCCAGCTGGGGCCATTGGACTTCTTCTCAGACTACTTGCTGTGGACAAGGGGATAGAGACTATGGTTGGCAATTCCAGAAACGCCTGGATGAAGTGAGAGAGGAGCATCTCCTTAAAGATTATTGTTCTGACGAGATAGATGATAGAAGTTCTCCAAGACAAGTCTATAATCCAGTTGTGAGCCAAGAGATCTAAAGAGAAAACAGAATACCATGTAAAAAGCCTTTCCAAAGATTTTTCTTAATGATTATTATGATAAAAGTTTCAGTATGCCAAGAAGTCAGAACAACTAAAAATTTTATATGTTTAGTACAAGACTGCAAATATATAGAGTCAAAATTGATAGAAATGCAAGGATAAATAGACAAATCCACAATCATAGTGGGAAATATTAACTCTTCTGGTTTAATATATCAAAAAGATAAAAATCATTAAGGCTATGGACAATTTGAACTACACAATCACATTTGACCTGAAAGAAATACTGCACCCAACAGAGGCAAAATTACATACTCTTTTCAAACACACAGTTTATAAAAATTGGTCCATAAAAAAAAATTGGTCCATAAAACAAGTATCAACATAGCTCAAAGAATCAGTACCATAAAGGTCATGTTCTCTGAGCTAAATGTGATTCAGCAGGAATGCCACTTCCTGTGTGGCCAAGTAGGCTCCTAATAAAGTGACTCTGCAACAGAGAACTAAAAGCTCTGAACAAAATAGAAAAAACTGTCTAAAGGCTCCAGAGAGTGAACCAAAGCAGGCACATTTTGGATGGGAGTAAAATTTGGAGAAAAGGATTAGCCTAGAGTGATTTCACCATTTTTATGAAACTACTTTTTAAAAAGTACACGATGCACAACGACTTTCGGCCGTGCCTCCCACTTATTCACAGATTCCTTGACGGGGGAGACTGATGAACTTGACGTAGAGATTTGGTAACTACTAAGCAGATGTCTTTTGATTGTGAAAGTATATCCCTAACCTCATCCCAGCCAAATAATCTAATGGTTGGCCAAAAAAATTTTTTTCCATTTCCCCCTAAAATCAATTCTTTGACTTTACCCCTTAGGCTATCTGGACTCCCTCAGCCCATTCCATCATGACTGTGATTCTGAAACTGAGTAGTCCTAGCTCGCTTGGTTACCTTTGAAAATTCATTCCCAAAGGATGCATATTTACACAGACATAGAAAGATGACTTAATCCTTCATGATAGGGAAATTAGAAGTCACTCACTAGTCCTTCTTCCTCTTCTCCTCCCTTCCTCCCTTCTTTCCTTCTAGTAAGTTAGAAATAAATGTAATACCTCTGAAATCATCTTTGTTAGATTAGAAGCATGTCACTAAGTCAATGATGGGTTTGTGGGACTTCCCTGGTGGCGCAGGGGTTAAGAATCCGCCTGCCAATGCAGGGGACACAGGTTCGATCCCTGGTCCGGGAAGATCCCACATGCCACGGAGCAACTAAGCCCGTGCTCCACAGCTACTGAGCCGGTGTGCCACAACTACTGAAGCCCGTGCACCTAGAGCCCGTGCACCTAGAGCCCGTGCCCCACAGCAAGAGAAGCCACTGCAATGAGAAGCCCATGCACCACAACGAAGAGCAGCCCTCGCTCACCGCAACTAGAGAAAGCCCCTGTGCGGCAACGAAGACCCAATGTAGCCAAAAATAAATAGATTAATTAAAAAAAAAAAAGATGGGTGGTTGAGAGTCAGCCTGCCGATGCAGGGGACACGGGTTCGTGCCCCGGTCCAGGAAGGTCCTGCATGCCGCTGAGCGGCTGGTCCCGTGAGCCATGGCCGCTGAGCCTGTGCTCCACAACGGGAGAGGCCACAGCAGTGAGAGGCCTGCGTACCGCAAAAAAAAAAAAAAAGGGTTTGTAATTAAAGTTCTTTCTCTTTGCCCATATTACTTTTTTAACCATGTGTAAAGTCTCACTAATGAAGGAGAAATCTGGTAAATTGAGACAATTTAAACTACATTCATGTGGCTCATGTGTATTTGCAACAATTTTGAATGGTAAAGACCCCAAGGATACACCAGTACACTTGCTAAAAGTTCAATGAGAAAGTCAACTGGAAATTGATCAGGGCAACCAAGAGCTGAATAAGGAGCACATGAAAAAGCAGAAACTGCTGAAAGATTAGAATACAGTCTACATAAAAGACAAAAACACAGGAAAAAAACCTTTAAAAAGGTGGAGCTGCTTTTTCCACTCTTGCATGGAGGAGATACTCCTAGCACAAGGCACCTGTAATGAGTCAAGTAAAGGAAATGTTTTTGATTATATGAGGAATTTTTTAAGAAAGAAAATAGGGTATATTTATGACTTGTCAGTTATTTTGAGTTTTATGGCTGTGACTTCTTGTTAGCTGCCAAACAAGCAAATTGAATGTTTTTCTGTCTCCTGGCAATCTCTCAGTCACCATTCCTGATGCCCTATTAACAAAAATTATATGGTATGTCAGTACGTTTGGTTTTATTTCAACACGCAAATGTTTTCAGTAAGTTTTCAAAGTGGGAATCATCCATTTTCTCTTTTCAGAAGCTGTTTTAATTTTACTTGTAAGCTATTAACAAGAGTGAAATCTCTAGGAAAAAAAATCCATAGAGAACAAGGTTGAAGAGGAATCTGCTGGGATGTTAAGAGTGGTTCTCTCTTAAGAATGGGATTTTAGTTAATTTTACTTTCCTTTGTACTTTCCTATCTCTTTCTACCCTGAAGATATATTTCTAAATCAAGAGAAAAAAGTCATTAAAATGGAAAACATCTCTGACAAAGGCCATATTACAACCGGTCCATTTCTCAGGGCAGTCATTTTATTTCTATAAACAGATATTTACTGACACGGTTGTTTGTTGTTTATCTTTATGGTCCTTCTTAGTTCCTAGCCAAGTAATATAACAATAGGTTTATGTGTAAGGCGCAATACTGAGCATTGCAAGAGATATACAGAATTGACATGTAAAGAATTAAAAATTATTCATCTTTATAGGGACCATACAATTTAAATGGTATCTGCATTTTACAGATTAAAGAAACAGTGTCAGTGAGGTAAGTGACTTGCCCATTGTCACATAAGCAGGAAGTGGCTGCGCTAGACTGTGGCAGTAATGACCCCCAAAGAAGGACATCTCCTTATATACATACCCTTTTATCCACACTGACTCTAGGCCATGTGACTTGTTATGTCCTAGCGGACACTAACAAAGAAGACACAAGTAGATACAATGTTATGTGTTAATTATACCTCAGTAAGAAAAAGACACAAACAGAGCCTTGAAAAGTACTTGCTCACTGGGGCTTGTCGTCTCCTACTGCTCTTTGGGACCCTGAGTCTGCCATACGAAGAAGCTTGGGCTAGCTTATTGGAAGATGAGACACCATGTGGAGCAGAGATGGGCTTGGAGAGGAATGCAGAGCCTTGCAGATCATGACTGAATAATAGCCTTGATCAACAAGTGTAACAAACTAAGAATGGAATTTTATTTTAAGTGTAGATTGCTAAGCAAAATTGTAGTAAGATAGCTCAAAAAAACATGCAGTCAGAGCAAGGAAGAAGAGATGGGCGATAATCGCAGCCATTTAGGGAAGAAGCAAGGTGATGGCCACATTTTTGGAAACGATGCACCAGATTCAAAGCCTGCTACAGAAGCTGAGTTCTCGCGACTTAATGCCTAACATTTTGAGAAGTGTGTGGAAGGAGAAGTATTTTTTATATCTGCTCTGTGCCAAGCACTTTACACTCAATGTCTCCTTTAATTTTTATACCAATCCTAAATAAGGTGAATGTTATTCTTCCTGTTGTACGAAAGAGAAAACTGAAGCTTTAGACAGTTGTAAAAATGTGCCCAAGTTCAAGGGTGGCGAAGTCAGAATTTGAAACCAAGCCTGTGTAACATATCATAAACAAACATGGGACAAGGTGGAGGGAAGAGTTGAGTTGAACTTGAAACCTGCATCTGAGACACTGACGCGCATTTAGGTGTGGATATTCAGCCACCAGAGGAAGGGAAACTTCCAAGGGTCTTGGGAGACGCCGGGAAGCAAATGGGGTCAGCTGAATTTGACTTCCCTCACACAATATACTTATATATACGCTGACAAATTCAAGTTATCCAAAAATGTCATCTAAGCCAACCAAGTCAAATCTTTGTCATCTTGAACAGAGTGAATAAATGCTCTCTGAAACAAAAATAACTCATCTGGTAATTGAAGCATTCTTTTAATGTTTTCAAGTCAACAGTGGCACAAGTAATCTAGGTCTTATATTGCTGATGTTGATGTACTGTCTGAATTTGCAGGAAGCCAAAAACCAGATAGTCAGTAAAGCATTTGGAGGACATGATGAGATAAATAACAACCATCTATATTTTATATAAACATTCTTCCTTTACCCCTTAAATACGAGGTTGGCAAACTTTTTCTGTAAAGGGCCAGATAGTAAATATTTTAGACCTTGCAAGCTACAGATTCCATCACAACTATTCAATTCTGTTGCAACTACTCAGCTCTGCCATTGTAGTAGGAAAGCAGTCATAGAATATATGTATACAAATGGGTATGGCTGTGTTCCAATAAAACTTTATTTGTATCCAAACAGTGGGCTAGATTTGATTCCAGTAAAACTATATCCAAACACTGGGTAGATTTGGTCCACAGGGTACAGTTTGCTAACCTTTGCCTTAGATAATTATGTAAGCTAGTAGTGTTATTTTCTGATTTACATGTACCTTCTAAACCTTTTCTTGGAGTGGATACTTGATTCATTTTATTGTTTTAAAAATTACAATTATGTTATCTATGAAACTAGAATACTAAGATCATTCAGATTTTGAGGGAAGAAATTATTTCTTTTGATCTCCTGCACTTCACTCAGGGTATGGAATATATTAAGTGGTCAGTTAATGCCCATTTATACATTGCTGAATTAATTGCATCTAGTCAACCCCCTTGTCTCAGAGGTGAGGATATGGTACATTTGAAGAAGCACTGTGGCTACTAGGGGATGCTCAGAACTGCACAATGAGAAGGTGTAAGTTCTAGTTCTGATTCTGGCCATAACAGTAAATTGCTACAAGTCACCTCTTTTCTCTGGACTAAGAAACCAGGGAGCTGGCTTGTGGCAGACTCTGTTGACTGCCTAGTTGACCGCCATTCCCAGTCTTCTTCCTTGCCTGTCTCTGTACAGAGGCTGAAAATGCCAAATCTTCACTATCCAGCCAATTTTGCAGTCAGAATTGGCCATATGTCACAGTTGTGGCCAGTGAGATAGAAGGGAAATTATAGGAGACTTCTGGGAAAGATTCCCTCCCACCCACCCCCACCATGAAAGGTGCAGGGCATGTAAGGAGAACTTTTCCTTTCCCACTTGTACACCCTGTCATGCATGAGCTGTGGCATCCATATGACAACCGTAAGGCCATAAGCCTTGATGAAGCCATAGACACCTCTAGCTTGGTGCTCTTATTTTGCAGCCAGATTCATTTCAACCAATATGATGAACTTTACGGTATGTTTTCGATCTGTGACTAAAGTCACATAGGCAGTTAATCAAGGAACAAAGCCTTGAACTCAGTCACCTAATTCATGTGCTTTCACTCGTATATGAATCTGCTTTATTTAATGTTCCATTTTATATTTCATCCATTCATTTATTTAACTAAATTTGTTGGGACTACTTCTACAATGTAGTCATTCCCTTAAGTAGACATTGATACCCATAGTTCATAGATGGTATTTTGCATGAATAAACTCAAAAACGACGTGCAATCAACTGAGATATGCTTTGATTAAAGCTGAGGGTTTGGTTTTTTTCCCCCAGATATGTGATCCAATACAAAATCGTAAATGATTTTTAAAAACAAAGCCAGAAAATACTGAGCAGTGTCGTTTGATTTTTGATGAAAACCAAGCAGTTCAGTTCTAATTAGGCCAAGCAGAACAATTCTAGTTGGGCTGGGGGAAAAAAACAAGTTGCTGTGACAACTTCAAAACAAAAAAATACTCTCAGATTACATTAGAAACATTTAGAAGCTATATGTTAATGAGTTTATTCAATTGCCCCCGATTCAGAATAACTGTTGTGCATTGGGTGTTTTATTTGTTTTCTTTTCATGTTGAAGTCAAGACTACTCTTGTAATAGTGAAGTATTTGAGACCAAATATTTAGGGAAGATTCATTTTATGCAGCCAATGGACCAGAGAGGATTTTAGAAAACTAGAGATAAACATAAGAGCAGGGGGTGGTGGTGGTGGAAATTAATCAAAATCTGATAATCTAGGTCGTTAATGGGGTAGATGGGGAATGGCAGGAAATCAGAATATAAAAATAGTACTACGCTGCTTCTTACTATTGAATTAATGACAATATGGCATCTTGGAATAATTTTTATAATATTTAATTATAAAAAGTTTACAAAATAGAGACCCAAAAAAATGAGGAAAAAGGAAAGTAACAAATTCATGATATAAGTAGGAGTAACAAGTTAAATAATGTATGTTCTTTGTAAAGAATAAATATTTAGACTTTTTCAGTAGAGAATGTTTTTTTTGGTAGAGAAAATATCCTACCCAGTCTCTTTCATGGGTGACTCAATTTTATGATTACAGTAATAAATTGTTACCTGTTTTTAATGTCTTAATTTTATATTATATACCAAAATATTAGTTTGGACATTCATCTCCCATGTCATTTGTATTATAGAATGTCTCACTTTCAAACCATGTAACTAACCAAAAGTTACATGATGGACTAACATTTTCATTGACTCTGATATTCAGTCTTATACTTGTTGGTCCCTGGATTTACATAGGAGGTTTCTATTTCAAAATGACTTCTATAATTTAAAAATTTTCACTTCACATTGTTTACCACAATGTAAGGGTAACTTTTCATTCTTGGCTTATAAACTTTAACAGTACTAAGCAAATACTGTTTAGTCTAGCTAAGTTTTAGTCCAGATAATTTTATATTACACAAGTAAAGTTCGATATTTCTGCAAATTTGCTTTTATTCTATTGTGCATATGTGGTAGATTACAAATATGGCTACAATCTTTTGCAGTTCTTCCCACCAAGAAGTGAAATCTGTTTTCTCCTCCCTTGAATCTGGGCTGGCCAAGTGGCCTGCTTTGATGAATAGAATGCAGTGTAAGAAATGTCCAAAATTCTGAGCCTAGGACTAAAGAGTCCTTCCAGATTTTGCTTTCTTGTGGCTCTTGGGACCTTTTCACCACCATGTGAGCTAGCCAGAGCTAGCTTGCTAAAGAATAAGAGACAAAATGGAGTAGAGATAAGTTATCCTAGCTGAGGCCCCCCAAAACCAAGTAGCCCCCAGCCAACCACAGAAACAAGAGTGAACCCAGCCAAGACCAGCAGGAGAAATTCCCTGTTGAGCCCAGCCTAAATGGCTGATCCATAGACTACTGAGCTAAATGAATGATTGTTCTTTAAAGGTAATCAATTTTGGGGTAGTTTGTTACACAGAAATAGCTAACTGGTATAACCTGCCTGTAAGGGACATTAGTGCATTTTTCCACTTTCATATTTCCATTTCCACAAGTTTATCCTTTTGTAATTTGGTGAGGCTTAAAGATCATGTAACTGATTTTTTAAGTCATTTAAATTATAGTCTTGGGTATGACAAAAATAGATGTATGCTGGACTTTGTGGGGGATCAATAATAAACACCTTCCCTTCAAACTCCCCCTCAAGTTTAGAACCAATTAAGTGACAGGCCCAGGAGTAAGGCAGAAGGAGAATAAACTGTCTCTGAAATCACTGGTTAGTCCTGGCCTGGAGGAGGTGGCCTAGATTATGAGCTTGATGCTACTGAGTTTACAGACTGAGAATTACAAACCCACTCATGGCCCCTGCTTGAATTGAATGACTTTCAGCCACTCTCTGGTGGGGAGCCAGCCCTTGTGAAACTTAAAGCAGGGGGGAACAAATTAGATTATATGCCCTCTGTAGGCAGGAAGTGCCTGAGGACATTGAGGAAAAATTGTGTCAAGATCGGCAAGATTATTTTCCCAGATTCACCAAGAGATGAGTCACCATCCTCAGCAAAGGAGCACAGAAAGGCCAGGGATACCACTTTAATGAATTGTTTCTCCCAACGTACAGCTATATCAGGAGTAAAAAATAGGTGCTGGGGCTTCCCTGGTGGCGCAGTGGTTGAGAGTCCGCCTGCCGATGCAGGGGACGTGGGTTCGTGCCCCGGTCCGGGAAGATCCCACATACCGCGGAGCGACTGGGCCCGTGAGCCATGGCCACTGAGCCTGCGTGTCCGCAGCCTGTGCTCCGCAACGGGAGAGGCCACAACAGTGAGAGGCCCACGTACGGCAAAAAAAAAAAAAAAAAAAAAGGTGCTAACACTGTCACAAACTGAAAATGATATGGGTAACCTGAACATTACTTACAAAATTTAAAATAAGAAGTAGGGACTTCCCTGGTGGTGCAGTGGTGAAGAATACGCCTGCCAGTGCAGGGGACACGGGTTCGAGCCCTGGTCCGGGAAGATCCCACATGCTGCGGAGCAGCTAGGCCTGTGCACCACAACTACTGACCCTGCCCTCTAGAGCCCACGAGCCACAAGTACTGAGCCTGCGAGCCACAAGTACTGAAGCCTGCGTGCCTGGAGCCTGTGCTCCGCAACAAGAGAAGCCACCGCAATGAGAAGCCCGTGCACCGCAACAAAGAGTAGCCCCCGCTCACAACTAGAGAAAGGTCTGCATGCAGCAATGAAGACCCAATGCAGCCGAAAATAAATAAATAAATAAATAAATTTAAAAAATAAGTATATTGAGAAAAGGCAAAAAACCATTTTGTCATAGATGATGATGATAATAGTAATGATAACAGCAAATGGTTTTTGGGCATTTGCTATAGCAAGCAGTGTTCTTATGAAAGTATTTCATTCTCATAACTCTATGATATAGGTATTCTTGTTATCCCCTTTTTACAGATGGGTATAATGAGGCACAGATAACCTAAAAATGGCCCCACAATAGACAAGATGGAATAGGATTGGAATCTCTTTTGGACTGTTTACATCCAAGAGTAAGAAGTATATATGTGTGTGTATATATATATATATTTTTTTATTATTATTTTTTTTGCGGTATGCGGGCCTCTCACTGTTGTGGCCTCTCCCGTTGCGGAGCACAGGCTCTGGACACGCAGGCTCAGCGGCCATGGCTCACGGGCCCAGCCGCTCCGGGGCATGTGGGATCTTCCCAGACTGGGGCACGAACCCGCGGCCTCTGCATCGGCAGGAGGACTCTCAAGCACTGTGCTACCAGGGAAGCCCTAAGAAGTATATTTTGAAAGACAGATAACAAGTGTTGGCAAGGAAGAGGAGAAATTGGAAACCTCATATGTTTCTGATGGGAATATAAAATGTGATTTTATTTATTTCGGATGTATACTTGGAAGTGGGATTGCTGGATCACATGGCAGTACTATTTTTAATTTTTTTGAGAAACCTCCATACGATTTTCCATAGTGGTTATACCCACTTACATTCCTGTCAACAGTGTACAAGGGTTCCCTTTTCTCTACATCCTTACCAGTATTTGTTATATCTTGTTTTTTTGATAACAGACATCCTAACAGGTATGAGGTGACATGCCATTGTGGTTTTGTTTTTGTTTTAATATTTATTTATTCTGGCTGTGCTGGGTCTTAGTTGCAGCATGTGGACTCTTAGTTGCGGCATGCAGACTTCTTAGTTGTGGCATGCACGCAGGATCTAGTCCCCGACTAGGGATTGAACCTGGGCCCGCTGCATTGGGAGCACAGTCTTACCCACTGGACCACCAGGGAAGTCCCTCATTGTGGTTTTGATTTGCATTTCCCTGATAACTAATGAGACCCTTTTCATGTACTTGTTGGCCATTTGTATGTCTTTGATTTTTGTAGTTTGATGTAGTCCTGCTTATTAATGTTTCTTTTGTTGCCTTTGCTTTTGGTGTCAAATCCAAAAAATCAGCACCAAGACCAATGTCAAGGAGTTTACTCCTGTGTTTTCTTTTATGAGTTTTATGGTTAAAGATCTTATGTGCAAGTCTTTAATCCATTTTGAGTTGATACTGTATATGGTGTAAGACAGGGATGCAGTTTTATTCTTTTGCATGTGGATATCCAGTTTTGCTAACACCATTTATTGAAGAGACTATCCTTTCCCCATTGTATATTCTTGGCTCCTTTGTCCTAAATTAACTGACCATCTATGCATGGATTTATTTCTGGGCTTTCTCTTATGTTCCATTGATCTATGTGTCTGTTTTTTCTGCTAATACAATACTGTCTTGATTACTATAGCTTTATAAAATAGTCTAAAATCAAAAGTGTCATGCCTCCTGCTTTGTTCTCAAGATTGCTTCAAATTTTCTGTATCTTTTGTGGTTCCATACAGACTTTAGGATTGTTTTTTCTATTTCTGTGAAAAATGCCATTGGAATTATAATAGGGATTGTATTGAATCTGTAGATTGCTTTGTATATTGTGGACTTTTTTCAAAATTAATTAATTAATTTATTTTTGGCTGTGTTGGGTCTTCGTTTCTGTCTTTTTTTTTTTTTTTTTTTTTTTTTTGTGGTACGCGGGCCTCTCACTGTTGTGGCCTCTCCCGTTGCGGAGCACAGGCTCCGGACGCGCAGCCTCAGTGGCCATGGCTCACGTGCCCAGCCGCTCCGCGGCATGTGGAATCTTCCCAGACCGGGGCACGAACCCGTGTCCCCTGCATCGGCAGGCGGACTCTCAACCACTGCGCCACCAGGGAAGCCCTAGGGTCTTCATTTCTGTGTGAGGGCTTTCTCTAGTTGTGGCGAGTGGTGGCCACTCTTCATCGTGGTGCGCGGGCCTCTCACCGTCGCGGCCTCTCTTGTTGCGGAGCGCAGGCTCTGTAGTTGTGGTTCACAGGCCCAGTTGCTCCGCGGCATGTGGGATCCTCCCAGACCAGGGCTCAAACCTGTGTCCCCTGTGTGGGCAGGCAGACTCTCAACCACTGTGCCACCAGGGAAGCCCCTAGTGTGGACGTTTTAACCATATTCTTCCAAAGAATGAACACAGACATCCTTCCATTTATTTGTGTTTGTTTTAATTACATTAATGTTTTATGGTTTTCTGTGTATAGATCTTTTAGCACCTTGGTTAAATTTATTCGTAAATATTTTCTGTGTGATGCTATGTAAATGGGATTGTTTTCAAATTTTCTCTTTCCAGTAGTTCATTGTTAATGTATAGAAACACAACTGATTTTTGTATATTGATTTTAGTGTCTTGCAACTTACTGAATTCATTGATAGTTCAGTTTTTGGTGGAGCCTTTAGGGTTTTCCATATATAAGATCATGTCATCTGCAAGTAGAGAATTTTACTGCTTTCTTTCTGACTTGGATGTCTTTTATTTCCCTTTCTTGCCTAATTGCTCTAAGATTTTCAGGACTATGTTGAATAAAGTGGTGAAAGTGGGTATCATTGTCTTATTCCTGATCTTAGAGGAAAAGTTTTCAGCTTTTCATCCTTGAGTATGGTGTTAGCTGTGGACTTGTCATATATGGCCTTTATTATGTTGAGATACATTCCCTCTATACTGAATTTGTTGTGAGTTTTTATCATGAAAGGACGTTGAATTTTGCCAAATGCTTTTTCTAAATCTCTTGAGATGATCATATGATTTTATCCTTCATTTTGTTAGTGTGGTGTATCACATGTATTGTTTTGCATATGTTGAACCATCCTTGCGTCACAAGGATAAATTCCTCTTGATCATGGTGTATGATCCTTTTAATGTACTGTTCAATTCAGTTTGCTGTTACTCTGTTGAGAATTTTTGCATCTATGTTCATCAGGGAAATTGGCCTATAATTTTATTTTCTTGTGTCCTTGTCTGGCTTTAGTATCAGGGTAATGCTGGCTTCATAAAACGAATATGAAAGTGTTCTTTCCTTTTCTATTTTTGGAAGTTTGAAAAGGATTGGTATTCTTGAATGTTTGGTAGAATTCACCAGTGAAGCTGTCTAGTCCTGGACCATTGTTTGTTAGGAGGTTTTTGATTATTGATTCAATCTCCTTACTAGTAATTGGTCTGTTCAGATTGTCTACTTCTTCATTATTTAATCTTGCTAGGTTGTATGTTTTTAGGAATTTATCCATTTCTTCTAGGTTATGTAATTTGTTGGCATATAATTGTTCATAGTAGTTTCTTTATTTTAAACACTTTTTAAAAAAATTTATTTATTTATTTTTGGCTGCGTTGCTGCGCACGGGCTTTCTCTAGTTGTGGCGAGCTGGGAGCTACTCTTTGTTGAGGCGTGCAGGCTTCAGTAGCTGTGGCTCGCCAGTTCTAGAGTGCAGGCTCAGTAGTTGTGGCGCACGGGCTTAGCTGCTCCGTGGCATGTGGGATCTTCCCGGACCAGGGCTCGGACCCGTGTCCCCTGCACTGGCAGGCAGATTCTTAACTACTGTGCCACCGCGTGTGCTCCTTTGGTAAAAGAAGCATAAGGGATCCTTTTCTTCCCCCTCCCTTAATATTAGTATATTGGCTGGTAAGTCTAATTCTGCCTAACAAAGTCAAGTAAATAGCAAACATTCATGATCTTCTGCAGCACAGGCTATTGGGACTTACTGCTTTATTTTTTTAATAAACTTTTAATTTTGGAATAATTTAGATTTATAGAAAAGTTGTAAAGATAGTACAGAGTTCTCATATACCCTTCACCTGGTTTCTCTTAATGTTAACATCTTACATAACCATGATACCTTTGTCAAACCTAAGAGGTGAATACTGGTACATTACTACTTACTAAAACTGTAGAATTTACTTGGATTCCACCAGTTTTTTCACTAATGTCCTTTTTCTGTTCCAGAATCCAATCCATGATACCACAGTGTATTTAATTATGACATTATTTAAATTACAGGAATTCATCATGTTAGACAATTAAAAAATTGTAGAACAATTCTCTTTTTGATGTTAAAATACTTACATGTTAAGATGATATCCAAATCCATACATTTAATAAATAATACTGGTTTAACATTTTTCTAGGAAGATCTGCCTTAGTACCCAGAGAAAAAATTTCAGCGAGTAAACTGATGGGCTCTTAGATATTTCAAAGTACTTAAGGAATTGTGTTCGTATTTGTAATGAGGTGGATGGACCTAGAGTCTGTCATACAGAGTGAAGTAAGTCAGAAAGAGAAAGACAAATACCGTATGCTAACACACATATACGGAATTTAAGAAAAAAAATGTCATGAAGAACCTGGGGGTAAGACAGGAATAAAGACACAGACCTACTAGAGAATGGACTTGAGGATATGGGGAGGGGGAAGGGTAAGCTGTGACAAAGCGAGAGAGTGGCATGGACATATATACACTAACAAACATAAGGTAGATAGCTAGTGGGAAGCAGCCGCATAGCACAGGGAGATCAGCTCGGTGCTTTGTGACCACCTGGAGGGGTGGGATAGGGAGGGTGGGAGGGAGGGAGGCGCAAGAGGGAAGAGATATGGGAACATATGTATATGTATAACTGATTCACTTTGTTATAAAGCAGAAAGTAGCACACCATTGTAAAGCAATTATACTCCAATAAAGATGTAAAAAATAATATTTCGTAGTTATCTGCTTGAGAGAGAATTAGAACGAATATTTTTAAACAGAAAGTTTGAAGGTTCACAGAAACAAGTACCATTTCTGTAGGCTTATTCCCACTTTCTGGGTGATGGGTATATAATATAATTATTTTAGAAGTCTTCCTTCAACCTTATTCATGATTCATTTAGTTCAACACTCTTTCAATCAGATATTTGTTGAATGCCCATGTCAACTTAGAAAATATTCACAACCTAAAAGTTGAAAGCTATGTTTTATTCGGTGGGAATTTTTAGGACTTCAGGCCCCGGAGGCAGCATCTCAAGTAACCCTGGGAGAACTGCTCCGAGGTGGGGGCGGGCAGGTTATACAGACGTTTTGCAACAAGGGGCAGGTAGTTGGGAACATTAAAATATTGTTAATTAAAGAAAAGCAGATATCCCAAGTTAAGGAATTTAGTGCTTTTCTATGTATGGGAAGATGCAAGAGTCTGGGCTCACCGAAATCATTCCTTTGATCTGCACCTCAGCTATCTGCGGCCAGTATCCTGTGTTTTCACAGCCTGAGTTTCCTCAGGGCTCACCGGCTCACATTGGAGGGCTGCAATCGCTGATGAGTGTGAAGTCCTTTGTTTACTGATAATGGCAGGAAATATTCCATTTTTCACCTGCAATATGCCCAGTACCATTTTAAACCCTTGGGACTCATCGGTACAGAGTGGACATCCTGATTATAAAGGGTTCTCGGTCTCCACTCACACATCATAGCAACTCTCTTAATCTTTCTAGCTTTTATTGATCCCACTTGCCTCTGCAGATAGATCTATGTTGGACTGAAATATTAAATAGTCACTCTCCTCCAATGGGACTATACTCATGACTGAATCCCTCTTGTCATAGAAACAGTGTTTCCCTTTGCAACTGCTGTGAGAAGGGTTTTATAGCTCACCCTGGCTTTTTTGGTAGGTGGAGAACACTCCCAGAGTTAGACTTGGAAAGGGACTCCTTATACTGTACATTTATTTGTTTTTGTGTTCGTTTTCGCTTCTGAATCCCACCATTAAATGTCATCTGGGCTATAGCAACCTTTGTTAAAAACTGTCGTCTCCGCAAAAAACAAACAACCATTCCACAAATTGTATGATTCCTTTATATAAAGTTTAAAATTGGCAAAACTAGTCTGTGATGATAAATTAAAATAATGGTTACCCTTTGGGGACAACCAACATGCAGAGGACACAAAGAAGTCTTCTAATATTCCATACCATGATGTGGTTGATGGTTACATGAGAGTCTTCATATATAAAGTTTTTCAGGCTGTACACTTAAAATTTATGTACTTTTATGTACCATTAATAAGTTAAGGAAACAGTCCCTTATTATCCTCTCTCATTAAAATAGTTCTTTTCTTTTTTTAAAAAATGTATATGTATTATTTATTTTGGCTGTGCCAGGTCTTAGTTGTAGCATGCGGGCTCTTTTAGTTGCGACATGAGGACTCTTAGTTGTGGCATGCATGCGGGATTTAGTTCCCAGACCAGGGATGGAACCCAGGCCCCCTGCATTGGGAGCGTGACATCTTACCCACTGGACCCACCAGGGAAGTCCCAATAATTCTTTTCTTGCTATCTGTGATATTGTGATTTACAATGAGAAATATATATTTAGTGTTTGTCCCTTTGCTGGCAAAGAGCTCCTAAAACCTTTGGAACTTCCTAATGAGAGTGATAAAGGTGTCTTTGTTATGTTAATGGTAACTTGTTTTGTTTTGTTTTTTGCGGTACTCGGGCCTCTCACTGTTGCGACCTCTCCCGTTGCGGAGCACAGGCTCCCGACGTGCAGGCTCAGCGGCCATGGCTCACGGGCCCAGCCGCTCCGCGGCATGTGGGATCCTCCCAGACCAGGGCACGAACCCGTGTCCGCTGCATTGGCAGGCGGACTCTCAACCACTGCGCCACCAGGGAAGCCCAATGGTAACTTTTGGAAAGCCCCTTTTTCTCCCAAAATGGGAGCTGGTTGCCAGGGGAACCAACCCAGTGCTGAGAGGGTTGGAACTTTCAGTCCCACCCCCAGATCCCCTGGAGGGGAGAGGGGCTGGAGATTGCGTTCAATCACCAATGGCCAGTGATTTAATCAGTCTTGCCTATGTAATGAAGTCTCCATAAGCACTCAAAAGGACAGAGTTCATAGAGCTTCGCTGTTGGTGAACATGTGGAGATGTGGTGAGAGTGCTGTGCCTGGAGTGGGCATGGAAGCTCTGCACCCTTTCCCCAAGCCTTGCCCTATGCACCTCATCCATCTGGCTGTTGCCGATTATATCCTTCTATCATATACCCGTGATCTAGTAAGTAAAATGTTTCTCTGAGTTCTCTGGGCTGCTCTAGCAAATGAATCGAACCTGAGGAGAGGGGGTTGTGGGAACCTCTGATCTGTGACTGGTGGGTCAGAAGAACAAGTAACAACCCGGACTGGTGATTGGCATCTAAAATGTGTGTGTGTGTGTGTGTGTGTGTGTGTGTGTGTTGAGGGTGGGGACAGTCTTGTGGGACTGAGCCCTTACCCTGTGGCATCTGATGCTATCTTCAGGTAGATAGTGTCAAAATTGAGTTGAATTGTAGGACACTGAAAATTGGAATGGTGGTATGAAAAAAAGGACAGACAGACATTGGTGTCTCTCTTTTCCACTTAACCTCCTCATGTTTATTTACACATGTATGTGTATTTTCAAATCTCCTGTATATTCAACTCTTTCTTTAGCTTTGCATCATAGAACATGAGTAAAATCCCTCGTATGGTAGTGTGGTAGGGATTCTGGAGTAGACTGGAATAATGTGGAGAATTAAAATTTTTCATTGAATAACAGAAACCCTCATATATACCACAAACAGAAGCCATATACTTACATGTCATAAACTAGAACTCAGGGTGTTCTAGAACTAAGAGGAAGATGTGGAAAGTGAATCCTGTAGGACAGTTAGGAGGCTGTAGAGACCAAGTGTTTCTGGGGATCCCAAACCCTTTACGTGTGTCCACAGTTCTGGTGGAGAAGGCCGTTTTGGCTAGAGCAGCTGGGGCTTCAGTGCTGAACCTCCACGCCACTGGAGCTGAAGTTCTGAGCTGTGCCTTCTTGTTCATTCCTGATAATGTAAAAACTTTTCCACCAGTTATGCTCCTAGAAAGAAAAGGCACAGGACCCTCGTTCCCTCTGTGTTTTTCTCAGTAAGAGAATGATCCCAGGGAAGGGTGCCGGGGCCTGGGAACATTGCGGTTAGTTCAGCTCGTGCCTGCATAGCGCACCTCCTTGGAGGTCAAAATTATCACTTCCTTTCAACCCTCAGCTGAGAAGCTGTGCCAAGCTTCTCTTTCCCTTATGACAAAATCTCTCTCCAGTGGTCCCATTGTTCATTCATAAAATATGACTCTTGTCAGTTGCTCATCCCCACTCCTGGCAGTGCCCCCTGCTCATTGACCCAAGTATCCCAAACGTTCCTTCAACTAAGTCTTTATTAAGTGTTTATTACTTACCAGGCAGTGTCCACACTTCATATGTATATGTAAAACATCACTAGGGACATGGGTTGACTTGCTTTTGTCCTAAGTTGCTCCTCAGCAGTGCATAAATCGGGATAGAATTAGGTGGTAGGAAGGTGTTGCTTAAATCTACCTGCCAGAGAAGAAGATTCAAGGCCCAGCCCCAAGTCAGCCAAAATGCTCAGTTACATTTTCGTATAAGTGAGAGAGTGAATTAAGAATATTACACGTGGAAAGCCTGTCCATTACTCAAAGTTAATGTGTTTATAGTAGTCCCAATAACTGGATAGCAGAAAACAAGCCAGAATTCTGAATCTGATATTGCAAAGTAAGCCTATGTGTGTGTGTGTGTGTGTGTGAGTGTGTGTGTGAGTGTGTGAGAGAGAATGTGTGAATGAGAGCGTTGTTTCGATTTGACTTTTTTTCATGCCAAAAACAGCAGCATAAAATTTGTCAGGGTTGAAAAAGAGTTAATGATGTAAGGGTACTTCAGGCCAAATATATTTTGATGAGCATCTGATTCAACCAAATCTATGAGTCACTTCCAATGAGGATACACTTGGAAGTCTCACAGGGAAAGAACCCCACTCCCTCAGGATTGGCAAAGTCAAATTGTTGAGACACTTGCTTCAAGCACATAGGATCTCAGGTATTTCACTTAAGTAGGTGGTATGTCAGGAGGACAAATCCTAGTGCTTGGACATTTTAAAGTAAAGAGGCTAGTCTAGTTCACTGGTTCTAATCCTTGGCTAGAGATTAGAATTACCTAGGGAACTTTGTTAAAATATTGATCCCTGGGTCCCACAATCCATACGTTCTGATTCAGGTGGACCGGGATGAGGTCTGAGTGAGATCTAATCCTGTGGAGAAACACTGTGCCTTAGCAGGTTGGGAAATAAGTTTCTGTTATCCACATTGGTTTAAAAAGATAGTAAAGAGAATAAAACAGCAATCCATCCATCAACTGAAATTCCATAACTCCAGCAATCTTAAGGGAACCAGTCATCAGGTGTCATGCTCCAGGCAGATGTCCTTAAAGACGAAAACGAGGACAAAGGTCATCTGCTCAAAGCTGGGGTATAAAACTTAATCTCATCAAGTTTCTAAAATAGAGATGGGCTAGTTCCATCCTGTTGTTGGAAATGAGACATGGGGCTCCCTCGGAGGAGACCTAGAGATCAGAAATGAGATCAGCAGGTGCTTTTGTCAAAATACTCATTTGTGAGTTACATCAAACTCAGGAACATAAAAAAAGCAGTCCATTGGAGAGTCCTAACTTCAAAAGTTGTGAACTCATCTGCTGCCAAAGTTTACCTAATCCCCCTTCTGTGAAAAATTGTTATCATTTTTAGCTTGGTTTTAAAACTGTGTACTTCAGTTACAGTTTTGTAAAGCTATTTTTTTGGTGTGTGAAATAATTCAAAAGCCTTAAAAATTAGACACTTTTTAAGTGATGATAGCACTTGGAGACACACACACTTTTACACCTACAATACACATTGCTTCATTTATTTCATTTCAGCTCCCTGGGGGGGAGAGTATGTGGAATTAATTTCCAGTTGGGGAAGTAAGTCATGATCTGTAAGAAATTCTTTTTAGGACACACACAGTGATCCTGGGGAAAAGTAGAAATCTAATCAGACAGGGTCCGTCTTCTTGGTGTCCTGTATTTCTCTATGAATGGACAAAGTTGCACATTCCCAGCAGCACAAGTTCACGTAATTTTTTAAATTGAGGTAAAATTGGCATACATTATATTAGTTTCAGAGGTACAACACATAATGATTCGATATATTGCAAAATGATCACTATAAGACTAGTTAACATCCGTCACCATACATAGTTACAGAATTTCTTTTCTTGTGATTAGCAGTTTTTAGATCTACCTGCTTAGCAACTTCCAAATTTGCACTACAGTATTATTAACTATAGTCACCATGCATTACATCCCCATGACTTATTTCATAACGGGAAGTTTGTACCTTTTGACTTCCTTCACCCATTTCGCCCGCCCCTATTGCCTCCACCCCCGTCTGTGGCAACCACCAATATGTTCTCTGTAACTTTGAGCTTGGTTTGCTTGTTTTTTTAAATTCTGCATAAATGTGAGATCATACAATATTTGTCTTTCTCTGACTTATTTCATTTAGCATAATACCCTCAAGGTCCAACCATGTTGTTGCCAATGGCAAAATTTCCTTCTTTTTTATGGCTGAGTCGTATTGTTATGTGTGTGTGTGTGTGTGTGTGTGTGTGTGTGTATATGTATGCATGCCACATCTTCTTAATTCATTCATCTATCAAAGGACACATAGGTGTTTTCATATCTTGCTATTGTAAATATTACTACAATGAATATAGGGGTGCATATATCTTTTCAAATTAGCATTTTCATATACTTCACATAAATACCCAGAAGTGGAATATCTGTGTCAGAAGGTAGTTCCATTTGTAGTTTTTTAAGGAACCTCCATACTGTTCTCCATAGTGGCTGTACCAATTCACATTCCCACACCAGCAGTGCAAGAGTGTTCCCTTTTCTCCACACCCTCTCCAGCATTTATTGTTTCTAGATTTTTTGATGATGGCCATTCTAACAGGTATGAGATGATAGCTCATTGTTTTGATTTGCATTTCCCTGATGATTAATGATATTGAGCATCTTTTCACGTACCTGTTGGCCATCTGTAGGTTGTCAGTGGAAAAATGTCTACTGAGATCTTCCGCCAATTTTTTTTTTTTTTTTTGCGGTACGCGGGCCTCTCACTGCTGTGGCCTCTCCCATTGCGGAGCACAGGCTCCGGACGCGCAGGCTCAGCGGCCATGGCTCACGGGCCCAGCCGCTCCGCGGCATGTGGGATTTTCCCGGACCGGGGCACGAACCCGTGTCCCCTGCATTGGCAGGCGGACTCTCAACCACTGCGCCACACAGGACGCCCTCTTCCGCGAATTTTTAAATTGGATTGTGTGGGTTTTTTGCTAGTTATATGTATGAGTTCTTTATGTATTTTGGATATTACCCCCTTATCAGATATATGAGTTGCAAATATTTTCTCCCATTCAGTAGATTGCCTTTTCACTTTGTTGTTGGTTTCCTCTACTGTGCAGAAGCTTTTGAGTTTGATGTAGTCCTATTTATTTATTTTTGCTTTTGGTGTCAAATCCCCCAAAATTATCACCAAGACCAATGTCAAGAAGCTTACAAGCTTTGCCTTCTTTTAGGAGTTTTATGGTTTCAGGTCTTAACATTCAAATGTTTAATCCATTTTGAGTGAATTTCTGTGTATGGGGTAAGATAGTGCTCCAGTTTCATTCTTTCGCTTATGGCTGTCCAGTTTTCTCAACACCATTTATTGAAGAGATTGTCCTTTTCCCATTGTATATTCTTGGGTCCTTCGTCATAAGTTAGTTGATCATGTATGCATGGGTTAACTTCTGAGCTTTGTCTTCTGTTCCACTGATCTATGTGTTTTGTTTTTCTTCCAGTACCATACTGTTTTGATTGCTATAGATTTGTAATATAGTTTGAAATCAGGATGTGACAAAGAGTTACATCCCCAACAGCAAAAGTACATGCAAATTTTAATGCCATAGTTTTTTTTAATGAGTGAAACAGTGTTTTCCTTACTTTTTCAAAATATTTTTCTTTTACTTATTTTTATTGAAATATATTCGATATGTGATGTGTAAATTTAAGGGGTAAAACATGTAAATTTGATACATTTATATATAGTAATATGATAGCCATTATAGCAGTAATTATCATGTCTATCATGTTACATAATTATTCGTTCCTTTTGTGGTTGGAGTAATGCTACAGTTTTTCTGTTTTTGCTTTTTTAAAATTTTCAGGTCAACTTTAAAAAAATTTTCTGGTCAATTTTTAAAAAAAATTTTGTTAATATTCAAGTATAGTTGATTTACAATATCATGTTTCAGTTGTACAGCACAGTGATTCAGTCATACATACACACATTCTTTTTCAGATTTTTTTCTCTTATAGGTTATTACAGAATATTAAGTATAGTTTCCTGTGCTATGCAGTAGGTCCTTGTTCATTATCGGTTTTATATATAGTAGTGTGTATCTGTTAATCCCAAACTCCTAATTTATCCCTCCCCAACCCCTCTTTCCACTTTGGTAACCGTAAGCTTGTTTTCTATGTCTGTGAGTCTCTTTCTATTTCATAAATAAGTTCCTTTGGGGCTTCCCTGGTGGCACAGTGGTTGAGAGTCCGCCTGCCGATGCAGGGGATGCGGGTTCGTGCCCCAGTCCGGGAAGATCCCACATGCCGCGGAGCGGCTGGGCCCGTGAGCCATGGCCGCTGAGCCTGCGCATCCGGAGCCTGTGCTCCGCAATGGGAGAGGCCACAACAGTGAGAGGCCCGCGTACCGCTAAAAAAAATAATAAAATAAAAAAAGTTCCTTTGTATCATTTTTTAACTTCCACATATAAGTGATATCATATGATATCTGTCTTACTCTGTTTGGCT
Organism: Lagenorhynchus albirostris; assembly: GCF_949774975.1. Taxonomy (NCBI): domain Eukaryota; kingdom Metazoa; phylum Chordata; class Mammalia; order Artiodactyla; family Delphinidae; genus Lagenorhynchus; species Lagenorhynchus albirostris. The sequence goes on along the minus strand of NC_083116.1, from coordinate 105,455,137 downwards.
TACTTTGCTTAGTATAATAATCTCTAGGTCCATTCATGTTCCTGCAAATGGCATTATTCCATTCTTTTTATGGCTGAGTAATATTCCATTGTATATATACCACACATTCTTTATCCATTCATCTGTCGATGGACATTTAGGTTGCTTCCATGTCTTGGCTATTAAAATAATGCTGCAGGGACTTCCCTGGTGGTGCAGTGGTTAAGAATCCGCCTGCCAATGCAAGAGACACAAGTTTGAGCCATGGTCTGGGAAGATCCAATGTGCCACAGAGCAACTAAGCCTGTGCGCCACAACTGCTGAGCCTGTACTCTAGAGCCGGTGAGCCACAACTACTGAGCCTGTGTACCACAACTACTGAAGCCCGCATGCCTAGAGCCTGTGCTCCAGAACAAGAGAAGGCACTGCAATGAGAAGCCTGCACACTGCAACGAAGAGTAGCCCCCGCTCATTGCAACTAGAGAAAGCCTGTGTGCAGCAATGAAGACCCAATGCAGCCAAAAATAAATATAAAAAAATAAAGTTATTTTTTATAATGCTGCAATGAACATTGATTGGGGTGCATACATTTTATTGAATTATGATTATCTCTGGATATATGCCCTGTAGTGGGATTGCAGGATCATATGGTACCTCTACTTTTAGTTTTTTAAGGAACCTCCATACTGTTCTCCATAGTGGCTGTACGAATTTACATTCTCACCAATAGTGTAGGAGGGTTCCTTTTTCTCCCCACATTTTTCCAGCATATATTATTTGTAGACTTTTTGGTGATGGCCATTCTGAGGGATGTGAATTGATACATCACTGTAGTTTTGATTTGCATTTCTCTAATAATTAGCGATGTTGAGCATCTTTTCATGTGCTATTGGCCACCTGTATGTCTTCATTGTGTTTTTGTTTGAGTCTTTTTCCTCTTTTGTCACAGTTCTTCTTTTTAAAAAAATTTTTATTTTATATTGGAGTATCGTTGATTTACCATGTTGTGTTAGTTTCAGGTGTATGGCAAAGTGATTCAGTTATATGTGTGTGTGTGTGTGTGTGTGTGTGTGTATGTGTATATATATACTTCAGATTATTTTCCCACTTAACATTATTACAGAATACTGAGTACTGTTCCTGTGTGATAAAGTAGGTCCTTGTTGATTAAAAATTTTACATATAGTAGTTTGTATTTGTTAATCCCAAATGCCTAATTTATCACTCCCCGTTGGTATCATAAGTTTGTTTTCAAAATCTGTGAGTCTCTTTCTATTGTGTAAATAAGTTCATTTGTATCACTTTTTAGATTCCACATATAAGTGATATCATATGGTGTTTGTCTTTGTTTGACTTACTTCACATAGGATGATAATCTCTCTGTCCATCCATGTTGCTTCAAATGGCATTATTTCATGCTTTTTATGGCTGTGTAATATTCCAGTGTGTGTGTGTGTGTGTGTATACACACACATCTTTTTTATGTATTGCTCTGTTGGTGGACACTTAAGTTGCTTCCATGTCTTGGCTGTTGTACATAGAGCTGCTATGAACATTGGGGTGCATGTATCTTTTTGAATTAGAGTTCTTGTCTTTTCTGGATCTCTGCCTAGGAGTAGGATTGTGGATTGTATGGTAACTCTATTTGTAGTTTTTTTTTCTTTGTATTTTTATTTTATTTTATTCTATTTTTTTTAGCATCTTTATTGGGGTATAATTGCTTTACAGTGGTGTGTTAACTTTCTGCTTTATAACAAAGTGAATCAGTTATACATATACATATGTTCCCATATCTCTTCCCTCTTGCGTCTCCCTCCCTCCCACCCTCCCTATCCCACCCCTCCAGGTGGTCACAAAGCACCGAGCTGATCTCCCTGTGCTATGTGGCTGCTTCCCACTAGCTATCTATTTTACGTTTGGTAGCGTATATATGTCAATGCCACTCTCTCACTTTGTCACAGCTTACACTTCCCCTCCCCATATCCTCAAGTCCATTCTCTAGTAGGTCTGTGTCTTTATTCCTGTCTTACCCCTAGGTTCTTCATGACATTTTTTTTCCTTAAATTCCTTATATATGTGTTAACATATGGTATTTGTCTTTCTCTTTCTGACTTACTTCACTTTGTATGACAGACTCTATGTCTATCCACCTCATTACAAATAGCTCAATTTCGTTTCTTTTTATGGCTGAGTAATACTCCATTGTATATATGTGCCACATCTTCTTTATCCATTCATCCGATGGTGGACACTTAGGTTGTTTCCATCTCCGGGCTATTGTAAATAGAGCTGCAATGAACATTTTGGTACATGACTCTTTTTGAATTATGGTTTTCTCAGGGTATATGCCCAGTAGTGGGATTGCTGGGTCATATGGTAGTTCTATTTTTAGTTTTTTAAGGAACCTCCATACTGTTCTCCATAGTGGCTGTACCAATTCACATTCCCACCAGCAGTGCAAGAGGGTTCCCTTTTATCCACACCCTCTCCAGCATTTACTGTTTCTAGATTTTTTTGATGATGGCCATTCTGACTGGTGTGAGATGATATCTCATTGTAGTTTTGAGTTGCATTTCTCTAATGATTAATGATGTTGAGCATTCTTTCATGTGTTTGTTGGCAGTCTGTATATCTTCTTTGGAGAAACGTCTATTTAGGTCCTCTGCCCATTTTGGGATTGGGTTGTTTGTTTTTTTGTTATTGAGCTGCATGAGCTGCTTGTAAATTTTGGAAATTAATCCTTTGTCAGTTGCTTCATTTGCAAATATTTTCTCCCATTCTGAGGGTTGTCTTTTGGTCGTGTTTATGGTTTCCTTTGCTGTGCAAAAGCTTTGAAGTTTCATTAGGTCCCATTTGTTTATTTTTGTTTTTATTTCCATTTCTCTAGGAGGTGGGTCAAAAAGGATCTTGCTGTGATTTATGTCATTGAGTGTTCTGCCTGTGTTTCCCTCTAAGAGTTTGATCGTTTCTGGCCTTACATTTAGGTATTTAATCCATTTTGAGCTTATTTTTGTGTATGGTGTTAGGGAGTGATCTAATCTCATACTTTTACATGCACCTGTCCAGTTTTCCCAGCACCACTTATTAAAGAGGCTGTCCTTTCTCCACTGTATATTCCTGCCTCCTTTACCAAAGATAAGGTGGCCATATGTGTGTGGGTTTATCTCTGGGCTTTCTGTCCTGTTCCATTGATCTATATTTCTGTTTTTGTGCCAGTACCATACTGTCTTGATTACTGTAGCTTTGTAGTATAGTCTGAAGTCAGGGAGCCTGATTCCTCCAGCTCTGTTTTTCGTTCTCAAGATTGCTTTGGCTATTCGGGGTCTTTTGTGTTTCCATACAGATTGTGAAATTTTTTGTTGTACTTCTGAAAAATGCCAGTGGTAGTTTGATAGGGATTGCATTGAATCGGTACATTGCTTTGGGTAGTAGAGTCATTTTCACAATGTTGATTCTTCCAATCCAAGAACATGGAATATCTCTCCATCTATTTGTATCATCTTTAATTTCTTTCATCAGTGTCTTATAATTTTCTGCATACAGGTCTTTTGTCTTCGTAGGTAGGTTTATTCCTAGATATTTTATTCTTTTTGTTGCAGTGGTAAATGGGAGTGTTTTCTTGATTTCACTTTCAGATTTTTCATCATTAGTGTATAGGAATTCCAGAGATTTCTGTGCATTAATTTTGTATCTTGCTCCTTTACCAAATTCATTGATTAGCTCTAGTAGTTTTCTGGTAGCATCTTTAGGATTCTCTATGTATAGTATCATGTCATCTGCAAACAGTGACAGCTTTACTTCTTCGTTTCCAATTTGGATTCCTTTTATTTCCTTTTCTTCTCTGATTGCTGTGGCTAAAACTTCCAAAACTATGTTGAATAAGAGTGCTAAGAGTGGGCAACCTTGTCTTGTTCCTGATCTTAATGGAAATGCTTTTAGTTTTTCACCATTGAGGATGATGTTGGCTGTGGGCTTGTCATATATGGCCTTTATTATGTTGAAGAAAGTTCCTTCTATGCCTACTTTCTGCAGGGTTTTTATCATAAATGGGTGTTGAATTTTGTCGAAAGCTTTCTCTGCGTCTATTGAGATGATCATATGGTTTTTCTCCTTCAATTTGTTAATATGGTGTATCACGTTGATTGATTTGCGTATATTGAAGAATCCCTGCATTCCTGGAATAAACCCCACTTGATCATGGTGTATGATCCTTTTAATGTGCTGTTGGATTCTGTTTGCTAGTATTTTGTTGAGGATTTTTGCATCGATGTTCATCAGTGATATTGGTCTGTAGTTTTCTTTCTTTGTGACATCCTTGTCTGGTTTTGGTATCAGGGTGATGGTGGCCTTGTAGAATGAGTTTGGGAGTGTTCCTCCCTCTGCTATATTTTGGAAGAGTTTGAGAAGGACAGGTGTTAGCTTTTCTCTAAAAGTTTGATAGAAGTTGCCTGTGAATCCCTCTGGTCCTGGGCTTTTGTTTGTTGGAAGATTTTTAATCACAGTTTCAATTTCAGTGCTTGTGATTGGTCTGTTCATATTTTCTATTTCTTCCTGATTCAGTCTTGGCAGGTTGTGCATTTCTTAGAATTTGTCCATTTCTTCCAGGTTGTCTATTTTATTGGCATAGAGTTGCTTATAGTAATCTCTCATGATCCTTTGTATTTCTGCAGTGTCAGTTGTTACCTCTCCTTTTTCATTTCTAATTCTATTGATTTGAGTCTTCTCCCTCTTTTTCTTGATGAGTCTGGCTAATGGTTTATCAATTTTGTTTATCTTCTCAAAGAACCAGCTTTTAGTTTTATTGATCTTTGGTATCGTTTCCTTCATTTCTTTTTCATTTATTTCTGATCTGATTTTTATGATTTCTTTCCTTCTGGTAACTTTGGGGTTTTTTTGTTCTTCTTTCTCTAATTGCTTTAGGTGCAAGGTTAGATTGTTTGTTCGAGATCTTTCCTGTTTCTTAAGGTAGGATTGTATTGCTATAAACTTCCCTCTTAGAACTGCTTTTGCTGCATCCCATAGGTTTTGGATCGTCATGTCTCCATTGTAATTTGTTTCTTTTCTAGGTATTTTTTGATTTCCTCTTTGGTTTTTTCCATGATCACTTCATTATTAAGTAGTGTATTGTTTCGCCTCCATGTGTTTGTATTTTTTACAGACCTCTTCCTGTAATTGATATCTAGTCTCATAGCATTGTGGTCGGAAAAGATACTTGATACAATTTCAGTTCTCTTAAATTTACCAAGGCTTGATTTGTGACCCAAGATATGATCTATTCTGGAGAATGTTCCGTGAGCACTTGAGAAAAATGTGTATTCTGTTGTTTTTGGATGGAATGTCCTATAAATATCAGTTAAGTTCATCTTGTTTAATGTATCATTTAAAGCTTGTGATTCCTTATTTATTTTCATTTTGGATGATCTGTCCATTGGTGAAAGTGGGGTGTTAAAGTCCCCTACCATGAATATGTTACTGTCGATTTCCCCTTTTATGGCTGTTAGTATTTGCCTTATGTATTGAGGTGCTCCTATGTTGCGTGCATAAATATTTACAATGGTTGTATCTTCTTCTTGAATTGATCCCTTTATCATTATGTAGTTTCCTTCTTTGTCTCTTCTAATAGTCTTTATTTTAATGTCTATTTTGTCTGATATGAGAATTGCTACTCCAGCTTTCTTTTGGTTACCATTTGCATGGAATAACTTTTTCCGTCCCCTCATTTTCAGTCTGTACGTGTCTCTAGGTTTGAAGTGGGTCTCTTGTAGACAGCATACACATGGGTCTTGTTTTTGTATCCATTCAGCTAGTCTGTGTCTTTTGGTGGGAGCATTTAATCCATTTAAATTTAATGTAATTATTGATATGTATGTTCCCATTCCCATTTTCTTAATTGTTTTGGGTTTGTTATTGTAGGTATTTTCCTTCTTTTGTGTTTCTTGCCTAGAGAAGATCCTTTAGCGTTTGCTGTAAAGCTGGTTTGGTGGTGCTGAAATCTCTCAGCTTTTGCTTGTCTGTAAAGGTTTTAATTTTTCCATCAAATCTGAATGAGATCCTTGCTGGGTAGAGTAATTTTGGCTGTAGGTTTTTCTCCTTCATCACTTTTGTTTGTTGGTTTGTTTGTTTGTTTGCGGGCCTCTCACTGTTGTGTCCTCTCCCGTTGCGGAGCACAGGCTCCGGACGTGCAGGCTCAGCGGCCATGGCTCACGGGCCCAGTCGCTCCACGACATGTGGGATCTTCCTGGACTGGGGCACGAACCTGTGTCCCCTGCATCAGCAGGTGGACTCTCAACCACTGTGCCACCAGGGAAGCCCTCCTTCATCACTTTAAATATGTCCTGCCAGTCCCTTCTGGCTTGCAGAGTTTTTGCTGAAAGATCAGGTGTTAACCTTATGGGGATTTGTTGTTGTTCCTTTGCTGCTTTTAATATGTTTTCTTTGTATTTAATTTTTGACAGTTTGATTAATATGTGTCTTGGCATGTTTCTCCTTGGATTTATCCTGTATGGGACTCTCTGTGCTTTCTGGACTTGATTAACCATTTCCTTTCCCATATTAGGGAAATTTTCAACTATAATCTTTTCAAATATTTTCTCAGTCCCTTTCTTTTTCTCTTCTTCTTCTGGAACCCCTATAATTCGAACGTTGGTGTGTTTAATGTTGTCCCAGAGGTCTCTGAGACTGTCTTCAGTTCTTTTCATTCTTTTTTCTTTCTTCTGCTTTGCAGTAGTTATTTCCACTATTTTATCTTCCAGGTCACTTATCTGTCCTTCTGCCTCAGTTATTCTGCTATTGATCCCATCTAGAGTATTTTTAATTTCATTTATTGTGTTGTTCATCATTGCTTGTTTCATCTTTAGTTCTTCTAGGTCCTTGTTAAATGTTTCTTGCTTTTTTTCTATTCTCTTTCCAAGATTTTGAATCATCTTTACTATCATTATTCTGAATTCTTTTTCAGGTAGACTGCCTATTTCCTCTTCATTTGTTAGGTCTGGTGGGTTTTTATCTTGCTCCTTCATCTGCTGTGTGTTTTTCTGTCTTCTCATTTTGCTTATCTTACTGTGTTTGGGGTCTCCTTTTTGCAGGCTGCAGGTTCGTAGTTCCCGTTGTTTTTGGTGTCTGTCCGCAGTGGCTAAAGTTGGTTCAGTGGGTTGTGTAAGCTTCCTGGTGAAGAGGACTAGTACTTGTGTTCTGGTGGATGAGGCTGGATCTTGTCTTTCTGGTGGGCAGGTCCACGTCTGGTGGTGTGTTTTGGGGTGCCTGTGGCCTTATTATGATTTCAGGCAGCCTGTCTGCTTATGGATGGGTTTATGTTCCTGTCTTGCTAGTTGTTTGGCATAGGGTGTCCAGCACTGTAGCTTCTGGTCGTTGAGTGAAGCTGGGTGTTGGTGTTGAGATGGAGATCTCTGAGAGATTTTCACCGTTTGATATTACATGGAGCTGGGAGGTCTCTTGTGGACCAGTGTCCTGAAGTTGGCTCTCCCACCTCAGAGGCACAGCACTGACTCCTGGTTGCAGCAACAAGAGCGTTTCATCCGCACGGCCAGCCCACTGTCCCCACGACTGTCGTGGCTTCGGCCGCCGGGGCCACTCCAGAGCCGGCATCCTCAGTGAGGCTGCCCTTCCCTCGGGCTCCAGGGCAGTTCCGTGATGGTGGAGGGAAGAGACCCCGAGCCGGTATTTGTAGACTTTTTGAGGATGGCCATTCTGACCGGTGCGAGTTGATACCTCAATGCATGTTTTTTGTTTGTTTTGTTTTTTTATTTTGGCTGAGTTGGGTCTTTGTTACTGCGTGCAGGCTTTCTGTAGTTGCGGCACGTGGGGACTACTCTTTGTTGCTGTGTGCGGGCTTATCATTGCAGTGGCTTCTCCTGTTGCGGAGCACAGGCTCTAGGCATGCAGGCTTTCGTGGTTCCAGCGCGCAGGCTCGGTAGTTGCGGCACGTGGGCCCTAGAGTGCACGGGCTTCTGTAGTTGTGGCATACAGGCTCTGTAGTTGTGTGCACAGCCTTAGTTGCTCCGTGGCATGTGGGATCTTCCCAGACCAGGAATCAAACCCATGTCCCCTGCATTCGCGGGTGGATTCTTAAGCAGTGTGCTACCACGGAAGTCCCTCAATGTAGTTTTGGTTTGCATTTTTCTAATAATTAGTGATGTTGGACATCTTTGCATGTGCCTTTTGCCTATGTGTATGTCTTTTTTTCCCCCGGTACGTGGGCCTCTCATTGTTGTGGCCTCTCCTGTTGCGGAGCACAGGCTCCGGACATGCAGGCTCAGTGGCCATGGCTCACGGGTCCAGCCGCTCTGCGGCTTGTGGGATCTTCCCGGACCGGGGTATGAACCCATGTCCCCTGCATCGGCAAGCGCACTGTCAACCACTGCACCACCAGGGAAGCCCTGTCTTTTTTTTTTTTTTTTTGAGGTTTTTTTGTCTTTCCTCACAGTCTTTATTTATTACAAAATATTTATTTTGTATTGGAGTATAATTGATTTACAGTGTTGTGCTAATTTCAGGTGTACAGCAACACGATTCTGTTATATATATACATATACCTATTCTTTTTCAATATCTTTTCCCATATAGGTTATTACAAAATATTAAGTAGAATTTCCTCTGCTCTATAGTAGGTCCTTGTTGATTAACTGTTGTACATATAGTAGTGTGTATAAGTTTTCCCAAGCTCCTAATTTATCCCTCCCCTTACCTTTCCCCTTTGGTATCTTAAGTTTATTTTCTAAATCTGTGAGTCTGTTTCTATTTTGTGAATCAGTTCATTTGTATCATTTTTAAGATTCCAGATATACATGATATATATAGTATTACTCTTTCTCTGTCTGACTTACTTCACTTAGGGTGATCATCTCTAGGTCCATCCATGTTACTGTAAATGGCATTGTTTTGTTCTTTTTATGGCTGAGTAGTATTCCACTGTATATATATAGCACACTGTCTTTATACATTCATCTGTTGATGGACATTTAGGTTGCTTCCATAGCTTGGCTATTGTAAATAGTGCTGCAGTGAACATTGGGGTGCATGTATCTTTTCGAATTATGGTTTTCTCTGGATATATGCTCTGTAGTGGAATTGCTGGATCATATGGTACTTCTGTTTTTAGTTTTTTAAGGAACCTTCATACTATTCTCCATGGTGGCTGTGCAGATTTACATTCCCTCCAGTAGTGTAGGAGGGTTCCTTTTTCTCCATACCTGCTCTAGCATTTATTATTTGTAGACTTTTTGATGATGGCCATCCTGACTGTGAGGTGATAGTTCATTGTAGCGGTGATTTGCATTTCTGTAATTTGCATATCTCTAATAATTAGCGATGTTGAGCATCTTTCATGTGCATTTTGGCCACCTGTATGTCTTCATTGTGTTGTTGTTTTTTTTTTTTTTTGCGGTATGCGAGCCTCTCACTGTTGTGGCCTCTCCCGTTGTGGAGCACAGGCTCCGGACGCGCAGGCTCAGCGGCCATGGCTCACGGGCTTAGCCGCTCTGTGGCATGTGGCATCTCCGGACCGGGATACAAACCCATGTCTCCTGCATTGGCAGGCAGACTCTCAACCACTGTGCCACCAGGGAAGCCCCATTGTGTTTTTTTTAATTTGAGCTTTTTTTCTCCTTTGTCACAGTTTTTTTTTCCTTGTAAAAAAATTTTATTTTATATTGGAGTACAATTGATTTATTACCATGTTGTGTTAGTTTCAGGTGTACAGCAAAGTGATTCAGTTATACATATACATATATCTGTTCTTTCTCAGATTATTTTCCCATTTAGGTCATTACAGAATATTCAGTAAAGTTCCCTGTGCTATACAGTATGTCCTTCTTGTTTACCTGTTTTATACATAGCAGTGTGTATATGTTAATTCCAAATTCCCAATGTGTCCCTCCCTCATCTATCCCCTTTGGTATCATAAATTTTGTTCTACATCTGTGATTCTGTTTCTGTTGTGTAAGTCACTTCATTTGTATCATTTTTTAGATTCCACATATAAGTGATATCATATTTGTTTTTCTCTGTCTTACTTCATTTAGGATTATAATCTCTAGGTCTTTACATGTTGCTGCAAATGACATTATTTCACTCTTTTATGGCTGAGTAATATTCCATTTGTGTGTGTGTGTGCGCGCACGTGTATACACACACACACACACCACATCTTTATTCATTCATCCGTTGATGGACAGTTAGGTTTCTTCCATCTCTTGGGTATTGTAAATAGAGCTGCAGTGAACATTATGGTGCATGTATGTATCTTTTTAAATTAGAGTTTTTGCCTTTTGTAGATATCCGCCCAGGAGTGGGATTGCTGGGTCGTGTGGTAGCTCTATTTTTAGTTTCTTAAGGGACCTCCATACTGTTCTCCATAGTGGTGGTACAAATTTACATTCCCACCAATAGTGTAGGAGGGTTCCTTTTTCTCCATACCCACTAGCATTTGTTATTTGTAGACTTTTTGATGGTGGCCATTCTGACTGGTGTGAGGTGATACCTCATTGTACTTTTGATTTGCATTTCCCTAATAATTAGTCATGTTGAGCCTCTTTTCATGTGCCTTTTGGCCATCCTTATGTCTTTTTTTTTTTTGAGGTTTTTGTGTCTTTTGTCACCGTTTTTTGTTTCCTTTATTTAAAATTTTTACTTTGTACTGGAGTATAGTTGATTTACAATGTTGTGTTGGTTTCAGGTGTACAGCAGAGTGATTGTTATACATGTATCTATTCTTTTTCAGATTATTTTCCCGTTTAGGTTATTACAGATTATTGGGTAGAGTTCCCTGTGCTGTACACTGGGTCCTTGTTGATTATCTGGTTTATATATAATAATGTGTATGTGTTAATCCCAACCTCCTAATTTATTTCTCCCCCCACCTTTCCCCTTTGGTAACCATAAGGTTTTTGTTTTTGTTTTTGATCCCAGCAGGGTACTCCTCTCTGTTCACTAGAGCTATATGCTGTAGGGGTGCCCCCTGTGGGGGTTGCACAGCTCCTTCTGTTTTGTCAGGTAACTGTTATGGGTAGTCTTGTAGGCGTGGCTGGTCACTGGTCTGGTTGTTTGCTGGCCCTGCCTTGTATAGAGGCTGCTGGCCACTGATTGCCTGGGCTGGGTCACGAGGTGGCCGGCTGCACTACCCGGCGTGGGGGGGGCGGTGCACTGAGCCTAGTGCTGGCCTACTGGCAGGCACAGTCAGGTCCTAGGGTCTGGCTGCAGCGTTCAGGGGTTCCAGATCTGGTGTCAAACCACTCGTGATTGGGGCCAGTTCCTGACCCAGATGGCTGTGGGGTCCAGGGTGTCTCAAAGTTTGTGTTCACCTGCTGGTGGGCTGGGCTGGGGTCCAGCTGGTCCCAGGGCTAGTGCTGGCCTGCTGGTGGTGGGCCTGGTGTGCAGTTTTATTGGGGCTGGTGTCTGCCCGCTTTTGGGTGAGGCTGGTCCGTAGGCTAGAGCAGGCTCCCTGGTGTGCAGTACTGGCAATTATAAGGTTGATGCCTGCCCACTGGTGGGTGGGGCTGGGTCCCAGGGTCTCTGGGGGTCCTGGATCTAGTCCCTGTGCACTGGTGTATGGTGCAGGGTCCTTGGCCCTCTGGTGGAAAGGGCTGTGTCCAGGGGTGGCTGTGGGCTCAAGGGGTCTTAGGGCAGCCTCTCTGCCAGTGGGTGGGGTTGTGTGGCCACCTGGCTAGTTGACTGCCCTGAGGTTTCCCAGTGCTCTTGCCTACAGGCTGATAGGCGAGGTCAGGGCTGGGTCCTGAGGCTCATAAGCTAGATGGAGGATTCCAAAATAGCACTTGCCAGCACCAGTGTCCACATGGTAGAACAAGCTCCCAGAATGCCTGCCTCCAGTATCTATGTCCCCAGGAATGTTGCCTCCTGCCTCTCTGGGAGACTCACCAAGATCAGCGGGTGGGTCTGACCCAGGCTCCTTTCAAATGACTGTTTCTGCCCTAGGTCCCAGAGTGTATGTGTTTCTGGTCCTTTAAGAGTGGGGTCTCCATTTCCTACAGCCCTCTGGGACTCTTGAAAGGAAGCCCTGCTGGCGCTCAAAGCCAAGTGTTTCCGGGTTTCAGCTTCCTGGTGCAGCACCCTCGGGCTGGGGAGCCTGATGTGCAGCTTGGACCCCTTGCTCCTCGGGGAAGACGTCTGCAATTGTAATTTTCCTCGCATTTGTGGGTCAGCCACCTGGGGGTTTGGGTCTTGACTGTACTGTGACTCCACCTGTCCTACCCATCTTGTGGTTTCTTCTTTCTGTCTTTAGTTGTAGAAGATCTCTTCTGGTAGGTTCCGGTCTTTTTCACTGATAGGTGTTCTCTAAATAGTTGTCATTCTGGTGAGAAGAAATGAGCTCACGGTCTTCCTACTCCAACATCTTGGCCAATTTACTTTCCTTAGACTTTTTGATACTTGTGATTATAAAATTATTACATGGTCATCATAAAATAAGAATAATTCTAAAAATTCAGTCACGGTTTAGAAAATAAAGATTATCTGTAATTCCATCCATTGGATATTATGTAAACTATGACTTTTGACAAAAATTAATAATATCACGTAGTTCTTACACAATTTACTTAACCAACCCCATTAGTGGTAAGTTGTTTCTAATTCTTCACTGTGGCAAACAGTACCTTGACTGGATGATACATGCTTCTTTGCACACCTAATGATGTCTTTGTGAAAATTTCCCAGGACTGGACCACATTTAGACTTTGATTAAATGTTGCCAAATTGATCTCTAGCAGTGTGAGAAGGTCCCCGAGCACTGGGTATTATCATTTTTCACATTTTTACTGTAGTATCTGTTCGAACAGATTCCTGTTGAATTCAAGCTAGATTAGATTAGTTTAGCATTTTATAAATTCATGAATTTTATTTAAAGCCAGCATATTAAGTTAATAAACACGTATGGTTAGATTTCTTAAATAAATACTAAGTTTAATGTGTATTATACAAAGGCAATATTTCAAATTCCTTCTTCAGTGAAGTCAATCCTGCTGGTGGTACTTTCTTGTGAAAATGCTGAACATGCTGAGAAATAGTGAAGATCTCTACAAGAATTGAGTAGCTATAGTAATTACTATATTTTCTTTAATTGATTCTTATGACCTGGACCTCTAAACAGAGAAAATTACAATGAAAGAAATCACTACCAATGGAAAATACATTAACTATATTACACGTCTAGTTTAAAAGTAGGAAATAAATAAACCACAGGTAATGCAGGGCAGAAATAAGAAATAATGTCACCAGGCAGTTCTGTCAGCAGTATAGGAACTGAGTTTGTGGAACTGATTACTTAATGACCAAAGATGAGACAGTGAAATAAATCAATGCAAGAGCAAAGAATAAAGGGGAAGGGTAGCAGTTAACATCAGGTAACCCTAAATTTTTTTATATCCATTAAGCAAGGAAAAGGACCCTGTGAAACTATAATAACCAAATGCTATGTTTTAAGACACGAAAAAAATTAAAATATACAGCTTATAGACACTCAAATATTAAAATAAATTTGCCTTCTAGTAGCTCAAAATATCATAATTGAAGTTAATTTCTCATTCCTTATGTAAGATAATACACCAAATTCAGAAAACAAGGGATTTGCAGTTATGCATTGTTTATATTCAGTAAAAATCTTTTAGATTTTAATATTCATTTAAAAAAAGTGCATAGCAGGTACACCAGAGGATTCTCAAAAAATTTCAAAACTCAGTATATTTTCCTTATCTTCAGCAAATTAATCTATTAAAAATGAATCAGGGACTTCCCTGGTGGTGCAGTGGTTGTGAATCTGCCTGCCAATGCAGGGTACACGGGTTCGAGCCCTGGTCCGGGAAGATCCCACATGCCACGGAGCAACTAAGCCCGTGCGCCACAACTACTGAGCCTGCGCTCTAGAGCCCGCGAGCCACAACTACTGAGCCCATGTGCCATAGCTACTGAAGCTCGTGCCCTAGAGCCCAAGCTCTGCAACGAGAAGCCACTGCCATGAAGAAGCCTGCGCACCACAACAAAGACCCAACGCAGCCATAAATAAATAAATAAATGTAAAAATGAAACAAGTTTTTTTTTTTTTTGCGGTACGCGGGCCTCTCACTGTTGGGGCGTCTCCCGTTGCGGAGCCCAGGCTCCGGCTGCACAGGCTCAGCGGCCATGGCTCACGGGCCCAGCCGCTCCGGGGCATGTGGGATCTTCCCGGACCGGGGCACAAAGCCGTGTCCCCTGCATTGGCAGGCGGACTCCCAACCACTGTGCCACCAGGGAAGCCCTGAATTGAATTTTCAAATTCTCTTTTGGCAGGATAAAAACACCAAATACCTATTTAACATTAATTTTGAAAATGTAGTCTCAAAGCAAAACACTGCCCTTGAGTTTCCTCCATAATACTGAGTTCTCTACAAACATATCCATTATACTTCAGTAAATTAGTTTTAAAAATTATATACACTTCAGTTTTTATGAGAACCTTCTATACTTTATTAGAAAAGATATCTCCAGTCGAATATGTTAAGATAGCTCAAATATTCTAGAAATGTAAAATTTCAATTTTTCCCCCATTGCTTACATATTGGTCTATTGGGCTTACAAACAGCAACACTCTTGGGCTGATACTGTTAAGAACTTTGCTTAAATTTTGAGGACAGAAAAATAAAAATTTCACAAGTCAAAAATGAATCATGAATAGATTATATGCTGATGCACACTATAAGATAGATTCTACTTAAATAAATTAAAGCAATAGTTAATGCAAAATAAAAATGGAATGCAGGCAACTTGAAAATAAGTTTAACGTATATTAAAAATTAAAATAGCACTCTATTTAAAAGTACTGTCATATGCATTCCTTAAAAAGCTGTGTGTATATCTAGACTTCAAAAGCGAAAAGTCAGAACGAGCACTGCACAGTGAAGATGCAGAAAGTTTTACCAGAGATCTTTTTGTTTACTAACAGAGACATATAAGCAACTTTCTATTCCTCAGTTAACTGTTCTCCCCAGCCCCCAGTACCCAGCAAATCAACTCTAGTCCCAGCTAAGCACAGCAAGTATCTGATGGAGAACACTGATATCATCTGGTAAAGTCATTTCAGAAAGCCTCAAATCCATAGCTTCCAGTACAGGACGTTTCCATATGGAATCTTAGCACTGGACTCTAGAGTTTTGCCTAGTCTGAACTTGCATTTTATGATTCTTTACATTTTTAATAGCTTTGTAAGTACTTCTACATAATAAATTACCTTTCTTATTGATGAGATCAGAAGTTTTTGAGCTGAAGTTTTCCCACAGACAACCACCTTTGTATGGTTTCCCCCTGCGTGTTTGGAGTGTGTGAGATAAGAGAACCAGAGACAGCACATGCCTCCTTGTGGGTATGACACCTGTAAGGGTTTCCTTCAGTAAACCTGCGACTGTGAGAGGTCAGCGTGCTGGGACGGGCAAATCTTTGTCCACTCCTATCTTAGACATAGGACTTCTCTCCGCTATCTGTCCATGTTGTTAATCTTGAAATTGTGGAAGTTGTAAGTGGTCAGTGACATACATCACACTTAAAGGGTTTTTTCTCACCACAGTGAATGCAACTGCGGATGAGTACCTGGCACTTTTGAGCAAAAGCCTCTATCACATAATTCATTTATATGGCTTTCTTACATTGAGTTTTCAGCTGGTTATACTGGGTGAACACATTTCCACACGTGTGGCAGAGGTAGAGTTTGACTCCCTTGTATGTATACTCACGTGCCTTCTCAAGCTGCTGGCTTGTAAAACCACTTTTCCATACACGTTACACATCAGCTTGCCCTTGGAAGACCTCTGATCCAGCTCTTTCCTGGAGCTTTCCAGCTCGTAAGGATTCTTGACACTGGCTGTATTAAATACAGTGTGTTTTCTCTCAGAGTATAGTTGAACTGTGATTTTCCACATTTTCGTTTCACTGTTAAGAGTTTGCACAGAGACATCTAGTAATGGAAATGTATTTCATCAACTCAAGTTCTGAATTATTTCTTTGTGCAACTTGTTCTGTTACAAGTGTGGACAATTTACTTGCATCTAGAACTGTTTCAACAGATGCATTCTCTGACCGTCACTGAGGTATCATACTCTTTTATTCTGCCTTGTTTTCTGGGAGTGGAAAGCTTTCTTTTGAGTTTGAGATAACATCTTTGCTAAAGCCTCTTGTTGAGGATTTGCCTGAACTAAATCTGGCTGTTTTTTTTTTTTTTTCCCGGTACGCGGGCCTCTCAGAGTTGTGGCCTCTCCCGTTGCGGAGCCTGTGCTCCGGACGCGCAGGCTCAGTGGCCATGGCTCACGGGCCCAGCCGCTCCGCGGCATGTGGGATCTTCCCAGACCGGGGCATGCAGGCGGACTCTCAACCACTGCGCCACCAGGGAAGCCCCTGACTTTGTTTTTATTTCCAGTTTTTAATCAAGAGCTTTAGAAGTTTTTTTTTCTTCTTCCCCTTTTAGGTGGCTTGATTTGATTCAGTAATTTTTAAAGATTTAATGTCTTGCAATTAGAAAAATGTGGCCTGTATAATTGTTTTAAAAATTCAGGTTTTCTGGGTATATTTTTTTTTGGTTAATGTTTGGTGGACATTTGAAAAAATATTTAGTTCACGTGAGATACAAAATTTTATTATATGGAGATTTAACTGCCGATTATAATATTTCCTATTTTGTCTGTTTTGCATGTCAAAATTAGACAGGTGTGTTCAAGTTTTACACACAAAATTTAGGAGAATTCTGATGTCACCTTTGTTTATTGTTTATCTTGATAATCTTTTTAAACCCTCTCATCCCCATGTTTCTTTTTTCTATATTTCTTGCTTCTTCCCTGTCTGCTGTGTTCGTTCCTTGTGGTATGCCTTATTGCATCTCCTGGATCTAGAATTCACATTTCTTATGTGTTAGCTCTTCATCTCTATCCCTTTCCTCTGAATTCTAGAATAGTTTCTCTATTGACTTAGTTTTGTGAAATCTCACTACCTATATTTTTAGTTTACAATTCCATAAAAGTTACTTTTCATTTGAAA
Source organism: Lagenorhynchus albirostris (assembly GCF_949774975.1). Taxonomy (NCBI): domain Eukaryota; kingdom Metazoa; phylum Chordata; class Mammalia; order Artiodactyla; family Delphinidae; genus Lagenorhynchus; species Lagenorhynchus albirostris. Next base: position 105,438,136 of record NC_083116.1, on the reverse strand, counting down.
GCAACCATCCCTGATCTGATTAATCCTTTTTGAGAGATATGACATAGCTGTAAATTTCTGTTTGGAATTAAAATTAGAAATCAAAGTTTGCTCTTCTTCTCTGATTCTGTAGAATGAAGTCCTTTTTTCAGGAGGCTAAACGTTTCTATATGTTCGCTGATTTTTAAGGAAAATTTTAAAAGGTTATGTGGGTCACACTGCTTTAATCTTTTAATCCTTAACGAAAAAGCAAGCGTAAAGCTTTCTACTCTTTTCTGTAGCTTCTTCTTAGTTAGAAAATTACTTGATTACAGAGTATAGGAAAAACAGGGAGGTTGAATGTTTTGCTAAGCATTTGTTTCTAGCCAGTCAATAAGCAAACACCAGTGGCTGCTGCTTTTAGGTATTTACAGCAGGGTTGAAAATTGCTCCCTGGAATCTTGAGCTAGGCTAAGGAAGTTTTTCCTCCATGCTCGTATGGCAGCTTTAAGTTACTGGGTGCATCATGCTCCTTATCAGTGTGGCCAAACCAGTTGTATTAAGTACCTCTCTTATTTAGTCAACTGTGGTGCAAGTGAGACAGAAGGCAGTTGCCGCAGGCTCCCTGCTTTCTGACCATCACAGATCCTTCTATTTGCCTGCTGCTCAGAATTTGGGGGTCTTCATGGCCTCCGTTGGGGAGCCCAATAGACTTGAGTTATAGGTTAACTTTCACTGGCAGCTAAAACTGTGGGTTCTTGATATTGGTTACTACCGCCCTCAGTACACACCACCCCCCATCTGCATCCTGTCATTTCCTTCTCCCTGAGAGCACCCTTCCCTGTTCTCCAGCCCTTAAAAATGTTTTCATTAGTTATTTCAGTAGAATTTGGGAAGAGAAACTCAAATTCTAATCTTGAAATAGCAGTACCCCTGCCAGCTGTGACCATTTCATTCGTTGTGAAAGTGTCGGAAAGTGTAGAGGGAATGCAAGCTATTTCAATACACTAATCCAATTTTCTCCTCCCCCAACCCCAAATGCCTTTCAAATAAAGACCCTTTTTTTGAATCATGTACACCCAAAGCAGACTATTTTTAGTGACTTAAAAGAAGTCATAATTGGGGGATGGGATTTAGAAATGGCTATGTTAGTGGTTCTTGATCAAGGGAATAGAACTACCTCAAAACAGATTCAGTCCCCAAGAGAATAAATGCATAAACAAGTCAAAAGGAAGCACAGTAATATAATATATAGTAAGTAGCATTTTGCTCCCGAATCGCAATGCAAAACCGAAGGAAGCTAGGCTGCATCACCTGATTTTCCTGCATTCTCTTTTTCTTACCGCTAGAACGTCATGAGAGGCTGGTGAAAAGCACACCCACCCGGCTTCCCTGGTGGCACAGTGGTTGTTAGTCCGCCTGCCGATGCGGGGGACGCAGGTTCATGCCCCGGTCCGGGAGGATCCCACATGCCGCGGAGCGGCTGGGCCCGTGAGCCATGGCCACTGAGCCTGTGCGTCCGGAGCCTGTGCTCCGCAACGCGAGAGGCCACGGCAGTGAGAGGCCTGCGTACCGCAAAAAAAAAAAAAAAAAGCACACCCACCACTTTTCCAAAGGGCAGGACAAGTGAGATGATTTCACAGCTCTAAGAGTATGGAACTGGCGAACCAAAAATCTCACCCACATATTATATACCCTATTAAAACCTCTGAAACCTCCGTCACGAAACACCACCTGGATAGTGTCCTAGAAAAAGGCCTGTAGGCCAAAGTCAAGTCAGGAAGTCTCTGGAGGAATTGGGGTAGGAGACAAACCACACCCAGCACACTTCCGTGTGGGAAACTGAGCGGTCAGTACCTGAAGAGAAATCATTATATGGGTAGTGGGATTACAGACAGATGATGCAGTTCTCTCAGATGCCTAATTAACAAAATGAGCAGCACAAGGAATCACTATTGTGGTAACCAGATTTGAAGTAATCTTCTATTTCAAAAACAGATTGTTTAAAAGGGACAACACAGGATGTGAGAAGTGATGAGAAAGGAAAGAAGACAGTAAAAAAATACTTCACATACTATTTTTAGTTATCTTTGATGTTCTTTCTATGTGTTACTTTACACTAAGATGTGGTGGAGGGTAACCAAGTACCTGATGAAGTAAAGTTTCCTTGTAACTTCTGAGAGGGAAGGAGGGAAAGTATATATGCAGATTAAAGATGTAAGAAACATAACAATCAATGTCAAGTATTCTATTTAGACCCTAATTTAGACATGCTTATAAAAAAACCGTGTGAGACCAGTTGGGAAACTTAACACTGGATATTTGATATTATCTTATAAGGTGTGATAGATGGTGCTTTTTAATAAACTTAAAAGTTTATTTACAGATGAGTTGCTAGGATGTCTGGGGATTTGTTTCAAAATAATGGTGGGGGTGGTGGATGAGAATATAGATGAAATAAGTCTGCTTATATCTGGATAATTTTGGAAGCCGGGTAATGAGTGGGGGATTACAGGATTCTTCTGTACTTCTGTATGTTTGCAAATTTTCTTATATTTAAATAATGTAGTGGGAGTGATTTTGACTTTAAATATGCCTAATCACTGAAAATACTATCTACCATACTTCATCTGCAGTATTTTCTGTGCACAAATTGGGAAGGGTGACTACAGACCCTAGCAAGAGGAAGGTGATTATATCCCTTTGAAAACCTAACTACAGATGACATAAAGATATAAGAAAATCACTCATTCTTTGGTAAGTGATATATATTAAAGTGGAATGAAAAATGTAAATTTTTAACATATCCCACTTTTTTTAACATCTTTATTGGAGTATAATTGCTTTACAATATTGTGTTAGTTTCTGCTGTATAACAAAGTGAATCAGCTCTATGTATACATATATCCCCATATCTCCTCCCTGTTGCGTCTCCCTCCCACCCTCCCTATCCCACCCCTCTAGGTGGTCACAAAGCACCGAGCTGATCTCCCTGTGCTATGCGGCTGCTTCCCACTAGCTATTTTACATTTGGTAGTGTATATATCCCACTTTTATATAAAATTTGCTTATTTATACTTTCACCCAATTTTTAAGTTAGAGTAATGTACTAATACTTAATAACCCACATCTAACATTACTACATGTTCTAATAGAAGAATAGAAAAGATTAGATTTCTAAGACAGCATATTTCAGTCCAGAAATATATGAGTATTGGAACTAGGACTGGTTTGATATTGTAAATCATTTCTAATTACACAGAAAGGATGCAGAATGTAGTGTTTGCTTTTAGTTTATTAATTTATTTCTCAGGGATCTGACTTTCCGAATATGTTCTGTTTGGAGATACGATGCATGCATAGCCTTTAAAAATGCCTTTGTACAATTTCGCCTCAAAATAATTAAATTCACAACATACACAGAAATCTAAGACATGGTATTTACAAGATTTAATAAATTCTTGCTGTTTTAGGGAAGAAATTGAGCAAATCTTTTACAGTGGGGAAACATGGACAACTGGGTGTCATTATAAACAAGAGATCTGAATTGTTCAGTGTCAAAGCCACGTTTCATGGCTTTAGAAATTAAAATTGAGTCGTCATTCTATTAATCTCTGAATGCTCAAGCCATGCAGAATCTACTTGTATTAAATATTTGGGGATGCAAATAACAGGAAAAAATATGCACGTCTGGTGAATGAAATCATCATCAGAATTACCTTTTACAATAAGAAAATACTGTTAATAATTCTTTCAAAAAGATACAGTAGTGGTGCAACAGACAGTGCCAAATTTATTTTGATTTTAAAGTAACATTACATTTGTCATTTTTCTCTACGGATATACAGACACACACTGTAACGACTCGTTCAAAGTCTGAACAGTGATTACAATATTAAAATATAAATCAATTTAAACTATAAGGGGACATCTTCACATTCCAGGGTACATCACTGATATTTTCAAAGGACAGTTTTTCTATGCCTTATATTCTTGCTTTTTGTTTATACTGTCAAAAACATTACAATTACCTTTTAAAATACTATATAAAATCGAGTTGCCACAGAAAGTTGGAATATGAACCCCCTAGATAACTGGGACAAAGCAATGTCAAAACTGAAGGAAACATTGATCTCTTTTATAATAAGTACTAAAATTGAGACCAGCTCCTTAAAAATTATTAAACTGCTCATCACACTCCCATTTTTTCAGGGAAATAAACAAATTAGCAACACTTTCCCCACCATCATTAATCTGCTCTAAAACTACCTTTTCTACCACGCACTTCTTATTTTAAATTGCGCGCCTCTGTACTCCCTCAAACAAGGTCAGTATTGGAAACATTTTACAATGCTTAGAAAGTTTCTGACTCATCTTTTACCACTTTAAACTTTTAAGAACTACCTCAAAATGTAAGGGGCAATGTACTTTAACAAAATGACAAAGGTGCTTTCTACAAACCCAGTTTACAAAACAGTGAAATAATGTAAAATGTACAGTCAGCTCTCTGTGTTCCCAGATACATCAAACTGGTTGTATTTTAAGAAAAAAACCTTTTTTTTTTTTTTTTACTAGAAACAAGAAGTGCACCAACTGATCCTAAAAGCATAGGCACCTCAGCAGCCAGATCCTTTTGAAAAGGCATCTTGAAAGTTGACTGAATTCTTGTTCAAACTTGTCATAGGCAAGAAGTAGTCTATATATGGGACACAGTTAAATATACCAAATTTATCAGTGTCAAATAATTTTGCTTATTTTAAAAACTGAATACAGCCTATGTTGGCGTATGAAACTTGTGCACAACCAGAAATGAACATATACAAAACTTCCTTAAAAATCAATCGCTGATGTCTCAAACCCCACCCTCTACACCTATCAAATAGACTGATTGCTCATATTTCCTGGCAGGTGAAAACAATGATTTACTAGATCTATCACCAAAGGACTGGAACCATGCATCTACTGTATGATGATAACAGTTCAGTAATCTGGATGTATGTTCATGCAATAGTTTTAAAGTCATCTACATGGTTTTAATAAAGCATCAAACGGTTTTCATACATGCTACTTTCATTCTCAACTGACAACTGCCAAGTTAATTGCTGCCACTTCAGCATTATCACTAAGAATACTGGGTAAACCTTTAGCTAGAACATCAAGCAATATATGTATTTTTCCCCTAAATTGTTACTTAATACCAAGTGGGGTTGACCATCACTAAAGAGATGTGAAACCGTACAAAGGCAAAAGCATGGGCATATTACAGGACAGTAGGACTGATAGACTTATTGGAGACTGACAGACAGACACCAGTGTTACTACAAAAGCCTTTAAAGAGTGAATGCTGTTTTCAGGTCAATGCTTTTAAGCCCATCTGCTTTCTCACCTTTATTTTCACAGTTTTACCACAGTTGTTATATGAGAGATGTTTTATCAGTGTAAGTACATAGCCACGCTGACTTTGTGAGACAAGTAGATATTCTTCAGGACATTTTCCACATATGAAAAAATGTTTTCAAAGCTGCAGGTACAGTGTGAAATTGTGATTTTGATGATAAGCTATGATAAGTTATTATGCCTTTGGTTTCATTATGCTATTAAGTGCAGCTTGTTTTTCCAGGTTTGCCAGAGATTACTGCTAAATTAGCACAGTGACAGCGTGAAGCTTGTGTGTGTGTGTGTGTGTGTGTGTGTGTGTGTGTGTGTGTGTGTGTGTGATAGAGAGAGGGAGAGAGAGGAGAGAAGGGGGACGGCTGGTATGGGAGAGTATATATACTCCTCAGGTTATATATAACCTGAGGTAAAATCCTTTAGGATTAGGAAACCTACCAGTTTCATTGCTGTTTATATTTACCCAAATAGGGGGAGGATTCCAAAATCCAATTCTGAGCTTGGAAGAAAAGTCAACAATGGTAAAGACCTTAATTCAGTGTCCTGTTAATAATTTTCTAGTGGTGCACTTTAGTAAGTCAAATGATTTTATGTCTTCAGTTATTTATACCCTAAAGTTCTAGTTTCATAAATAAAGAGTGCTTTAGTATCACCTGAACTGTCTGAACAAACTCAGTATCATCTCTGAATACAGTATTGTTACATTTTAAAAGTTCTTAGTTTCAAAGTCTGTTGTATTCACCTTTCTCTCAGTCGTTATTTCTTGACTAGCCTTCTCTTCCTCCCCAAATAACGCAGCGTGCAACTTTGATATTGGCCAACTATAATGTTCCTCACACTATTTTGTTAACATATGTGCAAATATATCTTTATTGAACAACTAATATTAATTTTTTTCAGCTAAATTAGGATTATGGCACAAAGTATTATCTGTGCTGTAAACATCATGGACTCATCACAAATTGGAAGGAGGGGGAAAAAGGCTCTAGGGACTGCAAACATTTCTTATAGAACCACAGCTGAGCTCAAGATTCCAAGTGGATTTTGGAATGGATTTACATTCAGCATACGTTCACTGTGCTATTGGTGAAGCGCAGTTTTACGAGAAGGTCATTCATAAAATCATAATTTGTAAGGACTTGGTTATTTTAAAAACCAGTGGCCTAATAAAAGCATGCAGTAACTTAAAAAATATATCTATTATGCGGCATAATTAGGTCTTAGTTACCAGTGTTGGTATAGCTTGATGAATCACTGTACAAGCAAAAGGGATCTTATTGCCTCTGATTGTACTTTCGAACAAAGGGCACGATATGCCTAATTCCTGACTGCTACAAATCACATTTTAAAACATTTTGTTTGTGTGTTTGAAATTACCCCTGAAAAAAGCAGCAATTACAAATACCCTTGTTATTTTGCCCCCCCAGGAAAACATCCTCTGGTTGCTTCTCCCTGTCCTTCTCTTCAGTAGGAAGCAACAGGAAGAAGCCTGGGGAGCCTGGGTTTTCCAGAGAGCTTGTGACCAGGTAAGTCTGCTCTGGCAATTCACAGTTTGTCTGCATAAACTGTAACATGTCACATCATGAATCAAAGTTCTAGTTTATAAAATAAGGGTAACTTATTTTATAAGTAACTTTAACAGCAGTAACTTTAACAATTGGGGTTGCACAGAAGAGCTCTTGACTTCTCTGTGTACATTCTTTCAGGAGTGAATCCTTTCCCCATTTCAAGTATCCCTTTCTATCTGTAACTCTGCAATGAGTTAAGAAAGGGGGAAAAAAACCCTCCCCATTTTTTCTTTATTGAGCACAAGCGGCTGCATTGTCACCCCCCCCCCCACCATGTTATATGAAATGAAAAGGCTGGGCAGATGAACAGATTCCCCAGGTTTCCTTTTTTTCTAATGGGCGCTCAAAGCTTCACTCTCAACCTAGTGCAGACTCTTGGGAATTCAAGTGTACCGTGGCATCTCACACTGCTCACAGCGATTTAGTGCGGGGTGGTTCAGAAAGGTGCAGCTATCACAATTCCATGGAGCCCCTTCATAGTCTTCATCTCGGGGTTGTGTCCGAGGACTCTGTTTGGAGCTACTTGGATGCTCTGAGAGAAGTTAGGAATAAAAGAGAGAAAACAGAAAACAGAGTGAATTTTTTTCTAAGTATCATCGAAACGGAAATTCAAAATTACCCCCCAAAAGCAAGGAAAGTGGTATTGTGAAATGACAAAGCCAGTAGTATACATAGCTACTAGAAATGCAGAACTAAATAGTAAGTTTATGATATATTTTCTACTTTGTTCTCAACAATTTACTTTTTTCCTACAAGTAGATAGAAGTCCAGTACAGACTACCTTCCAAGTTAATCATCTCTCGATAGTGGACAGTTATGCTATATTCCAGCCAAGTGAAAACAATGAGAAATGTTATATAGCATGTTAAATTAGTTCTGAAGTTTTCCCTCACAACTTCGGCCCGCCCATGACTCCACCCCCCCGTAGTACTAGTCATACTATATCAAACATTGATTAAATGTGTGCCTTCTTCCATGAGACTTTCAGCTCCACAATATGCATGTTTTTAATCATAATGACTTATAAGTGGTGTGACAGTTCATAAAAAACATTCTATCATAGGGTGGATGGGTATGTCGATCCTTTGATAAATTCAAAATAGCTGTCCCTGTTTTACAAATTCAGGTTTTTCCAGGACCAGAGGTGTAGCTCCAGGAACAATCCAATCCAAAGCCCACAATCCTTCACCATTCCCCAATCCCAAAAACCTCCCCTATTTATCTTAAGAGGCTTGTAGTAGTGGGGGGTGGGGTGGATCTGGCCTTAAGGAACAAAGTCCACCTAGGAGAAGCTTGCATTTCTCCTCCTATGCCTTTGAGAGGCCAAAGGTCTAGCCGGTCTACTCCAGGAATGCTTATCTAGGCCATTTTCAAAATGCAAATTTCAAAGGTAACTAACTCTCATCAACAAGAAAAAAATAAAGGGGGGCTAGGTAACAACATGGAACTTGGCTTGTCATACAGACCATAGAGTCAATTTGACTAGAAGTCAAATAAGATGTTACTATTCCTGTTACAAAATTTGTCAGCAAGAAAATAAGTTGATATGATGAAACTTTAAAGGTAAATGAGATGAGAGTTTTTAGGTGAACTCTTGAGGAATAATGTTTTAGGACTGCCTACACAGAACAGTTTCTCCAGATTTTTGGTAACTTTTGAAACTGCTAAATTAAGCAATGGGAATTCACTGAATATTCGGATCATTTCCAAATAAGATACGAGAACATTAACTGCTAAACAAGTCTGTTTGCGTTCACTGGACATGTCTTGGGACCCACTAAAGAAAGAAATTAATTAGGTTATTAAAGAAAGAAAGTAGGTTATAGGATATGTTCATAGTTTGTCATACCAGCATTTCCTGACTGGCAAACAGTTCATAATTACTTCTTAGATTTTGCTAGAAACCAAGGCTTTAAGGTTACGAATTCTAATTAAAATATGTAAGTAAAAGTACTAAAAACTCATAAGGAAAAACATCTTTGTATGCAAGGAAAAAGAAGGGGCATAAGGAATGAAAATGTGTTTTGTTAAGAGAACAGAAAGTAATTTGTCATAAAGCTGGTTATTTCTAAACGGGAAAGAAAATAAGGGAGAAATTAATACGAATATAGAAAGTTGTAGAAGGTTTGTGAGAAAGGAATTCTATGGGTGGTCAGGACTAAGATTAAATTTGAGCGTGTAGCTGATTCGCTTTGTTATGAAGCAGAAACTAACACACCATTGTAAAGCAGTTATGCTCCAATAAAGATGTTAAACAAAATAAAAGTACACTAAGGAAATCTTAACAGAAAAAATGTAATACTTTAATGTTAAGGTGCAAAACCTGAACTTGCTATCTCTCTGTTAAGAGTACAAAGTTTTCTTATAATATTAATCTGCTTTTGATAAGATATTGTAAAGTCCAAAACTTTCAAGTTGAAGTTGTTTTTTATTTATTTACTTGGCCTTGTTTCCTAGATACTATTATTTTTAGAGGACTCTGTCCCATATGGTGGCCACTAGAAATGCAGCCACTCTGAACTGAGGTGTGCTCTAAGTGTAAGAGGAAGATTTAGTATGAAAGAATGTAAAATAAAATACCTCACTAATTTTATATTGATTTCATAGTGAAATGTTATTTCACTTTTCTCTTTTACTTTGGCTAATAGAAAATTTTAAATTATGTACGTGGCTTCAACTGTTATTTCTATTGGACAGCACAGCCTTAGAAACTCAGTAGAGAGTAATTTCTTAAGGGCAAAAAAAAGGTTGGCCTTTACTTATGAGAACTCTACATGGGTTAACACGTGTGTTTGGACATTTTGCACAAACTCCAGACACACAAGTACAAACCATCTGCAGCTGCTGCCTGGGTGTCATGGATGTCCTCCTGTACTCTGGAGGTCACGCTAATTCTTCGGGCTTTCCTCTCAACTGTGCAGGTGTCTGATGAGTCTGCATGAGAAGAAGCAAAGCCAGGAAGAAGGGATCAAGCTGTGCATTAGAAGAGCGGACAGGCTCACAAGGACCTTTCGCAGAACACACACAGTTGAGTATTTACTCTTTTACCTCATGCTACCTTTAGTTCTCCCATGAAGGTAAGTCCCATATTTAATACTGCTCTTACAACCTATCCAGAGCAGTGGATAAGGTGGTATCCACTTTTTCCATCCTCTCTAATTACTTGGAATAAATGACTTATTTCACCAGTTTCCCACTTTCTAGTGAGTTAGGGGTGCAAACTCAGTATAATTAAATGTCAATATGAACACAAAATTCGGGAGATGATACTTTAGCAATTCCCTGATTAAGCAGTAGTTACTAGAAAATTATGGGTTTAAAGTACACCACCCATATAAGGCTAACCCAAGAACACATTGCATTAATGGTAACAGTAAACCATAATAGCAGTACTTGAAAAATCAGAACCAACTCAAAGTAATACTATATACTGATAATACATACTCCCCAATCTTTCCTAAATTCCAGTTACCTGTGTGTGCGGAAGCCTAGCAGACACTTCACAGCATGGACTGCAGGCACACCAATTACCAATTTCTTGCGAGAATACTGTTTCTATTAATGTATAGGCAGTTAGTAAGTAGCGTTTTGTATTAAGTAAAAACAAAAAATGGCAGACTTCATATGATTTACCCTTAAGAACCGAAGAAAGATCTTACATTTTGTAATCAGTTTGGAGCCCATAAGCAGCCCTCTAGTACAACCTACCTTTGGAAATCAGTGCTCCACAATCTTAAACACTGTTATCAGAGTAAAACAAAAGCAGAGTGAACATCTTAGGCTCCAGAGAATAGACTAAGGTAAAGTTCTACTTCTTAGAACTGTTAACCACTTTTATAGCATCACATACCTACCTCCTTCTCGCTGACTCTTACAACAACCCTGTACAGAAGCACCGCTCTGGATCTGAACAAGGTCAGGTGGCCAAGACAACCAGGACCAGCGCTCAAGTTAAGTTGTACCACACCAAGGTCAGTGCTCTCGCCACTATGAGTTACCAATGTCAAGGTTGGGGGTGGGGGGACAACTTTCTGAATCAGCTGAGGCAGCTTATCACACACACACTTGCGTTGCTTAACTACAAAGTCTGGTCCAAAAAGATTTCTCAGTCTCCCTTTCTGTCTTTCCTTCTTTCTCTAATTATCACACTTATTATTCAGATAAACATCTATATTCCACTTGGCTATTCTAGGTCTTCTGCATTTCCATATGAATTTTAATTTCTACCAAAAAAAGAAAAAAACAGTAAATCTGGTATTGCACCAATCTGAAAAGAATAGCTACCTTAATAAAACTGATTTAATAACAGACATGGTTTATTTAGGTCTTCTTTAATTTCCTTTGGCAGTGTTTTATAATATTCAGTGTACATATCTGGTGAAACTTATTAGTGTCATTTAAGTGTCATTTTTTGGATGGTATTGTAATTATCCTTTTATTTCCACTTTCCAACTGTTGGCTAATATATATAAATATGGTTTTTGGATCCTGACCTTATATCCCAAAACCTTGTTAAATTCGCTTATTAGTTCTAATTTTTGGTATCCTTAGATTTTCTTTGCAAATAATCATGTCATCTGCTGAATTTTATCAGATGGTTTTCAGTATCTAATGAAATGATCATATGCTTTTTCTCCTTTACTTTCTTAATATTGCATTCCTGAGGCTAAACCCAATTTGGTCTATTGATCTGTAACTTTGTTTTCTTTTGGGGAGGTAGGTAATGGCTATCAGGTTTTAGAATCACGGTCCTGCTGGCTACATAAAGAAAATCGGAAGCATTCCTTCCTCTTATTTTCTCAGAGTTTGTATGATTGGCATTATCTCTTCCTTAAATATTTGACAGAATTCACCCACTGGTGCAACCATCTGGGTCTAAAGTTTTCCTTCTGGGAAAACTTTTGATAATGGATTCAATTTCTTTAATTACATATATAACTAGTTATGTTTTCCTTTTCATCTTGTTCTCAGTATTTTTCAAGATGTGTCCATTTCATCTACAGTGTCGAGTTTACTGGCATAAAGATGTTCACTGCATTCCCTTATTTTAACAGGTAGCCTCATCTTTCATTGCTGATTTTGGTAATCTGTTCTTCGAGATCAGTCAACCTGAGAGTTTACTGACTTTGTTTATCCTTCAAAGTTTTGGCTTTTTTTGGCTTTGATGCCTTTCTCTGTTGTTTGTATTTTCTGTCTCATTGATGTTTCTTGTATTTTCTTTCTTTTCACTTCCTTTGTTCTATATTCTTAGGGTAGAATTTTATGTCATTGACATTAGATCTCCTTGTCTTATGTGAGCACTGAAGGCTATAAATTTCCTTCTAAGCACTACTTTAACTGTTGTAAAGAATTTGGCCTTGCTCAAAGAAAGCTCTAGCTTTGGCCCCAGCTCCTGGCAGATAACCTCTAAAATCCTGAAATTTCTCAAGAGACAGGAGTGTCCTTGTTAATTATGGTGGGCCCTTCAGACCAGAGAGTTTATGCTAATAAGGTGGCTCACAGTGGACATATCCCTTAAACAGGGTGATTCCTCCCACAGCCCTTGAATCAATTAACCGGATTACCACTAGGCAATGCTTCCTTAGTAGATACAAATCTGGTACTTGGTAGTCATCCACTAAGGTTCTTTGTACCATTTTTAGACAGCAGTAGGCTATTTTAAATGCAGAGCAGTCAAAACATCCACAGTATTGGCTTGGCCAAACAATTCATTCAGGTTTTTCTGTAACATCTTACAGAAAAGCCTGAACGAACTGGCCAACCCAATAGTATTAAACAATAAAAAGAACATGTACTGCATTGCCACCTATAAATGAAATCCTTAAAACACTCTGTACCGAGTGTTGAACACAAAGCTGTTTAGGTTAGGTAACATTATTTTGTGTAGAATTAAAATTCTCTGATTAATCAGTTTGATGTGATTTTAAAACGTTACCCCTGTAGGTAACTTTTGTAAGTAAGGCCTTCTCCAATATTGTATGTCCTCATGACCAACCTACCTTGAGTTCTTTAAACCAAAGAGGATTAAGATATGAAATGCATACTTGACCGCAGGCTTGAGAAGTATAAGAATGATTTTTTAAGATACTGCAATGCTAGTTATACATTTGGTACATAAAACTCAAAAGATTTAATACCACACAGAAATGATTTAATAACTATGCAAAAGTGATTCCTCAAATCTTGGTCATGTAGGATTTCCTTTGTCCTAGTCCCAATCTAAGTGTTATGCCCGCCTGTTGAGTACACAAGGATTCTTTTCTGTTGAGTACACAAGGATTCTTTTGTGGCCTGTCAATTAAATAATCGTAGATCTACTGCAGATCAAACTTCCCATTCTAAAATAAAACCTTTAAAATTCCCATTACACTGTAAGAATTATCTTTTAGGACTATAGTTTTTATAATGCTGAGTAAATTTAAACTATATTATATACAGTTTCCATTTATTTGGGGGGAAGGGAGACAACAGAGCAGAGTAGAAGTTGTTGAGCTCACCTGCTCTCACCAAGCCACCAAAATCACAACAAAATGCTGAACAACAATCAACAAAAAACACTGGAACCTACCGAAAAAGATATTCTACGTCCAAAGGCAAAGAAGAAGCCACAAAGAGATCGTAGGAGGGGCACTTTCCCCATATAATCAAATCCCATACCCACCAGGTGGGAGACCCACAAACTGAAAATTAATTATATGGCAGAGGTTCTCCCAAAGGATGAGGGAATGTAAATTGGTATTGCCACTGTGGAAAACAGTAAGGAGATTTCTCAAAAAACTAAAAATAGAGCTACCATACAATCCAGCAGTCCCACTCCTGGGCATAATCTATCTGGAGAAAACCATACTTCAAAAAGATACATGTACCCCAATGTTCACTGCAGCACTATTTGCAATAGCCAGGACATGGAAGCAACCTAAATGTCCATCGACAGACGAATGGATAAAGAAGATGTGGCACCTATATACAATGGAATATTAATTACTCAGCCATTGAAAAGAAACAATGCCATTTGCAGCAACATGGATGGACCTAGAGATGATCATACTAAGCAAAGTAAGTCTGAGAAAGACAAATATCATATGATATCACTTATATGTGGATTCTCAAAAAAGGGTACAAGTTCACTTATCTACAAAATAGAGAGTTATAGATAGACGTAGAAAACAAACTTGGGGGTAAGGAGGGGAGGGATAAATTGGGAGACTGACATAGACAGACACACTACTGTATATAAAATAGATAACTAATAAGGACCTGCAGAGGGAACTCTACTCAATATTCTGTAATGGCCTATATGGGACAGAATCTAAAAACGAGTGGATATATGTATGTATAACTGATTCACTTTGCTATACATCTGAAACTAACACAACATTGTAAATCAACCATACTCCAATAAAAGTTAACAAAAACAAAACTCATGGGGATCAGAAACCAAAAATCTACAACAGATACACAAAAGAGAAAAAGCAATCCAAACACAACACTAAAGATAGTCATCAAATCACAAGAGAACAAAAGAGGAAAAGACGTGCAAAAACAAATCCAAAACAATTAGGAAAATGGCAACAAGCACATACATATCAATAATTACCTTAAACGTAAAAGGACTGAATGCTCCAACAAGGAGACACAGACTGGCTGAATGGAAACAAAAACAAGACCCCTGTATATGCTGTCTCCAAGAGACCCAATTCAGTTCTAGGAACACAGACTGAAAGTGACAGGATGGGAAAAGGTATTCCATGCAAATGGAAGTCAAAAGAGACCCAGAGTAGCAATTCTCATATCAGACACAAGAGACAAAGAAGGACACTACATAATGATCAAAGGACCAATCCAAGAAGAAGATATCACAATTGTAAATATCTATGCACCCAACATAGGAGCACCTTAATAAGGCAAATGCTAACACAGCCTTCAAAGGAGAAATTAACAGTAACACATTCATAGTGGCAGACTTCAACACCCCACGTACATCAATGGACAGATCATCCACACAGAAAATCAATGAGAAAACACAGGCCTTAAGATGACACATTAGACCAGATGCACTTAATTGGTATTTATAGAGCATTCCATCCAAAAGCAGCAGAATACACATTCTTCTCAAGTGCACATGGAACATTCTCCAGGCATGCTGAGC
The DNA here is from genome assembly GCF_949774975.1 of Lagenorhynchus albirostris. Classification (NCBI taxonomy): domain Eukaryota; kingdom Metazoa; phylum Chordata; class Mammalia; order Artiodactyla; family Delphinidae; genus Lagenorhynchus; species Lagenorhynchus albirostris. Next base: position 105,423,070 of record NC_083116.1, on the reverse strand, counting down.
ACAAACTGAGCCTCAGTAAATTTAAGAAAATTGAAATGATATCAGCATCTTTTCAAACCACAACACTATGAGATTAGAAATCAACTACAAGAAAAAAAGTGCAAAAAACAAACACATGGAGGCTAAACAACATGGTACTAACCAACCAATGGATCACCGAAGAAATCACAAAATGCTTACGGACAAATAAAAAAAAGCACAAAGATCTAAAACATATGGACACAGCAAAAGCAGTTCTAAGAGGGAAGTTTATAGCAATACCATCTTACCTCAGGAAACAAGAAAAATCTCAAACAAACAACCTAACCTCACACCTAAAGTAACTTGGAAGAGAACAAACAAAACCTAAAATTAGTAGAGAAAGAAATGAGACAAAGAAAAAATAGAGAAGATCAATGAAACTGAAAGCCGGTTCTTGGAAAAGGTAAGCAAAATTGATAAACCTTTAGCCAGACTCATCAAGATAAATAAAACTAGAAATGAAAAAGGAGAAGTTACAACAGACACCACAGAAATACAAAGCATCCTGAGACTACTACAAGCAACTCTATGCCCAAAAAATGGACATCCTAGAAGAAATGGACAAATTCTTAGAAACGTACAATCTCCTAAGACTGAAGAAATAGAAAATATGAAGAGACCGATCACAAGCACTGAAATTGAAAGTGTGATTAAAAATCTTCCAACAAACAAAAGCCCAGGACCAGAGGGCTTCACAGGCGAATTCTATCAAACATTTAGAGCAGAGCTAACACCCATCCTTCTCAAACTCTTGCAAAAGATAGCAGAGGGAGGAACACTCCCAAACTCAATCTACGAGGCCACCATCACCCTGGTACCAAAACCAGAGAAAGATGTCACAAAGAAAGAAAACTGCAGGCCAATATCACTGATGAACATCGATGCAAAAATCCTCAACAAAATACTAGCAAACAGAATCCAACAGCACATTAAAAGGATCATACACCATGATCAACTGGGATTTATCCTAGGGATGCAAGGATTCTTCAAGATCTACAAATCAATCGGTGTGATACATACATTAACATACTGAAGAATAAACCACATGATCATCGCAATAGATGCGAAAAAAGCTTTTGACAAAATTCAACACCCATGTATGATAAAAACTCTCCAGAAAGTGGGCATAGAGGAAACCTGCCTCAACATAACAAAGGCCATATATGACAAACCCACAGCAAACATCATTCTCAATGGTGAAAACCTGAAAGCATTTCCTCTAAGATCAGGCACAAGACAAGGATGTCCACTCTAGCCACTTTTTTGGAAGTCCTAGCCACAGCAATCAGAGAAGAAAAAGAAACAAAAGGAATCCAAATTGGAAAAGAACAAGTAAAACTGTCACTGTTTACATCATACTATACATGGAAAATCCTAAAGATGCCAGAAAACTATTAAGAGCTCATCAATGAATTTGGTGAAGTTGCAGGGTACAAAATTAATACACAGAAATCTGTTGCATTACTATACATGAATGAAAGATCAGAAAGAGAAATTAAGGAAACAATCTCATTTACCATTGCATCAAAAAGAAGAAAATACCTAGGAATAAACCTACCGAAGGAGGTCAAAGACCTATACTCTGAAAACCATAGGGCACTAATGAATGAAATCGGAGATGACACAGAAAGATGGAAAGACAGACTGTGTTCGGATTTGAAGATTCAATACTGTTATAAATGACCACACTACCCAAGGCAATCTACAGATTCCATGCAGTCCCTATCAAATTACCAATGACACTTTCCACAGAATTAGAACAACAAATTTTGAAATTTGTATGCAGACACAAAAGACCCTGAATAACCAAAGCAATCCTGAGAAAGAAAAACGGAGCTGGAGGAATCAAAGCTACAGTAATCAAGACAGTCTGGTACTGGCACAAAAACCGAAATATAGATCAGAATAGAAAGCCCAGAGATACTCACACACCTATGGTCACCTAATCTATGACAAAGGAGACAAGGATATACAGTGGAGGAAAGACAGTCTCTTCAGTAAGTGGTGCTGGGAAACCCGGACAGCTACATGTAAAAGAATGAAATTAGAACATTCTCTAACACCATACAGAAAAAGAAACTCAAAACAGATCAAAGACCTAAATCTAAGACCAGATACTATAAAACTCTTAGAAGAAAAACATAGGCAAAACCCTCTTTGACATAAATCACAGCGATATGTTTTTGGATCCACCTCCCAGAGTAATGAAAATAGAAACAAACAAAAAAACCCCCAGTGGAATCGAATTCAACTTAAAAGCATTTGCACAGCAAAGGAAACCATCAACAAAACAAAAGTCAACCCCCAGAATGGGAGAAAATATTTGCAAATGATGCGATCGACAAGGGATTAGTCTTCAAAATATACAAACAGCTCATGCAGCTCGATATCAAAATACAAACAACCCAATCATAAAATGGGCAGAAGACCTAAACAGACATTTCTCCAAAGAAGACATACAGATGGCCAAGAGGCACAGGAAAAGATGCTCGACATCACTGATTATTAGAGAAATGCAAGTCAAAACTACAATGAGATATCACCTCACACCAGTCAGAATGGCTACCATCAAAAAATCTAGAAACAATAAATGCTGGAGAGGATGCGGAGAAAAGGGAACCCTCCTACACTGTTGGTGGAAATGTCAAGTGGTACAACCACTGTGGAGAACAGTATGAGGTTCCTTTAAAAACTAAAAACAGAACTACCATATGTTCCAGCAATCCCACTCCTGGGCATACATCTGGAGAAAACCATACTTTGAAAACGTACCTGCACCCCAATGTTCATCGCAGCACTGTTTACAATAGGCAAGACATGGAAGCAACATAAATGCCCATCGACAGAGGAATGGATAAAGAAGGTATGGAAGATGTGGCGTGCGCGCGCGCGCACACACACACACACACACACACACACACACTGGAATATTACTCAGCCATAAAAGTCTTAAAAAATGATATAAATGAACTTCTTTACAAAATAGAAACAGACTCACAGACTTCAAAAACAAACTTAAAGTTACTAAAGGAGAAAGATGGTGGGGGAGGAATAAATTAGGAGCTTGGGATTAACATATACACAACTATATATAAAACAGATACTCAACAAGGACCTACTTATAGCACAGGGAACTCTACTCTGTAATAGAGTTCTGTAATAACCTACATGGGAAAAGAATCTGAAAAAAGAATGGGTATATGTATAACAGAACCAAATTCACTGTACACCTGAAACTAACGTAACAGTGTATATCAACTATACAAAATAACAATTTTTTTCAAGTTATTTTTTACAAAATAAATTGTATATCGTATTTTAGTTACCTTTGACCTCTAGGAGTTATTTAGTACTTTTTAGAAATTAAGGTTTTGGGGACATTTCATTATTGCCACAGTAACATCAATAGGGTAACTTTTAAAATGCTATCTCTAATGGAAATTTCTTCAGCTTTTTAGGTGAACTGCCAAGGAATTTTCATATTCATTTCTATGACGTCTGTGACATTTCCCTACTTACCTTTTTTAGGTGGCTTGGGTGGTACAACTGGACCAGGTTCTATGTTGTCATAAAAATTATTCATAGCTTTTGGATCAAAGTTACCTATAAAGAAAATAAAATCAGCAAGCATTTAGGACTTTTTCTCCTGTTAGTTGAAATTTTTGTTGAGGAAAATATGGAAATAAACATGTAAAAAGGGGAACTGTTTTTCCAGGGTTTCAAAAATCATTATACTATCCTACCCTTCTCCCACTGAAACTGTTTTACCGTTTTGAGAAAATACTCAAGCAAACTACCACTTCAGTGTCTTTCTACAATGTATGACCTAAAGGAACATTTTTCTAGCTATAAAGCTCATCTCTTTACACAGGATTAAATATGTGGCGCACATAGGGAGGTAAATGAAGAAGAGAAATGAAAGGATGACAACTGTTTTCTCTGTTTGTTTTGATTTTAATGAACAAAACCATGAGAAAGCTCACGTTTATGTCTTTCATATTAACCTTAAAATTTTATCCATTATAAATTCAAGTATGGAAGAAGCTACACATAAATTTACCAAGATTAATCAAGTTGTTATGATAGCAGCAGCTCAGGGATTCCTATCTTCAAGAAAAGGAGAATCTTAAATGTTCCCTACAGACTTACCAATAATAAAAGATGATATGCTGCCAATTTCAGAATAACAGATAGAACAATCTCACCTCTCTCAAAATGTTCACTCCCTGATACAGTGTCTGTTTCAGCCCCTTCTCCTGACATGACAACGGCAAGGTCAGTTTTGATCCAATGCCAACTTTGGGTCCTACCTTCACATCTGTGAACCCATCATCACAATCTGCCAGTTCTGCATAATTCCAGTTAAGCTTTGAAACTGTATACATGTTTATTTACAGAGGATGATATGTGGTACTGATAGTTCAAATATATTGGATCTCTTGATTTCTAGACCTAATTTTCTCCCCCAACAAAAGTTTTCCTCACCAAAACCAACAATGAAGCTGCTTTTCATCAACTCGCGCACTGATTTGTATCTAATCTAAATGCCCTGCCCCCCAAAATGTCTAGATTCCTTCTCTGGCTTAAAAATTTAGGCTGAAAACTCAGTATAAAATTTTTCCACAGGATGGAGGAGTACAATTTAGTATAAAATGGATATATTTGGACCCCTTATGAAGGGAGATTTAGAACTGCTTAAGCACCAAAAAAGAGCTCTTTGTTGCCCAACAGACACCAAAAACACAGCTCTGCGTTTATAAAACCTCAGTAACAGTTTTCCTTGCAGGTACTATACACAAATGCTTTTAATCCATTTAGATATGCTATTTTTAAATAAGTTTCTGAAAATAATTCCTGTGATGGCTCATGAAAGCCACAATGCTATTTCATTTATTAACTAGATCTTTTTATGCTTTAAGATGCTGCATAAGTATTTCTTCAATTACTTAAGTTACAGCTGATGATCTAATTTCTAGGTCCCATAAGGCTTACTAAAAATATCCCAACCAAATGTTTCAGTGTTTCTTGTTTAGCTTCAAAGAACACATTAAGCAAAAAAATTGATGCAACCTTCTAATATAGTAGCAATAGTTTGTCTAACCCCCACGCAGTAGTTCTTTCATTGCTTAAAGCTACTAGGCTGTAGAGTCCCCTAGGCTTCTGAAATTAACTTCAAGGGTACCCAACCAGATTGCTCAACTTTCACATGGAAATGTGCTTCTGTCTATTGTTCACAGAGTTCCGTATCTTTTTGGTTCCCCTGCTTCTACTGTATAATCTTGCCTTAAAATGGCAACGGGGTACTTTAAAATACAGTAGAAGCTCTCTTAGCTGCCATAATTAAGAATAGTTAAGTGGTGGTGGGGGAGGGGTGGCTGACTAAAACGGAATTCTTAAGAAAAATTACACGCCAACTTTATTATTTATTTTTGGCTGCACTGGGTCGGTTGCTGCGTGCAGGCTTTTTTCTAGTTGCGGTGAGCGGGGGCTACTCTTCTTTGCAGTGTGTGGGCTTCTCATTGTGGTGGCTTCTCTTGTTGCAGAGCATGGGCTTTAGGCGCGGGCCTCAGTAGTTGTGGCTCGCAGGCTCTAGAGCGCAGGCTCAGTAGTTGTGGTGCACGGGCTTAGTTGCTCCGTGGCATGTTGGATCTTCCCGGACCAGGGCTCGAACCCGTGTCCCCTGCATTGGCAGGCGGATTCTTATCCACTGTGCCACCAGGGAAGCCCAGGCCCACTTTAATGTAACAAAACATATAAACATAGCAATATTTTAATGTTGGACCAAGACCTTTTCTTTATGTATCTGTTGACCAGACTTCTTATATTGTCTTTCTTAAATTAACTACACCCATCATGATGATCTAAAGTGGGGGTGGGCAAACTTTTCCTGTAAAGGGCCAGATAATAGAAGTTTTAGGCTTTGTGGACCTGTAATACAGTTGTAAGCCCTCAACTGCTGTTGAAACACAAAAGAAGCCCCAGACAATATGCAGACAAATGGGTCTGGCTATGTTCCACTAAAACTATTTACAGAAACAGCAGGCTAGTTTGCTGCACCCTGATCTATAATTCCCTGTTTTGATTTTAGAATGGAGCAAAAAAGATACTTTAAGAACATTTGAGAATAGAATCCTCTGATTTTCCTCTGTAATCATTTTCAGTTGTTTACACCCATATCTAATTCACAGTCCCTATATATTTCTTTTTTAAGTGTTTGCCTTTGAGTCTTTAAAAAGCAGTTGCCTATGGCTTTCATAGAAGGAGCAGCTTCTCCTGCATTCACGTCAGTTTTGAAAACATTATGCCAGTTACAATACTTCTGTAATTTAAACGGGTTTAAAAACAGGCACAACTGACTCTTGGTAAGCAGACAGTTCAGCTGGTGCGAGCAATAGTACAGAGACGTGCCAGAATGCAGCCTCTCCTGGCTGTGCATTTTACAGAGGAAAATGAAGAATATCTCTAACCTGGCAAGTAGGGTAAATCAGAGTCAATTAAGCGAGCTTCTACTGTAGTATACTTCTATAAGACAGCCAAAAAAAAAACCCCAAAACAAAATATCTAAGATAGAGTTGAATGTTTTCATGTAACAGATAACATAAAAAACCGCATATGGAACTTATTTTTAAAGTGAGAAATCTGATGTTCTGATTTGGGATCCCTATTTTTACAGATAACTTAGATGACTTATCACATAATATAAATCTACTACGTTTTAGAATTAAACCCCAGCAATTTATAAAATATTCACAGTAAATGACTAAAAGAGGATAAATACAGAGTAACAACATAAAACAGTCTAAATGGTAAGAACTTAATGATGAAGTTGCCAAAGTAATACTATTTTTTGATCACCCAAATCTGATCTATGACCATGGAGTGAGGGATCTCTACCAGGACTGTGATCTTTTAAGAGAGTTTTTATCCATTATATCTGTAAAACCAAAATGATTGCTATTTAAGCAGCTTAAAACACCACACTATTACTTATGGTTTACCAAATAATCAAGTCTATACCTCTAGATTGAAGGAGGTCAACTTCTTTCAGTGTACAGTCAACATTTATCTGGAGTTGTCTGTTCATGCTTCTCAATCTTGTCATTTCCTCAGGCTAGTAAGAAAGGACCCAAAATAGCAATTGTGGGAAAGTCATTATCAAGCCCAACATTTAAGAACTGCTATTCACGTTAATCGTTCTGATTGGTTATTACCAAGAAAATGGCCCTAATCCGTTAGAGGACATGTTTAAGAAGTCCTGTATGTTTTTCAAGGAATAAAGTGGTGACATCAATATGGCCACATATAAACAAAATCTGCATATAATGTGGCGGGGCTGTAATACTACACTATGTTCTCTCATACAAATACTACCATATTTTAATCACAAAGCATTGAGAGTATTTTACGTCTACGTTTTCATGGTAAGGGAAACTAAGAATCAACCTTTTAAACAAGCAACGTCCACGATTTTAGTCTCGTCAAGGCTGGTAAAAATTACCACAGTACTAATTTTAATTAATGCTTATTAATTGTCAGGCACTATGTTCACCAGAATTCTCTCATTCTTTCCTCAAAACAATCTTCCCAGGTAAGTACTGATATCACCCCCAATTTATACGTGAGAAAGCTGAGGCACAAAGAAGTTATATCATTTTCCCAAGGTTATAAGAAACATAATTGATAAAGCCAGGATTTATATAGAGGTCTTCCGTATAAACTTATATAGAAATCTTTGTCTTTTTTTCTAGATCAAAGGAAGCTATTAATCTAGTACATGAAAATTTCAGAAACAAATGGATTCCATTCTTCCTCCAACTCTGTTTCCTTCTGCCTTGACCTTTCCAGCCCAGCCTACTCCCTAGGTCTTTCAGGGGCATACATGAGACTCTGAAATGTGAAGAGAGCCCTATTTTTCAGTTAAATAAAGCTTTTTGGAAGCTGCTACTTCCCTCGAGATTCTGAATTTCCTTACTATTTACATATATGTACAGTAAAAAATAAGAGTTTAGACTCCAGAGGCATGGGTACTGAATCCTTCAGCACAGCACAGCTATTAACCCAGTTACTCAGGTGATTTCAGCTACATGAAGTAAAAGATAAATATCTGCTATGATAGGAAGACAATACTGTTAAAAACATGTAGTTTTGCTAAAAACTAAATACAAAAGAAAAATAAGCAAAATGGGTTATCTTAATTACCAATAATGCAAAATATTATGCTGTTAGGACATATTATCAGAATAACTGGGAATGCCCATTACATTAGCAGGTGTCAAAAGTTTTAAATGATTTAACAGGCAGAATATAATAAGAGCTACAATCCCTTAGAATGCTAGGGGAACAAAAAAGTCATTGAGAAATATTTATTAGGGACTGCTTTCCTTTTCTCCTTCCTAGGTGCAAACCATGTGACGTTAACATGCAAAATGCTTACACCTTGTAATTAAATATTAAAAGTTTAAAACATATCTGAGCATTTATATTAAAGATAAAGCACTTGGTCAAGGGTTTCAAAGAGTGATGCTGTCTTCCTAGGAATATGTGAAAGAACCTATTCTTTTCTTTGTAGAATCACTGGGAAAGTACCTAAAGGAGCAAATCCTTCCTATGTATTTGCAGGGGGAAGGGAATGTTTCAGCCACAGCAGTCCTGAATAGTGAAGCTCTGTAACTAAGTATGGAAATATTATAATATACTTTATACTCAAGAGGCTACTATACATGGGCTTATAATAACAAAAAAGCTCTCGTCACCACGCTCATTTCCAAAGACAGTAGAACCACTGGAACTTGCTAAAACTAAGAGTTTATCTGTAAGATTCCTATGTCTATCTTCATAGCTTCTGATTGAGGGAAAAAAAGTTGTTTCTGAAACATTACTACCATTTGTCCAAAAGTATACGGTATTTTCATGGGGGAGGGGGTTTCAAGATTGGTTGTGTGTAATTCAGACTTGTTTGTAAAGTACCAGGATGTTTTATATCTGACCTTTCCAAGTAAAAAATTCTAAGCTTTTTTCCAAAAGGTGGCAGAAATACCCTGAGTCACCTGTTCCATCAGTTTAAGAAGTTGTCTCAGAGACCAAGGTCGAAGACCACTAATGTTCTTTCATGGTTTGGCCCCAGTTACGTGTCTGGGATTGTGGGTTGGTCCCAAAACCCAATTAATCAGGACAAGATGAATGAAGGGGAAAAAATTGTGGGAGGGAATAACTGGAAGCTCTCTGATTATTAAAATCTTATTTTTCCTTCAAGGTATAACTTAAATTTCCCCCTTCTCCATGAAAGTGTCCCATCTTTGAACCCTACTAGCAAAAACTAACATTTCTATCTCAGAACTCTGAAAGTACTTAATATCACTACTATTTAGTTGGCCAGCACTTCTGATTTACTGTCTTACGTTATCTTTTCCCGCTCTCTCTCTCTCTCTCTCTCACACACACACACACACACACACAAACACACACACACAAACACACACGTACAGGTTCACAGACAGATATATGTATGTCTTTTCACATACAGATGTTGTTAAGAGATGACATCTCCCACAGCATTTAATAAAATGCTTTGCAAACAGGAGACTGAGAAAACTGATGGCCGTTATGCATCCTTCACTTCTGCCCTCCTTGGAAAGGTTATTTCACTGCCCCTCTATAATCATCTGCAACTGCACATATAGCTGGTCACAAACCTGCATTTCAGTTTCATGAGGCACACAGGTTTCTAACCAATTTTTTTATACACTACTTGGTAAGAAATTAGTTTGAAACGTAAAGGAGGCAATATGTGCTTAGCAGCAAAAAAGTTAATTCTCTTGTATAATCCTACACAAGTGGGACAATGATAGTGATACCCATTTATTGAGCACCCACTTCACACCAGGCAGTTTACATATACTGCCTCTTTATCTTGACAATAATATTAAAATATACCTCTTATAATTCCCGTTTATAGATAGGGAAAATCAGATACAGAGAAGTTAGAACCAGTGAGTAAAGAGTTATTCTGGCTCCAGAGCCTATGTAGGCACCCTTTCAACTACATCATGGTGCCACGAATGAGCCTCTATGAACAAAAAGGGAATTATGACTAAATGCTTTATTTCTTAATTAATTTCCTACATAATATATACCCTTAATGTTATACATGTTCCTGAAGTTAAAAGGAAATCAAGTTTTTTCAAAGTATTTCAGATTTGTGTTATGTATATATATATATACCTAAAGCAGATTTCTCCAGTATCTTGTAAACAACATTTATTTTGTAAGAATACTATCTGTTGGGCATTGTATAAATTGTTTAATGTATATTATCTTACTTAATTCTAACAAAAATCCCATGAGATGGGTACTCCCCAGAAAACAAGCATAAAGGAAGTTGCTTATCCAAGGATATATGAGTGACACAGAAGGAGCAGAAAGAAGTAGGATTCAAATTCACACCTGCATTGAGAGCCCAGATCTTAACCACCATGTATAATTGTTCTTCAGCCACGCATTCCTATTAGTCTTCTATTTTACTCTAGGCCTGGCAGTGGAAACACATGGGAATCACACACTCAAATTTCTCACCTCTCAGATATTATCACCCACATGAGCCACTAATCTCTGAAGCTGGGTGATGGCTACACAGGAGTTCACTATACTATTCTGCTTATTTTATGTATGTTTGAAACTCTGTAACAAAAAGTTAAAAATAAATTATAGCATAGGGCAGCAGTTTGACTAACTTCCCTCTTTTTCTAAAGAAGTCTCATCAATAAAAGCTCTCGTGTAAAATCTGGTTTTTTTTTAAAGCACTGATCTATGCTACCTTAGACAATTCTCTACTTCCAACAACAAAGAAATCAATAGGGCTTTAGCAGGGATTATTATACAGCAAGAAGTTGCTAAAGAAAGTTTACATGGTTATTTTAGAGAAATGACTTCTATGCTAAGAAAATCTGTTTATACTCTACAAGTACCTAAAGGACTCCAAAGTGCCCACCCACCACTGGTGGATTCCCATTTGGGTTATGTTCTTCAATATCTCCCCCAATCAGAGGATATAATTAAGATTTTGATTGGGGAAAAAAATGAGGCATAGATGTGATTTACAGTATCATCTTTCAGTTAAAGAAAGCTTCGTAGGGCTTCCCTGGTGGCGCAGTGGTTGGGAGTCCGCCTGCCGATGCAGGGGACACGGGTTCGTGCCCCGGTCCGGGAAGATCCCACATGCCGCGGAGCGGCTGGGCCCGTGAGCCATGGCCGCTGGGCCTGCGCATCTGGAGCCTGTGCTTCCGCAACGGGAGAGACCACAACAGTGAGAGGCCCGCGTACCGTGGGGGGGGGGGGGGAAGATAGTTTTGTAATTTTCCATGTGTCTTAAGTAATTAAAACCCTTCCTTCTCACTTCTGATATTGACTATACTTAGATATTTAGTCAATATTAGAAAAAATTCCATTACATTATTAAATATGCCTTTTTCTCAATAGTTAACTTCTCAGAAACTTCCACTGGTTCCCCATTACCAGCAGAATACAGTTCAAACACCTCCACTATTCTACCTATGCATATTAACCTGTTAAGACATCAGAAATCTCAGCTTAAATGAGGGAACTGTAAAGACTCCTTAAAGTCTGTCTTGACTTCAAGCCTTCATTACCTCATGCTCTTTTTCCCTTCTAAAATGCCTTCCCCTTTCCTCTATGCCTACATAGCAATACTGTACTGTTTAGTATTTTTAGGTTATGCTGTAATACTGATTTTCATACAGTTATTAAATTAAAGGAAAAAGGTGAGTTCTAATAACCTTATGAAAATCAGATGAAAGCTAGAGACCTGCTTCCCATATAAACACACATATGAAACTCTGCATATAATTTCAGGGACTCACGGATCTCCTTTGAAGCCACAAACTTCAGTTAAAAACTTCTCTATGAGGGCATAGCTGCAGACATCCTGTCTGCAAGAGGCCTGACATATACACTAACTTCTCTAAACTTGTGCACTCTGAGAAAGAGATTACCCTTAGTTAAGAGACAGTAAGAACATGAGGAATGGCTCCATGAAAAAGTAGAGATTAAGTTCAGCCCTGAAGAACAGACAGCATTTATACGTATACACAGAGCTTCAGAAGACCACTGCAGCAGGAGCGTAATGTGAGCGAGCAAAAAGTGTATTGAGTATACACGGATAAACTAGCTGGTATGAGTTCTCTCATTACCCGTGAGCAGACACAGCACTTACCATACTGTATTACAGTTATCTACTGATGGGTCTATTTCTCCCACTAGCAGGTATACACTAAGCTCCTAGTATAGGACCACATTCATAAACTGTAAAAAAAATGCTTGTTGAACGAATCAATGTTGAAAGACGAAATGATAGGTTGGATCACAGAAAGCTTGTGATGTCACAGGATTTTAGGACACCTGTTTCCAATTTTTCGGAATTTTTAAAGAACTTTAGAGCTCACAAATATTCACCAACATGTTAAAAATATATTACCGAATCTTTTCATGAGAGCAGTTCCTGTTAGGACCGCTGTTAATACTATTATCTTAGTTTCTACAATTATTTACACTAACCAAATTGCTCTGCTTTAAAATATTCTATAGTCAACACTTTCCCAACATGCATATTCATCTTGATCTAACTCATGTGCATTAATGTACTTAGAAAAATAACTTTTAAATGTTTGAAAAATATATATACAATATGCTTAAAAGGATAAATGAATACATGAGAACAATGTATAAAATATTTGGTCAAGGTGTACTTTTCATTTCTATTCGGACAGAAAGCAATTTATAGTGAATGAGATGCTTTACCTTGATTATAACTGTATTTGAAAATAGTGATGAGTCTATGGAATTCACACGACAAAGAAAAATAAAGCATCAAATTATTTTGATGAGAAAAGAAGGCAGACGTCCTTCATCCATTGTTTAAAAAACAGAAACAAAACCAAAACTGTGCCAGGAACAGAACCTAAAAGAAAAACAAACACCCTGGACAGCCAACATGTCCACCTTCCTATCCATGCATCCTAATAGATCGTACTCACCGTTGGGATCGCAGTGGTGCAGCTGACCCTTCTGAGCCGTCTCTGCATCAGGTCATGCTCCATACTGTTAACTTCAGCCTTCAATTGCTCTAGCTCCTCTTTCTCAAGTTTCAATTGCTTTGCTAACCTCTCCATCCTTGCTCGCTGATGTAACAGCAAGGCTATAGCATTACAGATAAAGTCATTGCAGAAAGTAACATTGAACAAGTGACTGGGAAATTTCTATATGCATTGCTAATGTACGAAATACCTGTAAAGAACCCTGTCATTCAACTTCAGGTGACATTTACTCTCATGTCTTTCTAATGCTATTCTGCCTTCAAATCTGCTTTAATTTAGCTCTTGTAACTTCTGCCAAAATGACACCATCTGTACATTCCTCTTGTTCTACTGTACTTCATTTCCCCAAGATTCTCTTTAACTATACCTGTGTGCGTTTTAAACAGGCTCAAAACCAGGCATATTGAATTACAATCATAATTACTTTCCTTCTTATATACTGAAAGAATACTAAATTATCACATATCTTGAAACAAACTTTTAAAATACTCTATTCTCCTTATATTTAGTTAGGTCCACTGTGAACTAATCCAATAATGTTCTTCATTACCAATCCCACTTCTTATAAATATATTACTTATAAATATTACACCCTTCAGGCCATCCTCTTAGAAAATATTCAAATTTTTCACCTTGATAAACTTTAGTCCACCCTCTATGAATCTTTTTTTCCCACTCTGTAGTTTGTATTTTTGACAATATTGGTTTCACTTCTCTATATTTTTCTCCCAGTGAATGTTCTTCCTAAAAAAGAAGTCTTTTAGAGGTCACTATTATCATGCCTATATTTTTATATTTTAAAGCAAAGTCTGTAGATGATTCTGAAGCACTAACCCTATTCTTAATAGCAATGCTAGTGCCCAATATTTAATAAATACTAAACATTTAATTAAAATTAAACAGCTAATATAAATTATTTTATTTTGAATAGGAGACTGCCACCTCACCACAAAGATTAAATTTCAAAAAAAGGGTAAAATTACCTTGTGTATAGGCGTAGTCATCTGATCCAGAACTAGAACTTCTCTGATATTTATGGCTTCCCTTTTCTCCCCCAGAGCCTGGTATCACTGAAATGGGCTGAATAGGTTCTGGGGCTGCAGAACGTTCTTCTTGGTCCACTAAATTTAAAAGATTTTCAGTTGTTGCTCGGCCTACAGTAATTTTAAAAACTGTAGTTGGGTTTGGTATCATCCGAGGAGATGGTGATGGAGCGCAAGAAGGTCCAGTTGGCTGTGTATATGTAATATACACAGGATTGACACTAAATGGAGGTTTTGGTTGACTGGATATCCCTCTTGAAGGAGAACTTGAAGGTGGCGTGGTGGCTGTGTACAATGAGTGCTGATTCCGTGGAGATGGCTGATTACTGATAGGTGAAGGACTCCTATTAATTGCTGTCCCAGATCTCTGAGAGGGTTCGACTGTAATTTCTATCTTCTTCATGGATCCTTTGGGTAAGCTAGATGGTGTATATGGGAGATAGGCTACTGAATGACTTCCCTGTTTCTGATAGCTAGGAGGTCCTTGTTGATATGGATGGGGTGGAGTAGTTGAAGGACTAGGTGGCATAAAGACATGGGAACTAGGGTGGCCCAACTGGGATGGCTGTACTTGATGCTGTGGAGAGCTGAAGGGTGAAGGACATTGAGAAGGTGGTGGTGAATGGTAAGCAGGTTGAGGGATCTGCTGTTGTTTGGGAGAATACTGAGAAGGTTGATAGTTCTGTTGATGCGGATAAACAGGTAAAGGACGCTGGCTATAATGAGGCACTGGGCCCTGTGGTGAGGACTGCCATGGCGTACTCTGAGGAGTTTGTCTTCCTGATGAACTCTGAGATGTCTGTCTAATATAGATAGAACCAGGAGACCCATAAAGATTGCTTGGAATTTGTGGAAGAATTTGTAAAGCTCTTGGTACAGTCTGTCCAGAAGGGAGGTTCTGGGATACTGTAACAGTAATTGGATTTGTACTATACCGAGGTATGTGCATGTATGAAGGAGGTGGCGGTGGTGGTGGTGAAGGCCCTTGCATAGCAGATGGATTCATTCCTGTTTGAATGGAAGATGGCTGTTGAGGTGGCTGTGAAGGAGGAGTAGCTGCACTTCTGTTCTGTTCATTCATAAAAAATGGATTGTAGTTGGGAGTAGCAGCGACAACAGCTGGAGCTGAGTGTGGTTCCTGAACTAAACATATCAGCTGTTTGCCTGCTGCATGCTGTGGATCAATATGTCCATCGCTTGAGCTATGTACCAGTGTTCGACCACCGTTAAGTTGCACTCCATCTCCTGGGTGGTAGCTACTAGGAGAATGAATACCCAGGTTAATATGCAAAAGGCGATTTCTATTCATCCTGTTGTCATCTGGACTGTGGTATTCCATATATAAGTATTTGCTACTCTCCTGGGAAAGCGCGCGGCAACAGGCTTCAAGATTGTTGTTGTTCTAGGGGGAAGAAATGGTAAAAATAACATTGGCAAAATGGACAAATCGTAATAGTGGGAAGTCAAGCTTTGCCACAGAATTATGTAAATATAACTGTCACAGAATAAGTAGAGAACAGTATTTTAAACACAAAAAAGCTTTATGGTCATTGACCCTGAAAAGGAGATCCCAAACAATCCATATTATTTTACAGACATTTAGCTCACATAACTAGTACTACACTGCTACTGCTACTGCTACAGAAATGTAAAGTACCTACTAATGAACACTGTGACTCAACCCCAACTTTTCTGACTCCAAATCCAGGACTCATCTTACACTTGTTGCATCTCAACAAATTAAAATGCTGGGCTAATCTTGGATTCACCACACTTGCTGTAATATATAAGTATAAGTAATATCCATCATTAATATTTAAACTGATAAACATGAAAATAACCATGCATTAGTTTTCAAAAGGTAATGAAACCCCAAACAGAAAAAAGTTATAATAAAAATTCCTAAAGACTCAAAACAACAAAAATTCTAAAGCAGCCTTTACTTTTCGTTTAACCAAAGTTAACCCTATCTAACTTCAACTGTCTGTTTCATTATGGAAGATTAAGTTAAAAAAAGATATCAGTATAAAAACAAATCCACTTTTTTTTTTTTTTTTTTTTTTTTTTTTTTTTGCGGTACGTGGGTCTCTCACTGCTGTGGCCTCTCCCGTTGCGGAGCACAGGCTCCGGACGCGCAGGCTCAGCGGCCATGGCTCACGGGCCCAGCCGCTCTGCGGCATGTGGGATCTTCCCGGACTGGGGCACGAACCCGCGTCCCCTGCATCGGCAGGCGGACTCTCAACCACTGTGCCACCAGGGAACGGTTCCGTGACTTTGCCAAATTATGGTAATTTAACACAAAACCAGGTCTTCACTGCCTTAATGAAATTCATTCACACTCCCACAGTCTCAAAAGTTTTTACCCGCTCAAACGTAGCTTGGTAAACTTCCAAAATCTTTTAAAGATTTCAATTTTTTGAATTATATACACACACAAAGATGGTAAACAGCAAACTGACATTTTAGATGTTCCAAGTGACAGTAATCAAACTAATAAAAGGTTTCCTCTTTTGAAAATTTTAAGGTACTATAAGATAGTTTTCCATTAAAATTCAGAACTATTTTATTGGCCTAAAACACAATTATTCATTACCTTTGAGATAATCTATTGAAGTTTCCCAATTATCATGACCTTCTCCGTATTTCATAAATATATATACAGATATGCACATATACACATATTACTATATTCTAGGGAAAAGTACATTTTATATAAAAATGAAAGCAAACACTTCACTTCTGCTGAGAACCAAATAAAGCTAAATGTAAAACAGGACATAAAATGTTTTAATTTTAGAGCTGAGAGGACTCTTAGGGTTCCCATCTACTCCAACTCAACTCATTTACAGATGAGCAAAGAGATGCCTGGGAAGTTACATGACTTGATAACAAGCGCTTAACTAGTTAACTGGAGAGCCAGTTCTAGATTCTTGGTCTTCTGACTCCCAGTGCTCTTTCTACTATCACACAGTAATTTCAAGGGACAGGATGTTAGGCCAAAAGTACATTACTATACTGAAACTTTAGGAAGTAAAAGAAAATTCAGTCAAGCAAACCTTTGTAAAATGAATTCTCAGAAATTCAAAGAATTGCTTTATCAAAAACTCCATAATAACTTTTATCCTCCTTATATAAAACTTTTGATACTAAAATTCAAGTACTTTTTAAAATACTTTCTGAGCCAAGGAAAAAAGTAATTGTTGAAATGTAAGAAAACAATTAAATTTGGGCTTTTTCTTATCCTGCTTGAAACCATGCTGATCAAGGGAAGGAAGACAGATATTAAGAGAGAAGACAGATATTGCTAGACACTATGCAAATTTGGAGCCAAAGGATTCAAACTGATTGCCAACAAGACAATGTCACTGACAGATATCTGAAGGGGAAAAAAAAAGATTATTAGCTCCTTCAAGTTTTTTAATAAACCTATGGATTAAAAGGAGAACAAAAACTAGAGTTTTATTTGAAACCTAAGCAGTAACAGACACTTCACTATTTAACATTTTTATTCATTATCCTAAAATTTCATGTTTTCTACATTGAATTAGGTTGCCTAATTAGTACTGCCACAAAAAAGATACAAATTTAAATGATGCAAAGTTGGAGTTGTCAGCCTATTCAAATGTATGTCTACAGTGACAAGCTGAGTACATTTTCTTAGGAAGAAAAATTTAAAACCACAAATGCAAGATATTTAAGTATAAAAATACCACCACAATAGATTCACATGTCACATGTGACCTGCTAAATGTCTTAAAAAGAAAAAACAAAGGATAAAAAATTTATCAAACGATAAATATGAAGAATAAAGAAATAAAAATTGTTTAGCTGGATAAAGAGGTCAGAAGTTTTAAGAAGATATATGTGAACACTCATGAAAGGACTGAGCCAATAAAGCATCATACCCCTAAAAAGTGGTCATAAACTGGGGGATGATAACCTAAGAGAGGCTTTAATGCTTGTGTATTAAATGCAAACTACTGGACAGGGAGGGAGGGATAAATTAAGAGTTTGGGATAAAATAGATAAACAAGGACCTACTGTATAGCACAGGGAACTATACTGTATTCAAAATCCTGTAATAACCTATAATGGAAAAGAATCTGAAAAAGAATGGATATATGCCTATGTATAACTGAATCACTTTGCTGTACACCTGAAACTAACACAACATTGTAAATCAACTATACTTCAATTAAAAGGAAAAAAAGGCAAACTACTGAGTCTTATATACTTTAATGCAAACAGAGAAACTTTCCAGAGCCAGCAGGTGTTAAGTGTCCATACTGATAAACAATATTAATCCCAAAGGAACAAAAAAGTAAAAGACTTAGAACAATGTAAGTTATCAACAAATGTTCACTGAGTTGAATTTAAAGTTCCATTCTTTCAATTTAGTAAAACGAAAACAATAAGCCTTGAAAAAATAAAGGGCTAAATAAAATTAAATTAAGAAAACAAGGTGGGGGCCCTAGAATAAGTTAGGAAGGTAACTGCTAGGAAGGTGATTTAAACTAGAAGGGTTTCACTCCAGTGGGAAGTACCTTTGCTCTACCAGAGACCAAAATGGGGCTAAAGTAAAGAGTGGAAATTCAGACTGGAAATGTTATGGTAGAAAAAATAAAGACAAGCTATAACACAAAAACGAGACCTAGTAGAAGGGCTTGCAAACAAAGGAAGCACCTCTGTTACCACCACTGATCTGTAAGTCTCTATTTGCAATTAACCTCAACTATATATAGGTTTACATTATATCCTGAGCAGCTCACACTGTAAGGGAGAAGCTTGCATATTATGCAGTAACATAGAGTTTGGACTGATTGTGTAATTACGGAAGTCCAGTGAGCAGGACAGAAATACCGCTCCCAAAAGTCAACCAACTAGGGAAATGCTGTAACCCAAAACACACTGCGATTCTGTGAAGGATGATGCAAAACTCAACAGGGGGAGTGTTAGGCCTATTTCTGTGGCCCCTTGAGTGGGAAGAGACGTTCTATCAGAGACCCCCAAAATTTAAGAAGTGAAATGCATGAAGAATCTTTTTGCTACACGCCTTTATTCTTTTCTCTAAATCACTGGTTCTCAATGGGGGAGATTGTGCCTCCCATGGAACATGGAGATTTTGTGTCCCATGGAGACATTTTTGGTTGTCACAACTGCAGGGATACTAATGGCATTTAGTGGGTGGAAGCCAGGGATGCTACTAAACATCCTACAATGCACAAGGCAGACCCCCACAACAAACAATATATCCAGCCCAAAATGTCGACAGGGCCAAGGTTGAGAAATCCTGCTCTAAATGTTCCCCCAACATAAACAAGAAAACTTAACTGAGTTCTAGTCACTACAACACAAAGTCACCTCTAATAAGGTAAACTGTAACTTTAATATCACTATCATTGGTGGGTAATCTACCTGTAACATGCACTGAGACACCACACCCTCCGGAATCTCAGGGAAACGTTGTCGGAGGTCATGGAGAACCTGCATATCAAGCTGTGGACTGTTTTGCGCCATGCCAGAGCAAATGGTGGTCAAGCTTCTCTTATGAAATGGATGCTAATTGGTCTTCCAATAGTAATGATCTTCCAATACTGCAGTCATTTTCTATTAAAAGAAATTAAAGTATGGTTAAATTTAATTACATATTTCACTTTATTCAAATAGAAACCATCAATACATTAAAATGAGCAATCTAAAATAAGTATACCAAATTCTAAAGTTGGAAAATGGACAAATTCTACTTAGCCAAAGACTTTTCCGATGGAATATATAGCTAATCACTGGTTTAAAATCAAGAACGACAGAATTCCCAAACCTTCAGTTCCATTTTAATGCTTCAAAAATGAAAAAAGCAGCAGCTAGATTAAAAATACAGAGTATTATTATTTGGCAACCATATTTTTCTAAGTCTTGAGAAATCCTACTTATGTATAATCACTCATGTTTTCCTACGGGCTATCATATCAGTCCTCTAAAGCGGGATAATCATTTTGATGTCTGAAGTAATAAAATCAGGCAACAGGAATGGATAATAACACCACAAACCACACATGTCCTGTTTGCCTTACATTCTCCCTGTACTTTGAAGCCAAAAGGCTTGAATTTGAACTCTGAGTAAAGCAAACCCAATGTCTAAATGAAACTACTGGGCAAACAAAAATGGAAATGCAGAATCCTTCGCTTTCAAAGATGATGCTGGTGGTCCATCAGTAGCCAGACTTGCCTAGCTAAGGTTTCACCTAGTTCTGGTGCAACTGGCACAGGTGCAAAGATGCCAGGATTTGGGGGCACAGTTTGAGTAGAGGCAAGTCACCTCCAATCTCACTGGTATTAGTCAAGTTAAGCACCCATGTAAATAAAGGCAGCTAGTGAAGTAATAATGAAATCATAAATCAAGTGGCACCATCAAGGTCAATTAACTGACCCATTTTTCATCTATCTCTCCCATTTTTATGACGGGAAAAATGTACAGTGTATACCATACAATCTCATAATATTTCTGCTGTGATCACTCATGAGATGGTAAAATATTTTTAAGACTGAGAATTAAACACCTGCATCTTCGTAAGATGCACGGAAATCATGATTTTAAGATGCAAGTCTAAACTACACAATAAGGGAGGGTCATCCCACACCAAATCCATTTCTTGCAAACAGGCCCTGAAACTTTAAATAATACCATTACCTGGGGCAATGTACAGAACTACAGAGAATTCTTTTTTTTTTTTTTCGGTACGCGGGCCTCTCACTGTTGTGGCCTCTCCCGTTGCAGAGCACAGGCTCCGGACACACAGGCTCAGCGGCCATGGCTCACGGGCCTAGCCGCTCTGCGGCATGTGGGATCTTTCCGGACCGGGGCACGAACCCGCGTCCCCTGCATTGGCAGGCGAACTCTCAACCACTGCGCCACCAGGGAAGACCCAAGAATATTTTAAAACCTTAAAATGCTGCAGGAAAATACTGAATTACTTTTGCTGCTTTATAATTAAGTATATAATTAAAAAATAAATACCATGTAATCTCAAATTTGACTTTCATTATAAGCAGGGAATTTCATTTTGCATGCAATCTCTTGACTTTTACTGGGCATCGAGCTCTCTTTTCTTCCTTCTAAGCCAAGACTGTCAAGAGTAATTATACTCTTTGTGTCTACAAGGTGGCAACAAAGCCCCTATGGATAAGACTCTGCCTAACCTCAGGTATAAATAGCTATTAGGGACTGCTTTAATGACTTCCAACATCAACATGGAGGATATCTAGTGAATCTAAAGAAAAATCAAAATATGGGAAAAGAATAAAGATAACTTCCAATATGCACATATATATAGGCTTTCTGGCCTCCATATACAATTCTGTTCTCTGCAATGCATTCCTTAGTCTGCTCTAATCTGGCTCAAATCACTGTTCCACTGAAATACTCTCTTCATCATCTCTCTGCTGCTAAATTCAGAGGATTTATCTTCTGGTTCCTATGCCCCTTGACCTTTGCAGCATCTGACACTACTGATCATTCCTTCCTTTTTTCAGCCTCTATGACATCACACTAGCCTGGTTTCTTCCCACCTCTCTTGTCACATTAATGCTTGCCTGGTTTGGGCCCTAAGCCGCCTCGTCTTCTCATTCTACATCCTTGTGCCTAGTGATGACCTCCACTACTAAGGTTTCAAAAACATTTAAAGGCTGATGATTCCCAAATTGCTATTAAGCACCATGCATGCTCTCTCTTAAGACTCCAGACACATAGAGTCTACTGCCTACACACAGCACCATCTGGATAAACCCAAAGACATTAGTCAATATGTACAAAAAGGAACTCCTTACCACAATCCTTCCCCAAACACTGTGTTCTCTCTATGAATGTTACTACTATTCACTCAGTTAACAAAACTAGAAACCAGAGCGTGCTCCTTGACTTCCCATTCTTGCACAACCAACTAAACAAGAATATTAAATCAAATGGGTGATGGTGTGCACCCTGGTTCTGCCATTTAGTAGCATCTAGGAAAGATACTCAGCTTTTAAGCCTTTGAAGCTTCATATTTAAAAATGGAAATAATTGTAGGATTGTAGTAGAATTTAAAAGGCAAACAGTAGTAAGTCAGGAAGCATTAGTTACTATTATTCAGGGCATGTCTGAATATTGTTCTCATCAACATTATACTAGCAACTTCCTGCTGCTCTTCCCACCTCAGGTCTTGCCTTCCCCCACATCACAGCCAGAGTATCTGTTTTCTAATCTCAACCAAACAGCGCTATGTGTGATCCTGTGCATGGATGTCCCACACTGCCTCCTCTCAGGGCATTAGCCCATGATCATCCATCTGCCTGAGATACTTTTCTATCTTCCTCCCTCCCACTGCTTCTCCGAGCCATACTGATACCGTACATGTCAGTATTGGTGGCACCTCCTCTAAGAAAGCTTCCACTGACAGTCACCACCACCCCCCGCAACTTAGTCCGGCTGCCGTAACTCTCCTCCACCTACTCTGGGCTAAAGGACCCTCCACTATGCTTCCACAGCAGGCTGTGCTTATCCTCACAGGAGCACCAAACACACTATACTGGAGCCACCTGTGTATCTGAAGGTCTCACATGTGGAACTGTAGCTCCACCTAGAATGTGTTATGCCAGAAAGTGGGGACGTACTCAAAGAATGATGGGAGCTTGTTACAAGAACCTGAAAGTCAGCTTGAAGAGGCTCCCACTGACCAAATCTGTGACAATTTGAGCACCAAAACAATTAAGGACAGTAATGAATTACAGGCCTGTAGAAAAGCGGAACCCGTGAGTCCTTAGCCCAATAATAAATAGTTAAATAGGCACACACACAAATAAAGGCAAAGGGAGGGCTTTTGCTTAGTGGAATCCAACTGGTAAATGTGTGCAGGAAGTGCTGGAGCTGGAAAAATCATCATTTTGCAGCCATCACAGTACAGACTACTTCAATAAAGAATCATCAATGGATGCTAAATCTAGGGGGAAGTTTGGATGAAGTTAGGCTATATTAATGGTCTTAAAAGTGTCTCCCCAGAGAACTGCTTATTAGCTGCAAAGGAAAATTTAACTATATAGTAGATAAATCAAACAACATCTTGGATAATCAAAATTAACATCACCAATGAGGGACAGATGGACAGCACACGCCTCCAGATGTGATACTGTGAGAAGAATATATCACTTTATAATATTCCAGTTAGGAATATGTAATCTGAAACTATTCATTAAAAAATAGACAAAACCAAAATGAGAAATGTTCTGTTAAAAACAAAAAGCAGGGAGTGGGAAGGTGAAAATGTCATCTTAAAAAAATGCCAACGTCATAAAAGACAAATGCTAGAAAAATCAAAGATTAAAGGAGATACTAGAACCATGACAACTAAATCTAATGACTGATCTCAGACTGGATCCTATACTAAATGGAGGAAATGTTATAAAATAAATGAATGGATCAACTGACAAAATTCAATGTGGATGGTACATTAGGAAAAGTATTCTACCAATGTTAAACTTATTGAATTTAATCAATTTACTGACTTGGTAATTGTGCTGTGGTTATATACGAGAATATCCCTATTTTTAGGAATTAGGCAATGAAGCATTTAGGAGTAAAGGGCAACTTTACTTTCAAATGGTTCAGGAGAAACAATCAAATATATGTATATGTGTGCATATATACAAACATGCACACACACACATGTGCACAGAAAGAGGGAGCAAGTTACAAAAGCGCAAAGGAAAAGGACTTACAACAAGATGGCAGAGTAGGAAGGCCCTGAGCTCACCTCCTCTCATGGGCACACCAAAATTACAACTATTTACAGAGCAACTATTGATAAGAAAGTCAGGAATCTACCAGAAAAGATCTACAACTAAAGATATAAAGAAAAAACCACAACAAGATGAGTAGAAGAGGTAGAGTTGCAGTATACTCAAGACCCGAACCCCCAGGTGGGCAACCCACATACAGGAGGAGAATTACAACTGCAGAAGTCCTCCCCAAGGAAGGGGTCTGAACTCCACATGGGGCTCCCCAGCCCTGTCATCCTGCACTGGGAAGACGAGCCACCAGAACATTTGGCTTTGAAGGCCAGCAGGGCTTTCCTTCCAGAGAACCAAGGGCAGTGGGAAACAGAGACTCCACTCTTAAGGGCACACACAAAATCTCACATGCTCCAGAAACCAGGGCAGAAACAGTAATTTGAAAGGAGCCTGGGTCAGACCCACCTGCTGACCTTGAAGAGTCTCCCAGAGAGGCAGGAGGCAATTGGCACTCACCCTGGGGACACAGACACTGGTGGCAGTCATTTGGGGGAGCTTGTTCTACCATATAGACACTGCTGTTGGCAAGCATCACTTTGGAATCCTCCATCTAGCTTATGAGCCTCAGGATCCCACAGAGTCCCTGCCCACATGCCTGTAGGCACCAGTACTGGGATGCCTCAGGCCAAGCAACTAACCAGGTGGGGATGCAGCCCCACCTACCAACAGAGCAGCAGTAGCCACAGGACCCACCAGGCCCCTTCCCCACCCACCATCAGGTCAACAACAGCTCTTAGACAACTTGAGCCCCTCAGCCAGCCACGCTGGGATCCAGCCCCACTCGCCAGTGTGCCAGCACCAGCTTTGGACACCACGGAACCTGCAGCCAGCCGAGTCAAGAACCGGCCCTACTTACCAGCAGGTTGACACTAGATCTGGGAACCCCGGGCCCACAGCTACCCACCCCTGAACACGGGTCTGCCCACCAGTAAGCCAGCACTAGCTCTAGAACACCTGGGTTTCTGTAGCCAGTTGCCTCGTGACCTGGCCCACCCAACCAGCAGCTGGCAACCACTGCACAAAGCAGGACCTGGTGCCCAACCAGACCAGGAGCCAGCCACACCTAGCAAAGTGACATAGTCAGCCTGCCACAACAGAAGGACCCACACAGCCCACACCCCTAGAGAATAACAGCTCTGGTAACCAGAGGGGAGTGCACTGCTGGAACACTTAGGATGTCTCCTACAAAAGGCTACTTCTCCAAGGTTGGGAAATATAACCCATCTACCAGATACACAGAAATAAAAATGGCAGTCAACAGAGCAACATGTTCCAATCAAAGGAAAAAGATAAAACCCCAGAAGAAAAACTAAATGAAGTGGAAATAAACCATCTACCTGATAAAGAGTTCAAGGTACTGACCATAAAGTTAATCAAAGAATTGGGGGAAGAACGGATGAACACAGTGAGAAGTTTAACAAAGAGTTAGAATACATAAAGAACCACAAACAGAAATGAAGACTACAGTAACTGAAATGAAAAATACACTAGAAGGGCTTCCCTAGTGGCGCAGTGGTTGAGAGTCCGCCTGCCAATGCAGGGAACACGGGTTCGTTCCCCGGTCCAGGAAGATCCCACATGCCGCGGAGCGGCTGGGCCCGTGAGCCATGGCCGCTGAGCCTGTGCGTCCGGAGCCTGTGCTCCGCAACGGGAGAGGCCACAACAGTGAGAGGCCCATATACCGCAAAAAAAAAAAAAAAAAAAACACTAGAAGAAATCAGTAGTAGACTAAATGATACAGAGGAATGGATCAGCGAACCAGAAGACAGAGCAGTGGAAATCACTGAGCTGAACAGATTTAAAGAAAAAAAAAAGAATACAAAGAAATGACGACAGTTTAACGGACTCCTAAGATATCATGAAGCATACTAACATTCGTATTATAAAGGTCCCAGAAGGATAAGACAGAGGGAAAGGGGCAGAGAACATATTTGAAGATGTAACAGCTGGAAACTTCCCTAACCTGGGAAAGGAAATAGATATCCAGATCCAGGAAGCAAAGAGTCCCAAACTGGATGAACCCACAGAGGTCACACCATGACACAATGAAATTAAACTGGCAAAAATCACAGACAAGGATAGAATATTAAAAGCAGCATGGAAAAAGCAAGAAGTTACATACAAGGGAACTCCAGTAAAGCTATGAGCTGTTTTTTCAGCAGAAACTCTGCAGGCCAAAAGCAAGTGGCATGATGTATTTAAAGTGACGAGAGGAAAAAACCTACAACCAAGAATACTCTACTCGGCAAGCCTCTCATTCACGTTTAATGGAGAGATCAAAAGTTTTACAGACAAGCGAAAGCTAAAAAAGAGTTCAGTACTACCAAACCAGCTTTACAAGAAACATTAAAGGGCCTTCTCTAAGAGAAAAAGAAAAGGCCACATCTAGAAATGTGAAAATTATGAAAAGATGGGATCGGATCAAGATGGGCAGAGGAGTAGGACGTGGATCTCACCTTCTCCCAAAAATACATCAAAAATACATCTACATGCTGAACGATTATCACAGAACATCTACTGAACTCTGGCAGAAGACCTCAGACTTCCAAAAGGACAAGAAAATCTCCATGTAACTGAGTAGGACAAAACTAAAAAAGAAAAAAAAAACAAAAGAGAGAGAGAACGGAATCAGGAGGGATCCTGAGCCCCTGGGAGGGAGCTGTGAAAGAGGAATTGTTTCCAAACATTGGGAAGTCCCCTCACTGGCGGGAAGATCATCTGGGACAGAAGCAGAGCTTCGGAGCCTCAGAAGAGAGTGGAGAAACCAGTTTGCAGAAGGCAAAGTGGAGTGAGACCTGCAAAGACGGTCAGTGCCAACACCCAGCACTCCCCAGCCTGAGACGCTCGTACACTGGGGCAGGCAGGGGCTGGGTGCTGAGGCTCGCAATTCGGAGGTCAGACTTGGGGAGAGGACTCAGGTTGGCTGTGTGGAGACAGCCTGAGAGGGCTAGGGTGTGATGTGCCACAACCAAGGGAGTATGGGAAGAAGACTGGGCCTGCCACAGAGGCAAGGTGCTATTGTTGGGGGGCACGCAAGGAAAGGGGCAGGACCACCATAGGAGCTTCTTTCTCCGTGTGTACTATCAGGCAATAGGGCACTGCCTGCACAAGCTCTGGGGTGGGCACGAGCCACAGCTGCCACATCAGACTCGAGAGGTGGGTGCTGATTGCTGCCACTACCGAGAATTCTGTGAACAGACACCAACCACTGTCCCCGCATTCCTGGGAGCATGCGCAGGCCACTCACCTTCACACCCCCATCAAGGGAATAACAGCTAGCACATACTGAGGAAAGAGACAGCAAGCATCCAAAGCAAAAGCAGCCCTCACGCCAAAACAATATTAAACCCACACAAGCTTCACGGGGACACTCCCACATAGAAACAGACCTCCAAGATTACAGGAGATAATTGTTCTCCTAAACGCACAGAGTAAGAGAAATATAAGCAAAATGAAGAAGCAGAGGAACTACTCCCACTTAAAAGTCCAAGAGAATTCCCCTGAAAGAACAAACAATGAAACAGTCCTCTTCAGTCTAACAGACACTGAGTTCAAAAAAAGAGGTAAGAAAAATACCAAAGGAATGAAGAAAGGCTATCAACAGAAATGCAGATTACTGTAAAAAGGACCGAGAAACTATAAGAAGGAGCCAAGAAAAATTAGAAAATTCATCTGCCAAGACAAAAGCTGAACTAAAAGCAATGAATAGCAGAATGAATATTGCAGGAGAAAGAATAAGCAATCTAGAAGATAGAAAAATGGAAATTAATCAAAACGGCACACAAAAAGAAAACAATATAAGAGACCTATGGGATAACATAAACATGCCAATCTACGCATAATAGGGATTCCAAAAGGAGAAGAAAGAGAAACGGGGATTGAAAATGTATTTGAAGAAATTATGGCTGAAAACTTCCCAAACCTAAAGAAGGAACCAAATATCCAGCTATAGGAAGCACAGAGGGTCTCAAACAAGATGAACCCAAACAAACCTACACCAAGACATATTGTAATAAAGATGGCCAAAGTTCAAGAGAGGATTCTAAAGGCAGCAAGAGAAAAACAAAGAGTCAATTACAAGGGAACCCCCATAAGGCTATCAGCTGATTTCTCAACAGAAACACTGCAGGCCAGAAGGGAGTGGCAAAATATATTCAAAGTTTTGAAAGAGAAAAACCTGCAGCCTAGAATACTCTACCCACCACGATTATCACTGAGAATAAGAGGTGAGATAAAGAATTTCTCAGACAAGCAAAAACTAAAAGAATACAGCAATACTAAACCTACCTAAAAGAAATAATGAAAGGTCTTCTCTAAATAGAAAAGAAGTAAGAAGATATTAGGAAGGAGTAAATCACAATTGGAAACTAAATTACTTAAATAAGCCAGTATACAGATCAAAAAGGGGGAAAAAAACCTACTTGTGAAAGTGTTGATAAACAGAAGGAACGGCAAAAGGGTAAACATGAAGATGTAAAAAAGGACATCAGAATCATAAAATGTGGGGAAAGAGAGTTAAAAAATGTAGATTCTTTTTTTTTTCTTAGAATGTGTTTGAGCTTATATGACTATCAGTTGAAAAGAAGCAGATATAGGAAGGGATTAACATACCTGAAAAACAGGGCAACCACAAATCAAAAACATACAATAGGTTCACAAAAACCAAAAAGAAGAGAACACAAGCAAAAAATCAAACCACAAAAAGAAAAACAGAAAGAAAAAGATAGGAACAAAGAAGAAACATAGAATCCACTGGAAAACAAGGGTTAAAATGGCAATAAACACATATGTATCAATAATTACCTTAAATGTCAAAGGACTGAATGCTCCAATCAAAAGACATAGGGTGGCAGACTGGATAAAAAAACAGCAGCCTACAATATGCTGCCTGTAAGAGACCCACCTTAGGGCAAAGGACACAGAGATTGAAAGTGAGAGGATGGAGAAAAATATTTCATGCAAACGGAAATGACAAGAAAGCAGGAGTCGCAATACTCATATCAGACAAAATAAACTTTAAAACAAAGGCCATAAAGAAAGATAAAGAAGGATACTACATAATGATAAAAGAATCAACACAAGAAGAGGATCTTCCACTCGTGAACACATATGCACCTAATATAGGAGCACCCAAACACATAAAACAAATACTAACCAACATAAATGGAGAAATTGAAGGGAATACAATAACAGTAGGAGACTTTAACACCCCACACATTATCAATGGACACATCTTCTAGAGAGAAAAATCAATAAGGCGACAGAGATCCTAAATGATACAACAGTTAGACTTAATTGATATTTTCAGGACATTACATCCAAAAAAACAGAATACACATTCTTTTCAAGTACACATGGAACATTTTCTAGGACTGGGCACATACCAGGGCACAAAACTAACCTCAACAAAGTGAAGAGTACAGAAATTGTTTCTAGCATCTTCTCTGACCACAATGGCATGAAACTAGAAAAAAACCGCAAGAGAAGAAATGACCAAAAAAAGACTACATGGAAACTAAACAACATGCTACTAAAAAAACCAATGAGTCGGGACTTCCTTGATGGTGCAGTGGTTAAGAATCTGCCTGCCAATGCAGGGGACACGGATTTGATCCCTGGTCTGGGAAGATCCCACATGCCGTGGAGCAACTAAGCCCGTGCACCACAACTACTGAGCCTGCACTCTAAAGCCTGCGAGCCACAACTACTGAGCCCACACACCACAACTACTGAAGCCCATGCGCCTAGAGCCCGTGCTGTGCAACAAAGAGAAGCCACCGCAATGAGAAGCCTGCACAACGCAACAAAGAGTAGCCCCCACTTGCTGCAACTAGAGAAAGCCTGTGCACAGCAACGAAGACCCAAAACAGCCAAAAATAAATAAATTAATTAATTTAAAAATACCAAAAACAAAAACCAATGAGTCAATGACAAAATAAAAAACAAAATTAAAAAATACCTTGAGACAAATGACAATAAAAACACAATCATACAAAATCTTTGGGATACAGCAAAAGCAGTTCCTAAGGGAAGTTCATAGGGATACAGGCCTTCCTCAAAAAACAAGAAAAATCTCAAATAAACAACCTAACCTACCACCTAAAAGATTTAGAAAAAGAACAAACAAAACCTGGGGGGACTGGTTCAAGATGGCAGAGTAGAAGGACGTGCTCTCACTCCCTCTTGCGAGAGCACCGGAATCACAACTAACTGCTGCACAATCATCGATAGGAAGACACTGGAACTTACCAAAAAAGATACCCCACATCCAAAGACAAAGGAGAAGCAACAATGAGACGGTAGGAGGGGCGCAATCACAACCTGGGGGTCCGGCAACGAGAGGAGGAATTCCTAAAGAATCAGCCTTTGAAGGCTAGTGGGATTTAACTGCAGGACTTAAGACAGGAATGGGGGAAACAGAGACTCCACTCTTGGATGGCACACATAAAGCAGTGTGTGCATCGGGACCCAGGGGAAGGAGCAGTGACCCTGGGGGAGACTGAACCAGACCTACCTGCTAGTGTCAGAGGGTCTCCCACAGAGGTGGGGGGTGGCTGTGTCCCACTGTGAGGACAAGGACACTGGCAGCAGAAGTTCTGGGAAGTACTCCTTGGCATGAACCCTCCCAGAGTCCACCATTAGCCCCACCAAAGAGCTGGGTAGGCTCCAGTGTCGGGTTGCCTCAGGCCAAACAACCAACAGGGAGGGAACCCAGCCCCACCCATCAGCAGACAAGTGAATTAAAGTTTTGCTGAGCTCTACCTACCACCAGTCCCTCCCATCAGGAAACTTGCACAAGCCTCTTAGATAGCCTCATCCACCAGAGGGCAGACAGCAGAAGCAAGAAGAACTACAATCCTGTAGCCTGTGGAACAAAAACCACATTCACAGAAAGATAGACAAGATGAAAAGGCAGAGGGCTTTGTACCAGATGAAGGAACAAGATAAAACCCCAGAAAAACAACTAAATGGAGTGGAGATAGGCAACCTTCCAGAAAAGGAATTCAGAATAATGATAGTGAAGATGTTCCAGGACCTCGGAAAAAGAATGAAGGCAAAGATCGAGAAGATGCAAGAAATGTTTAACAAAGACCTAGAAGAATTAAAGAACAAACACCTAGAAGAATTAAAGAACAAAGAGAGATGAACAATACAATACCTGAAATAAAAAATACACTAGAAGGAATCAATAGCAGAATAATTGAGGCAGAAAAACGGATAAGTGACCTGGAAGACAGAATGGTGGAATTCACTGCCGAGGAACAGAATAAAGAAAAAAGAATGAAAAGAAATGAAGACAGCCTAAGAGACCTCCTGGGACGACATTTAACGCAACAACACTCACATTATAGGGGTCCCAGAAGGAGAAGTGAGAGAAAAAGGACCTGAGAAAATATCTGAAGAGATTATAGTCGAATACTTCCCTAAACATTGGAAAGGAATAGACATCCAAGTCCAGGAAGGGCAGAGAGTCCCATACAGGATAAACCCGAGGAGAAACACGCCGAGACACAGTAATCAAATGGGCAAAAATTAAAGACAAAGAAAAATTACTGAAAGCAACAGGGAAAGACGACAAATAAGATACAAGGGAATTCCCATAAGGCTAACAGCTGATTTCTCAGCAGAAACTCTATAAGCCAGAAGAGAGTGGCATGACATATTTAAAGTGATGAAAGGGAAGAACCTACAACCAAGATTACTATACCTGGCAAGGATCTCATACACATTC
Source organism: Lagenorhynchus albirostris (assembly GCF_949774975.1). Lineage (NCBI taxonomy): Eukaryota > Metazoa > Chordata > Mammalia > Artiodactyla > Delphinidae > Lagenorhynchus > Lagenorhynchus albirostris. The sequence goes on along the minus strand of NC_083116.1, from coordinate 105,391,343 downwards.
GATGGAGAAATCAAAAGTTTACAGACAAGCAAAAGCTAAGAGAATTCAGCACCACAGCAAATGCTAAAGGAACTTCTCTAAGTGGGAGACACAAGAGAAGAAAAGGACCTAAAGCACAAACCCATAACAATTAAGAAAATGGTAATAGGAACATACATATCGATAATTACCTTAAATGTGAATGCATTAACTGCTCCAACCAAAAGACACAGGCTCGCTGAATGGATACAAAAACAAGACCCATACATATGCTGTCTACAAGAGACCCACTTCAGACCTAGGGACACATACAGACTGAAAGTGAGGGTATGGAAAAAGATACACCATGCGAATGGAAATCAAAAGAGCGCTGGAGTAGCAATACTCATATCAGATAAAATAGACTTTAAAATAAAGAATGTTACAAGAGACAAGGACAGACACTACATAATGATCAAGGGATCAATCCAAGAAGATATAACAATTATAAATATATATTTATATTTGCAAATATAATAGATATGCACTCAACAAAGGAGCACGTCAATACATAAGGCAACTGCTAACAGCTATAAAAGAGGAAATCAACAGTAACACAATAATAGTGGGGGACTTTAACACCTCACTTACACCAATGCACAGATCATCCAAATAGAATATTAATAAGGAAACACAAGCTTTAAATGACACAACAGACCAGACAGATTTAACTGATATTTATAGGACATTCCACTCCAAAACAGCAGATTATGCTTTCTTCTCAAGTGTGCACGAAAATTCTCAAGTATGGATCACATCTTGGGTCACAAATCAAGCCTCAGTAAATTTAAGAAAACTGAAATCATATCAAAAATCTTTTCTGACCACAACGATATGAGATTAGAAATGAATTACAGGCAATAAAATGTAAAAAACACAAACACATGGAGGCTAAACAATATGTTACTAAAACACCAAGAGATCACTGAACAAATCAAAGAGGAAATCAAAAAATACCTGGAGACAAATGACAACGAAAACATGACGATCCAAAACCTATGGGAGGCAGCAAAAGCAGTTCTAAGAGGGAAGTTTACAGCAATACAATCCTACCTCAAGAAATAACGAACATCTCAAATAAACAATCTAACCTTAAACCTAAAGGAACTAGAGAAAGAAGAACAAAACCCAAAGTTAGTAGAAGGAAAGAAATCATAAAGATCAGAGCAGAAATAAATGAAAGAGAAACAAAGAAAATATCAAAGATCAATAAAACCAGAAGCTGGTTCTTTGAGAAGATAAACAAAATTGATAAACCATTAGCCAGACTCATCATGAAAAAGAGGGAGAGGACTCAAATCAATAAAATGAGAAATGAAAAAGGAGAAGTTACAACAGACACCCCAGAAATACAAAGCATCCTAAGAGACTACTACAAGCAACTGTATGCCAATAAAATGGACAACCTGGAAGAAATGGACAAATTCTTAGAAAGGTATAACCTTCGAAGACTGACCCAGGAAGAAATAGAAAATATGAAAAGACCAATCACAAAGTAATGAAATTAAAAGTGTGATTAAAAATCTTCCATCAAACAAAAGTCCAGGACCAGATGGCTTCACAGGTGAATTCTATCAAACATTTAGAGAAGAGCTAACACCCATTCTTCTCAAACTCTTCCAAAAAACTGCAGAGGAAGGAACACTCCCAAACTCATTCTGTGAGGCCAACATCACCCTGATACCAAAACCAGACAAAGATACTACAAAAAAAGAAAATTACAGAGCAATATCACCGATGAATATAGATGTAAAAATCCTCAAAAAAAAAATAAAATGCTCAACAAAATACTAGCAAACAGAATCCAACAACATATTAAAAGGATCACACACCATGATTAAGTGGGATCTATCCCAGGGATGCAAGGATTCTTCAATATACGCAAATCAATCAATGTGATATACCATATTAACAAATTGAAGAATAAAACCATATGATCATCTCAATAGATGCAGAAAAAGCTTTTGACAAAATTCAACACCCATCTATGATAAAAACTCTCCAGAAAGTGGGCACAGAGGGAACCTACCTCAACATAATAAAGGCCACATATGACAAACCCACAGCAAACATCATTCTCAATGGTGAAAAACTGAAAGCATTTCCTCTAAGATCAGGAACAAGACAAGGATGTCCACTCTCACCACTATTATTCAACACAGTTTGGAAGTCCTAGCCACAGCAATCAGAGAAGAAGAAGAAATACAAATTGGAAAAGAAGTAGAACTGTCACTGTCTGCAGATGACGTGATATTATACATAGAGAATCCTAAAGATGCTACCAGAAAACTCCTAGAGCTAATCAATGAATTTGGTAAAGTTGCAGGATACAAAATTAATGCACAGAAATCTCTTGTATTCCTATACACTAATGATGAAAAATCTGAAAGAGAAATCAAGGAAACACTCGCATTTACCACTGCAACAAAAAGAATAAAATACCTAGGAATAAACCTACCTAGGGAGACAAAAGACCTGTATGCAGAAAACTGTAAGACACTGATGAAAGAAATTAAAGATGATACAAACAGATGGAGAGATATGCCATGTTCCTGGATTGGAAGAATCGATATTGTGAAAATGACTACACTACCCAAAGCAATCTACAAATTCGATGCAATCCCTGTGAAATTACCAGTGGCATTTCTTACAGAACTTGAACAAAAAATCTTAAAATTTGTATGGAGACACAAAAGACCCCAAATAGCCAAAGCAGTCTTGAGGGAAAAAAACAGAGCTGGAGGAATCAGACTCCCTGACTTCAGACTATACTACAAAGCTACAGTAATTAAGAAAATATGGTACTGGCACAAAAAAAGAAATATAGATCAATGGAACAGGATAGAAAGCCCAGAGATAAACCCACACACCTATGGTCAACTAATCTATGACAAAGGAGGCAAGGATATACCATGGAGAAATGACTGTCTCTTCAATAAGTGGTGCTGGGAAAACTGGACAGCTACATGTAAAAGAATGAAATTAGAACACTCCCTAACACCACACACAAAAATAAACTCAAAAAGGATTAGAGACCTAAATGTAGGACCGGACACTATAAAACTCTTAGAGGAAAACATAGGAAGAACACTCTTTGACATAAATCACAGCAAGATCTTTTTTGATCCACCTCATAGAGCAATGGAAATAAAAACAAAAGTAAACAAATGGGACCTAATGAAACTTCAAAGCTTTTGCAAAGCAAAGGAAACCACAAACAAGACAAAAAGACAACCTTCAGAATGGGAGAAAATATTTGCAAATGAATCAACGGACAAAAGATTAATCTCCAAAATATATAACCAGCTCATGCAGCTCAATATTAAAAAAACATACAACCCAATCCAAAAATGGGAAGAAGACCTAAATGGACATTTCTCCAAAGAAGACGTACAGATGGCCAAGAAGCACATGAAAAGCTGCTCAATATCACTAATTATTAGAGAAATGCAAATCAAAACTACAATGAGGTATCACCTCACACCAGTTAGAATGGGCATCATCAGAAAATCTACAAACAAGAAATGCTAGAGAGGGTGTGGAGAAAAGGGAACCCTCTTGCACTGTTGGTGGGAATATAAATTGATATAGCCACTGTGGAGAACAGTATGGAGATTCCTTAAAAAACTAAAAATAGAATTACCATACGACCCAGCAATCTCACTAGTGGACATATACTCAGAGAAAACCATAATTCAAAAAGACATATACACCCCAATGTTCACTGCAGCACTATTTACAATAGCCAGGTCATGGAAGCAACGTAAATGCCCATCGACAGACGTATGGATAAGCAAGATGTGGTACATATATACAATGGAATATTACTTAGCCTCAAAAAGTAACGAAACTGGGTCATTTGTACAGACGTGGATGGATCTAGAGACTGTCATACAGAGTGAAGTAAGTCAGAAAGAGGAAAAGAAATATCGTATATTAACACATATATGTGAAACCTAGAAAAATGGTACAGATGAACCGGTTTACAGGGCAGAAATTGAGACACAGATGTAGAGAAGAAACGTACTGACACCAAGGGGGGAAAGTGGCCGGGGGTGGTGGTGGTGTGATGAATTGGGAGATTGGGATTGACATATGTACACTAATATGTATAAAATGGATAACTAAAAAGAACCTGCTATGTAGAAAAATAAATAAAATTCAGGAATTCAAGAAAAACCAAAAAACAAAACAGAACCTGAAGTCAGCAGAAGGAAGGAAATAATAAAGATCAGAGAGGAAATAAATAAAATAGAGATTAAAAAAAATAGAAAAAATGAAGAAAACCAAGAGCTGGTTCTTTGAAAGGGTAAACAAAATTGACAAACCTCTGGCCAGGCTCACCAAAAAGAAAAGAGAGAGAACGCAAATAAACAAAATAAGAAATGAAAAAGGAGGAATCTCAACCGATACCACAGAAATACAAAAAACCATAAGAGAATACCAAGAACAATTATATATCAACAAATGTGACAACCTAGAAGAAACGGACAACTTTCTTGAAACATATAGCACACCAAAATTGAATCAAGGAGAAACAGATGATTTGAACACACCAATCACTAGAAGTGAAATAGAATCTGTAATTTTAAAAAACTCCCTACAAACTAAAGTCCTGGACCAGTTGACTGGACTGGGGAATTCTTCCAAACATACCAGGAAGAACTTACACCAATCCTCAAACTCTTGCAAAAGACTGAAGAGGGAGGAACACTCCCAAAGACATTCTATGAAGCCACCATCACCCTGATAACAAAACCAGACAAAGATATCACCAAAAAAGAAATTACAGGCCAATAACTTTGATGAATATAGATGCAAAAAATCTCAATATATTAGCAAACCGAATCCAAAAATATATTAAAAAGGTCATACACCACCACCAAGTGGGATTCACCCCAAGTTCACAAGGATGGTTCAACATATGCAAATCAATCAACGTACTACATCACATTAACAAAAGAAAAGTCAACAACCACATGATCATCTCAATAGATGCAGAAAAAGTATTTGACAAAATTCAACATCCATTCATGATAAAAACTCTTAACAAAGTGGGTATAGAGGGAACATACCTCAACATAATAAAAACCATTTATGAAAACCCCACAGCCAATATAATACTCAACAGTGAAAAGTTGAAAGCCTTCCCGCTAAAATCTGGAACAAGATAAGGATGCCCACTCTCATCTCTTCTATTCAACATAGTACTGGAAGTCCTAGCCACAGCAATCAGACAAGAAAAAGAAATAAAAGGTATCCAGATTGGAAAGGAAGAGGTAAAACTGTCACTATATGCAGATGATATGATACTATATATAGAAAACCCTAAGGACACCACAGAAAAACTACTAGATCTGATAAGTGAACTCAGCAAAGTAGCAGGATACAAGATTAACATCCAGAAATCAGCTGCACTTCTTTACACTAACAATGAAATATCAGAAAAGGAATGTAAAAAACAGTATCTTTCAAAAATCACACTAAAAACAAAACCAAAAAGAAACCTAGGAATAAACCTGACCAAGGAGGTGAAAGACTTATACACTGAGAACTATAAAACATTAATAAAGGAAGTTAAAGAGGATTCAAAGAAATGGAAAGATATCCCATGCTCTTGGACTGGAAAAATTAATATTGTTAAAATGGCAATACTACCCAAAGCAATCTACAGACTAAACACAATCCCTATCAAATTACCCATGACATTTTTCACACAACTAGAACAAATAATCCAAAAATTCATATGGAAACATAAAGACCCAGAATTGAAAAAGCAAGCCTGAGGGAAAATACAAAGCAGGAGGCATAACCCTCCCAGACTTCAGACAATACTACAAACATACAGTAATCCAAACAGTATGGTATTGGTACAAAAAAACCCCACATACGGATCAATGGAACTGAACAGAGAGCCCAGAAATAAAGCCACACACCTAAGGTCAATTAATCTTTGACAAAGGAGGCAAGAATATACAGTGGAGAAAAGAGAGTCTGTTCAGCAAGTGGTGTTGAGAGAGTTGGACAGCTGCATGTAAATCAATCACGTTAGAACACACACACACACCATGCACAAAAATAAACTCAAAATCACTTGAAGACTTAAGACATAAGACATGACACCATAAAACTCCTAGAAGAGAGCACAGGCAAAACATTCTCTGACATAAATCGAATCAGTGTTCTCTTAGGTCAGTCTCCCAAGGCAATAGAAATAAAACCAAAAATAAACAAATGGGACCGAATCAAATTTACAAGCTTTTGCACAGCAAAGGAAACCATAAAAAAATGAAGAGACAACCTACGGAACAGGAGAAAATATTTGCAAATGATGCAACTGACAAGGGCTTAACTTCCAAAATATACAAACAGCTCACACAACTCAACAACAACAAAAACAAACAACCCAATTGAAAAATGGGCAGAAGACCTTAATAGACATTTCTCCAAAGAAGACATACAAGGACTTCCCTTGTGGTCCAGTGGCCAAGACTCCGCACTCCCAATGCAGGGGGCCCACGTTCGATCCCTGGTCAGGGAACTAGACGCACATGCTGCAACTCAGAGTTCGCATGCCGCCACTAAAAAGATCCCAAATGCTACAATGAAGGTCCCGCAGGCAACAAAGATCTCACATGCCGCAACTAAGACCTGATACAGCCAAATTAATTAATTAAATAAAATAAAATAAAAAAGAAGACATAGAGATGGCCAGTAGGCACATGAAAAAATGCTCAATGTCATTAACTATCAGAGAAATGAAAATCAAAATTACAATGTGGTACCAGCTCACACTGGTCAGAATGACCATCATTAAAAATTCTACAAATAACAAATGCTGGAAAGGGTGTGAAGAAAAAGGAACCCTCCTACAATGTTGGTAGGAATGTAAGTTGGTGTAGCCACTATGGAAAACAGTATGGAGGTTCCTCAGAAAACTAAAAATAGAATTACCATATGATCCAGCAATCCCACTCCTAGGCATATACCCAGACAAAACTATAATTCAAAAAGATACATGCACCCCTGTGTTCATAGCAGCACTGTTCACAATAGCCAAGACATGGCAACAACCTTAATGTCCACTGACAGATAAATGGGTAAAGAAGATGTGGTACATATATACAATGGAATACTACTCAGCCATAAAAAAGAATGAAACAATGCCATGTGCAGTGACATGGATGCAACTAGATATTATCATACTAAGTGAAATATGTCAGAAAGAGAAAGACAAATACCATATGATATCACGTATATGAGGAATCTAAAATATGACACAGATGAAACTATCTACAAAACAGACTCAGGGCTTCCCTGGTGGTGCAGTGGTTGAGAGTCCGCCTGCCGATGCAGGGGATACGGGTTCGTGCCCCGGTCTGGGAGGATCCCACATGCCGTGGAGCGGCTGGGTCCATGAGCCATGGCTGCTGAGCCTGCGCGTCCGGAGCCTGTGCTCCGCAACGGGAGAGGCCACAACAGTGAGAGGCCCGAGTACTGGGGAAAAAAACAAAAAAAACAAAAAACAGACTCAGACATAGGAAATAGACCTGTGGTTGCCAAGGGGGAATGGGAGAGGGACAGGGATGGACAGGGAGTTTGGGGTTAGGAGATGCAAACTATTAAATTTAGAATGGATAAACAACAAGGTCCTACTGTATAGCACAGGGAACTATATCCAATCTCCAGGGATAAAGCATAATGGAAAAGAATATAAAAAAGAATATATATGTTTATAACTGAGTCACTTTGCTGTACAGCAGATATTAGCACATTGTAAATTAAGTATACTTCAATAAAAAAAGGAAAATTATGAAAATAAAAAGCTCATTGGTAAAGGCAAATATACAGTAAAGGTAGTAAATCAACCAAGTACAAAGCTAGTAGAAGTTCAAAAGGCAAAAGTAGTAAAATCATCTATATCCTCAGTAAGGGATACAAAAACAAAAAGGTGTAAAATAATATGCCAAAAACAGTAATTATGGGGGGAGACGAGTAAAAATAAAGGGTTGTTAAAATGCATTTGAAATTAAGAGATCAGCAACTTGAAACAATCATGTATATATATAGATAGCTATATATAAACTTCATGGTAACCATAAACCAAAAAATCTATAACAGATAGAACACAAAAAGGAGAAAGGAATCCAAACATAACACTAAAGATAGACATCAAATCAAAGGGTAGGAAAAAAAAAAGGAACAAAAAATAACCAGAAAAATAACCACAAAACAACTTACAAAATGGCAGTAAGTATATACCTATCAATAATTACTTTATTTATTTCATTTTATTTATTTATTTATATTTTTGGCTGCATTGTGTCTTCCTTGCTGCGTGCCGGCTTTCTCTAGTTGTGGCAAGCGGGGGCTACTCTTAGTTGTGGTGCATAGGTTTCTCATTATGGTGGCTTCTCTTGTTGCGTGTGGATCACAGGCTCTAGGCATGCGGGATTCAGTAATTGTGGTGCATGGGCTCCAGAGCACAGGTTCAGTAGTTGTGGCGTACAGGCTTAGTTGCCCCACGGCATGAGGGATCTTCCCGGATCAGGGCTCGAACCCGTGTCCCCTGCATTGGCAGGCGGATTCTTAGCCACTGCGCCACCAGGGAAGCCCCTCAATAATTACTTTAAATGTAAATGGACTAAATTCTCCAATCAAAAGATACAGAATGGCCGAACAGATACAAAAACAAGAACCATATATATGCTGCCTATAAGAGACTCACTTCAGATTTCAAGACACACAGACTGAAAGAGAGAGAATGGAAAAAAGTATTCCATGCAAATGGAAATCAAAAGAAAGCCTGGGAAGCAACAGACACATAGATCAACAGAACTGAACAGAGAGCCCAGAAATAAACCCATGCACATATGGTCAATTAATCTATGACAAAGGAGAAAATACAGTTTCTTCAATAAATGGCACTGGGAAAACTGGACAGCTACATATAAAGGAATGAAATTAGAACATTTTCTCACACCCTATATAAAAACAAACTCAAAATGGATTAAAGACCTAAATATAAGACCGGAAACCATAAAACTCCTGGAGGAAAACATAAGCGGAACACTCCTTGACATAAATCATAGACAGATCCATTTTCTGGATCTGTCTCCTAAAGCAACAAAAAACAAAAACAAAAATACATAAATGGGACATAATTAAACTTAAAAGCTTTTACACAGCAAAGAATACCATCGACAAAAGAAAAAGACAACCTACTGAATGGGAGAAAATATTTGCAAATGATACGCCTGATAAGGAGTTAATATCCAACATATACAAAGAGCTCATACAACCCAACAACCAAAGAAACAAATAACCCAATTAAAAAATGGACAGAAGACCTGAACAGACAATTTTCCAAAGAAGACATGCAGATGGTCAACAGGCACATGAAAAGATGCTCAACACTGCTAATCGTCAAAGAAATGCAAATCAAAACCACAATGAGATATCACCTCACACCTGTCAGAATGTCCATCATCAAAAAGACAACAAATAACCAGTGCCGGCAAGGATGTAGAGAAAAGGGAACCCTTGTACACTGTTAGTGGGAATGTATATTGGCACAGCCACTGGAGAAAACAGTATGGAGGTTCCTCAGAAAGCTGAAAATAGAGTTACCATGTGATCCAGTAATTGCACTCCTGGATATATATCCAAAGAAAACAAAAACACTAATTTGAAAAGATACGTGCACCCCAACGTTCACAACAGCATTACGTACAATAGCCTAAGTGTCCATCAAAAGATGAATGGATAAAAATGATGTGAGATATATAGATAGATAGATAGATATAGATATAGATATAATGGAATACTACTCAACCATAAAAAAGAAAGAAAATTTGCAATTTGCAACAACATAGATGGACCTAGAGGGTATTATGCTTAGTGAAATGAGTCAGACAGAGAAAGAGAAATATGTATGTTATCACTTATATGTGGAATCTAAAAAACTAGTGAATATAACAAAACAGAAACAGACTCACATATATAGAGAATGAAGCAGTAGTTACCAGTGGGGAGAGGAAAGGGGAGAGGGGCAAAATAGGGGCAGGGGATAAGAAGTACAACAAACTACTATGTATAAAATAAATAAGCTACAAGAATATATTGTACAGCACAGGGAATATAGCCAATATTTTATAATAACTATAAACGGAGTATAATCTATAAAAATTTGAATCACTATGTCATACACCTGAAACTAATATAATATTGTAAATCAACTATAACTCAATTTTTTAAAAAAGAACACAGGAAAAAATGTTAACAGTACATGGATCTGGATAAAGGGTATATAGTGTTCTTTGTACTATATTTATTATTATAACTTCTTTAAGTTTAGAATTATTTTCCAAATACAAAGCCAAAACAAGACAAAAACCAAACAGAAAGCCTGTAGTTCTATTCAGGGATTATCCCTTGTTCACCACTGCATTTCCAGAACCTGACCTAGTACCTGCTCAAATGTTTGTTAAATAATGAAGAATCGATTTCATTATACTGAACCAGTCTAGCTAGCAAGAAAGAAAAATATATAGATGAAGCTTGCCCCCTACCTTCTGCACACCCCACCTCCCAATAAAATATTGGGGAATCAGAGATCAACTACATAATGACTTGTGAATGCTTAGAGAAATGAAAAATAGGTTTACGTTACTGAATCAGTGGGTATATTTTTCTAGTTTGCCCCTTTTATTTTTTATTATTATTTATTTTATTTATTTATTTTTGGCTCCATTGGGTCTGTGTTGCTGTGCGCGGGCTTTCTCTAACTGCAGTGAGCAGGAGCTACTCTTCGTTACGCTGTGCGGGCTTCTCATTGCGGTGGCTTCTCTTGTTGCAGAGCACGGGCTCCAGGCACCCAGGCTTTAGGAGTTGTGGCTCACGGACTCTGGAGCGCAGGCTCAGTAGTTGTAGCACACGGGCTTAGTTGCTCCGCAGCATGTGGAGTCTTCCTGGACCAGGGCTCGAACCTGTGTCCCCTGTATTGGCAGGCGGATTCTTAACCACTGCACCACTAGGGAAGCCCCTAGTTTGCCCCTTTTAAAGCACCCCAAATCTGAAACGCGAAGCAATTCTAACAGTTTAACAATCTAGGCTTTAATTTAAAATGTAAACTATTTAAAGTCCTTAGCATTTAACTTTTTTCTGAAACAAGGTTTGAATTTTCCACCTTTTTGATCAAAACAAACACTACCTGCCATTTTCACAGTAAGCTGATCTATAGTTTGCACTAGCCACAGGAGTCCTAACTGGACTAGTAACCTTGCCAAGTCACTGAAGCACTGCCTTACAGTGCAGTCCAATAAAAACATAATGTGATTCATTTTAAATGTTCCAGTAGCTACCCTAAGAAAGTAAAATGAAACAGGTGAAATTAATTCTAATATATTTTATTGAATCCAAGATAGCAAAAATACTTTTGTTTTTAACATGAATTCAATATAAACATCATTGATATTTTACATATTTTTTTTCAAACTAAGTCCTTGGAGTGCAGTGTGTGTTTTATATTTACAGCACATCTCCATTCAGACTGGTCAAGTTTCAACTGCTCAGCAGCCACCTGTAGTTAGTCATGACTACCTTACTGGTCAGGGCAGCTCTAAGGCTTAGGATTTTCATTTAAAATAGAGGCTAAGAGCTACAACTCTTAGATTCCCTAATTCAGTACCTCCTTTGAGGGTATATAATTGGGCATAGGGCCTAGCACAGACTAGGTGTTCAATGAGTATTTGCTAGGTGACATGAACAAAATGCAATTCATTGAATTTAGTGATAGGAATGAACTTAGGTGATCAAATTTGCTTTTATTTATTTACAGAAACAATAACACCTTTCCTACCAGGAAAGGATTCCTCAATATTTGATGGACTAACCATATTCAGAACACTTGATGGCTATTTAACCATTGTCAATAAAGAGTTTCTGAAGCATTCAAAGTCTTAACTCAAGCTTTCCTAGTGGCTTCAAAGAACCGTTTTTATTCATTTCTCAACCCTAATTTCAAGTCTTTAAAATATAAGGGCAATACAGTTTGCCTTCTTATGAGAAAGAAGAAAAAGCGACAAGGGTCAGTAAGAACAAAGATGTTTCAGATGTCAAGAGCCTAGGATCCATAGGTTACTGCAGAGCTTTTGGGAGTTCCTAGCTCTCGGCTAGCTTTATTAGCCTTCAGAACCTCAGGCGCTACTAAGACCAAAGTTACTATTAATTTTATCACTATTGTTATCAGCTACCATTTATGAACAACTATGCCCTGAAAGGTGGCTACAATTACCTCCATTTTACAAAGAAGAAATTAAACTCAGAGAATGGGCATATGGCAGAATCGTGACTCAAATCCAAGCCTGCCTTCTCCAAAGTCTTTTCTTTCCACTATGTCATTGGTAGGTATCAAGGACATTCCCAGCAGAGTGATGATGAGCACCCTTCTTTCACTAGCTGGGGGGAAAAAAGACAGGAAACCCTCATCAGTTTATCATCCAAACAGAGGGTTACAGGTGTGTGGGATTTGGAGGGCTGAGAGGGGAGGAAAGAATCCTTTTACAAATAAGCTGTTTTCGGACATACAAGAAACAGAGCTGAAGGGGAAAGGTTGCCATTTTCTTTTTTAGTGGTTACAAATACTTGCCTTTGGAAAAACATTAAAAAACATCTTTAAAATTGAAGCCAACAACTTACACACCCACAAAGACGGCTACCATCTGAAAAGATGATTAATAGTAGACCTACTTTTCACAACAAGTAGGAATCTAAACTGATAAAAACTTACTCTCCTCAAGGGATTACGACAGCGATCTTAAAAATGATTAGCACTCTGCTCTGTACAAACATTCACTCACGTAAGCACTAAATGATGTGGATAATCATTAAGTATTGTAAGTATTTCACAGTATATAACATTCTCAAATAAATTTAACTTTCTGAGGATTATAAAATACTAAAATACTTTTTAAAAAGTTATTTCCTTTCTGCTCACTGGGAGGTTAAGCCAGCAGGTAGTTTACAAACAGAAAATATTCCGACCAATAAGATCAGCCTGTTTCTTAAAAAAGCAAAGTTTTACAGTAAAATACTACACTGTATTTTTGTATTTAATCCCATAGAATACAACTAAAATGACACATTGCCATATATGATCTCATATTAGATTTGAAAGTGATGCATATTAAAACATACAATCTATTCTTGCCCATATATATTAATGTATTCAACAACTATGCAAAATACATACAGACATTGTTATTTAACAATATTATAATGGGCTGCTACTTTTTATATAATATTAAAGTGATGAGTGATGACTTGACACCTTAAAACCAGCCAGAGCAAGTAGCACCTGAACTGTACTGGCTAGGCTAGGATGTGACCAAACTCCTGGGACACCCATGAAACACCCCCACTAAACCACAGATGGCCACAGCTGTGGACTGTGGAGCTGAGTAGGCAGTAACCCTAGATCAAGAAGAAATATTGAAGGTATAAACCCTACGAATGTCACACTGTTCGAAAGCCACATAAACCAGGAGATTTTGTAGCGTTGAGCCTTCGTTGCCTGTTAGCTTTGCGGGGACTCCTAATTTCTCAAGGCAGTACTGAGACTGGGGGCTGGGATGGTAATGCTTAGCAGTGGAATCACTCTAAGGCTTCCTCCAGTGGTGCAGCTACCCTCCTAATTCAGGAGTGTCAGCATAAGGCACAGTGGGATCTCTTCCTCAAAATGCAGGTGCTGGGATTTCTCTCAACAGAATTCCTCCTTCCAACCAGAGGAAGCTCCCCTAGAGCTCTGCTCTGATGCCATGATTCTCTACGCTCTAGAAAATGACCTCAACACCTAGTGCTTTGTTTCCACAGCCTTCTCTGAGCTCAGCAAATATTCAGGGCTGTTATGGCCCTGACTGTTTACCCCTGCCAAAACTTTAGCTCACTTTCTACAATAATAATCACAGGTTATAAACCAGTGTGGTCTCTGGGCCAAAATCAGCCCACCAATCTGTTTGGTTTGGCCTTGGCATATTAAAAAAAAAAAAAAAGGTTGAGCCACACTTTAAAATAGGAAAATATGACATAAAAATTTGGATATCTAGCCTTTCTCTGAAAAATCAGATCTAGCAATAGTAGTCAACAACTAGCTGAAGCTGAAGCGCGGCTCACTTGTTTAGAAAGGACACATTCTCTCCAGCTTGCCTAGTCCCTACACTCCCTTGCGTGTCCCAGACACGGAGGCCTGGCCTTGCTCTATTCACTGACATATTTGCTGGGTCTGTGACACCTGAAATGTGTTCAAGAGAGGTTTAAAGATAGTACCGTACATATTAGTCTAGTCTAGTGTGTCTCAACAGTATGCTATTGCTGTGGTAATTTGAGGCACAATAATTCAACATGCAAGCCTGCTCCATGTGTCACAAGGTGTTCAGCACCCTGGTCCCTCCTGTAAAATCCCAAGAGCACCCCCAAACGGCCCCAGGAGAGGCAACAGTATCTTAGGCTGACAACCAGTGCTAGCATGTCAAATTTAGTGATGTGAGCATTTCCCAGATTTGAAGAAAAGTTAGCCTTATCTTGAGAGAAGTTTTAAGATAAAAAAACTAAAGGAATCATTCATTTTTCTGACTGGTCTGGTCCAAGTAGTAACTGTTGAACAGAAACATATACACTAGTATAAAACTTTGAACCTTCATCCATTTTCTTGTTGAGGGGAGGTTTTGATTTTAGAGCACACTTACTTTTTAATTTTTTTATTTTTTTGCAGTATGAGGGCCTCTCACTGCTGTGGCCTCTCCCATTGCGGAGCACAGGCTCCGGACGTGCAGGCTCAGCGGCCATGGCTCACGGGCCCAGCCGCTCCGCAGCACGTGGGATCCTCCCGGACCGGGGCACGAACCCGCATCCCCTGCATCGGCAGGCGGACCCTCAACCACTGCGCCACCAGGGAAACCCCTAGAGCATACTTATTGAGCCATATCTATGTACCAGGCACTGTGCTAAGTGCTTTATCTCATATAATCCCCATTATCATCCCATGGGAGAGGTAATATCATCATTCACATTTTACAAATGAGGAAATGCAAGGCTCAGAAAGGGTAAATAATTTGCCTGTGGTGACAAAGTTAACAAGCAGAAAGCTAAAACATAAACTTGAAGTCTATGCTTTAGCCATTATTCTCCTGTACTATAGGCTACATGGTAAGATTTTGATGATGTCATAACTCTTAAAGACACTGTAAAGTTTAAACCAAAACTTGCTTTTAAAAAAGAAGAGTTTCGGGCTTCCCTGGTGGCGCAGTGGTTGAGAGTCCGCCTGCCGATGCAGGGGACACGGGTTCGTGCCCTGGTCTGGGAAGATCCCACATGCTGCGGAGCGGCTAGGCCCGTGAGCCATGGCCGCTGGGCCTGCGCGTCCGGAGTCTGTGCTCCGCGACGGGAGAGGCCACAACAGTGAGAGGCCCGCGTACCACAAAAAAAAAATAAAAATGAAAAAGAAGAGTTTCTGCACCAGACTGTGAATTCTTCAAGGTAAATAGCAACAAGGAGTGACTGATATTGGAGCATAACAAATGATCTTTTACTGGAGGGGTAAAAATTCCAATTTCAGAATTTTTCACACATATATGTAAAGATTGTACCAAACAACAAGTGAGAAATAGGAATATGATAGTTATTATTTCCCTTAAGTTAGAGCCTTCCAAATAATTTCTAAAACTATCATCCTACAGGATTTTCATTACAGTAGAAACCATTTTGAAATAGTCACATATTCACTTCATCTATCTCATATTCTGTTATATTCTCAAAAGAGACTATGGACCAAAATAATATTCATATTAAAACACTCATCAAAGGAATTTTCAAGTTAAGTATAACCTCCCACCGGAAACAAACAGAAGCATATTCAGATAAAATTTAAGCGTAATGCCCCTCCCCACAAGTGAGCATCTATTTGCCAGCTGCTACCTATACAGGACGCACCACACCATACAGGGCCACTCCCTGCCTTCCCCCACCAACCTCCCCAACAAAAATAAAGGTACTTGGGGGCTTCCCTGGTGGCGCAGTGGTTGAGAGTCCGCCTGCCGATGCAGGGGACGCGGGTTCGTGCCCCAGTCCGGGAGGATCCCACATGCCGCGGAGCAACTAAGCCCGTGAGCCATGGCCGCTGAGCCTGCGCGTCCGGAGCCTGTGCTCCGCATCGGGAGAGGCCACAACAGTGAGAGGCCCACGTACCACAAAAAAAAAAAAAAAAAAGAAGAAGGTACTTGGGATCTCCTCCCAATTCCGAGGTTGGTAACAAAGAGGTAGGATATTAAAAGATAAACAAAGCTGAACGACCTTATATAGCGGTAACTGAGAAAAGAAATGGGAACGCCTTGATTCTTACTTATTAGAAATATTTTGTTCAATTAAGAATGAATTGGTGGTGGGAGAAAAAATGGTATCTAGGTTAGAGAAATCAAAGGTTTCCTTTAGAAAGTGACTTTAAAAATATCTCAAGAACATTCTAGAAAAGGCAAAATTATAGAGACAGTAAAAAGATCAACGGTTGCCAGAGGTTTGTGGGGAGGAAGGGAGGGTTCATAGGTGAAGCACAGGAGATTTTTAGGGCAGTGAAATTATTCTGTATGATACTGTAATGGTAGATACATGACATTATGCACTTGTCAAAACCCACAGAACTTTATAATACAAAGAATGAACCTTAAAGTATGCAAATTTTAAAAAATCCTTTAGAAAGTCAGGGGGTCCCAGGAAGGAATGGAGACCATATAACAGAATCTAACTGTATTACAAATGTATGAAACAGTATCACTGCAGGGGATGGGGGGAAAGGTGCTGACTGAAAGAACTTTGGAAATGAGTGGAGTCTGTAAGACTAAAGGTAAAAGGAACTGTACATAAGCATTGTATTCTAGCTGATAAAGCTGTTTCCCATGGGGGTACAGGTTAACAATTCTGATATTGTTACCCATCAGGGTATCAGGTTAACAAAACTGATATACAACTATACATGTACACTGGGACTGAACAATTAAGTAAATGGATGGTAAATGGTGGGAGCCAGATTTCTCACTGTTGGAGTGGGAGGTTACAGAAAAGCAAGGGGAGGAGGCTAGAATGACCTATGTAGTAATGGATTAGAGCTGGAGACATCAATATGAACTCATGTTTACCTTAATACTGATATATATACAGAAATGAATGCATAGAAATACTTATAAATATGCATAAATATACAGGTAATATATACACAGGATTTCAGCTAAGAAGGCCTAGAAACAGCAAAACTCTAGTAGCAACAAGCACACCTAGCACCCAGATCTTGATTTCCAATAGCATTCTCTAATAAAAGAAATCTGGACTTTGTGGAGAAACTGCTGATTCTAGAACTGGGATAGGGGATATACAGGATGAGCCTGGAGAATCTTGTAGTACCAGAAAATAAGGAAGTGTCCGAAAAAAAAAAACCAAAAAACACCCCATGACGATGGGGGCATGTCAGAGTGACACAGAAGCCAACCAAAAGAGCTCCCAATGGCCAAAACAGCAAAAATTTGAGCAACAAAATAAATAAGGTAGTACTGGATTATGACCCAAAATATAAAACAAATATCTGTAAGCCCATACTGACATAAAGAAATGACTGAATAAATAAATAAATAAATAAATGGGGGAGAAGAGACAATCTCCCATGGAGAATTCCCAGTAACTTACGTAGAAGAGCCTCAAGGAGATGGAGCAAAACTTCCCACTCCTTAAGTGTGGACTACACTTAGTGACTTATTTCCAAACAACACAGCATGGAACAAAGTTTTTACAAAAAATAAAAAAGTAACTTCACAGTGGAGAAACTTGACAAACATTTTCAGCCAGGTGACCAGAGTCAACATTAATAGTGATAAATCATTGTACCCTTGATATAATGGAATGAGAATGGCACTTTACCTCTGTGGTCTTCCTCCTAAAAACCCATAACCCCAGTCTAACCATGAGAAAAACATCAGATAAATCCAATTGAGGGACATTCTACAAAATACCTGATCAAATTCTCCTCAAAACTGCCAAGGTCATCAAAACAAGGGAAGTCTGAGAAACTGTCACAGTCAAGAGGAGCCTAAGGAGACGTGACGATTAACTGTAATACAGGGCCCTGGTGGGATCCTGAAAGAGAAAAAATACATTAGGTAAAAACTAAGGAAATCTGCATAAAGTATAGACTTTAGTTAATAACACTTTTAATATTGGCTAGTTGTAACAAATATACCATGCTAATGTAAGCTGTTAATAATAAAGGAAACTGGGTGCAGGGTATAAAGGAACTGTCTGTATTATCTTCTCAATTTTTCTGAAAAACTAAAACTGTTCCAAAAAAATAAAGTCTATTTTTTTAAAAATTAAAAAATTACCCTGGCACTGGACTCTTACTCACATCTCCAGCTCTCAAAGCACCTTCTTTTCAGTAGACTTGAAATCTGACAAAATGAGGAGCTAAGTTATCCTTTTATTAACTTCTTAACTCAATACAGAAAAATGACAAAAACTCATAGACTTCTGGTGACTTAAAGTAACAACAGACAGGATGCTAGGCCACACTTTTAGGGCAAGCAGTTCCTTCCCAAGTATCATCACAAACGGAACCTTCTTTTCCTTTAGGTCACAAATATCTTCTACAGTAATTAAATTCTACATTTGTCTTTCTGAGAGCACTTCAGAAGACAAAAAGATAGTCCACTGCCTGTTTTCTTAAGGCTTTTGTAGCACACCTGGCTGTGACTTACCATCATGAGCCCCCCATTCTATCTAGAGAAGAAAGGATGAAGCCCAGAACTATCAAGCATCTATAAAATTTTCAATTGCATAGCCAAAATAGTATACAACTTTTAAAAAACTGCTACTTTAAGGGAAAAAAAAAGCCCTTACTGGCTTATTTTGACAGATGAGCATTCTCTCTCTCCATCATTTAGAAACTATCTTCGTTCTCGGTAAACCTAATAATTCAATGTTAACCTTATCATTTTAGGGCAAATACTGGCTTGTATCAGAGCCATGATGCATATAAGTTTCTAATTAATCTACTGACTCAACCTCATTTTATAACCACAGTAGAGCTAAAATAACATAGCCTGTTTATAATGTATTTTTTTAGCACTTTACTATACTTTTTCTTACTTTTTAACTTCTTAGTTACTTTATCTTAAACAGTACCTGAAAAATGAACTTCAAGTATGAGCAAGAAGTACTTGCACCTATACGAAGGCTGTTTTCTACCATGTGAAACAGCCTTTTCTGATCTCTGATGTGACAACGCAAAATCCACCCCACATTCACCCCACATTCTCCCCATCAACTTGAATCAGTTTTCTCTCCTTCCTAAATGCCTACAAAAGTTATTGTCTGTTTGTTACCACCAGCACTTGAAATAATGTTTACCAACTTTTTATTTTCCTCTAGGTTTTATAACTGTAAACCTTGAGAATGAAAACCAAACATGTTCTTTTTTTATTTATTATTATTATTTTTAACATCTATATTGGAGTACAATGGTGTGTTAGTTTCTGCTTTACAACAAAGTGAATCATTTATACATATACATATGTTCCCATATCTCTTCCCTCTTGCGTCTCCATCCATCCCACCCTCCCTATCCCACCCCTCTAGGCGGTCACAAAGCACAGAGCTGATCTCCCTGTGCTATGCGGCTGCTTCCCACTAGCTAGCTATTTTACATTTGGTAGTGTATATATGTCCATGCCACTCTCTCGCTTTGTCACAGCTTACCCTTCCCCCTTCCCATATCCTCAAGTCCATTCTCTAGTAGGTCTGTGTCTTTATTCCTGTCTTACCCCTAGGTTCTTCGTGACATTTTTTTTCTTAAATTCCACATATATGTGTTAGCATACGGTATTTGTCTGTCTCTTTCTGACTTACTTCACTCTGTATGACAGACTCTAGGTCCATCCACTTCATTACAAATAGCTCAATTTCGTTTCTTTTTATGGCTGAGTAATATTCCATTGTATATATGTGCCACATCTTCTTTATCCATTCATCCGATGATGGAAACTTAGGTTGTTTCCATCTCCGGGCTATTGTAAATAGAGCTGCAATGAACATTTTGGTACATGACTCTTTTTGAATTATGGTTTTCTCAGGGTATATGCCCAGTAGTGGGATTGCTGGGTCATATGGTAGTTCTATTTGTAGTTTTTTAAGGAACCTCCAAACTGTTCTCCATAGTGGCTGTACCAATTCACATTCCCACCAGCAGTGCAAGAGTGTTCCCTTTTCTCCACACCCTCTCCAGCATTTATTGTTTGTAGATTTTTTGATGATGGCCATTTTGACTAGTGTGAGGTGACACCTCATAAGACCTAAATGTAAGGACAGAAACTATCAAACTCTTAGAGGAAAACATAGGCAGAACACTCTATGACATACATCACAGCAATATCCTTTTTGACCCACCTCCTAGAGAAATGGAAATAAAAACAAAAATAAACAAATGGGACCTAATGAAACTTCAAAGCTTTTGCACAGCAAAGGAAACCATAAACAAGACCAAAAGACAACCCTCAGAATGGGAGAAAATATTTGCAAATGAAGCAACTGACAAAGGATTAATCTCCAAAATTTACAAGCAGCTCATGCAGCTCAATAACAAAAAAACAAAGAACCCAATCCAACAATGGGCAGAAGACCTAAATAGACATTTTTCCAAAGAAGATATACAGACTGCCAACAAACACATGAAAGAATGCTCAACATCATTAATCATTAGAGAAATGCAAATCAAAACTACAATGAGATATCATCTCTTGCACTGCTGGTGGGAATGTGAATTGGTACAGCCACTATGGAGAACAGTATGGAGGTTCCTTAAAAAACTGCAAATAGAACTACCATACGACCCAGCAATCCCACTACTGGGCATATACCCTGAGAAAACCATAATTCAAAAAGAGTCATGTACCAAAATGTTCATTGCAGCTCTATTTACAATAGCCAGGAGGTGGAAACAACCTAAGTTTCCATCATCGGATGAATGGATAAAGAAGATGTGGCACATATATACAATGG
Source organism: Lagenorhynchus albirostris (assembly GCF_949774975.1). Taxonomy (NCBI): domain Eukaryota; kingdom Metazoa; phylum Chordata; class Mammalia; order Artiodactyla; family Delphinidae; genus Lagenorhynchus; species Lagenorhynchus albirostris. The sequence continues at coordinate 105,370,235 of NC_083116.1, read as the reverse complement.
AATATTACTCAGCCATAAAAAGAAACGAAATTGAGCTATTTGTAAAGAAGTGGATGGACCTAGAGTCTGTCATACAGAGTGAAGTAAGTCAGAAAGAGAAAGACAAATACCATATGCTAACACATATATATGGAATTTTAGAAAAAAATGTCATGTAGAACCTAGGGGTAGGATGGGAATAGACACAGACCTACTAGAGAATGGACTTGAGGATATGGGAAGGGGGAAGGGTAAGGTGTGACAAAGTGAGAGTGGCATGGATATATATACACTACCAAACGTAAAATAGCTAGCTAGTGGGAAGCAGGCGCATAGCACAGGGAGATCAGCTCTGTGCTTTGTGACCACCTAGAGGGGTGGGATAGGGAGGGTGGGATGGATGGAGACGCAAGAGGGAAGAGATATGGGAACATATGTATATGTATAACTGATTCACTTTGTTATAAAGCAGAAACTAACACACCATTGTAAAGGAATTATACTCCAATAAAGATGTAAAAAAAAAATCGAATGGTTTTGATTACAAAACTGTGCTAAGACCCTTTAAGGGCCATACGTCCTTAAATTTAAATGACTCTATACTGCGTCTATACAGAATCTTTATTGAGTCTAATTTATTCTCTGGGAAAGTAAAAGAACGTTTGAAATTTCCACACCCCAAGTGAGCACCACACCTTCGGTACAAATCCCAACAGTGAAGGGGGTATATTTTTTTTCCTTTGTATTCCTTTCCTTTCCCCACCATCCACCGCCCCCTCGCCCCCCACCGCTGTACCTTCTCAGGAGAACTTGAACTGCTCACTCAGGACTGGGAGGCCCTCCCCATAACCCAATCCACAAAATCACTAATCTACCACTCAAGAATAACTTTAACTTCCTCAAGAAGGAAAAAAAAATACTTTACTATAGGCCTTAGTGAAATAATCTAAAGAGTCTTACTAGCTAAAAAAGAAAGCAGAGTCTTCTTTCCCCAGTAGAGGGTATTAACTACTCAAGAACTAACTAGATATTTTAGGTTAACCAACTAGCCTTAGTGAATGAGGAAGAAGTTCTTCCAGAGAGAAAAGTTTCAGCTAATTTGGCAATTTTTAATTTAATAACTAATCCATGCAATTGTAATCAATGAATAATAAAAGCATTAGGGTGAAAAGTGGGGCTTTATGAAGGGATCAGGCTGTCAACACCTGACCTCTCGCACAAATCAAACAAACCAACTACAAAAGAAATTTTTTTAGACAACTGGGAGAATTTGACCATGGACTAGTAAGTATTGTATACACAATTAAGGAATCATTACCAGGTGTGCTGTACATGACAATGCATTGTGGTTATGTAAGAAAATGTGTTGTTTTAGATACATGTTATTTAGGGATGAAATAATGTCTTGGATATGCCATAAATTCTCAGCAAAAAAAAAAGCTATAGGGGGAAGATGAAAGAAGTATGGAGAAATGTTGATGTCTGCAGCATAGAGGATCACTGAACTTTTTATTTGTGTACATTTGGAAATGTTCACAAATAAAAATTTAAAAATAAAAACAATCAACGAGGAGTCACGACAGAGTCCTTTAAGGAGAAAAAACCCAATGTATTCAAAATAATATTTAAAAGCTGATGATTTTCATTCTTTTGTACAGAGATCACAGAAAAAGAAGCTAAAGATATAAAACTACTGAGAAGGTTCTTAAGGCAGTCCAGAGGTAAAATCCTTAAAGAGCCAAAACCATTATATTTAAACGTCAATTAACATTAACTAATATTATGATTAATAATATTAATTAGTAATTATAATTATCAGCATAACTTATAATTAACTATAATATTAAATATAAACTTAAATATTTACTGAATCTTATTATATGCAAGGCCCTGCAATAAGTGATAAAGCAGGGATTCCCTGGTGGTGCAGCGGTCAAGAATCCACCTGCCAATGCAGGGGATATGGGTTCGAACCCAGGTCAGGGAAGATCCCACATGCTACAGAGCAACTAAGTCCGTGCGCCGCAACTACTGAGCCTGTGCTCTAGAGCCCATGAGCTTCAACTACTGAGGCCCACACACCTAGAGGCCGTGCTCCGCAACGAGAAGCCACTGCAATGAGAAGCCCGCACGCTGCAATGAAGAGTAGCCCCTGCTCGCCACAACTAGAGAAAGCCCGCACACAGCAACAAAGACCCAACTCAGCCAAAAATAAATAATAATTTAAAAATTTATTTTAAAAAATAAGTGATAAAGCAAAAGGGTGAAGCCCATGCCCTGTCTTTTTTTTTTTTTTTAATTGCCCATGCCCTGTCTTAAAGCTTACTCTTGAGCTGGTGAAAAAGAACATATGTACTCTGTACCCTGATAACAAAAAGAGTTCAGAGAAGGGAAAGATGAGTTCATGTAAATCAAGTTTACTGAAGAAAAATAATCGAAGTGGACAACAGAAATGATGCAGGATTAAAAGAGAAGGAAAAGGGAAAAGTGCAAAGGTTTGAAACAGGACATTCAAAAGGTACTGGTACCACTCACAATTCTACCAACATTATTATTTATTTATTTTTGCGGTACCCGGGCCTCTCACTACTGTGGCCTCTCCCGTTGCGGAGCACAGGCTCTGGATGTGTATGCTCAGCAGCCATGGCTCACGGGGCCAGCCGCTCCGCAGCATGTGGGATCCTCCCGGACCGGGGCACGAACCCGTGTCCCCTGCATCGGCAGGTGGACTCTCAACCACTGCGCCACCAGGGAAGCCCTTCTACCAACATTTTAAAGCATGACAGTTTTGTGAGTGAGATTGAGAGAAAACTGATGAATCAACTTCCAAGAAAAGAATCCTTGGACAGGGACAAAATAAAAAAAACAAACCACACACAGACACAATAGTTCTCAAGAGAAAATGGAATATTACTAAATTTGAGGAGGTGGCATCCTCATACCCTTAAATAAGTAGTAACTGAACACTATGTAATTGAACATGCTCCAAGCAAACAAGGGCATTTGACATCCACATTCCTAACGTAAGAAAACTGTTCAATGTTTTCATTACAAGGATTTTGAAAATGAGATGTGAGTACCATTCAGAAGCAGAAGCACCACCAGACATATAGAAGCACTGACTCTACTGCTAGGAAAAGGGTCTGAGGCAGAAAAGCTTTTTGCTCTCCTTAAGATTCAAAGGATCAGAGCAAACGAGATTTTGGCTAGGATCTTATAAAGAGCGATTAGGAAAGAAAGGAAGGCTTACAGAAGATACCCAGTAAGGAAGTTAGACAGTTTGAGTCTAACCATAAGAGTGACAAGAAAGATGGCAAGTGCACTGGAAAAAAAAGAGGCATCTTTCTTAGAATCAGAAAAATTGAGGCATGTGTAAAGAGAAGGAAAGGGACTGACTATACATGTGGGGTGAGAAAAGACTAGTGACAAAGCAAGCTTTCCAACAGGGCAGAGGAGTTGGCAAATTCCAGGGCTGGTGTGACCATATTCTAGAAATGGGGTGGGCTGAGAGGCAGTGAGGATGGGATATGAAGGAGTAATATCCCAATTGTCTCAATCTTCAGGACATGAGTCATGAGGTCATTATATTACATGGTGTACAGAAAGAAGAAAGCATAACATGACAAAACTGGGAAGTCAGTGAGCATCTACAGGCAAGCATTAACAGGCCACAACAGCTGAAATAAAACACTATAATAATCATAGACGACATAAGCCACTCACCAGATGTGGAGCCACAGACAAGTTACTTAACCTCTCTTAGGCCCTGTTTCCAAATCCTTTGCTTAATACCACACCTCACAAGATGTAGGAATTAATTTATGCAGAAGGAAAATGTTTGTAACTTGTAAAGCACCATATTCATTCAAGAGGATGCTCGAGAGCTTTCATAATACAGCAAACAAGAAGCTCAGCAGAACTGCCTCCTTTTTTTCTATTTCACAAAGACATATATTATGTCTACAAATATGTACACTAAAACAGAAGTCATGACACTTATAGTATAACTAGGAAAACATTCTTTTCTATGAAAGGAAAAAAACTTAGTTGATATTGTACATCCCAATTTCAATAGTAATTAAGAGGGATTTCATGTTCTTAAAGTCATTCCAGAGACTTATTTTTAACTGAAACTTAAATACAATAAACCTGTCCACTGTCAAGGACTAGAAACTGCCCTAGGTGGAAGAGACTAAAATCCTGAATCCTGAATAATCACGTAACAACTTATTTATACTTTCACACACACACACAATGTAACCTTTTAATGAAAATGTGCAAAGTTATCCAAGTGAGTACAGCTACATCAAACAAAATTTAAAGAGAACTAGGGGCTGAGTCTGACCTAGAAAACAAGACAAAATCATGTTCTGCCATAAAGAGCTAATGGGAAGACTCCTTCTCTTGGTTATGGCATATTAGGTAATTTGAACCAATCTTTCCTTTTTTTTTTTTTTGCAGTACGTGAGCCTCTCACTGTTGTGGCCTCTCCCGATGCGGAGCACAGGCTCCAGGCGTGCACAGGCTCCAGGCGTGCAGGCCCAGTGTCCATAGCTCGCGGGCCCAGCTGCTCCACGGCATGTGGGATCTTCCCGGACCAGGGCACAAACCAGTGTCCCCTGCATCGGCAGGCGGACTCTCAACCACTGCGCCACCAGGGAAGCCCAAACCAATCTTTCCACTGAAGACAAATAATAAAGTTGGACAAAATGTAAGAAATGACTTTCTTAAAGGATCAAAGAACCAACAGGATAGTGCTTTCAGATACATTAAAGGACTGGAATTCAGAGAGGTCAGCACAACAATCCAGAAGAAACCAGAAGTTAAACTGTATCTGACAGATGGGTAGGCCCAGAGAGACAAAAGGAAAATCCTCTTCGCTACCCTCATGTTAGGAACCTAAAGGGCTGCACCTTAGAAATATGGGTGAACCGGAAATTGAACAGTCCATAAATTGAAAGCAATTTAGCCTTGAGTCATCCAGTTGGCCCAGAGAAATCTCAAAAGCTGAGATTTGACTAAGTAATCCTAGATTCCCTCAAGCAGATGCCACCCCCCGCCCCCCCAAAAAATCCTTCCTGTAAGATATCATCCTGGTCTCAAATGATTTCTCAAGTAATTTTTCAAATCCAATGCCCAGCAAACAATTAAAGACAACTGGGTACATGGGAAAACAACAGACATAAGATCAAAAGCCACAGAAATATAAAACAATAAACACTCACAGAGACTCCAAATATTGGAATTACGAAACACACACTTTGGTTCAAGGAAATGGAAGCCAAACTGAAAAGTCTCACCAATGAACTAGAAACTATAAAAAGTGATATACCAGATTTTTATAAGAAGCAAACAAATTTTGTTACTGAAAAATACAAAAACTGAAGTTAATCATCCAATGAACAGGTTTAACAGCCAATGGACACAGTTGAGACACTGAATCAGAGACAAGTCAGTGGAAAAAAAGCTCAGAATAAATACATGATAAGCAATATGGGGATATGGTGTGAAGGTATAACATCCGACACAATTAATTGGAATTCCAGAAGGAAAGGAAAGACAGTATAGAGTAGAAGCAAAACTTGAATGGCTGAAAATTTCCAAAAATGATTTTAAAATGTCAAACCACAAATTTAAGGATGTCAGTGAATTCCTAGCTGAAAATCAGCAGACAAAGAAAAAGTTAAAAGCATCCCGAGGGGGAAAAAGATTACTTTCAAAGAAGCAACAGTTACATGGATAGCTTAATTCTCAACAACAAAAATGGAAGCTAAAAGACATATGTAATGGAATCCCTAAGTAGCAGAAAGAAAAACAACTGCCAACCAAGTATTCCACTGCAGAGAAAACACCCATCAAGAATGAAAATTAAGAAGGCGGAGACACAATGGTGCAGTAGAATAAAGTGAGCTGACCTTTTCTTACGAAAACACCAAAATCACAATTAACTGCTGAATGACCATTGACAAAAAAAATGCTGGAACCTCCCAAAAAAAGATATACTACATCCAAAGACAAAGAAGAAGTCACAGTGAGATGGTAGGAGGGGCACAATCACAATAAAATCAAATCCCATACCCGCTGGGTGGGTGACCCACAAATTGGAGAATAATTATACCACAGAACCTCTCCTGCAGGAGTGAAAGTTTTGAGCCCCACGTCAGGCTCCCCAGGCTGAGAGTCTGGCAACGGGAGGAGGAGGCCCGAGAGAATCTAGCAGTGAAGGCCAATGGGGTTTGATTGCAGGAATTCCACAGGACTGGGGGAAACAGAAACTCCACTCTCAGAGGGGGAACACAAGGTCTCATGTGCACAAGGAACCAGGGGAAAAAAACAGTGACCTCATAAGAGCCTGGGCCAGACCTTCCTGCTGGTATTACAGGGCCTCCTGCAGAGGTGTGGGGCTGCTGTGGCTCAATGCAGGGACAAAGACACTGGCGGCAGTAGTTCTGGGGAGTACTCATTGGCATGTGCCCTCCTGGAGGCTGCCATCTTCTCACCAAGACCTGGCCCCACGCAACAGCCTATAGGCTCCAGTGCTTGGATGCCTCAGACCAAGCAACCAAGAGGGCAGGAACACAGTCCCACCCATCAGCAGACAGGCTGCTTAAAGTCTTCCTGAGCCCACAGCTGCCCCATAAGCACAACCCCTGACATGGCCCTGCCCACTAGACGGACAAGACCCGGCTGCACCCACCAATGGGCAAGAACCAGTTGCTCCCACCAGGAAGCCTGCACAAGCCTCTGAGACAGGCTCATCCACCAGGGGGCAAACAGCAGAAGCAAGAACTACAACTCTGCAGCCTGCGGAATGCAAACGGTAATCACAGAAAGTAAGACAAAATGAGACAGTAGATGAATCTGTCCCAGGTGTTAGAACAAGATAAAACTCCAGAAGAACAACTAAGTGAAGTGGAGACAGGCAATCGACCCAAAAAAGAATTCAGAGTAATGATAGTAAAGATGATCCAAGATCTCAGGAAAAGAATGGAGGAACAGACCGAGAAGATACAAGAAATGTTTGACAAAGACCTAGAAGAACTAAAGAACAAACAAACAGATTAATAATACAACAACTGAAATAAAAAATACACTAGAGGAATCCAATATCACAGTAAGTTAGGCAGAAAAAAGGATAAGTGAGCTGGAAGACAGAATGGTGGAAATCACTACTACAGAATACGATAAAGAAAAAAGAATGAAAAGAAATGAAGACAGTCTAAGAGACCTCTGTGGAAACATTAAATGCAACAACAATCACATTAGAGGAGTCCCAGAAGGAGAAAAAAGAGATAAAGGATCTGAGAAAATATCTGAAGAGATGATAGCTGAAAACTTCCCTATCTTGGGAAAGGAAACAGTCACCCAAGTCCAGGAAGCACAGAAAGTCCCAGGCAGGATAAACCCAAGGAGGAACATGCAGAGACACATAATAATCAAATTGAGAAAAATTAAAAACAAAGAAAAAATATTAAAAGCAAAAGGGAAAAGCAACAAATAATATACAAGGGAACTCCCTTAAGATTTTCAGCTGATTTCTCAGCAGAAACTCTGCAGGCCAGAAGGGAGTGACACAGTATATTTAAAGTGATGAAAAGGAAAAACCTACAACCAAGAATACCCAACAATGCTCTCATTGAGATTCAACAAAAAAATCAAAAGCTTTACAGACAAGGAAAAGCTAAGAGAATTCAACACCACCAGACCAACTTTGCAACAAATACTAAAGTAACTTCTCTAGGCAGAAAAGAAAAGGCCACAACTACAAACAAGTATATACAAATGAGAAAGCTCACTGGTAAAGGCAAACATACAGTAAAGGTAGGAAAGCATCTACACACAAATATGTTATCAAAACCGGCAATGGTGAGGAGAGCACAAATGCAGGAAACGGGAAATAACGTTTCAAATTAAGAGACCAGCAGCTTAAAACAATCTTGTTTATATATACAGACTGCTATAGCAAAACTTCATGGGAACCGCAAACCAAAAATCTATAAGAAATATACACACAAAAGAGAAAAAGCAAGGAATTCCCTGGCGGTCCAGTGGTTAAGGTTCTGTATTCCCACTGCAGGGAGCACAAGTTCAATCCCACATACTGTGTGGCGTGACCAAAAAAAAGGAGACAGAGACAGAGAGCTATCCAAACACAACACTAAACAACGATCAGAGCAGAAATAAATTAAACAGAGATGAAGAAAAAAACAGAAAAGATCAATGAAACTAAAAGTTGGTTCTTGGAAAAGATAAACAAAATTGATAGACCTTTAGCCAGACTCATCAAGAAAAACAGGGAAAGGGCTCAAATCAATAAAATTAGAAATGAAAAAGGAGAAGGTACAACAGACACCACAGAAATACAAAGGATCATAAGAGACTACTACAAACAACTATATGCTAATAAAATAGACAACCTAGAATAGACAAATTTTTAGAAAAGTACAATCACCCAAGACTGAACCAGAAAGAAATAGTAAATATGGACAGTCCAATCACAAGTACTGAAATTGAAACTGTGATTTAAAAACTCCCAACAAACAAAAGCCCAGGACCACATGGCTTCACAGGCAAAATCTATCAAACATTTAGAGAAAAGTTAATGCCTATCCTTCTGAAACTTCTACAAAAATTGCAGAGGGAAGAACACTCCCAAACTCATTCTATGAGGCCATCATCACCCTGATACCAAAACTAGACATAAATAATACAAAAAAAGAAAATTACAGGCCAATATCACTAACAAACACATACATAAAAATCCTTAACAGGGCTTCCCTGGTGGTGCAGTGGTTGAGAGTTCGCCTGCCAATGCAGAGGACACGGGTTCGTGCCCCGGTCCGAGAAGATCCCACATGCCGCGGAGCAGCTGGGCCCGTGAGCCATGGCCGCTGAGCCTGCATGTCAGGAGCCTGTGCTCTGCAATGGGAGATGCCCGCGTACCGCAAAAAAAAAAAAAAAAAAAAAACCTTAACAAATTACCAGCAAGGCGAATACAACAACACAATTAAAGGATCCTACACCGCAATCAAGTGGGATTTATCACAGGGATGCAATGATTTTTAAATATCCGTAAGTCAATCAGTGTGATACACCACATCAACAAACTGAAGAACAAAAATCACATGATCATCTCAATAGATGCTGGAAAAGCTTTTGAAACAATTCAACACTCATTTATGATAAAAACTCTCCAGAAAGTGGGCACAGAGGGAACTTACATCAACCTAATAGAGGCCATATACAACAAACATATATACAGCTAACAACATACTCAACAGTGAAAAGCTGAAAGCATTTCCTCCAAGATCATGAACAAGACAAAGATGTCCACTCTCACCACTTTTATTCAACGTAGTTTTGGAAGTCCTAGCCACGTCAATCAGAGAAGAGAAAAAATAAAAAGAATACAAATCGGAAAAGAAGTAAAACTGTCACTGTTTGCAGATGACATGACACTATACATAGAAATCCTAAAGATGCTACCAGAAAACTAGTAGAGCTCACCAGTGAATTCGGTAAAGTAGCAGGATACAAAATTAACGCACAGAAATCTCTTGCATTCCTATACACTAATGATGAAAAATCTGAAAAAGAAATTAAGGAAACACTCCCATTTACGAGTACAACAAAAAAAAGAAAATACCTAGGAATAAACCTCCCTAAGGAGACAAAAGACCTGTATGCAGAAAACTGTAAGACACTGATGAAAGAAATTAAAGATGATACAGAGAGATATACCATGTCCTTGGATTGGAAGAATCAATATTGTGAAAATGACTATGCTACCCAAAGCAATCTACAGATTCAATGCAATCCTTATCAAACTACCAATAGCATTTTTCACAGAACTAGAACAAAAAATTTCACAATTTGTATGGAAACACAAAAGACTCCGAATAGCCAAAGCAATCTTGAGAAAGAAAAACGGAGCTGGAGGAATCAGGCTCCCCAACTTCAAACTATACTACAAAGCTACAGTAATCAAGACAGTATGGTACTGGCACAAGAACAGAGATATAGATCAATGGAACAAGGTAGAAAACCCAGAAATAAACCCAAGCACCTATGGTCAATTAACCTAAAACAAAGGAGGCAAGACTATACAATGGAGAAAAGACGGTCTCTTCAATAAGTGGTGCTGGGAAAACTGGACAGCTACATGTAAAAGAATGAAATTAGAATATTCTTTGATACCATACACAAAAATAAACTCAAAATGAATTAAAGACCTAAATGTTAAGACCTGATACTATAAAACTCTTAGAGGAAAACATAGGAAGAACATTCTCTGATATAAATCGCAGCAATATCTTCTTCGATCCACCTACTAGAGTAATGGAAATAAAAACAAAAATATACAAATGGGACCTAATGAAACTCAAAAGCTTTGGCAAAGCAAAGGAAACCATAAACAAAACATAAAGGCAACGAACAGAACGGCAGACAATATTTGCAAACGATGCAACCGACAAGGGATTGATCTCCAAAATCTACAAACAGCTCATGCAGCTCAATATCAAAACAAACCCAAACAACCCAATCAAAAAATGGGCAGAAGATCTAAATAGACATTTCTCCAAAGAAGACATACATACAGCCCAGAGACACATGAAAAGATGCTCAACACTGCTAATTATTAGAAGAATGTGAATCAAAACTACAATGATATATCACCTCATACCATTCAGAACGGCCATCATCAAAAAGTCTACAAACAATAAATGGTGGAAAGGGTGTGGAGAAAAGGGAGCTCTTCTACACTATTGGTGGGAATGTCAATTGGTACAGCCACTATGGAGAACAGTATGGAGGTTCCCTAAAAAACTAAAAACAGAGCTACCATATGATCCAGCATTCCCACTCCTAGACATACATCCGGAGAAAATTATGGTTTGAAAGGATACAGGCACCCCAATGTTCACTGCAGTGCTGTTTACAACAGCCAAGTCATGGAAGCAACCTAAATGTCCATCGACATATGAATGGATAAAGAAGATGTGGTACATATATACAATGGAATATTAATCAGCTATTAAAAAGAATGAAATAATACCATTTGCAGCAAAACGGATGGACCTGGAGATTATGATACTGAGTGAAGTAAGACAGAGAAAGACAAATATCATATGATATTGTTTACATGCAGACTCTAAAACAAATGATACAAATGAAATTATTTACAAAACAGACTCACAGACTTAGAGAACAAACTTACGGTTACCAGGAGGGTAAGGGTAAGGGTAAGGGTAAGGGTGAGGGGAAGGAATAGTTAGAGAGTTTGGGATTGACATGTACACACTGCTATATTTAAAATGGATAAACAGTACTTCCCTGGTGGCCCAGTGGTTACGACTCTGTGCTTCCACTGCAAGGGGTGAAGGTTCAATCCCTGGTCAGGGAACTAAGATCCCACATGCCGCCCAGTGCAGCCAAAAAAAAGGGTAACCAAAAAGGACCTACCATATAGCACAGCAAACTCTGCTCAATATTATGTAACAACCCAAATGGGAAAAGAACTTGAAAAAGAATAGACATGTGTATATGTATAACTGAACCACTGTGCTGTACAAGTGAAACTATCACAACACAGTTAGTCAACTGTACTCCAATATAAAATAAAAAGTTTAAAAAAATTCAGAGTTTGAGACTGATAAATACACACTACTGTATTTAAAATAGATAACCAACAAGGACACATTGTATAGCACACGGAACTCTGCTCAATGTTCTGTAATAACCTAAATGGGAAAAGAACTTGAAAAACAATACATACATTTTTAAAAAAAGAGTGAAAATGAAATATATTTTCTGACAAATAAAAACAGAATTCACAATTCACTAAAAAGTCATAAAGCAAAAAAACTGACCCAAAATGGAAGGTCACAGATGCAGAAATGAATGAAGAACCATGAAAGTTTAAGTAAGAATGTGAAAAATCTAATGGGGCATTGATTGTATAAAATAATAATGTCCTGTGGGGGTTAAAATACGTACAGCAACTTATCTTCCAACCCACTAAATTATATACATGGAATATGTACAGCTTTTTGTAGAAAAATATACATACAGAATATTAAGTTACAGGACAAGAGCATGTATGTCAGGAGATCAGTAAGCGGAACAGAGGTATTTTAACGTTCTTGCTTCAACCAGGAGGAAGATAAAACTATCAGTTAACACTAGACTTTGATAAGTGACCTATGCATGCTGGAAGTGCGAGTGCAACCATGAAAATAATTAAAATGAACATGTGATATCTGAACCAATAAAGGAAAATTGATATAAAAACAATCAAATAAAAGGAAGAGAAAAATAAAGAACAGGTGGGACAAAAATGTGCTGCTGTATTTAATCTCAAAATGTCAGTACTTACATAAATACAAATGGACTGAATGTTCCGAAAAAAGAGAAAGATTATCAGACTTAAAAAAACAATCTACAAACATATGGTCTCTTTCAAGAGACACATTTAAACATAAGCATACAGAAAGGCTGAAAGAAAAAAAAATATATCATGCAAACACTAGCCAAAATAAAGATGGTATAGCTAAATTAGTTTCAGAAAAAACAGACATCAAAGAAAAAGTATCACTACAGTTAAAAGAGTCACTTCAACGATGATAAAATGTTTAACTCACCAGAACATAGTTAACTAAATTTATATGCACTTGGGACTTCCCTGGTGGACCAGTGGTTAAGAATCTGCCTTCCAATGCAGGGGACGTGGGTTCCATCCCTGGTCAGGGAACGAAGATCCCACATGCCACGGGGCAACTAAGCCCACGCACTGTAACTACTGAGCCTGTGCGCTCTGGAGCCCACACGCCAGAACTAGAGAGTCCACGCACCACAACTAGATAGAAGCCCATGTGCCGCAAAGAAGAGCCTGCACGCCACAACGAAAGATCCCACGTACCCCAACTAAGAACCAACACAGCCAAATAAATAAATAGTTTCTAAAAATTTACATGCACTTGATATAATGACCTCAAATTATATATACAGGAAAAGCTCACAGAACTAATAGGAGAAATACACATACATTAGTATCATAGTGGTGGATTTTAAGGTATCTCTCAGTAGTTGAAATAAGCAGACAAAAAAAATCAGTAAAGGGCTTCCCTGGTGGCGCAGTGGTTGAGAGTCCACCTGCCGATGCAGGGGACACGGGTTCGTGCCCTGGTCTGGGAAGATCCCACATGCTGCGGAGTGGCTGGGCCCGTGAGCCATGGCCGATGAGCCTGTGCGTCCGGAGCCTGTGCTCCGCAATGGGAGAGGCCACAACAGTGAGAGGCCCACGTACCGCCAAAAAAACAAAAACAAAAACAAATCAGTAAGGATAACACAACACAATTAACAAATCTGATTGATGGGCATATATAGAACTCTGCATACAACAGCTGCAGAATATATTCTTTTCAAGGTCTTACATATTTACAAAAACTGATCACATGTTGAGCCATAAAGTAAATCTCGAGAAATTTAAAAAGACTGAAATCACTCAGAGAAAGTACTCTAAACCAGAAAACAATTATAAAATATGCAGTTAGAGAATTCTTATATTAGTGGAAATTAAAAAATACACTTTAAAATAACCCATTGATCAAAGAAGAAATTACAATGGAAATTAAAATATGTTGTGAAACTATAATGGAAATACTACATATCAAAAATAATGGGATGCAAGTAAAGACATACTTGAAATGTGTAGTTTTAACTGCATATGTTAGGAAGGAAGTAACGGTGCAAATTAATACCTAACCACCCTTGTTAAGAAGTTAGAAAAATAAAAGCAAAAGGAATCCTAAAAAAATAATAAATATAAAAGCAGATATTAACAAAATAAAGAAACACCAACACAGCTGGTTCTTTTGGAAGAATTACTGTAAGTGCTAATCCTCTAGTAAAATTCTTTTTAAAAAAAGAAGGAGGAAAGATACATATACCCAGTATCAAGAATGAAAAAGGCCCGAGAGAAATAAAAACATATGTCTGCACAAAAACTTGTACATGAATGTTCATGGTAGCATTACTCATAATAGCCAAAAACTGAAAACAACTCAAACATCCATCAACTGATGAATGAATAAATTAAATATGGTATATCCATACAGTAGCATGTTATCTGGCAGTAAAAAGAAATGAAGTACAGTTGACCCTTGAACAACACAGGGATTAAGGTTGCTAACCCTCCACACAGTTGAAAATCTGAGTATAACTTATAGTTGGCCCTCCACATACATAATTCCTCTGTGTACACAGTTCCTCTGTATTCACGGTTCCACATCTGCAGATTAAACCAAATGCAGACTGTGTCGTACTATAGTGTTTACTACTGAAAAAAGTCCCCATATAAGTGGATCCACACAACTCAAACCCCTGTTGTTCAAAAGTCAACTGTACTGATAATATGCTACAACATAAGTGAACTTTGAAAACATTATACTAAGTGAAAGAAGCCAGTGACAAAAGACCACAAATTGCATGATTCCATTTATGTGAAAATTTCAGGAAGAAAATCTACAGAGGCAAAAAGATTTGTGATTGCCTAGGGCTGATGGGGCAAGAAGGAGCTCGGGGAAAATGGGGAGTGATTGCTAATGGGTGCAGCATTCCTTTTTGTTCTGAAATTGATTATGCTGATGGTTGTACAACTCTGTGAATGTTATAAAAACCGCAAAATTGTACACTTCGAGTGGGTGAAATGTGCGGTTATACCTCAAAGCTATTAAGAAAAGGAGGAACATTCAGTAAGGAATCTGTAGACAATAAATGATAAAAGGGCATAACTGTAATGCCCATAATTTGAAAATTCGGATAAAATGGACAAATATTTTAAATATATAACTTACCAAGTTGTAAGAAGAAATAAATTCATACCAAGCATCTTTTCCCACAATGGTATAAAAGTAGAAATCAATTACAAAAAGAAAACTGGAAAATGCACAAATAGTGGAGATTAAACAACATGCTACTGAAAGACTAAAAGATCAACAGAGAAATGGAAAAATACCTTGAGACAAATGAAAATACAACACACCAAAAATTATGAGATGCAGCAAATCAGTTCTAAGAGGGAAGTTCATAATAACTGAGGCCTACCTCAAGAAACAATAAATATCCCAAATAAATAACAAAATATTACACTTCAAGGAACTAGAAAAAGAACAAAGTTCAAAGTTAGTAGAATGAAGGAAATAACAAAGATCAGAGTAGAAACAAATAAAATAGAGGCCAAAAGACAAAAGAAGAGATCAAGGAAACAAACAGCTGGTTCTTTAAAAAGGAGACAAAATTAACAAACATTTACAACAGATACCACAGAACTATGAAGGATCATAAAAGACTACAATGAACAATTATACACCAACAAATTGGACAACCTAGAAAAAATAGATAAATTCCTACAAACACACAACCTTCCAAGAATGAATCATGAAGAAATAGAAAATGTGAATAGACCAAATACTATTACAGAGACTGAATCAGTAACCAAAAATCTCCCAACAAACAAAGAGTCCAGGACCTGAGAACTTCACTGGTTAATTCTATATTCAAAGAAGAATGAATACAAATCCTTCCCAAACTCCTCTAAAAATAGAAGAGGAGAGGACACTTCCAAACTCATTTTACAAGGCCAGCATTAGGCTGATACCAAAACTAGACAAGGATAGCACAAGAAAATTACAGGCCAATATCCTTAATGAACACAGATGCAAAAATCATCAACAAAATATTAGCAAACCAAAGTCAACAATACATTAAAAGGATCATACACCATAATCAAAGGGGTTTATCCCAGGGAGGCAAGGATGGTGCAACACCTGCAAATCGGTCAGTGTGATACACTACATTAACAAAATGAAAGATAAAAATCATATGATCATCTTAACAGATGCAGAAAAAACATTTGACAAAATTGAACATTCATTCATGATAAAAATTCTCAGCGAAGCGGGTACAGAGGGAATGAACCTAAACATAATAAAAGGATGTATGTAACAAGCACACAGCTAACACTATATTCAACAGTAAAAAGCTAAAAGTTTTCCTCTAAGGTCAGGAACAAGACAATGTCCACTCTCATCACTTTAATTCAACATAGCATTGGAAGAACTAGCCACAGAAATTAGGCAAGAAAAAGAAATAAAAAGCATCCAAGCTGGAAAGAAAAAAGTAAAACTATCAATTTTTGCAGACGACATGAGATTATATATAGCAAACCCATAGGATTCCATCAAAAAACTGTTACAACTAATAAACAAATTCAGTAAACTTGCAGGATACAAAATCAATACACAAAAACCCTGTTTCTTTACACTAATAATTAACTATCAGAAAGAGATGTTACGAAAATAATCCCATTTACAACTGCATCAAAAAGAATAAACTATCTAGGATAAATCTAACCAAGGAGGTTAAAGACCTATATACTGAAAACTACAAGACACTGACAAAAGAAACTGATGACAGAAATAAACAGAAAGATAGTCTATGCTCATGGATTGGGAGAATTAATACTGTTAAAATGTCTATACTACCTAAAGCAATCCACAGATTCAATGAAATCCCTGTCAACATTCCAATGGTATTTTTCACAAAAAGATAAACAATCCTGAAATTTGTATGGAATCACAAAAAACCTCCAATAGTCAATCTTGAGAAATAAGAACAAAGCTGGAGGCATCATGTTTTCTGGTTTCAAACTATATTAAAAAGTTATACTAATCAAAACAGTATGGAGGGAGACCTTCAAGATGGCGGAAGAGTAAGACGTGGAAATCACCTTCCTCCCCACAAATATATCAGAAATACATCTACATGTGGAACAACTCCTACAGAACACCTACTGAATGCTGGCAGAAAACCTCAGACTTCCCCAAAGGCAAGAAACTCCCCATGTAAGTCAGTAGGGCAAAAGAAAAAAGAGACAAAAAAAGAATAGGGACAGGACTTGCACCCCTGGGAGGGAGCTGTGAAGGAGGAAAAGTTTCCACACATTAGGAAGCCCCTACACTGGCGGAGACAGGGGTGGGGGTGGCAGGGGTGGGGGAGCTTCAGAGCCACGGAGGAGAGTGCAGCAACAGGGGTGGAGAGGGCAAAGCGGAGCGATTTCCACACAGAGGATCGGTGCCAACCAGCACTCTCCAGCCCGAGAGGCTTGTCTGTTCACCCACCGGGGAGGGTGGGGGCTGGGAGCTGACGGTCGGGCTTCGGAGGTCAGATCCCAGGGAGAAGACTGGGGTTGGCTGTGTGAATATACCCTGAAGGGGGCTAGTGAGCCACAGCAAGCCGGGTAAAAGTCTGCAACTGCCTAAAAGGCAAGAAACCACTGTTTTGGGGTGTGCGGGGAGAGGGGATTCAGAGCACCACCTAAACAAGCTCCAGAGACGTGTACGAGCCGCAACTATCAGAGCGGACACCAGAGATGGGCATGAAATGCTAAGGCTGCTGCTGCAGCCACCCAGAAGCCTGTGTGCGAGCACAGGTCACTATCCACACCTCCCCTCCCGGGAGCCTGTGCAGCCCGCCACTGCCAGGGTCCCGAGATCCAGGGACAACTTCCCTGGGAGAACACATGGCACGCCTCAGGATGTTGCTACGTCATGCTGGCCTCTGCCGCCGCAGGCTTGCCCCGCACTCCGTACTCCTCCCTACCACTGGCCTGAGTGACCCAGAGCCCCCTAATCGGCTGCTCCTTTAACCCGGGCCTGTCTGGGCGAGAACAGACGCCCTCAGGAGACCTACCCACACAGCCGGGGCCAAATCCAAAGCTGAATCCCAGGAGCTGTGAGAACAAAGAAGAGAAACGGCAACTTCTCCCAGCAGCCTCAGGAGCAGCGGATTAAATCTCCATAATCAACTTGATATATCTTGCATCTGTGGAATACCTGAATAGACGAGTCATTCCAAAATTGAGGTGGTGGACTTTGGGAGCAACCGTAGACCTGGGGTTTGCTTTCTGCATCTGATTTGTTTCTAGATTTATGCTTATCTTAAGTCAGTATGTACAAGTTATTATCACTGGTAGATTTGTTTATTGATTTGGTCGCTCTCTTCCTTTTTTTTATACATAGAATTATGTTTTTCCTTTTTCTCTTTTTGTGAGTGTGTATGTGTACGCTTCTTTGTGTGATTTTGTCTGTATAGCTTTGCTTTTACCATTTGTCCTAGAGTTCTGTCTGTCCGGTTTGGTGTGTGTGTGTTTTGTTTTCTTTTCTTAGTATACTTTTTAGCACTTATCATTGGTGGATTTGTTTCTTGGTTTGGTTTCTCTCTCTTTTTTCTCTTTTTTTTTAATTACTTTTCAAGTTTCTGTTATTTTTAATAATTATTTTTCAATTTTTACTTTAACAACAATTTTATTTTATTCTTTCCTTTTTTTTTTCCTCCCTTTTCTTCTGAGCCATGTGGATGACAGGGTCTTGGTGTTCCGAGCGGGTGTCAGGCCTGTGCCTCTGAGGTGGGAAGGCCGAGTTCAGGACACTGGTCCACCAGAGACCTCCCGGCTCCACGTAACATCAAATGGCAAAAGCTCAGCCACAGATCTCCATCTCAACACTAAGACCCAGCTCCACTCAATGACCAGCAAGTTACAGTGCGGGACACCCTATGCCAAACAACTAGCAAGACAGGAAAACAATCCCATCCATTAGCAGAGAGGTTCCTAAAATCATAATAAAGACAGAGACACCCCAAAACACACCACCGGACACAGTCCTGCCCACCAGAAAGACAAGATCCAGCATCATCCACCAAAACACAGGCACCAGTCCCCCCAACCAGGAAGCCTACACAACCCACTGAACCAACCTTACCTTCTGGGGGCAGACACCAAAAACAACGGAAACTACAAACCTGCAGCCTGCAAAAAGGAGACCCCAACACAGTAAGTTAAGCAAAATGAGAAGACAGAGAAACACACAGCAGATGAAGGAGCAAGGTAAAAACCCACCAGACCAAACAAATGACGAGGAAACAGGCAGTCTACCTGAAAAAGAATTCAGAGTAATGACAGTAAAGATCCAAACTCTTGGAAATCGAATGGAGAAAATACAAGAAACGTTTAACAAGGACCTAGAAGAACTAAAGAGCAAACAAACAATGATGAACAAGACAATAAATGAAATTTAAAGTTCTCTAGAAGGAATCAATAGCAGAATAACTGAGGCAGAAGAACGGATAAGTGACCTGGAAGATAAAATAGTGGAAATAACTACCACAGAGCAGAAGAAAAAAGAATGAAAAGAATTGAGGACATTCTTACAGACCTCTGGGAGAACATTAAACGCACCAACATTCGAATTATAGGGGTCCCAGAAGAAGAGAAAAAAAACGGACTGAGAAAATATTTGAAAAGATTACTGTTGAAAATTTCCCTAATATGGGAAAGGAAATAGTTAATCAAGTCCAGGAAGCACAGAGAGTCCCATACAGGATAAATCCAAGGAGAAATACGCCAAGACACATATTAAGCAAACTATCAAAAATTAAATACAAAGAAAACATATTAAAAGCAACAAGGGAAAAACAATAAATAACACACAAGGGAATCCCCATAAGGTTAACAGCTGATCTTTTAGCAGAAACTCTGCAAGCCAGAAGGGGGTGGCAGGACATATTTAAAGGGATGAAAGGGAAAAGCCTACAACCAAGATCACTCTTCCCAGCAAGGATCTCATTCAGATTCGACAGAGGAATTAAAACCTTTCCAGACAAGCAAAAGCTAGGAGAATTCAGCACCACCAAACCAGCTTTACAACAAATGCTAAAGGAACTTCTCTAGGCAAGAAACATAAGAGAAGAAAAAGACCTACAATAACAAACTTAAACAACTAAGAAAATGGTAATAAGAACATACATACCGATAATTACCTTAAATGTAAATGGATTAAATGGTCCCACCAAAAGACATAAGACTGGCTGAATGGATACAAAAACAAGACCCATATATATGCTGTCTATAAGAGACCCACTTTAGATCTAGGGACACATACAGACTGCAAGTGAGAAGATGGAAAAAGATATTCCATGCAAATGGAAATCAAAAGAAAGCTAGAGCAGCAATTCTCATATCAAACAAAATAGACTTTAAAATAAAGACTATCACAAGAGACAAAGAAGGACACTACATAATGATCAAGGGATCAATCCAGGAAGAAAATATAAAAGTTGTATATATTTATACACCCAACACAGGAGCACCTCAATACATAATGCAAATGGCTAACAGCCATAAAAGGGGAAATCGAGAGTAACACAATCATAGTAGGGGACTTTAACGCCCCACTTTCACCAATGGACAGATCGTCCAAAATGAAAATAAATAAGGAAACACAAGCTTTAAATCATACATTAAAAAGAAATAACTTAGTTGATATTTATAGGACATTCTGCCCAAAATCAACAGAATACAGTTTCTTCTCAAGTACTCATGGAACATTCTCCAGGATAGATCATATCTTGGGTCACAAATCAAGCCTTGGTAAATTTAAGAAAACTGAAATCGTATCAAGTATCTTTTCCAACCACAACACTATGAGACTAGCTATCAATTACAGGAAAAAAATCTGTAAAAAATACAAACACATGGAGGCTAAACAATACACTACTTAATAATCAAGAGATCACTGAAGAAATCAAAGAAGAAATCAATAAATACCTAGAAACAGATGACAATGAAAACATGGCGACCCAAAACCTATGGGATGCAGCAAAAGCAGTTCTAAGAGAGAAGTTTATAGCAATACAATCCTACCTCAAGAAACAAGAAATATCTCAAATAAACAACCTAACCTTACATCTAAAGCAATTAGAGAAAGAAGAACAAAAACCTCCCAACTTAGCAGAAGGAAAGAAAGCATAAAGATCTGATCAGAAATGAAGAAATGAAGGAAAGGAGAGCAAAGATCAATAAAACTAAAAGCTGATTCTTTGAGAAGATAAACAAAATGAATAAACCATTAGCCAGACTCATCAAGAAAAAAAGGGAAAAGACTCAAATCAATAGAATTAGAAATGAAAAAGAAGTTACAACTGACATTGCAGAAATACAAAGAATCATGAAAGATTACTACAGGCAACTATATGCCAATAAAATAGACAAGTTGGAAGAAATGGACAAATGCTTAGAAATGCACAATCTTCCGAGACTGAACCAGGAAGAAATAAAAAATATAACCAGACCAATCACAAACACGGAAATGGAGACTGTGATTAAAGATCTTCCAACAAACAAAAGCCCAGGACCTGATGGCTTCACAGGCGAATTCTATCAAACATTTAGAGAAAAGCTAACACCCATCCTTCTCAAACACTTCCAAAATATAGCAGAGGGAGGAACACTCCCAAACTAATCCTACAAGGCCACCATCACCCTGATACCAAAACCAGACAAAGATGTCACAAGGAAAGAAAACTACAGGCCAATATCACTGATGAACATAGATGCAAAAATCCTCAACAAAATACTAGCAGACAGAATCCAACAGCACATTAAAAGGATCATATACCATGATCAAGTGGGGTTTATTCCAGGAATGCAAGGATTCTGCAATATACGCAAATCAATCAATGTGATAAACCATATTAACAAATTGAAGGAGAAAAACCATATGATCATCTCAATAGATGCAGAGAAAGCTTTCAACAAAATTCAACACCCATTTATGATAAAAACCCTGCAGAAAGTAGGCATAGAGAGAACTTTCCTCAACATAATAAAGGCCATATATGACAAACCCACAGCCAACTTCGTTTTCAATGGTGAAAAACTGAAACCATTCCCTTTAAGATCAAAACAAGACAAGGTTGTCCACTCTCACCACTAGTATTCAACATAGTTTTGGAAGTTTTAGCCACAGGAATCAGAGAAGTAATAAAAGGAATCCAAATCAGAAAAGAAGAAGTAAAGCTGTCACTGTTTGCAGATAACATGATACTATACATAGAGAATCCTAAATATGCCACCAGAAAACTACTAGAGCTAATCAATGAATGTGGTAAAGTAGCAGGATACAAAATTAATGCACAGAAATCTCTGGCATTCCTATACACTGATGAAAAATCTGAAAGAGAAATTAAGGAAACACTCCCCTTTACGACTGCAACAAAAAGAAGAAAATACCGAGGAATAAACCCATCTAAGGAGACAAAAGAACTGTAGGCAGAAAAAGATAAGAAACTGATGAAAGAAATTAAAGATGATACAAACAGATGGAAAGATATACCATGTTCTTGGATTGGAAGAATCAACACTGTGAAAATGACTGTACTACCCAAAGCAATCTACAGATGCAATGCAATCCCTATCAAACTGCCAATGGCATTTTTCACAGAACTAGAACAAAAAATTTCACAATTTGTATGGAAACACAAAAGACCCCGAACAGCCAAAGCAATATTCAGAAAGAAAAATGGAGCTGGAGGAATCAGGCTCCCTGACTTCAGGCTATACTACAAAGCTACAGTAATCAAGACACTATGGTACTGGCACAAAAGCAGAAATACAGATCAATGGAACAGGACAGAAAGCCCAGAGATAAACCCACACACATATGATCACCTTATTTTTGATAAAGGAGGCACAAATATACAAAGGATAAAAGACAGCCTCTTCAGTAAGTGGTGCTGGGAAAACTGGACAGCGACATGTAAAAGAATGAAGTTAGAACACTCCCTAACACTATACACAAAAGTAAACTCAAAATGGATCAAAGACCTAAATGCAAGGCCAAACACTATAAAACTCTTAGAGGAAAACATAGGCAAAACACTCTATGACATAAATCACAGCAAGATCCTTTTTGACCCACCTCCTAGAGAAATGGAAATAAAAACAAAAATAAACAAATGGGACCTAATGAAACTTCAAAGCTTTTGCACAGCAAAGGAAACCATAAACAAGACCAAAAGACAACTCTCAAAATGGGAGAAAATATTTGCAAATGAAGCAACTGACAAAGGAGTAATCTCCAAAATTTACAAGCACCTCATGCAGCTCAATATCAGAAAAACAAAGAACCCAATCCAAAAATAAGCAGAAGAACTAAATAGACATTTCTCCAAAGAAGATATACAGACTGCCAACAAACACATGAAAGAATGCTGAACATCACTAATCATTAGAGAAGTGCAAGTCAAAACTACAATGAGATATCATTTCACACCATTCATAATGGCCATCATCAAAAAATCTACAAACAAAAATGCTGGAGAGGGTGTGGAGAAAAGGGAACCCTCCTGCACTGCTGGTGGGAATGTAAATTGATACAGCCACTATGGAGAATAGTATGGAGGTTCCTTAAAAAACTAAAAATAGAACTACCGTACGACCCAGCAATCCCACTACTGGGCATGTACCTTGAGAAAACCATAATTCAAAAAGAGTCATGTACCAAAATGTTCAATGCAGCTCTATTTACGATAGCCAGGGCATGGAAGCAACCTAAGTGTCCATCCACAGACGAATGGATAAAGAAGATGTGGCACATATATACAATAGTATATTACTCAGCCATAAAAAGAAACGAAAGTGAGTTATTTGTGGTGAGGTGGATGGACCTAGAGTCTGTCATACAGAGTGAAGTAAGTCAGAAAGAGAAAAACAAATTCCGTATGCTAACACATATATATGGAATGTTAAAAAAAAAAAGGTTCTGAAGAACCTAGGGGCAGGACAGGAATAAAGATGCAGACATAGAGAATGGACTTGAGGACATGGGGAGAGGGTAGGGTAATCTGGCACGAAGTGAGAGAGTGGCATGGACTTACATATACCACCAAATGTAAAACGATAGCTAGTGGGAAGCAGCCACGTAGCACAGGGAGATCAGCTCGGTGCTTTGTGACCACCTAAAGGGGTGGGATAGGGAGCGTGGGAGGGAGGGAGACGCAAGAGGGAGGAGATATGGGGATATATGTATAGTTGATTCACTTTATTATAAAGCAGAAACTAACACATCATTGTAAAACAGTTATACTCCAATAAAGATGTTTAAAAAAAAAAAGTAATACACGTCCTGAAAAATGGCTTAGGCACTCCTCCACTCCCACCCTGTGACCTCTGTTTCGGACTTGGGTCTTTGTGCTGTTTTTCAGGGACTGCTTTGAGTTTAGCTGTCCTGATATACATAGTGGTGGTACCATTGAAAAGGACCTCAGAGTTGAGGATAGGATGAATATCAAAGTCATAATTTAATTTAAAAAAAAACTGTATGGAATTGGCATAAAAACAGACACATAGATCAATGGTACAGAACAGAGTCCAGAAATAAACCCACACATATAGGATCAACTAATTTATGACAAAGGAGCCAAGAATATACAATGGGAAAATGAGTCTCTTCAATAAATGGTGTTGGGAAAATTGGACAGCCACATGCAAAACAAAAAACGGACCACTATGTTACACTATACCCAAAAATTAATTCAAAATAGAATAAAGACATGACTGTAAGACCCAAAACCATAAAACTCCTAGAAGAAAACACAGGCAGTAAGCTCCCTGACATAGGTCTTGGTGATCATTGTTTGGATCTGACACCAAAAGCCAAGGCAACAAAAGCAAAACTAAACAAGTGAGATTACATCAAACCAAAAACGCTTCTTGCACAGTGAAGGAAACATCAAGAAATGAAAAGGCAACCTACAGAATGGGAGAAAATATTTTCAAATCATCTGATAACGGACTAATATTCAAAATATACAAAAAACTCACACAACTCCACAGGAAAAGAAACAATCTGATTAAAAAATGGGTAGGGCTTCCCTGGTGGCGCAGTGGTTGAGAGTCCGCCTGCCGATGCGGGGGATACGGGTTCGTGCCCTGGTCTGGGAGGATCCCGCGTGCCGCGGAGCGGCTGGGCCCGTGGGCCCGCTGAGCCTGCGCGTCCGGAGCCTGTGCTCCGCAGCGGGAGAGGCCGCGACAGTGAGGGACCCGCGTACCGCCAAAAAAAAAAAAAAAAAAAATGGGTAGATGTGAATGGACATTTTTTCAAAGAAGACATATAGATGGCCAAAAGGTACATGAAAAGGTGCTTAACATCACTAATTATCAGGGAAATGCATATCAAAACCGCAATGAGATACCACCTCACACCTCTCAGAATGACTATTATCAAAAAGACAAGAAATAACAAGTGCTAGCAAGGATGTGAGAAAAGGGAACCCTTGTGTACTGTTGGTGGTAATGTAAATTGGTGCAGCCACTATGGAAAACAGTATGGAGGTTCCTCAAAAACATCAAAAATAGAACTACCATACAATCCGGCAATTCCATGTTTGGGTATTTATCTAAAGAAAACAAGAACACTAATTTGGAAAGCTATATGCACCCCCATGTTCACTGCAGCATTATATAAATTATAAAATAGCCAAAATATGGAAACAACCTAAGGGTCCATCAAGGAATAAATGGATAAAGGAAACTGTGGTGTATTATTCAGCCTTAGAAAAGAATGAAACCTTGCCATTTGTGACAACATGGATGGACCTCAAGGGCTCTTCAAGGGCATTATGCTAAGTGAAAAAAGTCAGAGGAAAAAAATATCATATGGTCTCTATTATATGCAACATCATATAGTCTCTATTATTTGCAGAATCTTAAAAAGAAAAAAAAAAGCTCATAGATACAGAAAACAGATTTGTGATTGCAAGAGGTGGGAGTGGAAGAAATGGGTGAACTTGTTTTGTTTTAGTTTAAATAAATAGAAAAAATAAATTTTTTAAAAGAAATAACAGGTACCTTCCTTAACTCTTTTTACAAGTCCGCCAAAACTGGACAATAAAACAAAATTAGAGGCCAATCTGACTCAAGAACAAAGGTACAAAGTTCCTATGTTAAGTAAGAGGAAAATGTGATAATGACCAAATTGGGTTTATTCCTGGAATGCAAAGTTGATTTGGCATTAGGAAATCTATCGATATAATTTGATTCAAGAAGTGAAATAATATATTAACAATAGGAAAAGCATTTGATAAAATCGAGTATCACTCATGATATGAGCTCTTACCAAACCACAAACAGAATGAAACTTCAATAGAGTTACAGGTAAAAAATTACACCAAGTATCATATTTAGAGTAGAAATGTTGAAAGTTTTCCCCTTGAGAAAGGGAACTAGAAAATACTGCCCTCTACTACCACTTCTATTCACTTAGTTTATCTTATAATATAAGTACTAGTCAGAACAC
Organism: Lagenorhynchus albirostris; assembly: GCF_949774975.1. NCBI lineage: Eukaryota > Metazoa > Chordata > Mammalia > Artiodactyla > Delphinidae > Lagenorhynchus > Lagenorhynchus albirostris. Next base: position 105,344,061 of record NC_083116.1, on the reverse strand, counting down.
TAAGAAACAAAAGTGTCACAGTTTGAAAGGAAAAAACAAGATTCTAAAAGATAAATTCCTAAAAGTAATAAACGTTTAGCACAACTGATAGATACAAGCTTAATATACAAAAGTCAATTGTATTTTTATAAACAAATGAAATCTATAAAAACTTACAATATCAAAAAGTATCAAGATCTAGGAATAAAACTTTCAAAAGTTGTGAATGACTTTTGGAGAAAATTATAAACATTACTGAGAAAAATTAAAGAGGACCTAAATAAATGGAGTGGTATATCATGTTCATGAATTAGAAAGCAACATGATAAAGATGTCAATTCTTCCTAAATTGCTCTATAGATTCCATGCAAATTCAGTCAAAATCCCTCGGTATGTTGTGTCAGTGTGTGTATGTGTGATGTGTGGGAAGTTCCAATATGATACTAAAATTCACATAAATGTGCAAAGGGCCAAGAATAGCCAAGATGCTCTCAAAGGACAACTGGGTGGAAGAGCTTGTTCTACTGAACATCAAGACTTACGACAAACCTACAGTAAAGAAGACAGTGTGGTATCAGTGCAAGGACCAATGGAACAGGACAGCCAAGTAACACAACCAGAGACACAGGAATATCTGATTCTTGACAACAGTAGGGAAAAGACAGTGTGCTGGGCCAATTAGCTATCCATGTGGAAAAAAGGAATACTGTCCTCTTCCTCATACGATGCACAAAAATTACTTTCAGGTAGATGTTAGACCTATATAAGAAGGCTAAAACAATAAAGTTTCTGGAAGATGACAGAGAATATCTTCAAGACCTTGGGATAGGAAAGGATATTTTAAACCGAACCTGATGTCTAGTTTAAACATAAAACACTGATAAATCAGACTACATTAAAATTTAAAACTTTGGTTTATCAGAAGACACATTAAAAATGAAAAAGCATGCCCCTGCAGTGAGTGAGGGCTCATTTCTAGCATACAGTAAAGAACTTCTACAAATCAGCAAGTCAAAATAGGCAAGGGAGTAAATGACACATTTCTGAAGGAATACCACCCAAAACAGTTATAAAAGCACAAACCTCAGTCACCTAGATCTAGTTTTAAATCTGACACTTTCCCTAAGATTTACAGACTAAAAGATTTTTACTATATATTAATATTTTCAAAATTGTTTAGATGCCTGTATTAAAGTAAGTCAGTTTTCTCATTCTTTCTCTAGTCACAACTCTAAAACAAATATGTATCATTGAAAAAGTCCTGTTTAAGAAATCTTTGCCCACTCCAAGGTCAACAAAGACATTCTCCAAAAACTGAGACCTACCTACATACCCATCAACAACAGAATGATATATTCACATAATGAAATATACAGTAATGAGAAGGAATAGTTAACAACTATATACAATACAGATAAATCTCACATTCATAATGCTGCAAAAGAGAGTACAGTAGGATTCCATTTATATAAAATACAAAAGTAGGCAAACCTAATCTTTGATGTTAAAAGTCAGGGAAGGGCTCCCCTGGTGGCGCAGTGGTTAAGAATCCACCTGCCAATGCAGGGGACACGGGTTCAATCCCTGGTCCGGGAAGATCCCACATGCCGCAGAGCAACTAAGTCCGTGTGCCACAACTACTGAGCCTGCGCTCTAGAGCCCGCATGCCACAACTACTGAAGCCCGCGCGCCTAGAGCCCGTGCTCTGCAACAAGAGAAGCTACTGCAATGAGAAGCCCGCGCACCACAACAGAGTAGCCCCCACTCGCCGCAACTAGAGAAAGCCCTCGTGCAGCAACGCAGACCCAATGCAGCCAAAAATAAAATAATAAATAAAATTAAATTAAGAAAAAAAAGTCATGGAAACGGTGGGGGGATGATAGGGCGGCAAGTGACCAAAAGGGCAAACAAAAGGGGCTTCTGAAAGTGGCTGGTCATGTTCACTTTCTTGATCTGGCTGCTGGTACACAAGTGTGCTCAGTTTGTGAAAATTCACTAAACTGTTCACTACTGATGTGTACTTTCTGTACATATATTAAATTTTAATAATTTTTTGATGTGTACTTTCTGTAAATATATTAAATTTTAATAATTTTTTAAGTGTGAAAGAGTACCTATTTTTCAAAATTGGTTAGGGGATATGAGAGCAAAAAAGTTTGAAGTCCACTACTTCAGGTCAAAGCACAGAAATTAAATAACTTAACAAAAACTAAAAAAGCAGGTATTAGACAACATGCTAATTACCAAAAAATATTGATAGAGCTGTCAAACCAACTAGAGACTCTCAAACTTACAGTAACAATGGTTTGAAACTATTTGAACGCTGAAAGATAAACTGATTTATACCTAGATTAGTGACTAATGCTGATTCATAAAGATCCAAGATAAGCAAATTGACCTTATAGGTTTTTTTTTAATTTATTTTATTCAAGTACAGTTGATTTACAATGTTGTGTTAATTTCTGCAGTACAGCAAAGTGATTCAGTGATATATATATATATATATATATACACATTCTTTTTCACATTCTTTTTTTTCTTTTTTTCCCACATTCTTTTCCATTATGGTTTATCACAGGATATTGAATATAGTTCCCTGTGCTATACAGTAGGTTTCTATTAAATAAAAGGGTTTCAAATCTTAGAAATGAATAGATTCACACATCTAGTCAAATCTCCTAATTTTATATACAAACGAAGAAACCCTTGTCCTTTGAAGTTGGGTGATTTGTTCAACATCATAAGCAGCTCTTGATAAGTAGAAACAACTGAAACTATTTAATTAAGTTCTCCCCTCTGCCAATTTTCTCTAAGTACTAGGGGATTTCCACCCACCAAGAGTACTTGTTTACTGACAGTGTCCCTCAACACATACCATATTCAACTGAAACATTTTCATCCAAATTTTACCAACTCAAAATTAATTTCTTTGCCATCCATGACTAATAGCCAAAACCTATTTCTGGGGCAGAAAAGATAAGACTTTCTAAAGTAAAGCTCATGATGTGCAACCTAACAGATAACTTTCTGTTTACACTAAGTGATGACTGTGACATCAATCTTAAGGCATATGTCACAATTTAGAATGACAATGGCACCTATAGCATACGGTACCCTGAAAAAGACAAAATAAAATCAATCACGACCACAAACTGAAGCCAACACATATAAACAAATGTGCTAAATTAGTAACAAATTATTGTCCTAACTTAATATTAATTTCTCAATCAAAATTATAAGTACTTTCTGCAATTCATTCCAGTTAGCTTCTACATCCAATATAAAGCATGCTTTTTATATATCTTTAACATTTTAAAAAGAATGTCTTGTCACTCTGAAGCTAAATCCACCAAAAGTGAACAGTACATAAAACCCATTTAGTCCAACATATTTTTCAATTATAAAAATGCTTCAATCTCACCCTAACACCATAGCATTCTTTCCTCTATCACAGGACTCTTATTTCAAACTATAAAGTTCAGTGCCAAGATGACTCCCTGAAGTTGCCAACCCCAGGGGAAACACCTGGCCTTTTGAGGATCTGCAGAAAGTTTACATCACAAAATGGTTTTATGGCCACAGAAACTTATTCACTAAAGATTAAAAATGACCTAACAACTAAATGCAACATGGTACCCTCAAATGGATCCTAAAACAGAAAAGGACATTAGTGGGAAAACTAGTGAAATCAAATAAAATCAGTTTAGCTAATAATAATATACCAATGTTAGTGTCTTAGTTTTGACAAACGTACCATCACTGTGTATACCTGGATGAAAGGCATATGGAATTCTGTACTATTTTTGCCTATTTTTTTAAAAAATAACTCAGTGAGAACTACCAAAAGTCAAAAGTTTGCACCTCAATTCTGACCCAATCACATGTCCACAGTCAGTATCTTCAAGCAATGTTGTCTCCACATCCCTACAAAGCCTAAAAAGGGGATGAGGAGAGGTTCCCAGAAGGGACTCTTTAAATGCCACCTATTTCTCCAATATTACTACATAAAATAAACCCCAGAAAAGCCAAAAACACACACACAAAAAAAGATGCTTACTTTAGGCAAGGATGAAAATGAAAAGGTATGAAACTATTTCTCAGTGGAAAGGGAGGAGAATAATCCTATTTAAGTACAAAAAAGGGACTTCCGGGCTTCTCTGGTGGCGCAGTGGTTGAGAGTCTGCCTGCCGGTGCAGGGGACGTGGGTTCGTGCCCCGGTCGGGGAGGATCCCACGTGCGGTGGAGCGGCTGGGCCCGTGAGCCATGGCCGCTGAGGCTGCGCGTCCAGAGCCTGTGCTCCACAGCGGGAGAGGCCACAGCAGTGAGAGGCCCGCGTACTACAAAAAAAAAAAAAAAAAAAAAAAGAGGGACTTCCCTCTATCGGTCCAGTGGCTAAGAGTCTGCACTCCCAATTCAGGGGATCCGGGTTCGATCCCTGGTCGTGGAACTAGATCCCACATGCCGCAACTAAAGGTCCCACATGCTGCAACTAAGACCCGGCGCAGCCAAATAAACAAACAAATAAATAAATAAATATTAAGTACAACAGATATGGGCAGTGGACAGCCAAGTAGAGAGGGGTATTCTGGCAGTCCTAAAACAGTAAAGGTTAATAATATATATATAACATTTCTCATGCACTCACCAATGGGCCAGCTACTGTTTTAACTGCTTTATATATATTAACACATTTAATCCTCCCAAGAACCTTGTAAAATAGGCAGTACTTATATCTACATTTTACACATGAGAAGTTCTGTAAGTGATGGAACAGAGACCGAGGGCAACCACTACACTGGCAACCACTACACTACACAGCTTCTTGAGGAGCCAAGCCAGGAAAAAGCTCCTGCCTTCTAGAGACCAGGTCCCACTACTTACCCTGTCCTTAGCCTCCACCAGAAGAAAGCCCTCTGCCCAAGGCTTGGGAGTGCTTGCTGGAATCGTGAAGGAATGTGACCCCACCACGCCATCTTCAAGATTGTGTTCATAATCTTTAAGTACCTGATGCACTCAGTGCAGATTCTTGTTGAGACACTGTTATACATTAGAAGTTAGCTTTTATAGTACTATCAGTCTTCAAATACAGATATGCTGGGCTGGCCTGGGAATCTAAAGGCCATATGTGACATTATTTCTGTGGGAAAATGGTGCTGACTTCCTAAAAGAAAGTCTTAACCATTTAGAAATTAAGGCTCTGTCTACACAGGCTCTGGCCTTATAGTTAAACAAATTTTAATAAAGACTGTGATTACTAAAATAATCCAGTTTTGCTCATAACGTCAAAGTGGCACAGTTCCTTATACCTAACATAATAGGAATGGTGTTACTGAAAAAAATTAGTTTAATATTTTATGAATTTCCTGCACTATGGCCAATTTTGGATGTATCCAGCAATGAATATACTGCTCTCCCTGGCCCCTCCTAAGCTTTGCATTTAAAAATTATTAACAAATAAATATATCTTACACACACACACACACAGAACAGAAGGGGTGTTATGTCAGAAGGTAGCTAAAGTAGTAATAGCAGCAGTAATAATGATGATGACAAAGTAGTAATAATAGCAAGAAAAACTAACTCTTTTTGAGCATTTACCATTGCTAGGCATGTTCTACATACTGTACATCCTCTGTACATCTCATTTAATCCTCATGAAAATCCTGTGAGGTAGACATTACACTATCCCAACTTCAAAAATGAGGAAACAGGTCAGAGATTAAGCAACTTGCCCAAGATCACAGAGCTAGTTAGTGTCAAAAGTAAGATCTGAACATTTGAGCATTTTACCCCTAGAGATTTTATTTTTAACCACTGCAATCTGTGTGTAATTAAATAATCTAGTAAACTCTTAAAATAAACAGTACTTAACTCAAATTCATTTTTAAACAAGATTGGTTTGGAGACCAAAAAAAATGGTCCCATCTCGCCTTTTATTAGAAATATGTCCTTCAACCAAGCTAAGACTGAACACATTTATGGATAACAAATTCTAAATGTATTTTGCTTTGCTTTTATCACTTTGAAATCCCTCAATTGTTTGCACCATACAAACGGTGGTAACAGCATGCAACTTCAACAACAAACTAATAAAACTTTACTTTAAAATCTTTTCATTAAAATAAAACACTGTCCATGTTTACCACTAAGTAAACTTGGGTAAAATAACTGTAGGAGTTCCAATACCCTTGAAAAGTTTGAGAACAGCAGCAAGAAATAGCGGGAACAAGATATTCCTTTTATGACAAAGAAAAATTCTGTTTTTTCCACAACACTGTAACATCTGCTCTAAGGACAAACATTCACCACAAACATTAACCTGGGATAGACTGAACTTCAATTGTATTTCAAAACATGTGCCTAAATTCAGAAATTCTCCACTGACCATCTAAAAAGACTAACCGTTTATCTCCCAGAAGAGCCACCTGATCCACATAACAGATAATTTTGGATAGCTTAACCTGTGCTCCCTACCAGCCCATGAGTAATTAACAAAAAGCATGCAACCCCTAACAACTTCTGGAGCACAAGCTGTTTTTTAAATCACCTACTTGAACCTCAGAACTTGCCTTCCCAGGAAACAAAGATCTAAGGTGCCAGATTTCCAAGCTAGTCCACTAAAGCTTAAACATCCATAAGGTTACAGGTATAATAAAATACCGAACCTGCATGGGCAATGTTTCTATGGGAAAACCCATTTAACAGTCAACTTAGAATAAAAGAATATCCCTGCCCCAATAAGCCTTGGAAGTAAAAAAGAATCCTTCCCTCCTCTAACTGGGAGTCAGCTCCCCTAGGACCACAGGCCTAGGCTTCCATGATCAAGGCCAAGGAGGAGGAAAGGCATGAAAGAGGGCAGTCGACAGTGCATCAGGCTTCAGAGTTAGAAGGACAAAAAGGTAGAGCTGTAGTGGAAGGAGATCCTGGGATGAGGAAGGCACGACCTACTTGGGAATAAAGGATGAATGGTGGGATGGCAGCTAAAAGGAGCAAGGAAAAAGTGTGTGAGGGTCGGGGTGGGCTGCAGAAGACAATGAGGGAACAGTGGCTACTCCTGCAGCAGATGGGCTTTTACAAACTTTCCTCCTTAATGCTTCAGAGAGAGAAGGAAAAGAAGCCGTGGCAAGGGTCTTGACACTGCCTCCCTCTCTCTGGCTACTCTCATTCTCCTTTGCAAGAGAGAATGGAGTGGGTAAAGGGCTCCTGTCCGGGTCCCTCTTGACCTCCTAGAGCACAAGGGTTTGGAGAAGGGGAGTGGACTCAGAGAAGTTTCCTTGCCCTCCTCGTCATCATTGATTCTGCCGAAGACTTCAGTGTCAATTGAGAACTAATGGAAAGCTCCAGATACCAGCAGGAACAGCACCAGAAAGAGAGGAAGCAGAGGAAGGAGAGAAATTTGAAGCAGGAGAGAAGTGGGATGTTAGAGGGTCAGACAAATAAATTAATAGAACTGCCAATAAATTAAACTATAATAAATGTTCTTAAATATTTAGGATTAATTCATTTTGACAGTTTCAGAAATTTCATAGGACCATTTCACTTTTAGACAAATGAACATTTGTGGTCATGATAATAAACTGAGGCTTATTATAAGGAAGGTATGAAAATAAACTTCTAAATACATATGAGACAATCTCCTGGTGTCTTTTCTTTATATAGTGGCACTATAAATCATTTCAGAAAGGCTTTTTTATTTACTTGGTGAGCACTCAGTTACATTATCATTTGTTGACTTTTTCACCTCAGTAGCCCAAATACGGTAATTACCTTCACAAGTAAGGAATATATTTAACCCTTTCTTGGGAGTATAACTATTATGAAAAACTTGCTCTTTCATTACCAAACATCGCCCGTGAGGATTTCAAGATATTACATTTCAAGCAAAGCTCTAAACTCCATAAAACATAAGCAGATGCGTCCTGAGGAGCATAGGACTGTTTTTTCTTCCAGCCTCTTATGCCCATGTTTCTAGAACTTCCAGCCAGGGATAATTAATTCGACAGGTAAACCTAACCAAATGACCTGGTAGAGGATGAGTGCCAGCACTTAGCATTCTTTTTTTTTTTTAATTTCAGCTTTCAGCAGCTACTCTTCCAGTTGAACTCTCTCTTGAGCAGAGATAATGGCCAGGTAGGCAAGTTCAGCATCAAGTCAAAGATGCAAGAGCAGAGACCAGTGGGGGACAAAAGTGACCAATGACCATGCACTGGGAAGATGTTTCTACTGTTTCACCAATGTCTCAGGTCTTTCACTCCCTAGCCCCATAAAAGATTATGCTGGATCCCAGAATAGCTGCTGTATTTTCTGCAAACCACAAACTGGGTCCAAAACCTCTGTACTAAATTAAAGAGAAGAAAAACATCTGCTATCAAGTACTTCACTTGCTGGAGAAGGTGGGTGGGTGGGTAGGTGTGCGTAAACCTCCAAGTTATGATAAAGCAAATTCAAATCCTTATAAACAGTTCATATTTTATTTTAGTAATATAATTTGAAAAGCTACTCAGGACCAGAATAAACAAGATATCTGATCTTTGAAGTATCCTGGGCATGCTGAAACTGAAGGCAAAGATACTGAAAACATCTGAATTTCAGATAGGTCACTACCGACTACTAGGAATCCTCACTAATCAGCAGACTTCTGCTAAAATGTTAACCTCTGGCTAGAAAATGGAAAAATCTGCAAAGAAAAAAAAATGAGATTATCTTCAGCCAAGGACACTGAACGCTTTCAAGATTACCAACAGAATTGAAAGGTTTCTTTGTAACAAAAATTTCCATTTTCATAAAATATGTATTAATCAGCACATACACTTATGCAGAGTATAGTAGAAAAATCACATATTCTAGAATCAGACACACATGAGTTTGGGTTCTAGCTCCACAATTTACCAGCTATATGACCTACTCAGAAAAGTTACTGAAGAATACTGGAGGTTAGTGTTTATCTGTACAACAAAGATAACATCTTTAGCACAGGGTAGCTATGAGGATTAAATGCAAACATACGTAACCCACCAAGCCCAGTGCCTGAATACTCAATGTTAGCTCCCTTTGCTCCAACACAAACTGTACAGTGTGTTGACAGTGTGTCAAAGAAACATGTGGGAGAAAATTCAGAGTGACAGAACACAGATTATTACGTTCGGTCAAATATTAAGATAAAAATCACATATGTAATATTTACCTTCACTAAAGTGTGGAAAAGAAGCTAAGTTTGTCAAATTGTTCTTCTTTCCCATTCATTCTTGTTCTTTTACACACCAGAACTAAATACATCACACGCCAAAATTGTTGTCTGGTTGACAAACGTTGCTGATGAACATGGAATTGATAAGCCCCGTCTGGACCAAAGGTGACAAGTTTTCTTAAGCAATTTAAATAAATTACGTTTCAGTAAGGACATAAATGCTTTGCATCAACGGTATGAACTTCTGACTTTATATGCAGCTTACTTTATAACCCACCTTGTCCCCCATCCCATCCCCCCAAATTCTGCTTTTAGGCACCTTAATAAGCCGGCACACAGCACTAAACTATAGAATTCCACCTGGGAATAACTCTAATCTGTTGTTGGACCTCAGAGGACTGCTTGTGTGATCTTTAAATGAACGTCAACAGTATCTTCTCCTTACTCCACACCTGCCAACAATCATTGCAAACCTCTTTCAGAACAATTGCTACTATCACTACTAACCATTCCCAGGTCTCAACACCCTCGACAACCCCAACCTTGGTGCTGCTAGTCTTCATTCCCAAGCGCTTTGCTGGGGCTTGAAACCAGTCCACAGAGGTTCACTACTTGTAATGCCCAGGGTCCGGCGAGGAACGACATCATCCCTCTCGGCTCGGGGGGCGAAGGCCAACCCAGGCCCCCGGCCACTCCCTCTCTCCTCGGCCTCCAGGGGCGTCCCGGGAGGGCGCGGGCGCGTCAGGCCCTGCGCAAACCTCCGGCAACCCCGCATTTCCCGGAGTCCGCCGCAGCCCCAGGCCGAGACGAGCCCTCGGGACACCCGCAGACCGGCACACGCCCAGCGCCCGGGAGAGGGGTCACCGGGACGACCCCAGGGCCACCCCCGACGTCCCGGCTCGGGCAGGTGCCGGGCCTCCTCACGGACACTCACCCGCAGCCGCTGCTCCCCGTCCGCCGCTGCCGCCGCCTTGCCCTCACGCCAGTCGCCAGCTCCCACGGGGGTCCGGCCCCGGCGTCGCTTCTCCGCCCGACCCCCCCTTGGGTGCGCGCTGCGCGGGGCCCGGGTCGGGTGAGAGGAGGAGCAGCCGCCGCCGCCGCCGCCCCCTTTCCTCCCTCCTCCTTCAATGCGTCCCTCCCACCGAGACCCGCCTCGTGTTTCCTGGATCCGGTCTCGGCGAGAGCTTGGCAAGCGAACCTCCGGCTTCAGGGTTCGCATCGAGCGCCGTCGCTCGCCAGGCACAAAGATGGCGCCGCCGGGGGACTGCCGATGGCGATCTCGCGAGGTTTCCCCCACAACCACGGGAGGGCGGGGACCCACAGGAAAGGCGGTCAATGAGGGTAACCTAAGCTGACTTCACAGCAAACGCTACCCCATATCGGAAACGTGCAGCACCAGGCGAACGTTATTGCGCCTGCGCGCGGAAGGACGAGAACGCATGCCCAGAGCAGCCCCTGAAATAGGACCCAGTTCTCCGTGTTTTACCTGTTTCCTCTGGAAGCGCGGGGCGGAGAAGGAGGGGGCGGAGCAACCAGGACCGAAACCAGGGAAAGGATTGGGCGGGACCCGGAGGCGAAGTGAGAGAAGTCCCTTAAGGCTTGGTCATCCCTCCAGAGCACGAACAGCTTACACACTTTGGCGTCTCCGGGAGTCCTCCAACCCTTTCCTCTCCCTACTCTTCCTGTCACCGAGTATTCTTTGCAAAGTCTCAGCTGCCCCTTCATCCTGTTGTCGGTTCGCTTGCTGTATGCAACCATAGCCCTCCTGTTTCTCACATCACCACCTAACTTTCTCTTTCATTTTGGCACTACATGAGCCTTCCAAATCTCATACTAAAATAGCTGCTTCTGCTCCTGATTTATTTTTCCTCGCTCATTCATTTATTCATTCATTCAAACCCTCTGTTTTTCAGAGTTTCCTATGTGCCAGGTACTGAGGAAACAGATGTGCTCTGACCTCAGGGATCTGTTGGCCTAGGATGGAGATGGGTGAGAAAAAAAACAATGCTGACAGTTCAGTACAGTGAATTCTGTGATAGAAATGAGTACAGAGAGTAGTGACAGATATTGGAGGCGGGGTGTCACGAAATTATCAAAGAGAAAATTCTTGAGGGGAGTCTCACAGTCATGGGATTTAGTCCAATGAATCAGTCGGGGTGATGTCAGGAAACAAACCACCTCCAGTATTTTCACGGAGAGAAGTTAATATAAAGAACTGATAATTATATAACCAAAAAGGCAAGAAGAGAACCCTTAATATATTGTTGAGGTAGCAACTGAAGGAAGCAGCTACTATGCCTAGAACTAGTGGAACCAAGGAAAGCAGTTGGGATTATTACAGTCATTACAATTTAGATATTTAGACCAGGGGCCTTGTGGAGCTGAAACTCAGACCTCTGAGGAGGAAGCAGCATCTGCCGATGCTGGTGTCTCTGAGGGAGGCTCCAGATGCTGTGTCTGCAAGTGTGGGGAAAACTGCAAACTGCATCCAACTGCTGCTATGGGAAGGAACTGCCACTGTCCTGAGAGCTTCCAGTCTCCCTGCAGCCTGGGAATGAGAATGAGACACATAAAGCAGAGCTGAACCGGGCCCACATTCTGAAGCAGAGCAGCTCCAGTGTTGAGAACCACTCATTTTAGAAGCTGGATGTGGTCAGAAAGGGAGCCATTCGCTCCTGTCACACACCCACGCATAGTGGGAACTAGTGTGTTAAAACATTTGTAGAAAACCTGCTTCAAGTTCAGGGTTTCACACCAAACAGAGCTGCCCCAGCCAACTCACAAAACCATGAGTGAGCAATAAATGTGTATTGTAGTATGGCACTGAGACTTTTGCTTATTACATGGCAAAAGTGGAACAGCAGCTCTATCCACAAAGTGAGCAGTTAGTCTCCTTCTGTCTTCTTGCCCCACCATCCCTAGATTGCCATCCTAGTATATTTGGTCCAGAATGGCTCAGCACCACATGACATTCCAGTCATTAGGAAAAGGAAGGCCTACCCATTTTCTTTAAGGGCACTATTCGTGGGTTGTTAACATCACTTAATCATATTACTGTATCTACCCGCAGGGTAGACTGGGAAATGGGGTCTCATTCTAAGCGGTCTTGTCCCTAGCTAAAAATTCTCTGACTTTAGAAAAAAGGTTGGGAGGACAACCAGCAGCCCCAGAAAATAATCAAAACTCAGATCTTGACTTAAAATTATTTCTTCCCTCTCCCAATTGGGTCCTGCCCCCAGTGAGGAGCTTGAAGTCAAAGAAGCAGGTATAACCCTTATCTTTCTGTTCCTTAGGCTTCTATTTCTCCTCCCCTGTTTTGCTAACCACAGTTTCTTCTCCTCTAGGGAATAAGAGGGTGGGAATGGAGGTGGGCAAATTATGGCTTTACAGGTACAATCATGAGATAGCTTTGTCCTCTCTGGATATGACAGGTGTCTAAAGTCAGCTCTCTCTCTCTCTCTCTCCCGGTTTCATTTGGGCGTTCTTCTTAGGCTCCCACTGGGAAGATCTGATAGCACATCCTAGGACACAAATGATGCTCTTTCTTCTATCGGGCCTCTCTCTCCTCAGCCCCTCGTCTCTTTTACTTTTTGATGCTGCTGTAAGTCCTCTCTAGGCTGTCAGTTCTTTCTATGTGATAGGCATTCAAATGCTGGCTCTCTCATGGGGTGAGTATGATTCTTCAGCACGTTCCTCATGGCACAGTTGTTTGATATGAATCAAGCTTTTCTAACTTCTTCTCACTTCCTGCCGTTTGTAGAATACCCAGAACTTCTTACTTCTGGTATCTCCTCATCCATCGGCAGAGCACAAGCAAGAGGCTCAAGCTTTTTTGCTTTCTGCAAAAGTCACTTGATCTGTGGGAAACTCACAAATCGTGGCCATGTTGAACAACAGACATGCTACCCTGTCCCTGCTGCTCGGCAAGCTTCCTGCCTTCAGAATTCTTCTGGCAAGAAGCAGGCAGCAGTGTCTATATCAACACAGCTCTCCAAACTCCAAAGATACGTGGTTGGCTCTCCCTAATATTCTCTCTCTAGATTGGACCTATAGGTAGCTGCAGTTCAGTAACCAAGCAGCTGGAGAGTGATACATCTTGAAGACACTCCTCACTCAGCTCAGAAGTCCCCTCACTTGGCTTTGCCTTCCCCAATAGGAGAGAAAATCTACAACACTCTCTCAAGGATGGTAACTAATACAAATCTCCCTTCTAGTCTTCTCTTTTTTAAGCTGGAGGAAGTCACAGAGCCAGTTTTGCCACCTCCTGTTGAGCCTTTAGGGAAGACCCTAGAAGCGCTCTCCCAGAAGTTCGTTGCAGCACTATTTACAATAGTCAGGACATGGAAGCAACCTCAATGTCCACTGACAGATGAATGGATAAAGAAGATGTGACACATATATACAATGGAGTATTACTCAGCCATGAAAAGGAACAAAATAGTGCCATTTGCAGAGACGTGGATGGACCTAGAGATTGTCATACACAGTGAAGTAAGTCAGAAAGAGAAAAACAAATATTGTATAATATCTCTTATATATATGTGGAATCTAGAAAAATGGTACAGATGAACTTATCTGCAAAGCAGAAATAGAGTCATAGATGTAGAGAACAAACTTATGGTTACCAAGAGGGGGAGCGGGGGATGGGATGAATTGGGAGATTGGAATTGACATATATACACCACTATGTATAAAATAGATAACTAATGAGAACCTACTGTGTAGCGCAGGGAACTCTATTCAGTGCTCTGTGGTGACCTAGATGGGAAAGAAATCTAAAAAAGGTGGATATATGTATACGTATAACTGATTCACTTTGCTGTACAGCAGAAACTAACACAACATTGTAAAGCAACTATAGTCCAATAAAAATTAATTTAAAAAAATACTGTGGTAGAATTTGAAATGTATCGTCTTCAGCTGTATCAGACACATGTACCATTTCAGATATTTTTGGTTTCACTTGTTGAATTAATAAACTATCGCCATGTAACCAAACCACTTTAAAACATAATAGTTGGGCTTCCCTGGTGGTGCAGTGGTCGAGGGTCCGCCTGCCGATGCAGGGGACGCGGGTTCGTGCCCCGGTCCGGGAGGATCCCGCCTGCCACGGAGCCGCTGGGCCCATGGGCCATGGCCACTCGGCCTGCGCGTCCGGAGCCTGTCCTCCGCAGCGGGAGAGACCACAGCAGTGAGAGGCCCACGTACCGCAAAAAAAACAAACAAACAAACAACAACAACAAAAACCATAATAGTCTAATATAATAACCATTTTATTTGCTCATTGTGCAATAGATTCTCAATTTGTGTTGGGCTCAGTTGGGCAGCACTTCTTCTGGTCTCACCCAAGGTTACTTATGGTGATAAGAATAGAGGCGATTTGAGGACTTTCCTGGTGGTCCAGTGGCTAAGACGCCACGCTCCCAATGCAGGGGTCCTGGGCTTGATCCCTGGTCAGGGAACTAGGTTCCACAAGCCGCAACTAAGAGTTCACATGCCACAACTAAAGATCCTGCACACAGCAACGAAGACCCCACGTGCCTCAACTAAGACCCGGCGCAGCCAAATAAATAAATAAAATAAATATCTAGTTTTTAAATGTTAAAAAAAAAGAATAGAGGCAATTCTTGGCACCAACAAGGACTCCCTCTCACCAAGTCACCTCAGCTCTACAGAGTATGGTCTTAGATCTAAAATGTTAGCTGGGCCTTTAATGGGCCATTCATTAGACTGTCTGCTTCTGAATGATGAGGTATATGATGAGACCAGTGATTCTCATGGTCATGTACAACTCCTTTGCAGTAACACGGGTCCATTGGTTTCAGGCAATACTGTGTGGGATACCACATCAATAGGTGACCGTTTTGTAAACTCTTGAATGATGGTGCTGCTGGGGGAACTGTGAATAGGAAAGGCAAACTCATAATGAGAGTCTGAATCAGTTCTGGAAAGAATGAACTTCTGCCCCACTATCACACACACACCCCTTGTGGAAGGGATCCAAAGTAATCAATTTGCCCAAGTGGCTGGCTGGTCTCCTTTAGAAACAGTGCCATAATATGGCTCAGTGTTGGTTTCTGCAGGTGGTGGATTGGGCCAGTAGTAGCTAATTGTGCCTTAATTAGAGGGAACCCTTGTTGGACCTGAAGGGCCAGCCTGGGTTCTGTTGGCAGGATCATTTGCTGTGCCTTCTTGTAGAATAAGCCTACGAGGAAACTTATTGGGGAAATCTGGATTTGGGGTGCCAGTTGTTTATAAGCAGTATCTGGGACTCTGAGGCTGATAAGATGTTACAGTCCTTCTGTGAGGGAAGGAAGTCCCATGGGAAGCTGAGTTTGGGTGCAACCCACCCTTCTGGGAGAAGGGCAGATGTCTGGTTCCAGTTAGCTTTTTGCCTGCAACCCAGCATGAATTTTCAGGGTCAACTTCAGACAAATTTGTACTAAAAATACTATATTTAAGTTATGTTAATTTTCACTTCTGTGTAGACCCCTTGATTTATTTTTACCTTGTGATTTGGTGATTCTCAATGGGAAAGGGGTTCCTTATAATCTAAAATTTCCCCTATAATCTACTTTGCTTCCCACCTAAGCTTCATTTAGTACTTGCCCCTGTACTGGCCAGTACTCTAAATAATGAGTGTGTCAGAATGCCTTCTGAGCTTGCTGGAAGACCTAAAGGCAGCCTCCCCTCACTTTCCCTATCATAACGAACAACAGAACTGAGCCTCTTTATACAAAGACACCTAAAGAGGGGAAAAATTATTAATTAAGTGCAAAGGACAAAGAAGGAAGAGACACCAGTTGCCCATCACCCCCACCGTTTTACCCTTGGTCCCAGGACAGGACATGCCCATTGTTTCAAAATTCTCCGACTTACGAGTTGTATATCTGGTGATGCATAATGGGTTAGTTCTCCTCCTGGAACGTGATTCACCTATACTCACCAGGACTCTTTTTTTTGGAACAAGCCAGAGGAATAGCGTTGCGTCTCAGGCTGTCACCCTGGATGCATATAGTACACCAATCTCAGCGACACCAGCTGGTGGCCAGGATCAATCCTTTCATATTCCTCCCTTTCTCTGCTAGACCCCACTACTAAACAGCAGTGCCTCCATCCAGTGGGTCAACTCCCCCACTGGATCAACGCTACCAAGGCAGTCATCTCGGGAGAGCTAACCTTTCTCTCAGAAGAAAGAGTTTCATTAAAATTGGCCTAACATCTTTTTCTTGTTTGGAGTCAAAAGTCAATTAATAATAGGGATAGAAACATTTAGGGAGCCAGTTCTCTAAACCAGTACAAAAAGTACATTACAAATAGACAATATGTTCCATATTTACTGCTAAATAAATGTATTGTGACTTTCCTTAATGCTAGATCAGCTCAATGATGCTGTAAGAGAATCCTCATACACAGGCTGACAGAGCCCACCTTCCTCAACTGTTAAGTTGAAAGAATCACAAATAGATTCCTTTTTAAAAAAAATCTCTTCTCTAGGAAGCCATCAAAGTAGGTTGCTACAGATCCAGTGGGTGGATACTGGTGGATGGGACCCCTCCGAGACGGGAAAGGAAAACACCGTTTTTGGCTAGGCAGGTAGAAGAGAATGAGCGGGTAGGTGAATTAGGAAGAATTCACATGGAGTGATCTCACTAAGATTACAGCAATGGTACAGAACATTTGTAGTGAATACTGTGATGCTCCACCAAGATCCCCTCTTCAGGGTAATGTATCTATTCCTGAATTGCTGCGGCTACTGGTTCTCCACAGCTTACATCTATGTCCCTCGCTGGGAATTGCCTTTGCCTTCAGGCGTACGCCTCACAAAGGTTATGCACTCTCCCAGTGGATGGCCCACAACCAATGACTGGCTGATGTGGAGCTATAAAGGCTTAGCATCTTTGCATTCATTTGAGACAACTCTGAAGGACCATTCCAGCTCCAGAGCTCCATGTGAGACAGGCTGAAGCCTTGGTTGCAACTTCATCATGGATCAGGGTCTCCCTCTCTCCAATCTTGTTTTCCTCACATCCTTACAGGTGTATTTTCCAAGAGGATTTCTCAATCACCTTCTGCACTCAGTTACTCATCTCAAAATCTGTTTCCAGAGAACTTAATCTTAGACCTCTGTATAGTAAACCTATGTATAATTGCACTGAGTTGTTTTATTTGTCTAGTATCTACCAACCCTTCTTCTAGTAATTCTCTCAGATTTCCCTTGCTGGGGGATGGAGGAAACTACTCTCCTCTTTAAATGTACTTGCCTTTAGTGAAGTTGCCTCCACCTCCAGCTCCGAGGATGATCATAGTACTCTGGCCATTCAGAGCCTCAGATTCCTCAGATCACAGTAATTCGTTCAGAGGTGGGTACATGATTTAGGCAGAGCCAATCAGATGCAATGAGGCTCTTGCTGGGACATCCAGGGAAGACACTCACTTTTTTCTGAGTGTTTAGAAGATCTGGAGTTTCTATAGCCGTTTCATGACTGCTGTGGGAACTCCTGCCTAAAGAATTGTACCAACTAGGGCTTCCCTGGTGGCGAAGTGGTTGAGAGTCCGCCTGCCGATGCAGGGGACATGGGTTCGTGCCCCGGTCCGGGAAGATGCCACATGCCGCGGAGCGGCTGGGCCCGTGAGCCATGACCGCTGAGCCTGCGCGTCCAGAGCCTGTGCTCCGCGGCGGGAGAGACCACATTGGTGAGAGGCCCGCGTACCGCAAAAAAAAAAAAAAAAAAAAAAAAAAAAGAATCATACCAACCAAAAGGAAGTGAACTGAGACATGAAGAAAGAGAAAGAGACAGAGACGAACTAGGTTTGGGGAACATCATTTGAACTCCTGCATCACACAGTACCTAAAACCAGCCCTATGCTCTATACTATTCAGTTGCATGAACTAATACATTTTCCTTTTGCATAAGCCTATTTGGGATAAATTTTCTGTTGCTTGCAAACAAAGGAATCTAAACTGATAAACTATGAATGAATAAGAAATTAATGGTTTGAATATTCAAGACAATGATTGAGTATAGGGAAGGCAAAGTGACCAAAAATATTTATATTCTGTATTACTAAAATATCCTTGTCTAGTGCTTACTGCCCAACACATAATAAGCTCTCAAGACTTAAGTGTTCAATAAGCATCTGTTACATTAACTGTGATTCTGCAAAAGGAACCTGGAGAACCTAAGTGACACAGTGAGTTTGGAAAAAGGGAAATTTTAAATGCCTTCTCACCAAAAGTGATTTATTTATTGATACTGCTTACAAAATATTGTAACTGAAAATCTTCTTTGCTCTTGGGAAGATCATAGCCAACTCGTCAATACACATAAAAAATGCTTTTGTTTCAGCCATTTCCTCTACCAGGTGGTCTTGAGGTCTTTCTGAACCACACAGTTTCCTTTTCATAGTAAACATGGGTTAGTAAAAAAAAGATCTTTGACAGATGAAAACTGAGATTAAGTGAATTGCCTAAGGTAATAGGTAACCTGTCCAGCTAAGATGGGAGTTTGGGTCTTCCCTTCGCAAATGCAATAAGCTCTCTGCCAGGAACATCAGAAACAGCCAGTGTCCTTTATTCATGGCTATAGGAATTCATTCATTGTTCCACATACATTTACTGAGCCAGGTTCTGAGAAAACAGAGATGAGTAAAACAAAGTCCCTGGCTTCAAGGTATTTCCCAGTTTTTGGAAGAAGTGTCACATAAATAAGCGTAATGGAGTATAGCAAATGAAGCCATGGTTCATGCCTTTGGTGTTCTAGAAACTATGGGTCTGGAGAAAGTGTTTGGGAGAGTGAAAGTTGGCAAAAGTTATAGGAAGTAGTCAGTCATATGGGGAGATTGTCCCGAAGGAGGTCATGTGTAAACTCATAATAAAAACGAGTAAATACATGTTCAGTTTTATTTTTCTTTAAATTTAATTTTATTTATTTTTGGCCGCGTTGGGTCTTCGTTGCAGTGTGCAGGCTTCTCCTTGTGGTGGCTTCTCTTGTTGCAGAGAGCACGGGCTCTAGGTGTGTGGCCTTCAGTAGTTGTGGCATGTGGGCTCAGTAGTTGTGGCTCACGGGCTTTAGAGCACAGGCTCAGTACTTGTGGCACATGAGCTTAGTTGCTCCGCGGCATGTGGGATGTTCCCGGACCAGGGCTCAAACCCACGTCCCTTGCACTGGCAGGTGGATTCTTACCCACTGTGCCACCAGGGAAGTCCCATGTTCAGTTCTTATCAATGAAACAATAAATATTCAAAGTTAAAGTTTATTATTATTTCGATTTTACCAAGGAGAAATTACGTGGAGAATTTTTTAGAATTTCTCTTTTTCACACCTAAAAAGATCATTGTTTGACTCTCGAATCCTGTGCTCCTGATCAGAGGGTGCTCTTCCTTAACTTCTCACTCTATAATTTTCTGACCTGTGGTCATCCACATACAAAGTTGAGAGGGAATAGCTGGGAGATGGTAAATCAGGGTATATGAGAGTGAGTCCTTTTGATATTGTAATTGTTAAAAAGGGGACAACAGACCCCAAATGGAGTCACTTGTGCTAAGCTCACAATACCAAACTAAGACTTATAATATCTAAATTGCAGTTTCAACCTCTTTCAGAAGTGGAACTTTAAACCAGTCAATCTGGAATTACCTGGTCAGTACTAGTGAGGTAATCTGCCTGATAGACCCCTGCCGTCCCCCAAAGAAAGGTGACCTGGCCTGAAACAATCAGCTCCTTGCTAGAATAACTGCCTAGTCCCGCCTCCTTCTGCCTATAAAAGTCTTCCATTTCGTATAGCTCTTCGGAGCTCCTTTCTATCTGTTATATGGGATCTGCCCAATCCATGACTTGTTGAATAAAGCCAATAAGATCTTTAAATTTTACTCAGTTGAATTTTGTTTTTTAACATGATTTATAATAAGGGATATATTTGGTCTTTGTCCCCATTCTTGGCACAGAGCTCTAAAACCCTTGGAATTTCTTAAGTGATAAGAGCTCTAAAAGTGACTTTAGTTATTCATAATAAGCCCCTTTCAACTACACCTGAGTTTATGCTAATAAGGTGACTTTTGGAAAGCCCCTAAGAATGGGGGCTGGTTGCCAAGGGAACCAACAACAACGATTAGAGGGTTGGAACTTTCAGTCCCATCCCCCAACCTGTGGGGAGGGGAGAAGGACTGGAGGTTGAATTACTCACCAATGGCCAATGATTTAATCAACCATGCCAACTTAATGAAGTCTCCATAAACCCCCAAAAGGACAGGGTTGGGAGAGCTTCGAGGTTGGTAAACACATGGAGCTTCTGGAAGGATGGCACGTCCTGAAAGCGTAAAGGAGCTCTGTGCTCTTTCCCCATCCCTTGCGCTAGGTGTCTCTCCCATCTGGCTGTTCCTGAGTTATATCATTCTATAGTACACAGGTAGTCTAGTAAATAAACTGTTTTCCTAAATTCTGTGAGCTATTCTAACAAAATTAATCAAACCTGAGGCCATGGGAACATCCAATTTATAGCCAGTTGTTCAGAAGCACAGGTGACAACCTGGACTTGTGATTGGCATCTGAAATGGAGAGGGATGGGACAGTCCTGTGGGATCTTGTGGGATCTAATGCTGTCTCCAGGTAGATAGTGTCATTGACTAGAACTTAGTCATATGACTACATCTAACTTCATATGCCCAGGAAGCAGGCTAGAATGGATTTTAGTATATGTAAAATCTTTTTGTACATTCTTATTTTACCTAACATTATATCAAACATTTTCCATGTTATTTTCATAGTCTTCATTACTGTGGAAGATTTTATTATTGTTGAAAATATTTGCTATCCCTTTCCTCTGGTGCCACCTCTGTGGAGCCAATTCCTGGTGGGCCTCCCCATAGGAGCGGCGTCTGCCCCATTGAAATCAGGCTTGGTCATGTGGAATTTAAGCAGAAATGATATATCCCACATTTGAGCATAAGCTGTAGGAGTTATTGTACTAGTCAATCCTTGCTCTTTATTCACTACTTTGAGATCAATATGGAGCTAGTCCTTCCAACTGGGTCCTGGGTTGAAGCAGAGCTACAGCTGAACTGCAAAGGGTAGGTAACTGAGTGAGAAATAAACCTGTGATAAATCACTGAGATTTGGGGATTATCTGCTACTGCAGCAAAATCTAGCAAAAGCTGACTGGTACAATAATTATAACAGCTGCATATTACTCCACCATGTTATGTACCCTGATTTTTTTAGTCCATTCTTCCAATATTGGCCATTTAAGTGGTTTCCAATTTTCCGATATTAAATATAATGCTGAAATGGACACGTGCAGTTTTTGTTGTTGTTGTTTCTGTTAAGTTATTCCCTTAGGATACATTTTTCAGCATAGAAAACTGGGACAACATGTATGATCATCATTACCGCTCTTATTCCCCAAAGGGGTATATTGTCTGTGTATTGAGTCAGGTTCCAGCAAAAACCATGAAAACCACTCTAGTAATTTTAACAGAGGGAAAATAAAACAGGAAATTGACTTCACAAGTAATGGAGAAGCTAAGAAATCAGTAGTGAAATAACCCAGAGATTGACAACAGCAGAAAAATTCTGCCACCCTTGGGGATGGAGGGACACCTGGATGAGGTGGTATTACCAGAGGGCAGAAACTAGGGCCATCTGAAGGGAACTAGAGCCATGACTGGGTCTGCCGGGTCAGAACTCTCCAGTAGTAACTGGGATCATCAAGGAAGGTTTGCTTTGGGAAAAGCTGGATCCATGAAAGAGGTGCTGTAAGAAACAGAAAAAGAGACAGAGAAAAATATCTCGGACTCTTCCATCTTCTTGCTTTCCAATCTTCTGCAAGTATTGTCCATTGGGAAAACCTACCCAGAGGCCAGAGAACAAAGGAACTTGGAAAATATAGTTTTCTATGACACAGAGGGCAAGAGAAGGGCAGCAAGGCATCTGAAAGCAAACTGGATAGTAATGGATGAGTAAACCACTTTACCAGTCTTTCCAGCATTGTACATTATCATCATTATAAATGTTGCTATTTTGGCATGAGAGGCAATATAGTTGAGAGTACTGACTCTGAAGTCAGACACCCTTGGAATTGAACCTGCTCAAAGCTCTTCCTGGTTATGTGACTTTGGGTGACTTGCTTAACTTCCTCAAGTCTCAGCTTCCCTTATATAAAATGTTGTGAAGAGACTTCCCTGGTGGTCCAGTGGTTAAGACTCTGTGCTTCCACTGCAAGGGGCATGGGTTCGATCCCTGGTTGGGGAACTAAGTTCCCACATGCCTCGCAGCGCGGCTGAAAAAAAAAATGTTGTGAAGACCAAATACATGAATATAAATACAAAACACTGAGCATAGTGTGTAGCATGAAATAGGTTGTATGGTCAGGCCACACAAGATGGCTGTTCTCTTGCTCTCTGTACGACCCCTGCCTGACCAGTGCTTGCTTCATCTCTACCATACACACACGACTGACCTTCCTACTATTGATACTTGCCCCAGATCCCAGGTAGTGATTATTCTTATCCTATCTTATCTTCTTTGGCGTGCCCCTCTACTGGTTTCCCTGTTAACTAATGATGAACTCACCTGACGTCAATTCCCCTATAACTGGTAATCGCCCTCCCTCTGGCCAGAACTTAGTTCCATGACCACATCTAAGTACAAGGGAGACTAGGAAGTGAAGTTTTTATTTTAGGTGGTCATGTACTCAGCTCAAAATTCTATTATGGTAATAGAAGAGGCAAACAGATATTGGGGGAAAACGACTGGCCTCTGCCATTCTGCTATTCTGGCCACGCAAACATCTATGTGTGCTCTTCTTCCCATACACAGAACATACCCATCACCAAGGGAAAGTTCCAAGTACAGTTCCATGACTACGGAAGGGGAGCAAAATTTGCCACCCCAAAATAAGATTATCTTGAGCTGGTTAAGTTCAAGAAGCAAAAGACAAGAGAAGCTCTGAAAACCAAGTAGAAGTCACCCTTTTGTAAGGGACATATACATTTATAAGGGGAAACTCCGTTTGTAGGGGTGTCTCCCTCTCTGTACCAGGGAGAGGAGAATGACTCTAAATATCCGGAAATCTTCATCAAGGGAGAAGGCAATGACGTAAATCTGTATACCAACCATACCCTTGTTTACTGTGCTTTGCCTGGTAACCTCCCCAAACTGACTGCCCCTGCTTCCCGCCCACCCCACTTTCCCCAGCCCCATCTTCCTTCGTCTTTAGCTGAAGGTGGTATTTAAGTGATGGTTCAGGTCATTTTGGGGGAGTTACTCAGTTTTCCTAGGTATCTCCCATGCATAAAGAGAAGTACACATGTTATTAAACTTCTATTTTTCTCCTGTTAACCTGTCTTTTATTACAGGTGTGTCTCAGCCAAGAATCCAGAAGGTTAGAGGGAAAATAATTTTTCCGCCCCTACACTGACTCTAATAATCATGGGAATTTGCCAGGCTTTTGGTCTCTTTGGCTTTCAGATTCCTGTAACACTTAATAATAGGCTTCTTTGTATTTGCTGTTCGTCAGTTACACATAGAAGTAACACGCTGCCGGACAGCAGGAGTCTATCTTGACTATGAACTTCTCTGGAGGAAAGAGGCAAGAAGCAGCAGGGCCCAGGGATAGACAGGCTCACAGACCCCAGGAACCAGACCAAGATGTGCAAGTACCCAAAACTTGGTCCTATGACCTGTCATGGAGCCCTGGAGCTGGGGCTTCCCGTGGGGGTCAAAGCCTTCCTGCCCCTGGGCACCCTCCTACAGCTGCCCCAGTCCCACAGCTTCTCAGCTGAAGATGCGCAGCAAGTGGTGAACACCATGGGGAAGCAGTGGTTCACACTGCAGCCAGGGGACCCCGGCATTGGCTCTCATCCAAGCCAATCTTGGTCACTTCCTGCAAGTACCTGAGATGGATCTGATGCCCTTGGCAACCTGACAGGCCCTGCCCCTGATGCTTATTTATGGCACATTCTGGCAGCACTGGCCATCCATCCCGTTCAAAGGCATGTCCTGCTGGGGAAGGATGCACATCCACCTGGCCTCAGGACTGCCTGGGGACTGTGCACAGTGTCATCAGTGGCATGTGGCCAAATTGTGAAGTGGCCTTGTTCATCAATGGGCCCCTGGCCCTGGCAGATGAAATACCCTTCTTCCTCTCCATCAGTGGGGTGATCCTGATTCCAGGGAATGCTGATGGCTTCCTGCTTCCCAAGTATTTCGAGAAGGCCGTGCAACTACGGCCCACCCAAAAGTCCCTCTCCTTGGCTGGTAATGAGTAGACAGAATGTCAGAGTGGCCCCAAGCACCGCTCCAGAGGGTAAAGGATGATCCAACAATAAAATATTCATTAAATAAGAAATGTAAATAGACAATCAAAAAAAGAAACTCAGGATTGAAAAAAAAGAAGTAACCACAGCCCAAGATCTCTTCCAGGCAAATTCTCTTACTGTTTCACTGTTCTCTGTGCTGACTCATCTTCCTCTCATTCAACTTGATGACTGCTTCCTTAAGCTCTTCTTCTTCTTTTTTTTTTTTTACATTTTTTTGGAGTATAATAGCTTTACAATGGTGTGTTAGTTTCTGCTTTATAACAAAGTGAATCAGTTATAAATATACATATATCCCCATATCTCTTCCTTCTTGCATCTCCCTCCAATCCTTCCTATCCCACCCCTCTAGGTGGACACAAAGCACCAAGCTGATCTTCCTGTGCTATGCGGCTGCTTCCCACTAGCTATCTATTTTACATTTGGTAGTGTATATATGTCCATGCCACTCTCTCACTTTGTCACACCTTACCCTTCCCCCTCCCCATATCCTCAAGTCCATTCTCTAGTAGGCCTGTGTCTTTATTCCCATCTTACCCCTAGGTTCTCCATGACATTTTTTTCCCTAAAATTCCATATATATGTGTTAGCATATGGTATTTGTCTTTCTCTTTCTGACATACTTCACTCTTTATGACAGACTCTAGGTTCATCCACCTCATTACAAATAGCTCAATTTCGTTTCTTTTTATGGCTGAGTAATATTCCATTGTATATATGTGCCACATCTTCTTTATCCGATGATGGACACTTAGGTTGTTTCCATCTCCTGGGTATTGTAAATAGAGCTGCAATGAACATTTTGGTACATGACTCTTTTTGAATTATGGTTTTCTCAGGGTATATGCCCAGTAGTGGGATTGCTGGGTCACGTGGTAGTTCTATTTGCAGTTTTTTAAGGAACCTCCATACTGTTCTCCATAGTGGCTGTACCAATTCACATTCCCACCAGCAGTGCAAGAGGGTTCCCTTTTCTCCACACCCTCTCCAGCATTTATTGTTTCTAGATTTTTTGATGATGGCCATTCTGACTGGTGGGAGATGATATCTCATTGTAGTTTTGATTTACATTTCTCTAATGATTAATGATGTTGAGCATTCTTTCATGTGTTTGTTGGCAGTCTGTATATCTTCTTTGGAAAAATGTCTATTTAGGTCTTCTGCCCATTTTTGGATTGGGTTGTTTGTTTTTTTTGTTATTGAGCTGCATGAGCTGCTTGTAAATTTTGGAGATTGCTCCTTTGTCAGTTGCTTCATTTGCAAATACTTTCTCCCATTCTGAGGGTTGTCTTTTGGTCTTGTTTATGGTTTCCTTTGCTGTGCAAAAGCTTTGAAGTTTCATTAGGTCCCATTTGTTTATTTTTGTTTTTATTTCCTTTTCTCTAGGAGGTGGGTCATAAAGGATCTTGCTGTGATTTATGTCACAGAGTGTTCTGCCTATGTTTTCCTCTAAGAGTTTGATAGTATATGGCCTTACAATTAGGTCTTTAATCCATTTTGAGCTTATTTTTGTGTATGGTGTTAGGGAGTGATCTACTCTCATACTTTTACATGTACCTGTCCAGTTTTCTCAGCACCACTTAGTGAAGAGGCTGTCCTTTCTCCACTGTACATTCCTGCCTCCTTTATCAAAGATAAGGTGACCATATGTGCGTGGGTTTATCTCTGGGCTTTCTATCCCGTTTCATTGATCTATATTTCTGTTTTTGTGCCAGTACCATACTGTCTTCATTACTGTAGCTTTGTAGTATAGTCTGAAGTCAGGGAGCCTGATTCCTCCAGTTCCATTTTTCGTTCTCAAGATTGCTTTGGCTATTTGGAGTCTTTTGTGTTTCCATACAAATTGTGAAATTTTTTGTTCTAGTTCTGTGAAAAATGCCAGTGGTAGTTTGATAGGGATTGCATTGAATCAGTAGATTGCTTTAGGTAGTAGAGTCATTTTCACAATGTTGATTCTTCCAATCCAAGAACATGGTATATCTCTCCATCTATTTGTATCATCTTTAATTTCTTTCATCAGTGTCTTCTAATTTTCTGCATACAGGTCTTTTGTCTCCTTAGGTAGGTTTATTCCTAAATATTTTATTCTTTTTGTTGCAATGGTAAATGGGAGTGTTTTCTTGATTTCACTTTCAGATTTTTCATCATTAATGTATAGGATTGCCAGAGATTTCTGTGCATTAATTTTGTATCCTGCTACTTTACCAAATTCATTGATTACCTCTAGTAGTTATCTGGTAGCATCTTTAGGATTCTCTATGTATAGTATCATGTCATCTGCAAACAGCGACATCTTTACTTCTTCTTTTCTGATGTGGATTCCTTTTATTTCCTTTTCTTCTCTGATTGCTGTGGCTAAAACTTCCAAAACTATGTTGAATAAGAGTGGTGAGAGTGGGCAACCTTGTCTTGTTCCTGATCTTAGTGGAAATGCTTTCAGTTTTTCACCATTGAGGACGATGTTGGCTGTGGGTTTCTCATATATGGCCTTTATTATGTTGAGGAAAGTTCCCTCCATGCCTACTTTCTGCAGGGTTTTTATCATAAATGGGTGTTGAATTTTGTCGAAAGCTTTCTCTGCATCTATTGAGATGATCATATGGTTTTTCTCCTTCAATTTGTTAATATGGTGTATCATGTTGATTGATTTGCGCATATTGAAGAATCCTTGCATTCCTGGAATAAACCCCACTTGATCATGGTGTATGATCCTTTTAATGTGCTATTGGATTCTGTTTGCTAGTATTTTGTTGAGGATTTTTGCATCTATGTTCATCAGTGATATTGGCCTGTAGTTTTCTTTCTTTGTGACATCCTTGTCTGGTTTTGGTATCAGGGTGATGGTGGCCTCGTAGAATGAGTTGGCGAGTGTTCCTCCCTCTGCTATCTTTTGCAAGAGTTTGAGAAGGATAGGTGTTAGCTCTTCTCTAAATGTTTGATAGAATTCGCCTGTGAAGCCCTCTGGTCCTGGGCTTTTGTTTGTTGGAAGATTTTTAATCACAGTTTCAAAATCAGTGCTTGTGATTGGTCTGTTCATATTTTCTATTTCTTCCTGATTCAGTCTTGGCAGGTTGTGCATTTCTAAGAATTTGTCCATTTCTTCCAGCTTGTCCATTTTATTGGCATAGAGTTGCTTGTAGTAATCTCTCATGATCTTTTGTATTTCTGCAGTATCAGTTGTTACTTCTCCTTTTTCATTTCTAATTCTATTGATTTGAGTCTTCTCCCTATTTTTCTTGATGAGTCTGGCTAAAGGTTTATCAATTTTGTTTATCTTCATAAAGAACCAGCTTTTAGTTTTATTGATCTTTGCTATTGTTTCCTTCATTTCTTTTTCATTTATTTCTGATCTGATCTTTATGATTTCTTTCCTTTTGCTAACTTTGGGGGTTTTTTGTTCTTCTTTCTCTAATTGCTTTAGGTGCAAGGTTAGGTTGTTTATTCGATATGTTTCCTGTTTCTTAAGGTAGGATTGTACTGCTATAAACTTCCCTCTTAGAACTGCTTTTGCTGCATCCCATAGGTTTTGGATCGTCGTGTCTCCATTGTCATTTGTTTCTTTTCTAGGTATTTTTTGATTTCCTCTTTGATTTCTTCAGTGATCACTTCGTTATTAAGTAGTGTATTGTTTAGCCTCCATGTGTTTGTATTTTTTACAGATCTTTTCCTGTAATTGATATCTAGTCTCATGGCGTTGTGGTCGGAAAAGATACTTGATACAATTTCAATTTTCTTAAATTTACCAAGGCTTGATTTGTGACCCAAGATATGATCTATCCTGGAGAATGTTCCATGAGCACTTGAGAAAAATGTGTATTCTGTAGTTTTTGGATGGAATGTCCTATAAATATCAATTAAGTCCATCTCGTTTAATGTATCATTTAAAGCTTGTGTTTCCTTATTTATTTTCATTTTGGATGATTGTCCATTGGTGAACGTGGGGTGTTAAAGTCCCCTACCATGAATGTGTTACTGTCGATTTCCTCTTTTATGGCTGTTAGTATTTGCCTTATGTATTGAGGTGCTCCTATGTTGGGTGCATAAATAGTTACAATTGTTATATCTTCTTCTTGGATCAATCCCTTGATCATTATGTAGTGTCCTTCTTTGTCTCTTGTAATAGTCGTTACTTTGAAGTCTATTTTTTCTGATATGAGAATTGCTACTCCAGCTTTTTTTGGTTTCCATTTGCATGGAATATCTTTTTCCATCCCCTCACTTTCGGTCTGTATGTGTCTCTAGGTGTGAAGTGGGTCTCTTGTAGACAGCATATTCATGGGTCTTGTTTTTGTATCCATTTAGCCAGTCTGTGTCTTTTGGTAGGAACATTTAATCCATTTCCATTTAAGGTAATTATTGATATGTATGTTCCTATTCCCATTTTCTTAATTGTTTTGGGTTTGTTATTGTAGGTCTTTTCCTTCTCTTGTGTTTCTTGCCTAGAGACGATCCTTTAGCATTTGTTGTAAAGCTGGTTTGGTGGTGCTGAACTCTCTCAGCTTTTGCTTGTCTGTAAAGGTTTTAATTTCTCCATCAAATCTGAATGAGATCCTTGCTGGGTAGAGTAATCTTGGTTGAGGGTTTTTCTCCTTCATCACTTTAAATATGTCCTGCCAGTCCCTTCTGGCTTGCAGAGTTTCTGCTAAAAGATCAGCTGTTAACCTTATGGGGATTCCCTTGTGTGTTATTTGCTGTTTTTCCCTTGCTGCTTTTAGTATGTTTTCTTTGTATTTAATTTTTGACAGTTTGATTAATATGTGTCTTGGCGTGTTTCTCCTTGTATTTATCCTGTATGGGACTCTCTGTGTTTCCTGGACTTGATTAACTATTTCCCTTCCCATATTAGGGAAGTTTTCAACTATAATCTCTTCAAATATTTTCTCAGTCCCTTTCTTTTTCTCTTCTTCTTCTAGAACCCCTATAATTCGAATGTTGGTGCATTTAATGTTGTCCCAGGGTCTCTGAGACTGTCCTCAGTTCTTTTCATTCTTTTTTCTTTCTTCTGCTCTGCAGTAGTTATTTCCACTATTCTATCTTCCAGGTCACTTATCCGTTCTTCTGCCTCAGTTATTCTGCTATTGATCCCTTCTTGAGTATTTTTAATTTCATTTATTGTGTTGTTCATCGTTGCTTGTTTCATCTTTAGTTCTTCTAGGTCCTTGTTAAATGTTTCTTGCATTTTGTCTATTCTATTTCCAAGATTTTGGATCATCTTTACTATCATTATTCTGAATTCTTTTTCAGGTAGACTGCCTATTTCCTCTTCATTTGTTAGGTCTGGTGGGTTTTTATCTTGCTCCTTCATCTGCTGTGTGTTTTTCTGTCTTCTCATTTTGCTTATCTTACTGTGTTTGGGGTCTCCTTTTCGCAGGCTGCAGGTTCGTAGTTCCCGTTGTTTTTGGTGTCTGTCCCCAGTGACTGAAGTTGGTTCAGTGGGTTGTGTAGGCTTCCTGGTGGAGGGGAGTAGTGCCTGTGTTCTGGTGGATGAGGCTGGATCTTGTCTTTCTGTTGGGCAGGTCCACATCTGGTGGTGTGTTTTGGGGTGTCTGTGGACTTATTATGATTTTAGGCAGCCTCTCTGCTAATGGGTGGGGTTGTGTTCCTGTCTTGCTAGTTGTTTGGCATAGGGTGTCCAGCACTGTAGCTTGCTGGTTGTTGAGTGAAGCTGGGTGTTGGCGTTGAGATGGAGATCTCTGGGAGATTTTCACCGTTTGATATTACATGGAGCTGGGAGGTCTCTTGTGGACCAGTGTCCTGAAGTTTGCTCTCCCATCTCAGAGGCACAGCACTGACGCCTGGCTGCAGGACCAAGAGCCTTTCATCCACACGGGTCAGAATAAAAGGAAGAAAAAGTAGAAAGAAAGAAAGAAAGAGGATAAAAGAAAATAAAATAAAGTAAGGTAAAATAAAATAAAGTTATTAAAATAAAAAAATAATTATTAAGAAAAATTTTTTTTAAATAGTAAAAAACAAAACAAAAAAAATGCAAGGATAGAACCCTAGGACAAATGGTGAAAGCAAAGCTATACAGACAAAATCTCACACAGAAGCATACAGATACACACTCACAAAAAGAGGAAAAGGGGAAAAAATAATAAATCTTGCTCTCAAAGTCCACCTCCTCAATTTGGGATGATTTGTTGTCTCTTCAGGTATTCCACAGATGCAGGGTACATCAAGTTGATTGTGGAGATTTAAACCGCAGCTCCTGAGGCTGTTGGGAGAGATTTCCCTTTCTCTTCTTTGTTCTCACAGCTCCTGGGGTTCAGCTTTGGATTTGGCCCCGCCTCTGCGTTTAGGTCGCCAGAGGGCGTCTGTTCTTCGCTCAGACAGGACGGGGTTAAAGGAGCAGCTGATTCGGGGGCTCTGGCTCACTCAGGCCGGGGGCGGAGGGAGGGGCTCTGAGGGCGGGGCGAGCCTGCTGCGGCAGAGGTCAGCGTGACGTTGCACCAGCCTGAGGTGCTCTGTGAGTTCTCCCGAGGAAGTTGTCCCTGGATCCCGGGACCCTGGCAGTGGTGGGCTGCACAGGCTCCGGGAGGGGAGGTGTGGAGAGTGAGCTGTGCTCACACACAGGCTTCTTGGTGGCGGCAGCAGCAGCCTTAGCGTCTTATGCCCGTCTCTGGGGTCCGCGCTTTAATCGCGGCTCGCGCCTGTCTCTGGAGCTCCTTTAAGCAGCGCTCTTAATCCCCTCTCCTCGCGCACCAGGAAACCAAGAGGGAAGAAAAAGTCTCTTGCCTCTTCGGCAGCTCCAGACCTTTCACGGACTCCCTCCCGGCTAGCTGTGGCGCACTAACCCCTTCAGGCTGTGTTCACGCAGCCAACCCCAGTCCTCTCCCTGCCCTGCGACCGAAGCCCGAGCCTCAGCTCGCAGCCCCGCCCGCCCCGGCAGGTAAGCAGACAAGCCTCTCGGGCTGGTGAGTGCTGGTTGGCACCGATCCTTTGTGTGGGAATCTCTCCGCTTTGCCTTCCGCACCCCTGTGGCTGCGCTCTCCTCCGCGGCTCCAAAGCTCCCCGCCCCCCTCTGCCACCCGCAGTCTCTGCCCGCGAAGGGGCTTCTAGTGTGTGGAAAGCTTTCCTCCTTCACAGCTCCCTCCCACTGGTGCAGGTCCCGGTCCCTATTCTTTTGTTTCTGTTTATCCTTTTTTCTTTTGCCCTACCCAGGTACGTGGGGAGTTTCTTGCCTTTTGGGAGGTCTGAGGTCTTCTGCCAGCGTTCAGTAGTTGTTCTGTAGGAGTTGTTCCACGTGTAGATGTATTTCTGATGTATCTGTGGGGAGGAAGGTCATCTCCCCGTCTTACTCTTCCGCCATCTTCCCCCTCTCCTCTCCCGTATACTTTAAATCATCTCTATATTACTTATGATACCTAATACAATGTAAATGCTATGTAAATAGTTATAAATACTATGTAAATGCTACATAAATATTTGCCAGCAGGGTAAATTCAAATTTTGGTTTTTGGAACTTTCTGGATTTTTTATTTTCCTGAATATTTTCTATCCTAGGTTGGTTGAATCCACGGATGCAGAGCCTGCAGGTACGGAGAGTAGAGGTATGCTCTTACCTCTGCTCCAGCTCTCATTTACCTGTCAAGAAGGAAGGTCCTTGGGGAGCCGTAGTATTATCTCTTGCCAAGTCTTCCTTTTTGGCCCTTTAAACTGCTTCACTGTGGAGTTGCAGAAAGCAGTTGGCTTTTTCAATTGTGCGGAGCTCTGGAATCAGAGGCCACAGGCCAAGAATGGCTCTTGACATAGCTATGTTCTCTTCCATTTTTGGTTGCTGTCTGGCTAGCTCTGACTGGGGTCCATCCCTCTGTAGGATGTTGCTAAAAGTAGGAAGAAGCAGCAGACACTGCTAAACTTGTAAATCTTTCTTGTTTACCCCACTGCTATTGCTTCTGCTGCCTGTGAGCTGCTTTCCAGGATCTTGTCGACCTGTGTGAATGCTGTGCCTAGCTAAGATTCTATTTCCTCAGAAGAAAGAGAAAATGGATGCTGGGGGGAGAACTTGCACTTTCTGCCGCAAATGCCTATTGATTCAGACAGATTCTTAATTTCACTCCAGAAAGTGAGTCAGCAACTTGTAGAAGGCACGGGGGCAGTGAATAGAAAACTGGGACCCTCAGACTGCCATATCATACAGTAGCAAAGGACTCACTTTCAAAAAGGAGATAGCCAGCTCCTCCCACAAGAAAAAAAAATGCCGCTTTTGCTAGTTTTGATATGATTGGTATAAACTTTTGCTAGTTTTGATATGATTGGTATAAATGCTCAAAGAATGTCTCATAACTAGCGGTGAAGCTGACTTTCTGGGCCCTGTCAAAACTTGATTTTGAAAGTCGAGTAAAACAGCTACACAGTGACTTTAATAACTGTAAACATGAGAAAACTCATGCACTATTACAACTTTTTTAATATGCTTGTCAGACTGCTGACATTACTTCCCAAATTCTTTTATTCTCTTTCAGATATAGTTAATGCGAATTTGGAGCTTGTAATATATTCCAAATACCTGATCATGTTTCCTCCCTTCTTATATTATAAAATAAACCTTTAAAGAGAATGAAAAATTAATGATTGTCACCAAGAGATTTTTCTTTCTTTTCTCAGCATGTTCATTTTATTATATGTTATTTTCCTGATGTTCATTTCGTGTGATAAATCTACCCCATATTCCTTTATCTCTAGCACTAAAGATACCTTCATTAATTTGCACTGTCTAAATACAAATTGAATACCAATTTTATTTGAGAATGGAGACAATGACCATTCTCAATGGAAGTTTTGGAACAAAGTCAACAGATTTTAAGAAATTTGTATTATAGTTATTTATACTGGTATGTAATATAAGGGTGTATTTGGTCTATTTTGTTCACTGCTCTATACCTGGTACCTAGCACAGTATTTGGTGGACACTCAATAAATATTTATTTGGTTAATGAATTAATGTATTTTTCTTTTTAATAATCATAAGATATACTGGAAAATATTTAACCAAAGTAGTTGCAAGAGAGTTGAATCTTTTCTAGTCTAACAAGGAGAAGGCATGGTGGGATTATATAATTCAGATTATTAAAATTCATGAAAGCAATCACACTGGGTAAAAAGACATTTAACCTCAGTTTAATGTCTCTGAATATTCAACCAAGAGAGAGGAGTAAGGGCACAAACTGTGGGAACACAGTTATGTGATACAGTGTCTCAGATATGTATCTCTGGTGGGAGATAATGGCTGAGAAGACACCGGTCCAAATGATTGGCAACATTAATATGGAAATATACATATTCACCCGTTCTTCATATAGTCTCCTGGTCTCACAACAAATTTGAGAAGTGGTTTCTATTACTGTTCTATTACAAATGTGGAAAATGAGCTTCACAGAGGTGAATAACTTGTCCAAAGTCCCACAGGTGATGATTGGTAGAGCCAAGGTCAGAAGGTCTTTGACAATCAAGTTCACATTGGATAAAAAGTCACGCTTTCGTTCCACTGGCATTCGGCTACTCTGTGGTTCTCTCTCTGCCCCTCATACCCTTCGGCAGCATATCTCCCTTTCTTCTTGTTAAGGATATTGTCCTAACGTTGTAATGTCATTATGTGCTCTGAGTTAATAAATGGCTTCTTTTCTCTTTTAGTGTCCAAAGTGATACATTATTTACTGAGTCTTCAAGAAGGAAGTAATGATGACTGGAGCCGAAGTCCCAGAATTCTCCACAAGCAACCTGCCATGCTACAGATTTCTAGGAAAGCTGGTTAGTAGGAACCCTCTATTAGAGACTGCAGGTTTGTCTCCCCCTTCACCTCTGTTATTATTTTCGCTCTCAAATTTACTCTGATATTAATATAACCACTGCAGCTTTATTTTGATTAGTGTTAGTATGGTATGTATTTCCCCATGCTTATACTTTTAACCTGTTTGCATCCTTAAATTCAAAGTGGGTTTTTGGTGGCAGCGTATTTGGATCTTGCTTTTTCATCCAACCTGATGATCTCAAAAATTGTTAGAAGTTCTCTACATATTTATTTTTTATTTCAAGCTTTTAAAAATTCTTTATTGTGATCGTGTGCACAAGTCTATATTTTATAAATAAAGGTGTGTATATATATATTGGAGAGTGTGATCAAAAATCTTTTTACTGATGGGCTAAACAATCAAAAATTCATGGAGACCAAGGCTTTAAGGGCAATGTGAACAATTGACCAATCCTCATTTCAGGTGAACAGAAATAGAACTGGAGGGTGAGACGGGGTCTAGACACCACACAACTCTAATTGAATGGCACCCTTCGGATCGTGTCTGTGAATGACGCTCCCTGGAATTGTGTTGAGCTATGGCTTTTGCCAGAGGATCCATTTGGAGGGAAGAATTAGAGTCACACATGAAAAAGGCTGTGAGGGGTCTGTTCCCAAGTGGACACAGGCCAAGCAAACTGTCCCAATTCACATTATTGTCCACGTAGAGGAGGAAAACTAATTTTCCCTCTTCCCTTCCAGGTTATTGGCTGAGAACGCCCCTGTAATAAAATAGAGATTAACAGGAGAAACACAAACAGAAGTTTAATAACGTGGATACCTCCTGTATGCATTGGAGAGACCCAGGAAAACTAAATGACTCCCTGAAATAGCCCAAGTCCCCACCTTAAATACCATCTCCAGCTAAAGACGAGGATGTTGGAGGGATGGGAGGGCAGCCAGTTCTGAGAGACTATCAAGAGAAGCACAGTAAACAAGGGTAAGGTTGTTATGCAAATTTAAACCTCTGCCTTCTCCATGGATGACAGGTTCTAGAGACTCCTCTTCCTGACCCAGAGAGAAAGACACCCTTACAAATGAGATTTCCCTTATAAATGTAGATGTTTCTTACAAAAGGGCAGCTTCTAGTCTATTTTCAGAGATTCTCCTCTGGCTGAAGTCTCTCAAAAATAATCAGCTCAGCAATTTGCAGACCCCTTCACTAAGGATGAGGATTCCATTCACCTGCGCTCCTAAGCGCACAAATGGCATCTCTATCCTTAAGGGCTCCCAGGCGAGTCCTGGTCTGCAGCTGCAGGTAATAAAGAAGAGGTGGGGCCTGGCACCTCGCTAAGGATCAGTTTTCTTGTGAGGGGATGGGGACTTCCCAAGGTTCTGAGCTGGGAAAGACGCATTCGGACTTGCCTTTAAAACCACCTGGTGGAGGGCTTCCCTGGTGGCGCAGTGGTCGAGAGTCCGCCTGCCGATGCAGGGGACGCGGGTTCGTGCCCCGGTCCGGGAAGA
Source organism: Lagenorhynchus albirostris (assembly GCF_949774975.1). Taxonomy (NCBI): domain Eukaryota; kingdom Metazoa; phylum Chordata; class Mammalia; order Artiodactyla; family Delphinidae; genus Lagenorhynchus; species Lagenorhynchus albirostris. The sequence continues at coordinate 105,308,325 of NC_083116.1, read as the reverse complement.
TCCCACATGCCGCGGAGCGGCTGGGCCCGTGAGCCATGGCCGCTGAGCCTGCGCATCCGGAGCCTGTGCTCTGCAATGGGAGAGGCCACAACAGTGAGAGGCCCGCGTACTACAAAAAAAACAAACCACCTGGTGGAGAAGAGACAGGCAGGAAGGAGATGCCTCAGGAGGTGACTGCGACCACCCAGCCATGGGCCAGTTCGGACTGGTTGGTGGAGCTGTGGTGGTGAGAACTGGTTGGATCCAGGTATGTTCTCACCAGGGAGTCTTACTCACCAGCCACTGTGTAAGTCAGACGGTGAGAGATAAAGGACTCGAACCTAGGATTTGCCTGAGCAGCTACAAGCCTGTTTTTCCCTTTGAGATAAAGGGCACAGGACAGGGAGGTGGGCAGGTGGGGGCAGTAATGTAGTTGTGGATGTCTTCAGTTTGAAATCTAAGTCAGAATAGCCAGGTGAGAATGAGAACTGAGACCATTAATCTAGAAAGTTAATCTTTACACGATTCCTTAGAAGAAATTAGGCACATACCAACTCTTACCTCTGCTGATAGTCGTGTTTTCACCCCTGAATAAAGGAAGTTTATGAAATGAGAAAAAAATAATAATCAGCCCCCAAAATAATCAATATGCCAAAGAGTCATATTTTGGGGTGGCAAATTCTGTTCCCCTTCACCCATGAATCCAGAAAGATTGTCCAGGAAATTCCCTGGTACTCCAGTGGTTAGGGCTCTGAGCTTCCACTGCAGAGGGCACGGGTTCAATCCCTGGTTGGGGATCTCACATGCCCTGTGGCCAAAGAAAACCCAGAAAGATTGTCCAGTGGAGGGAGATGTTTATGCCGGGCAATATACTAGAAGGGACTAGACAGAAAAGATCCATAAACCCACATGGGGTCCCTTCGAGGTCTGTGGCTGAATGCTAAGTTGTGTACAAGCGGGATTTAAATACATAGTATGGCAAAAGTTTAAAGTATAACCTCTGAAAAGGAGATAGTCTAGAAAGGCTAAAGCTTACAAAACATGCTCTCCAAATCGTTTACTTGGTTAAAAAGGTACATTCTGCTGAAGAATATTGGTAATCACCTATTTTAAAATGGTACTTTTAAAGACTAAATGTGTATGTAGACTCGCTAAAGATTACCTCACTCAGTATCAGCCTTCTTGAATTTATTTTCTGAACTTCCAAAAGCAGTCTAAAGCCTGGTATTTTGCAAGTTGTGGATTAAAGGTATGAATTTCTTTCAGCCCTTGTAAGGAAGCACTTTTGAATTCATTTCCCTGACATGAGATTGCTCTCCCCAAAGCAATTTTGGAGGGAACATTAAGTGCTATAGAACTGGAGAAACGTGCCCCAGAAAATGTTTTTAATCAGGGCTGTGTGGGAGCCTATTTAATCACTGGGCAATGGAAGACGTTAAAGGAACAACACTTCGTTTAAGGGACTTATTGACTGAGAAGTTCATTTAAACTGGGTCCTCTCTTTTCTGGCTTCTCATTTTGGAAATATTTGGCCAAGACAGAAGTCAATATTTCTGGTAGCTATTCTGCAGCCTACCCTGACCACCCACCGCCCAGCATCTTTATCCTTTGAACTATAAATGCAAATTCACATGTTTTGGTTTTTGTCTTTGAAAATTATAGTTGTCTCTGACAATTCCCTTTGCATTTGAGAAAAGCCAGAGTGGTGCTGTGTATTTTCAGTCATATTCTCTCTGGTATCAAATGTCACAGCTGCATTGCATGAAGGTTTATTTGTATTATAATAGCATTTCCTGTAGATCTCAAGGGACCTCTATCTGTAAAATCACTTGTCTACAGGAACTTCAGAGAGAATAACTTGACCTTTCTAAAAGTAAACTTTCCAACTGAATAAATCCCTCTGGATCTAGGTTCAGATGGTTCTTTGTGTGTGTGTGCGCGTGTGTGACCTGAGCTTTTAGGTTAACGTAGAATCTGGCTTTTATTTATTTATTTATTATTTTTGGCTGTGTTGGGTCTTTATTGCTGCGTGTGGGCTTTCTCTAGGTGCAGCGAGCGGGGGCTACTCTTTGTTGTGGTGCGTGGGCTTCTCACTGCGGTGGCTTCTCTTGTTGAGGAGCACAAGCTCTAGGTACATGGGCTTCAACAGTTGTGGCTCGTGGGCTCTAGAGCGCAGGCTCGGTAGTTGTGGTGTATGGGCTTAGTTGCTCCGTGGCATGTGGGATCTTCCCAGACCAGGGCTCGAACCTGTGTCCCCTGCATTGGCAGGTGGATTCTTAACCACTGCGCCACAAGGGAAGTCCTAGATTCTGACTTTTAAAGTGATATTGTGTGCCTTTAATTGCCCAAACAGAGAGAACTTTTGTTAATTATGGGGATGAATAAGCTCTAAGTATTGTGCTGGGATAATTTCTTGAGAGCATAATGTATGTTCTTCCTTCCCCCATTCCAGAAAGTTAGTCAATTCTTTTTATGCCCCTTCTCAAATTTATATTTGTAGACTGAAACAGGGTGACCAACTCTCCCAGTTGGTCCAGGACTTGGGGAGGGGGAGTTCCTGGCATGTGGAACTTTCAGTACAAAAACTGGGAAAGTCCCAGGCAAGCTGGGACAAGTTGGTCACCCTAGGCAGAAGTCAGTACAAGATACCTCCCATCCTGGAATTTTTTCTAAACCCTGAGTTCACTGAAGAGAAGTGGCCCTAAGGGCAAAGGGAGAGCAGGATACCATATTAATGTAAACTTTTAATTGAAATATAACATATATAATGCACAAATCATAAGTGTGTAGCTGTACAAAATTTCACCAAGTGAACACACATATGTAACTAGTGTCCAGATCAAGGAAGAGAATATTTCTAGGGTCCCAGAAGCCCTCTTGTGCATTCTTTCAGTCACTACCCTTTGAATAACCACCAAAAATAAATTTCCCTCTATCCTTCTGAGCTCTTGGCTAAGACTCCCATAATAAAAGACAGATTAACAGGAGAAAAAAACCAGTTTAATATATATTCCTTCTGTGTACATGGGAGATACCCAGGGAAACTGAGTAAAGCTCTGTAAAATGGCCCAAGACACCACCTTAAATACCATCTTCAAGAGGGGTAAGGAGACCAGTTATGGAAGGTTACCAGAAAAACACAGATTGTTAGCAAGTTTAAGTCCATGCCTTTCTCCACGATGAGAGTTCCTTGTGATTTAGAGTCATCCTCTTTTTCCTGGTACAGAGAGAAAGACACCCTTAAAAATGGAGATTAACTTTAGAAATGTAAATTTCCCTCACAAAAGAGTAAATTCTGGGCTTCCCTGGTGGCGCAGTGGTTGAGAGTCCGCCTGCCGATGCAGGGGACACGGGTTCGTGCCCTGGTCTGGGAAGATCCCACATGCCGTGGAGGGGCTGGGCCCGTGAGCCATGGCCGCTGAGCCCGCGCGTCCGGAGCCTGTGCTCCACAAGGGGAGAGGCCACAGCAGTGAGAGGCCCGCATACCGCAAAACAAAAAACAAAAATAAAGAGAATAAATTCTACTCTGATTTTAGAGCTTCTCCTGTGTCTACTTTTTCTCAGAAATATGCCACCTCAAAATAATCCTTATGCCAAAGAGGCATAATTGGAGGTGGTATATTCTGCTATCCTTCAACTAGTATCCTTCCTTAAGTACTTTAGATCAGTTTTACCTGGTTTTAAAATTTATATAAATGAAACCATACAGTTTGTACTTGTTGGGGAGGAAGAACGTTTCCTTTATCCTTCCAAGTCCTTCTGGCCAGTCTAAAAGTTAAATTGACAGGAGACAGATTAACAGGAGACAATCAAACAAACATTTATTAACATGTTTACGGGGGAGAGACCCAGAAAAACTGAGTAACTCACCAAAATGGCCAAAGCCTTCCCCTTAAATACCATCCACAGCTAAACAAAAAGGAGGATGGCTGAGGGTGGGGAGAGTCAGTTATGGGAGGTTCCCAGGAAAAACACAGTAAACAAGGGTGATTGTGATGCAGATTTAAGTCAGTGCCTTCTCCATTGATAGGTTTCTAGATATTTGGTTATCCTCCTCTTCCAGGTACAGAGAGTGAGGCCCTCTTACAAATGGAGATTTCCCTTACAAATGTAAACGTTTCTTACAAAAGGGCAACACCTACTTGGTTTTCAGAGCCCTTTCGATGTCTGCTGTTTCTCTCGGAAAATAATCGCTTAAAACAATTAATATGGCAAAGAGACATATTTTAGGGTGGCAAATTCTACTCTCCTAAATGTTCTTGTTTCTCGTTTTCTTTCATTTAACATTAAGATTGTGAGATTCATCCATGTTGTTGTGTGTCATGTTGTTTGTTCATTCTTGGTGCTGTATAATATCCCATTGTATGACTGTACCACAATTTATTTATCCTCTCTACCTTTGATGGACATTTGGACTGTTTCCAGTTTGGGGCTGTTATGAGCAGTGTTACTATGAATACGTTTATTGATAGGGAGAGAAAAGGGGCAGTGATTTGGCAGAATCTCAGGAAGGCAGCAATGCTCAAAGGCTTGGTGGACATAGCTATGTGGATCCTCACCTCTGCAAATTCCGTGACCCATGTAGGGCACAAAGCAAAGGACTGCTGTATCTCAAGGGAAACTCAGTCTTTGACAACAGAATAATCAGCTATGATGAAATGAAGATGAGGGGCCTGCTTGGAGCTAGCTAAACTGCAGGTTAAAGACATAGTCTAACAGATAGCCGATTCTGCCCAAGAATTCTGACACTAACTACAAGTGCAAGGCTTTCTTTCTTTTTTTTTCAGTTTTATTGAGATATAATTAGCACACAATACTGTATAATTTTAAGGTGTACAGCATACTGACTTGACATACATATACTGCAAAATGATTACCACAAGGTTTAGTTAATAGCCATTGCCTCATATAGTTACCAAAACAAAAAAAATTTTTTTTTGAGATGAGAACTTTTAGGATCTACTATTCTCTCAGCAACTTTCAAATGTACCATACAATAGTGTTAGCTATCGTGTTGTACATTACATCCCCAATATATATCCTCCTCAACTTACAATGAGGTTACGTCCAGATAAACCAATTGTAAGTTGAAAACATTGTAAGTCAAAAATGAACTTAATACACCTAACCTACTGAACATCATAGCTTGGTCTAACCTACCTTAAATGTGCTCAGAACATTTACATTACCTTACACTTGGGCAAAAATCATGTAACACAAAACGTATTTTATAATGAAGTGTTAAATATCTCATGTAATTTATTGAATTCTCTACTGAAAGTGAAAAACAGAATGGCTGTATGGGTACAGAATGGTTGTAAGTGTATTGGTTGTTCACTCTCATGATCATGTGCCTGACTGGGAGCCATGGTTCACTTCTGCTGCCCAATGTCATGAGAGAATATTGTCGCACATATCCCTAGCCTGGGAAAAGATCAAAGTTCAAAGTATAGTTTCTGTGGAATGTGTATCACTTTCGCACCATTGTAAAGTCAAAAATGGTAAGTTGAACCATCATAAGTCAGGGACTACCTGTACTTATTTATCTTGTAACTGGAAGTTTGTGACTTTTGGCCGCCTTCATCCAATTCACCCATCCCCCACCCCACCTTTAGTAACAAGGAATCTGATCTCTTTTCTATGATCTTGGTTTTTTGTTTTGTTTTAGATTCCACATATGAGATCATACAATATTAATCTTCTCTGTCTGACTTATTTCACTTAGCATAATCTTGTCACAGTCCATCCATCTTGTTGCAAATGGCGGGATTTCTTTCTTTTTCATGGCTGCATAATATTTCGTTATATATATATATATATATATATAAATAATCACATACACACTATATATATATAACTTTTTCTTTATTGATTCATCCATTGATGGACACTTAGGTTGTTTCCATGTTTGGGCTATTGTAAATAGTGCTGTAGTGAACATGGGGGTGCAGATATCTCTTCAATATAATGATTTCATTTCCTTTAGATATATACCCAGAAGTGGAATTGCTGGATTTTATAGTAGTTCTATTCTTAATTTTTTGCGGAACCTCCATAGTTTTTCTATCGTGGCTGCACCAATTTACATTCCCACCAACAGTGCTAAGCAGAGGTATCTCAAACCACCTTCAGGTTAGATATTTCCCTAGAAAGACTAACATAACTCAACGAAACCTATTATATTCACAGTTACATTTATTATAGGAAAAAGACACATTAAAATCAGCCAAAAATGTATACATAGGGCATAGTCTGGGAGTGTTCCAGAGGGTTCCAAACTCAGAGATTCCGTTGTCCTCAGGATGCATTACCCTTCTGACATGGGTATGTAACAGTATTCCATGTGTATTCTCAATCTGGGAAGTTCATCCAAGCTTTATTTGTTCAGAGTTTTTATTGGGGCTTCATTATGTAGGTATGATTGATTGAAATGTGGTTGAATGGAACCTCCATCCCCCACCTCCCTGATAGGGAGTGCCCTATCAGGGCACTATCAGTGACTAACCTCTCTATGGTTAGTCTTCCTAGTATGGCCAGCTACACAGAGTCACTAACATAAAATGTCAGGTGTGGTCCAAGGAGCTCACTATGCATAACAAAGACACTCCTATCACAAGGGAATTTCCAAGTGTTTAGAAGTTACCTCCAAGAGCGAGGACAAAGGCCAGACCACTCTTTTGGCGAGATCAAATTCCTTACTGCACAGGGCTTTTCCTCCTTTTCTCTACAAGGCTCTTGGATTCTGATGTAGCAGCAGGAGGAGAGTTGGCCCAATAATGATTGAGATCACCTGCCCAGTGAGAATGGAGACAAAATAGAATTTAAGGTGATTTATAGAAAACAAAGCAGCACCATATTTCCTGTAGCAGAAGAGGATTTTGAAATTTAAAGCAATGTGATTTTCATTATTAGTAATTCCTTTATAACCCCACATCATTTCCCTTATTAAAAGGAGCAGAAAGAGGGAAAAGAATCATTTACTGTTGTGTTACAAAATATGCTTTTGAAGCTCTTTGCAGAACTGATATTTATGAGAGAAAAGATTTTGGATCACAAGAGCCTGGGTGGTTTGGGTATCAAAAGCCAAGCCCCTGAAGACTTCAGGCTAGACACAGAAAGATTTGGAAGAACCCACCTAAAGCTATATAAAGGCTTCCCAGGACTAGGAGAGAGTCAGAGGGGAAAAAGAAACTTACAAATGCCCTCCAGAGAAGGGGCTCTATATTCTACTTGTGCTCTCTCCAGCCCAGGTAGGTAAAGGGAATGAAAAGGCAGAGACACAGTCTGAAGTTGCTTGTAGCTGACACTCTCAGTGCCCCATCCATTGCCCTCCCATCTTAATCATTTCATTGTGTTTTTTCTGACTTCCACTGGCTAGCAGCGGCATCTCTGTGTGTAAAGTGTTTTTTGTTTTGTTTTGTTTCCTGGCACTACTCTGCTTGGGGCAGCAGGGCAGAAGTGTCAGAGAATGAACTCTCTGCGAACAGCCCCCAGCCAAAACTCTCACTGTAATTATTATCCCCCCTTCTAAATTATATCTCATTATTAATACCCCAGCTCTGGCTTCTCTTGGGTACGATAATTCAGAGCTGTGCATTTTATACCATTTCTCCAGAGTTGCCCCATAAAGTTAAGCTTCAGGTGCCCACCGTAGTAGTTGGCTTAAAAATGCACCTTATCTAGCTTGCCTTCTCTGTACCTCTCCCCACCCCCAGGTGATTTCTGTACAGCCCCAATGACCTGCTCACACTAAATTGCTTGTCTCAGAATCAGCTTCCAGTGGTGCCAAAACCAAGGTAAAACCCTTTCCATTGCTTAAAGAAGCAAATGTTCCTTTTTAATACTCTTATTAAGAGAAAGGAAAAAGGAGAGGATGGTTCCCCTACATCTGTTACATTTCTCTGTGGTTTCTTGCAATGGATTCTTTGATTATCAGCATCTCTCAGAGCAGACCCTCTGGGCAGAAAATGTCCTCATGTACTTTGTAATTTTTTTTGCTGTGAGCTCATTTTCAGTGGGAATTCTCTTCCATGAGAGTCCTCTGTGTGCCCTGGTTGAAGAGGTATCTCAGTTGGATGGTTTAACATTTGCCTCTGCTCTGGCCTTGCAAAATGCATAGATTCAGATCAGTTTCAAGTAAGTTTCTCAGCAGAGGAAACTCATACTCTAAGGTAGTACAAACTTGTACCCACCCCCAGGCAGAGATCACACTCAGTGTTCCAGTTTCTTGCAGTAGCTCTGTTTCCTCCAGTGACCCACGGTGGGCACCCTTCTTGTATACATTCTACTTCTACTCTCTGACTAAGGACAAGGAAACCCCTTTCTAGTGCCCACCTTTATTCAGAGAGCCTAGGTCTGGTTTCCTGATTTGACTTGCTGCTTCAGCCTGGGTTCCAGTCCGGTTCTCATGTCGATAGTGCAGCCCCTGAGTTGCGTCTTCAGCTTCAGTACTCCAAAAGCTGCCTGGCTCCAATTCCTCCTCACTGCTTTGATTCTAACATTCCTTGTTCTTCTGGCACCCAGAGATTTGATTTTGAGCTCAACTATGTTTAAAACATTTTTTTCTCCCATCTTACCTAGCATTTCTATATATTAGGAGTAGAGGAAGGGGCTCCAGCATCTAGCCAGGCATCAATAGTTACCATGACACAAAGCAGCATAAGCTCTCAGCATGTCACCCTCCCCACAAGGAACACAGTTTTTCTCAGTATACAGAGTAGATTAATACTTCCTAGTCCATTCCGGAATAAGATCTTGGCTTTACTTTTATGTCTCCCAACGACTTCCCAAAGCAAGAGAGCCCTCAAAGAGGAATTCAAGCCTCTGCTTCAAATATTTAGGCTTTGTTTCAAGGTTTCAAAAATCTCAGGAACAATTTTTGGGGGCCCATCTCATGGTCAATGTACCTGAGCTATTCTTTCCTGCAGAAATCACTGTAAGAGGAAAGCTCTTCTCAAACACATGACCCAAGATGGGGGCCTATCCTTGACATGAGCAGAGGTAAGCAGCATAAGATACCTCTCTCAATTCTAGAGAAAATTAACCTCAGAGGGTCACAGCTCTTTTCCTGTTCTAGTATATATCGGCATGCCCATCTTGAAAGGTCATCTAATAGAAGGAAAGACCAAGGACTTTGAAGTCAAACCTCATGGTGTCAAAGATTGATTTTCCAAAGTTAATAACATGGCTCTCATATAAATACAGAATGGACATAGATCAATGATTTTATTCAATTCATTAGTGAGGGGATCAGTAAGATGGTAACACTGGTTCAAAGAACATTTTGAGGACTGGCATATTTGTTGTCCACCAGGAAAGGCAGTTTGAAATAAATTTACTAAGTTAGAGAAAAAACTGGGTAATGTCCAAAGCGCAATGAAACTGTAACTTTGGGGTTATAATTTCTATTGGACAGAATAATTACCATATAACTTCAGAGTCTGAGCCCTTTATTAATAGTAAATGGCAAATGCATACAGATACATCCCCTAGATAATTAATCCTCAGGTGATCCTGTCAACATCCTAAGATGGCATTGAAAGACAGGCAACCCAATTCTCCCCTTATTTCCCAAGTTTTAAATAATGTCTCTTAACAATACCTGGTATACCTAGCTACACAATGTAACAGCTTTTGAGCAATTACCTAAATTCCCTGGGACTCAGTTTCTTCATCTGTAAATTGGGGTAACAATATCTGTCTTGCCTGATTAGTTATTTTTTCTTGTTCCCCAACTAAAGGAGACCAAGCAGGGATAACCCCTGTGTGGGAGGAAGATGGAGTTGGGTGCCTTTTACCCTCATGACTGGGAGCAGAGACCTGAGGGTACCAGTGTGTGGGTCAGGAAATGGACCAAGGTCTGTATCACTGTATCTGAGGAGCCGAGAAGGAAAACCAGGTGTAGCCAAAAGGAGAAGAAACCCAGAGATGAAGCCAGGAACGTGTGTCAGCCAAAGTCACACACAAATTTAGAGTTCAAAAAATAAAATGGTGGGAGAAAGGGGACCAGAGTGAACCTGAACCTGAGTCAGGGAAGGTGGCAGCTTTTGTTCTGTTCACTTTTCTTTTTTTTTTTTTTTTTGGCCATGCCCTACGGCATGTGGGGTCCTAGTTCCCCGACCAGGGATCAAACCTGCGCTCCCTGCATTGGAAGCACAGATTCTTAACCACTTGACCGCCAGGGAAGTTCCTGTTCTGTTCACTTTTGCCAATAGTGTGAAATGGTCCATCCTTGGAGATGAGGGTTACCCATGGGCAATGAATAGTGTAAAGGTTAAAGAGAATTTCTACGTGGCACCTTGTTTAGTATCTAAAAATAGCAGGTGCTTAATAAATAGTATTAATACTATAGTATTGATTATATACTTTTTGTCTACTTTTCTCCCTGTGGAGGTTGTAGGTGAGCCAATTTCCTTTAAAAAGGAACCAGGAGAATGAAATTCTCTATAACTTACTTGTTTAGCATAGAAAGTATTCATATTACTGATGAAAATGAGGTAGACATCTGTTGTTTTCCCCTGCGATGGCAAACACGATGTGCCACTTGTATCTTCATTGAAGAAAGAACTTGTTCATCAGCTGCAAAGAGTGCAGTTAGCTGACAGCCTCCAAATTCAGTGTCTTTAGCATGTGCCTTTAGCACATCATTGTGAAGCCCTGCTCTTCCAGGGCAAGCCCTAGCTTTGGAGCATCATGTGGCTACAAAGGCCTGGCCATTTCTGCCAAACATAGGTCTTCACTAATGGGCAATCTTTGTTCAGAGCTCCCCGCTGGGTTGGCTGGGACTTTGTCAGATCTGCATTGCAGCCTGAGGTTCTCTCTCTCTGATTCTACTTTCTACTCCATTTTCTCCCCATCGGTGTCTAATCTGCATCACAGTTTAAAGGCTTTCTCTGTTACTTCTGCTTCCTCTCTCTTCATTTTCCCCAAGTATCAAATGGCCCCAATAAAGTTTTAGCACTCTTCACTCTGTCTCACCATTTGCTTCTCAGGGGACCTGACACAGTTGGTACTGAAAGTGGTCTGAGAAAGGAGGAGAAAAGATGGGAATTGGTCAGGACTTCCCTGGTGGTCCAGTGGTTAAGACTCTTCACTTCCACTGCAGGGGGTACAGGTTCCATCCCTGGGTGGAGAACTAAGATCCCACCTGCCGCGTGGCCAAAAAAAAAAAAAAAAGATGGGAATTGGTGACTGGTCACTTACTACCTGTCTGGCAATGAGGACCCCCATCCTGGGTCGTATGTAGGACATAGACAGTTCCTGGCCTAATGTGGTCTTATTGCTAACACTCACACTAGTGGTGATTTGGGAGAAGGTTCTGTTGGAAGGGGAATGCTCAGGCTGGCGCCAGGATTTGAAAAGTCCAGAGATGTTGAGTGGGAGTGAGGTGAGGGGGAAGGTGGCAACGCATATAAGAACGATGGAATTGTGGAATTCTCTGGTTGCTGTTATGGTTCATCTACACCCTACAGAGAGATAATGAAAAACTCAGGGCAGTCAGTAAACAATTGAAAAACAGGTGTGAAGGCCAAGAAGGCCTCTTTGGTAGTTTACAAAGAGACCCTTATCTCCTGCAGTGGAAAAGCCAAAAAAGCTGAAGACAAAACTCAAGATTCAATAGTTATATTCACTGACCTTCAAAGATGATTGAATGCTCAACTGAGGCAGTCTATTATGCCAAAGTCAGAGCCTCGTTTTGGGCAACCTGGGAATCTGATATATGGGTTGAGGATGTGTGGGGCATGCCTCTAAATATTTTGGCTTCCCAGTGTTAAAAAAAAAAAAACAGATTAGGCCCAAGGTGGAGTCTCTCATGCTAAGCCCCGTATCAGAAAACCAACACTTTACTAAGTTTCCATGCTACCTTTCCCAGAAGAGGAAGGTCTGGGTCAATCAATTGGCACTTGCCTGCTCAGCACAAGTTACCTGACTCAGCTCCAAGACTTCCCTTTGCTCCATATAAGGGAAGTAACCATGCTTTACCCACACAGCAAATGCCCAGTATAACTTCCTTTTCCTTGCTCACTTTGGTCTTGAAGGGGAGCAGAATCTGCCATCCCAAAATATGCCTCTTTAGCATAAGGATTATCTGAGCTGATGATCCGGACGCGAAGGCTCAGCCAGCCATGGCTCACACGCCCAGCCGCTCCATGGCGTGTGGTATCCTCCCGGACCGGGGCACGAACCCGTGTCCCCTGCATCGGCAGGCGGACTCTCAACCACTGCACCACCAGGGAAGCCCCTGAGCTGATGATTTTAAAGAAGTGTCAGGCACAGGAGAATCTCTGGAAACAGTAGAAGTTATCCTTTTGTAAGAGACATTTACATTTATAAGGGAAATCTCCATTTGTAAGGGTATCTCCCTCTTTGCTCCAGGAAGAGAAGGATGGGTAAATCTCTAGGAACTCTTATCAATGGAGAAGGCAATGACTTATACCTGCATAACAACCTTACCTGTATTTTCTGTGCTTTTTCTGATAACCTCCCATAACTGGCTTCCCCCCCACCCCCGCCCGCAACATCTTTTGTCTTTAGCTGAAGATGATATTTAAGGTGGTGGTTTGGGCCATCTTGGGGAGTTTTTCCACAGTTTTCCTGGGTATCTCCCAGAAGAACATCTCCCATGTACACAGGATTTATACATGTTATTAAACTTCTGTTTGTGTTTTTCCTTTTTATCTTGTATTACAGTGTGGTTTCAGCCAAGCACCTAGAAGAGTAGAAGAAAAATTCGTTTTGCTCCCCTACAGTTGGAAAAGGGAAATGTGCAGACATTTTGAGGACAACTGGACAAAGGTTCTGAGTTGATATTGATATGCAGGGACTCAGAGCATTATTATGGCCAGAGTGGAGGTATATGGGGGCCAAAGTCCAGCTTAAAATGTCTCCACTTTTTAAAAAAATTTTATTTGTTTTTGGCTGCGTTGGGTCTTCATTGCTGCGCGCGGGCTTTCTCTAGTTGCGGCGAGCAGGGGCTGCTCTTTGTTGCGGTGCGCGGGCTTCTCATTGCGGTGACTTCTCTTGATGGGGAGCACAGGCTCTAGGCACACGAGCTTCTGTAGTTGTGGCATGCAGGCTCAGTAGTTGTGGCTCGCCGGCTTACTCGCCCCGTGGGATGTGGGATCTTCCCGGACCAGGGCTCGAACCTGTGTCCCCTGCATTGGCGGGCAGACTCTTAACCACTGTGCCACCAGGGAAGTCCCATAAAATGTCTCCACTTTTTTAATGGACCCACCTGGTTGCCATTTTCCTAATCTTTGAATGTATAGTTGTGATGGACATACTTGGCAATTGATTTAACCCCCACACTGGTGCTTGGCCTGTGTGTGGGATAAGAGCTATTACAATCGGGAAGACCAAGTGGATGAAACACAACCATTCTTCTACCCTTTACTCCCTCACCCTCATCCCCAGCAGCCAAAGTAGTAAGTCAAAGACAGTATTGTATCCTAGGGGATGGTGTAGATTATCGCCACCTTAAGGATCTAAAAGGATCTCATGATTCCTTAAATTTCCTAGTCTGGACCCTGCAGAAACTGGGTGGATCCTGGGGAATGATCATGGATCACTGCTTGATAGGCCCATCCACAACTGCCATGCCAGACCTGGTATCTATGTTAGAGCAGATTAACATGGTGTCAGGTACATGATAGGCAGCAATTGATTTGGCAAATGTGTTTCTTTCTATCCCAATCAGTAAAGAGGGTCAGAAACATTTCTCATTTAACTGAAATGGACAAACATATGCATTTACAGTTTTGCCACAAGGCTGTATTAACTTGCCTGTCCTCTGTAATCACATAGTCCAAACGGATATGGGCAGTCCCACAGGATCGCACATTGATCCATCACATTGGTGACATTATGCTGATTGGGAAGGATGAGGAAGAAAGTGACTAGTAAGCTGGAGGCCAAGTCTCTTGCACTCCAGAGCATGAGAGATAAACCCTATACCTCAGTATGTGAGAGAGAAGTAAACTTCAATTGGGTTAAGTGATGTTTTTTGGGTTGCTGTCACTCCCAGTTAAGCCTAATTGTGATACAGGATCATCTGCCCAAAACAATGGTGTTTTAGAGTAATTGATCTTAAGACGTATTTCTGATGATAATTAGATGACAGACCCAATGATCGATTTCACTGTAAGTTTCTGTCAATAAAAAAACATACTGATCTTTCTATTCTATAGTAGGAGTCAAAGGACCTGTTTTACTTATGTAATTTTTTTAACTTAAAACCATGTAAAACATTATTATTTTACTTAAGCAATTTCTTAGGCAATAAGGAATTTGTAACAAGGGTTAACTTTAATAAGATCTTCCAAGGTGACCTCTTCTGGATCTCATTTCACATGGCATCACATTGATTAAAGTTTTTTGTTTTGTTGCATCCCAACAGTACTTGTCAAAGCAGAAACTGGGAGGGTGAGGCCCACATTTACCAAAACCTGGAACATGATTTTAATTTTCATTGGTCTGTTGTTAGAAACGAAAGGGGAAGTGTCACTTGGGAACTGAGGGCAACTTCAAGAAACAGCAGGAAATTGCCAGTGGAGTAAAAAAAACCTTCTTGCTCTGGAGTACTTTTCTTAACCTTTGAATCTCCCTATCCAATTAGACTAATTAGACTTCAGGACAAGTCACCAGCTGAAATGAAAGAGAACTGTACACTTCCTACAGAGCTCAAAATTCCTATAATAAAATAGATAGCACTGGCCTCAAGGGTATAGACAATATTTTCCCAAGATTTGTCACATTTCTTATCACTCAGCAAAATGCAATTTATAATTAGTTTGTTGAGAAATTTTATGTTTAAGCAAACACAGCTGTCTTAGGACAACCAGTTATGGAGAAACAGCTCTGGCTGCCCTCTGTCAGTTGGGAAGTTAAGGTTCCCAAAATGGATCTTTAAATAATAAAGATTATTAAAACTGGTAAAGACTAAAATAGAGGAAAAACACAATTTCAGGCACACTTGAAGTATAAATTGGAATAGATTTTTCTGAAGGACAACTTAGGCAATATGTGTTGAAGCGTTAAAAAGCGCATTTCCTTTATTTAAGCATCTTCACTTTAAGGAATTTTTATGAGCATAATCACATAATTGGACAAAGACATTAAATAATATTGTGGTTTTGATTATGACAATGAAATATTGGAAACAAACGTATGACAAGACAAGACTGGTTTAAAATTATGATACAAATGTATAATGAAATATTATAAGCCATTAAGGTATTTTTAATATATATGCATTAACATAAAAGCTATTTATGATACTTGCAATGAAAATAGAATGTAACAAAGTACTATAAAGTCTAGGAGATCAATATTGTTTAAAACATGAACTTGGACATTTGTATACATATCTGCGTAGTAGATGTCTGGAAGTTTCCAGTAGAAAATGTTAACTGACTATTGCTATGTCTTAGAATTATTTTATTATGAAATGTTGTAAACACACTAAGTTATGGAAAATAAAAGAACAAATACTTGTCTACCTAACACTTGGCTTTATCAAATGTTAACATTTTGCCATATTTGCTTCAGATACGTTCTAAGTAATGAAACATCAGAGAGCAACGCAGCCCTCTGTATTGACCCCTCCAACCCATTCCTCTCTCTCTCTCCTCAAGTTCATCACTCTCCTGAATTTGCCAAGATGTTATATGTTCCAGAATTATATATTACACATAATAATATGAATATAGCTCCATATATGTATAAACATAACTAATATTCTATATATTGTATGTATATAATATGTGTTATTTCTTGCATTTAAAAAACTTTATATAAATGGTATTATAAATTATGGGTCCTGCAACTTCCTTTTTTCTATTTATAGTATGTTTTTGAGATTTAGACATATTGATATATGCAGCTCTGGGTCATTTAAACAGTTAATCTAGCATTCTGCTTTTTGATGTACCACAAATTATTCATTCAACTACTGATGCACATATAGGTTATTTCCAATTTTATGCTATTGTAAACAGTGCAATTCAAATCACAGATAAAAATTCTTTAGCATCTCTTTGTAACCATCTGTGTAATAATATCTTTACATTATATTCCTAGAAGTGAAATTGCTGAGTTTATTTCTGTCCCAGTGTCCCAATCTCATAGTTTATAGTATAGCTTTATAATGAGGGAGAATATCGCACAAAGGAAATCTCTCCTCCTTGATTGTCTCCTTTCAAATGGCTTCGGCAGTTGTTGGTACTGTGTATCACTATAAGAATTTTAGAATCAGCTTTGCGGGTTCTGCAAAATCAAAACAGATGAGAGAAACCAAAACTGAGTACATACATATACATACATCCCCCCAGCTCCCACCCCCAACAGCAGCAATAACCATGTTGGAATTCTTTTGAATTACATCAAACTAACCACTTTATTTTGGAAGAATTGACGTCTTTTCGATATTGAGTTTTCATATCTGTGGTTGATGACACAATTATTCAAAATATTCACTTCCTCTTTCTAGAACAGCATCATATATCCACGTCCATTTGAGGTAAAGTTTGGCCACATGACTTACTTTAACCACCTCTGAACAAAAATTCAAGAGCCATCACGTCTCCTTTCACTCTTCCAGTGAGAGCAGCCATGCCCCAGATTGTGGCTGCCCCTTCAGCCAGCATGCCAGAGTGAAGACGAAGTTGAGTGGAGCCACAGCTGTCCTGGGATAGAAATGGAACAAAAGCAGAAGTCAACTTTGTTGTTGTAAGGCACAGAGCTTTCTGTGTGCCATTTGTTACTGCTTTATAACTAAGTCTAAGCTGACTAAAGGAGACAATCAGGACCCAAAGTGGGGTGCTGCCATGAAAAACATCAAGTGATGTGGCATTGGCTCTGAAGTTAAGTGGTGTTTGGAAAAGAAACAGTTATTAAAGGCTAGAAAGAAGGCAACCATGAAGTGGCAAACATTTGGTAAAGCATCACTAGTGATACCTCAGAGAGGCAGATATTGTGCTCAATGATCCTATAGGTTTAGGGAGAGAGGGAAGGAGACAATATTAGTCATGTGGCTTCACCCCTATTGTCTGCATCTGGGGAGATACTATAAGTAAGAGATGTACCTAGCCAAGATCTGGTCCACTTTGCAAGCAAGAATGAGAGAGAATAGAGTGAGCCCTGAATTCTGAGTTTGTAGGAATTCTGGGACTTTGTAGGAATAGTAGAGGCAACAGATTCTTACTTCCAAAATCAGCACAATAGCCTAAGCTGACTGATGTACCATCCTCGAGCACCCTCTCTCTTTTTTTTTTATTTAGATATTCTTTTACATTCTTTAATAATGGTTGAACTGATTGGTAGGGATGCAATCATTTTTGTGATTGTTGCAAATGAGATCTCTCCTTTTAAATTCTTCTTTAGTTAATTTTATGGGTAAAATATATGTTTTTTAAAAAACATATAACAGGTCATCAAATCTACCAAAATATAAATGATTCCCATGATCACTGTTATTTTTCATTTCCTACTTCCCTTTAGTTTCATTTTTTGTGGGCTAAATCTTTTCCTTTACTATGTACATTAGGGCCAGTCAGTGAGTCTGTGTTAAATTGTTCCCCACTCTTGAATTTTAGTTTTGGAGTCTGTCATCAGACTGTCATTCTGATGTAGATCATCTTTTTTTTCTTTCTTTCTTTCTCTCTTTGGTAGCTGTGGCAGAGACTAGCTACATGATTAACAACCCAATTTTCTCTTCTCGGGTGCAAAACTAAACTACATTTCCCAGTCCCCTTGCATCTAAGCAGAGCCATGTGGCTAGTAGTTCTTGCCCCTGTAATGTGACTGTGAGGGATGTGTCACTTCTGATATGAGGCAGTTAAGAGCTGATGTGCTCTCCCCTTATCTCCTGACTGGATACAGCAGTTCCAGTGGAAGACCACAAGAATCTATAAAATAGAGACTGGATCTTTGGAAGGTCTTTGAAAGGCTTTTATTCTTCTTTCCCAGCTTTTTCGAGATATAATTGACACACAACATTGTGTAAGTTTAAGATGTATGACATGTTGATTTGATCCACTTATATATTGCGAAATGGTCACGACAGCGTTAGCTAATACCTCCATCACGTCACATAACTACCATTTTGTTCTTGTGGTGAGAACATTTAAGATATACTCTTTCAGCAACTTCCAAGTATACAATACAGTATTATTAGCTATAGTCATCATACTGTACATTAGGTCCCAGAACTTATTCATTTTATAACTGTAAGTTTGTACCCTTGACCAACATCTCCCCATTTCCCCCACCCACTAGCCCCTGGCAACTATCATTCTCCTCTTTGTTTCCGTGAGTTTGCCTTTTTAAGATTCCGCATATAAGTGATATCATACAGTATTTGTCTTTCTCTGTCTGACTTATTTCACTTAGCATAATGTCCCCAAGTTCGATCCATATTGTTGCCATTGGCAGGATTTCCTTCTTTCTCATGGCTGAATAATATTCTGTACACACACACACACACACACACACACACACACACACACACACACACAGCATCTAGCTGTATTTACCTTGAGTAGTAGAGTTAGTAACTAAAATTTTCTTTCAATCTTTGATATTTTGCAGTTTCCCCACAATATACAGGCATACCTTGGATATATTATGGGTTCGGTTCCAGACCACCACAATAAAGTGAATATCACAATAAAGCAGCCCCACAAATTTTTGTTTCCCAGTGCATATAAAATTATGTTTACACCGCTATAGTCTATTAAGTGTGCAGTAGCATTATGTCTAAAAAAACAATGTACATACCTTAACTTAAAAATAGTTTATTCCTGGGGAATTCCCTGGTGGTCCAGTGGTTAGGACTCTGTACTTCCACTGCAGGGGGCATGGGTTCTATCCCTGGTCGGGGAGCTAAGATCCCACATGTGTGTGGCGTGGCCTAAAACAAAACAAAACAAAACAAAACTTTATAGCTAAAAATGCTAACCATCATCTGAGCCTTCAGCAAGTTGTAATCTTTTTGCAATAGTCAGAGCAAAGATCACTGGTCACAGACCACCATAACAAATATAATAATAATGAAAAGGTTTGAAATACTGCGAGAATTACCAAAATGTGACACAGACATGAAGGGAGTAAATGCTTTTAGAAAAGTGGTGCGGATAGATTTGCTCAATGCAGGCTTGCCACAAAACTTCAATCTGTAAAAAGCACAATAAGTGGGAAGTGCAATAAAGCAAAGCACAATACAATGAGCTATACCTGTATTTGATTGTGATTTATCTTTATTCTGCTTGGTACTTGGGGTACACTTTTTTAAAAAGTGAGGACTCAATTCTTTAAATACAGGAAAACTCTCAAATGCTATTTCTCCAAGTTGCCCTTTTGGCTATTTCCCCCTTTCTCTTCTTCTCTAACCCTATCAGACATATTATATAACTTTACAATCTAATTTCCATGTCCCTCATCTTCTCTCTGACACTTTATTGTGTAAAATATGCATAACAAAAAATTTACTTACCATCTTAACTACTTTTAAGTGTACAATTCAGTGGCATTAAGTGTGTTCACAGGTTGTGCGAACATCACCACTATCCATCTCCAGAACTTTTTCATCATCCTAGACAGAAACTCTGTACCCATTAAATAATGACTCCCCATTACTTCCCCACCCCCATAACCCCTAGTAAGTTCTATTCTACTTTTTTCCCTATGAATTTGCCTATCCTAGATAACTGATATAAGTGGAATTATACAATATTTGTCTTAAAAAAATTTTTTGGTGGCCACGTTGGGTCTTCGTTGCTGCGCGCGAGCTTTCTCTAGTTGCAGCGAGTGGGGGCTACTCTTTGCTGTGGTGCGTGGGCTTCTCATTGCGGTGGCTTCTCTTGTTGCGGAGCCCGGGCTCTAGGCGTGCGGGCTTCAGTAGTTGTGGCACGCGGGCTTAGTTGCTCTGTGGCATGTGGGATCTTCCCAGATCAGGGATCGAACACGTGTCCCCTGCCCTGGCAGGCGGACTCCCAAGCACTGTGCCACCAGGGAAGTCCCAATATTTGTCTTCTTGTGTGTGGCTCATTTCACTTAGCAAAATATTTTCAAAGTTCATCCATGTTGTAGCATGCATCAGAATTTCCTTCCTTTTTTAAGGCTCAATAACATTCCATTTTATGTATATACTACTTTTTGTTTATCCATTATCTGTTGATACACATTTGGTTTGTTTCTACCTTTTGGCTATTGTGAATAATGCTGTTGTGAATATTGATTTTCAAGTATCTGTTTGAGTCCCCACTTTTAATCCTTTTGGGTATATATTGAGAAGTGGAATTGTTGCATCATATGGTAATTCTATGTTTAACTTTTTGAGGAACCATCAAATTGTTTTCTGCAGTGGTTGTAACATTTTACATTTCACCAGTAATGCACAAGGATTGCAATTTCAATTTCTCCACATTCTCAGCAGAACTTACTTTCAGAGTGTGTGTGTGTGTGTGTGTGTGTGTGTGTGTGTGTGTGTGTGTGAGAGAGAGAGAGAGAGAGAGAGAGAGAGAGAGAGAGAGAGAGAGAGAGAGAGAAAGAAATCCATGTGAAGTGGTATTTCATTGTGGTTTTGATTTGCATTTTCCTAATGACTAATTATGTTTACCATCTTTTCATGTACTTATTGGCCATCTGTAACTCTTCTTTGGAGAAATGTCTATTCAAGTCCCTTGCCCAATTTTGAATTGGGTTGTTTGGATTTTTTTGTTGTTGAGCTGTAGGCCTCTATATACTCTCTCTGACATATTTTCTGTCTCTCAGTGTTGCATTCTGCATGAAACCTTCAGTACTATCTTCCAATGACCTAGTCCTTTTGTTAGATGGGTCCAGCCTATGTTGTCCCATCTATTGAGTTTCTTTTCAGTATATATAATGTTTCATTACAGATTATGTACTTTTCATCTCAAAAATCTGTGTGGATATTTATCATATCTTTCATTTTTCTTCTCACTGTGCTCCTGTTTTCCTTTAAATACTTGAACATAGTCATAACAACTCTTTCAGAGTCTTTCCCACTAAATCCATCATCTCTGTCATTTCTGATTCTGTTTCTGGTAACTGATATTTTTCTCCTGGTTATGAATAACATCTTCCTGTTTCTTTGTATGTCTAATGGTTTTTGATTGGTTGCTGAACATTGTTTTCTTACATTGTGGGATGCTAGGTCTTGCTTTTCTTTAAGGAGTGTTGGGCATTGTACTAACGGGCATTTAAATTACTTACAGATCAACTTGATCCCACTGAGGCTTGTTTTTAGCTTTATTAGTGTGAATTTATTATTATTTTTTTTTTTTCTGGCTGCACAGCTAGTGGGATCTTCCTCAACCAGGGATCGAACCTGGGCCCCCACAGTGAAAGTGCTGAATCCTAACTACTGGACTGCGAGGGAATTCCTTAGCGTAGATTTAGAATAGCTTTTACTCTAGGGCTAGTTTAGCCTCTCTACTAAAGTGTGATCCTCTGAGCTCTTCATTGAAAGTCTGGATGTTCAATAAGAAATTTCTCTAGCCTCCCAGAATTTAAACATCTCACAGTCTTGTGTGATTTCTGGGCATTATTGATTATAGCTCCAGTTTCTCTTTTGACCAACATCAAGCATTTTCACCTTATGCATATGTACATTAGTACTGATATTTAGCAACAGATTCAACAGTACTCTTAAGTTTATTTTTGGAGCTATTTTCTCTGCACATGTCCCTCTTCCCTGGTACTCTGCCCCAGAAATTCCAGCCATCTAAGTCTTCCTGAACACTATCTGTCTCTTCAATTCAGCAGCACCTCCCAGCTATGCTTGGGATTCTGCATCACAGTCTGGAAATTGCCTCTAGGCAGAAAACTGGAGTGATTGTATGACTCACCTTATTTGTTGTTTGTTTTTCTTACATCCTTATGATCCTGTACTGCCTGTTATCCAAAGTCCAAAAAGTATTGTCTCATATATATTTTTTTTTCTTTTTTTTAAAGATTTTTTTAATGTGGACAATTTTTTTAGTCTTTAGTGAATTTGTTACTATATTGCTTCTGTTTTATGTTTTTGGTTTTTTGGCCGCAAGGCATGTGGGATTGTAGCTCCCCAACCAGGGATTGAACCTGCACCTTCTTCATTGGAAGGTGAAGTCTTAACCACTGGACTGCCAGGGAAGTCCCTGTCTTATATATTTTGACCAGTTTTGTTGTTTACAGTGGGAGGGTATGTTGAGCCCCAGTTATTCCATCATGGCTGGGAGTAGAAATCTCAGTCTTTGAGGTTTTAAAGCCACACTTCCTCCTGAAGAGCTTGTATATAAAAATAAAATAAAAAAATACTTTTCCAATTACTCAGGTATGGTGTCTACCTGGGGAAAGTCATGAAAATGGGGGTGAACTGTGGCTTTCCTGAGTTATTGAGAAAGATAAGTTTGGAGATATTAAATTTGGAAGTGATGAGAGATTTGCTTGGAGACCTTGGAACTGTTCCAAGAGCCATTAGGGGAGAGAGGGTATCTAATATAATAAATGCCATTGATATTCTGCACAATATTCTCTGGACTTGCCTGAGTCACTTTAAGCTATGGACATTCCCAGTAAGCTGTAGCTTCTCACTGCCAAGTACCTGTATATCTCTGCTCTTTTGCCAAGGGCTTTCTCTGGCACTGCAAAAGCTTGCTCAGCTTCGTGGGGACACAACCTATGTGGGGCAGTTGATGGCCCCAGGAACAACTCTCAACTGAGGGGTAATAGGATTATCTGAATAAATTCCTCAGTATCTTCAACCTCCAATGCATTCCTTGGCTTGTAGTCTCCTTCCTCCGACTTCAAAGCCAGCAGAATTGCACCTTTCTAACCCTTCTTCCATAGTCATATCTCCCTCTAACTTTATTCTTCTTCCGCCCTCTTTCACTTTTATGGGCCCTTATGATTACATTTGGCACACCCAGTTAATCCAGAAAAATCTCCCTATCTTAAGGTCAGCTGGGGACTTCCCTGGTGGTCCAGTGGCTAAGACTCTGCGCTCCCAATGCAGGGGGCCCAGGTTCGATCCCTGGTCAGGGAACTAGATCCCACATGCATGCCACAACTAAGAGTTCGCATGCCACAGTGAAGGAGCTCACGTGCCGCAACTAAGGAGCTGGTGAGCCACAACGAAGGAGCCCACGTGCCGCAACTAAGAGCCCGCATGCCGCAGCTAAAAGATCCTGTATGCGGCAACGAAGATCCTTCATGCTGCACTAAGACCCAGCGCAGCCAAATAAATAAATTAAATAAATAAATAAATATAAAGTTTTAAGGTCAGCTGAGTATCAGCCTTTATTCCACCTACAACCTTAATTCCCCTTTGCCATGTAACATAACATATTCACAGATTCCAGGCGTTAGGACATGGACATCTTTGGGGGGGCATTAGTCTGACTCTCAAACTGTCATTTTCCCCCAGAATTAGCCTATATGTTTAAGGCAATGTCAATTAGAATCTTGATAAGGTGATTCTAAATATCAAGTAAAAGAGATGTACAAGAATAACAGAGGTTTTTGAAAAATGTAAATAATGATGGGGGACTTACTCTACCAGACATATTAATAAAACATACTATAAAGATAAAGTATTGGGTTGGCCAAAAAGTTCGTTCGGGTTTTTCCATAATATTACCGAATGAACTTTTTGGCCCACCTAATAAAAATACTTTGGCATTGGTGGGTGACAGATGGTGTTATGAAAACTGGAAATTCATACCCTTCATGCATCCATACCTTTGTTGTTATAGCTTATTCTGAACTTAGGCAAATTATTTACCATCTCCAGGCCTTAGTTTCCTCATCTTTAAGATGGGTTGATAATAACACTACTTTATAAGATCATTTTGAGGGTTATATGAGCAAATGCACATAAATAATCAGGAACATTGCAGGTGCTCAATAACCACTAGTTCCTTCCTCATCCTTTTTCAGGCTGCCTTGGAGAAGGAGCAACCCCTCCATACTTTTATGCTGGTCTTTATTTCTTTTCCTTAGACTAACTTGTAGTCTTGATTTGTGTGTGATTACAATGACAGCTTAATTTTGTATAATGCTTTGATGTTTGCAAGCATTTTCACATACTATACTATACTATACTATACACCTTGAATCCTTGTATACAATTGTGTGAATCTCATTTTATCTTCCTTCCACTTGGGTGCTAAGAAGCAAACCAGGTAGTAAATACATTAGTAAGAATGTTTTTACAATGAGAAAATTCGAGTGCTACTTCAACTTCCCTGTTTTACAGAACCTAGAGAGCTTAAGTGTTCTGTGTAAGGGCTGCTATATCAGTTAGCTTTTGCTGGGTAACAAATATCCTCAAACTCAGTGGCTTAAAATAACAATCATTTAATTGGCTTATCATTCTGATGGCAGTCCTTATAGTCTGAACTAGGCTCAGCTTTTCTTGACTTGGCTCACTTCTATGTCTGAGACCTTGGCTGGGATGGCTGAAGTAGCTAGAGCGTCCCTCCAAATGACCTCTTAATCTCCAGCAGACTAGCCCAGTTCTATTCACATAGTCGTGTCAGGTTTCAATAGCAGAGTAGAAGCTGCAACGCTCCTTGTGGCCTAGACCTACAACTCACACGACATCACTTTAGTTGCATTCTTATGGCCAAAACAAATCATGAAAACAGCTATGATTCCAAGGGCAGAGGAATAGATTTCACTTTTTTTATGGTAGAAGCTAAGACAGGGAAAGGTGAAGGATTGGGGAGATTTTTTGCAATCTATCCCTGACACATAGCTAATTAGTGGGTAAGCTTTCATGAGAAGTCAATTCTGATGACCAATGATCCAGCAATTCCACTTCTGGGAACATATTCAAAGGAAACAAAAATACTATGTTGAAGGGATATCTGCATCCCCATGTTCATAGCAGCATTATTTACAGTAGCCAACACATGGAAACAACCAAGTGTCCCTCAACAGATGAATGGATAAAGAAAATGTGACATAAACGCACATGCATACACTCAATGGAATCGGAATAGTAATCAGCCACAAAAAAGAAGGAAATTCTGCCCTTTGCAACAACATGGATGGACATTGAGGGCATTATACTAAATGAAGTGACTCAGATAACTCAGAGAGAGAAAGATAAACCTATGATCTCACTTATACGCGGTATGTTTAAAAAAAACACACAAACCAAAAAACAACCAAACTCACAGAAAAAGCGATCAGATTTGTGGTTATGAGAGGCAGAAAGTGAAGGGTGGAGGAGTTGGATGAAGGTGGTCAAAAGGTACAAACTTCTGGTTATAAGATAAGTACTGGGGATGTAAACAAACAAAGATACAAAAGCACACCCTGATGACTGTTGAGTCTAGACCCACTGCGATATACATTTGTAATAAAAAAAATACTGAAATCTGAATGCATTCTTGATTTGCTCTTGTTCTCTTAATGACCTTAGAAATGCATGACATTCAGTCAAAAGACTAAACTGGAGATTTTTCCTCATAAGATCTACTAATCATGGGGTTAGCTATCTCAGGAAAGTAGAATGACTTCTTAGTGACATTCTTTTTTATTTTAATTTTTGTTTGTTTGTTTGTTTGTTTGCAGTACGCAGGCCTCTCACTGTTGTGGCCTCTCCCGTTGCGAGCACGGGCTCCAGATGCGCAGGCTCAGCGGCCATGGCTCACGGGCCCAGCCGCTCCGCGGCATGTGGGATCTTCCCAGACCGGGGCACGAACCCGTGTCCCCTGCATCGGCAGGCGGACTCCCAACCGCTGCGCCACCAGGGAAGCCCCTTAGTGACATTCTTAAAGAGTGACAGTAAAACTTGTCTTCTATGGGCTGAATCTAGGACAAAATTGTTGAAAAAGATGAGGGGTGATGACAGTAATCATAAGGACTTTAATGTCCCTAAATCAGTCACGAATGGAGAGTTAAAAAAAAATAAACCCCACAACACTTTAAAAAGCCTGCCTCAGGCAATCTCAAAATGTTTGACATTTCATTTATTGGAAAAATGTAGCTTTTTGTAATTAAAAAAGTTTTGACAACTCAAAGTGACTTTAAGACCTGTTAAAATCAGGTCAGTGAAACTGCTGCTGATCTCAAAATTTTTATCTTAACATTGAGAGATTGGAGGCTGTGGATTTTTAGATGTACATATAATAGGTACTGCAGAGGGAAAATGCATCCTAATGAAACATTTTTAGATTGCAATGATGCACAGGCCTGCAGAAGTCTAGGGAATTCAAAATAAGTTTTATTCTTGTCCTACTTTTATATAGTAACTACAAAAGAAATGAGCCCTATTAAGGTGGCATTCTGTGGGAAGTAATCCTTATTTGATTTGTCAGCTCTGCCAACAGTATCTTGACTGCAATGGTCACTAATGTTCACTAGATCAAGGTAGCTACTGAAAGCCGTACATGAAGACCATCCAAGAATTAATTATGCCAGCGGGGTCCTCATTCACCTCCTGTGTCGTCTGGGTTCAGTGGCTCCTTTATTGATTGGGTCCATGCTAGTGGATGCTGCGGTGGTTGAATCATTGTTCACAGTTCACTCTGGATACATAGTCTATGCAACAGTAATTGCTTTGGAAAACTGTCTACTTCCCAAACTGCCTCTGATTAATTATCGGACGGCAGCTTCATTTTATTTGCATGGCTCTGCAGTCCCCAGCCGCTTTCACTACCAGCTCTACCTATTCTCTGATCAGCCTCCTATGTTCTGCCTCTTCTAGGGCTGAGAGGAGTGTTCCAGCCTCTTTTCAGTTGATGGGAAAGACAATTTACAGATTGGGTTCTTAACAAATATGAAGTCTCTTGAATGCTCATTTTCAGTAACTGGCTCTTGTACACGTATATGAAAAAAGACTTTATTGGAAGGATATGGGGTTGCCCACCAAATCAGAGAAAAAGCAGAACGTGTAGGCTTTAGAAAAGACAGCAACCAGGAGCAGGAATTAAGGCGAATCTTGCAGAGATTCAAATTCCAGGGCTGGGAGGGGAAGGGGATTGTATTGGTCTGGCTTGTATGGCATTGGACAGGGGGAGGGCGGCGCATCTTGATTGACAGTCCACGGTGACTATGCAATGTGGGAGGAGGTTATTGTCCAAGGAAATTTGACACACTACTCACCAAATGACGTGGCAGGGGTGCTGAGTGGACAAAAACAGCAGATGTTCCTACACTTGGAAACGTAGATGCCACAGTGCTCATGGTCAAGCTCTGGGTGTAGAAGTCCCCGGTTTTGGCTTTTAAGCCTTCCGCCCCTGAAGTTCATAGGACTGCTCTGGATGGCACCTACTTGGAATCTGGAGCCAGACCGCCTGGATTTGAAGTCCAGTGTTGCCATTTCCTAGCTCTGTGTGCTTGGAATTGTTACTTAACCTCTCGGGATCTTCATCAGAAAAATGGGGGTAAATAAAAGTATTTTCATCATAGTGTTCTTATGATAATCGAACGAATTAATACATTTAAAACCCTTATAATAGTGTCTGACACCTAAGAGCTGTATACTTCTGAGCTATTGTTAGGGAGAGATAGTGCGTTGTCGTATTGTCTGAGATAATTAACAACTCTGGTTAAAGTACTAACTGTGCTTATTAAAATGAAGAAATGATCTCCCTTTCCTGGCTTCGCAGGCCACAATATTCCTCTTGGATTTTCCTCACGATGGTGCTGTACTCAGACTGTCACTGTATTCATTTTATTTGGTGCTGTGACAAATTACCACAAGTTTAGTTGGTTTAATTATACAAATTTATAACAATATTTTATTTATTTATTTATTTTTGGCTGCGCCAGGTCTTAGTTGCGGCACTCAGGATCTTCGATGTGGGATCCAGTTCCGTGACTGGGGATCGAACCCAGGCCCCCAGCATTGGGAGTGCGGAGTCTTAGCCACTGGACCACCAGGGAAGTCCCTGTATCACATCTTCTTTATCTATTCATCTGTTGATGGACACTTAGGTTGCTTCCAGATCTTGGCAACTGCAAATAATGGTGCTATGAACATTGATGTGCATATATCTTTTCAAATCAGTGTTTTTGTTTTTTTCAGATATATACCCAGGAGTGGAATTTCCTGGTCATATAATAGTTCTATTTTTAGTTTTTTGAGAAACCTCAAAAACCGTACTGTTCTCCATAGTGGCTGTATCAATTTACATTCCCACCAACAGTGTAGGAGGGTTCCCTTTTCTCCACACCCTCTCCAGCACTTATTGTTTGTAGATTCTATGATGATAGCCATTCTGACAGGTGTGAGGCCGTAGCTCATTGTGGTTTTGATTTGCATTTCCCTGATGATTAGTGAAGTTGGAGGCAAATTCATT
The DNA here is from genome assembly GCF_949774975.1 of Lagenorhynchus albirostris. Taxonomy (NCBI): domain Eukaryota; kingdom Metazoa; phylum Chordata; class Mammalia; order Artiodactyla; family Delphinidae; genus Lagenorhynchus; species Lagenorhynchus albirostris. The sequence continues at coordinate 105,280,036 of NC_083116.1, read as the reverse complement.
GTAGACTCAGTGTTTCAGCTTTTTTTTTTACTTTTACATAACTGATTTAAATAAAACATTTATTTTCCTTCCTGTGGGAGGGGAGCATGGCTATAATTACAAATGTTTTCTCAATGGAGGGTTGTGAATCTTTTAAGACATGAACTTTCCAATTTTCTACATCAATCCATCATGTGAGGCTGTACATTCAGAAATTATTTGATGTAGATGAGGAAACAGTGTAAAATGGTCTTCTGGTCTCTTCCTGACTGGAAGACACAGGGTACGCGAACCCTCTCTCAGAAACCTGAAAGACAAAAGGAAAGAATAAGCTATCTTTCGGTCCACTGACGAAGGTGATTTTCATTCAGAGCTGTGATTTTCTCCTGGCATCTGGAGGCCTGCGGCTGAGTGTAAGTCAACCAGTCCCCTGGAGATGGCAGTAGCAGGTAGGGATGGAGGTCTTTTGCCAGCCAGCCACAGTAAGAAAGGCAGGCTCCAGATCTTGGTCTGTTCAGCCATGATGCATCCTTGTGACCGCAGAGAGCGGCTATTGCTGGTGGTTATTACATTGAAATTCCACCTTCCCCTTCTCGGAAATTTAGCTCTCAAGTGCTGCCTTAAGTGCTTTCTGAGCAAGGTCTTGTGTAAGTGAATGAATACATAAATAATATTCCTAGTGCTGTTTAAGCCCTACCCCACCTGCTTTATTGGTAAGCCCTACAACATTTGAAAACCTACTGAATTGCAGGTACAGTATTGACAGGCACTGAGGAACAAAAGGTGATAAGGGCAATTTCTTGGGCTAGGGACGTTTAAAAGCACACAAATCAATGATTACAGTATAATACTCCACGACCAAATAATCCAGTGCCTTAAAAGCCAATACATCAACTTAATCCAGCCAGAGGGGTCAGAAACACTTTCCTGATGAGATGGCACCTGAGCTGAGTTGAAAAGAATAAATAAGGGTTACCCAGGTGAAGAGAGTTAAAAAGAGTGTTCAAGCAGGAGACAGGGCATGAATAAAGATCTGGGGGTGGGAAACATTGTGACATTTTAGTGTATTACTGGATTGCAAAGTGTCAGGCAGGGTGACTAGAAAGTTATGTGGCAGCCAAATCATAGAAGTGCTAGAAAATAAAATGCTTTGAATTTAAAGACGTCAGAGGGGTGCAGAAAACTCCTCTGGGGTTCTCGTTTTCAATGGATTTCTTGTCTCCATCTGCAGATTGCTACACACGCGGCCAACTAGAGGACCTTGTGCTGGAGGTGCGTGAATCATATTCCCCAGTTCAGAGCGTGTTGTCATCTGCCTGCAAAGTTCTTCTCTTTTATGCTTGTTTGTCTGCTTATTATTTACCAATTTTCCCCCCTTATCCTTGGTCCTCACTCTTATTCCACTTCCCCTCCGCTACCCTCTCTGTTCATGGATCTTTGTTTAAAAAGAAATAATGTATTTTAAAAAAGCATGCATTTTAAATTACATAAATGGTGTTGTGCTCTAAATTACGTTTCTCACATTTTTCATCCAGCGCTTTGTTTTTCTGCCCTGGTCACAGTGCTCTGTGGTACATCTGGTTCCTTGCCTGTAACTGCAATATGCCTCCACACATTTTGCTTATCCAGTGTATCATGATTGATACGTTCTTTTTCTCTTCCAAATCCTTCCCAGAGCAAACAGCATTCTCATTCCCATCCCCTTATGTGCAGATGAACATCTTTCTGCCTCCGAAAATTCTGATTCAATGCATCTGAGTTAAAGTCAGATAATTTAAGTACAATTAGGCCGCTATCGCACTGAGGTGATTCATTGAAAAGAAAGGAGACGATGGTTCTCTTCTGGCTTCATCAGAATCTCCTGGAGGGCCTGGAAGGCACTGACTGCATTCAGGTGCTGACCTTGCACTTGCACGACCCTGACCCCCATCCCTCACCCCAAGAACTAGGTACCTCCTTCAGTTTTGCCTAATCCTACTTCTGGTCCTGGCTGTGAAACCGAGCAGGGCCCTGTGGGGCTCTTGGGCACAAAACTCTTTCTGTGTCTTGCATTTCTCGTTTGCAGGAAATAGGCTTCATTCAGCCTCCACGACCTTCACTGAGTTCCAAAGGGCAGGTCCAAACAGTTGCTAATCAGGGAAGGGAGGGGATGCCTTCAAGAGAAACAATAGTGCAGCCTTGCAGGGCTGGGTCCTGCTTCCCCTTCAAGGGATATGCATAATATCTTTGAGCTGTTTTGCAGATACTGAAAGTCCTCCTCCCCCAGGTGGGAGAAGTTAACAGTGTGCTGCCCACAAGCACGTAGACCCCAGACCTGTTGGAACCAGGAGGTTGCTGATGCTGACTCCCACTTACCTCACCACCAACCAATCAGAAGCAGTCCGTCCACGAGCTGATCACGCCCTCTTTGAGCCATTACTATAAAACTCCTCACTAGCCACCCCCCCCCCCCAGGTTAGGACACACAGTTTTGAAGGCGTTAGCCTACTGTGGGCCCCCTTTGCCTGGCAAAGAAATAACGCTCTTCTTTTTGACTTCATCCAAAACTGTCTCTGAGATTTACTTCAGTCTCGGTGTACAGAGGCTGGGTTCAGCATCAGCTGGACTGGACCCCAGGCCTAGAGTTTCTGATTCAGTAAGTAAGTAGATCTGGGCTGGGGGGAGGAAGGGGATAAAGGGGAGGGGAGGAAGGATGAAACCTGAAAATCTGCATTTCTAACATAGTTCCCAGGTGCTACAGATGCTGCCGGTCCAAGGACCACTTTCAGAACCATTGCTTTAGGACCTTGCTACTCCAAGTTTGGCTCTAAGACCAGCCACACTCCAGTTACCTAGGAGCTTGTTAGAGATGCAGAATGTTGAGCCATACCTCAGATCTTCTGAACCAGAATCTGCTTTTGAGCAAGAGTCTTGGGTGATTGGTAAGCACGGTAAAGTTTGAGAAGCATGGCTTTGGGAGATACAGGGAGGGTACATATTTCTACCAAGAGAACTAATTACAAGAGGCTCCCAAATTCCCTGAAAACAACCAGGGAATATTTTTCAGGGAATCTAAGCTATCTATGCAGGCTATCTCAACTAGAGGCACACCATGTCTGTTTGCCCTTTTCTGGTGCTGTTAATTTTGATCACTCGGCTAGGGTACACTTGGATTTTTCCGCTATGAAAATATGTGTTGAGAAATTGTTCACTTCCTGTTTGATGCAGTTACTGGGAAAGAGACTGCCCTTGAATGAGGCATGGACGTCAGTTTGGCTGTCGCCTCAGCCCTTCATTTCTGCCCCAGGACAAGTAATGAAATGATCAGCCATCTCCCACCTTTCACACAGTGCATCGGGCAGGCCTGCAGCTTGATTGTGGGGTAGGGTCGGTCCACTCCTGAGACCAGATGAGATACAGCAGCTTGTGATGCAGGGCAGTTCGGAAGTGGGAAAATGAAGCCATCTGCAGCAGAAGGCTGAAAAGTGTGCAGATTATACACTACTTGATGTCACTGAGAATTGTCTTGGACAGGGAATAAAAAAATTAAAATCCCCCCCACACAAATAGACCAACCTGACTACTGGTGTTCAGAAACTTCTATCTTGTTGATTTTTTTTTTTAGATGTTGGGGGTAGGAGTTTATTATTAATTTATTTTTGCTGTGTTGGGTCTTAGTTTCTGTGCGAGGGCTTTCTCTAGTTGTGGCAAGCGGGGGCCACTCTTCATCGCGGTGCGCGGGCCTCTCACTATCGCAGCCTCTCTTGTTGCAGAGCACAGGCTCCAGACGCGCAGGCTCAGTAGTTGTGGCTCACGGGCCCAGTTGCTCCGCGGCATGTGGGATCCTCCCAGACCAGGGCTCGAACCCGTGTCCCCTGCATTGGCAGGCAGATTCTCAACCACTGTGCCACCAGGGAAGCCCCCTATCTTGTTGATTTTAAGAGGATCAAAATGATGCCTGTCCAGAGAAAAGAGCCATGCCTAACTTTCGTAAGAATGTCAAACACCACTCTTTGTCTGAAATTAATATAATAGTATATGTCAATTACACCCCAGTTAAAAAACAAAAACAAAACAGAAGACCACCCTTTGGCATTCCTCCCTTGAGGTAGCCTTCACACATGCCTACCTGCTTGAGCAGGAAGAAACAAAGGAGGAAGCATGGGGGAGAAAAAATTTTAGTTAACATTTCAGAAATATTATCCATCCACACGTCTGACAACGTATAAACATTCCATGGACGAAATCCCGCAGAACACAATGACCCCTCCTAAAAAAGGTGACATGCGTATATTCTATAATGATGTGAACTCCCCTAGTGGGAATATTCAAGTGGGAATATTCATGTGCATGTAACTAAGGGTTATGGCTGTTCATAGTAAGCCAAGTAGGAGTTTGCTGTGGCCCACTTGGGGACCCATGGCCTGGCGTCTAGGGAATGCTGAGCAACCAGCTTGTGCCGAACACAGTTCCAAGGGGAGAGCATCAGCGCCCCCAACAGGGAAAGCAGGAGATGCAATGAATAAACTGGACCAATCACCAGTTCTTAGATATGCTACATACTTTTTTTGACTCTGCCTTTGCTCACATTGCCTCACTGCCTAGAATATGTCCTCCCTCTCTCGCCTTCCTCCCAACATCCAGCTCGAAATTCTCCAAGGCGTAGCTGATGTAGTTGTCTCTTCCATGAAGCTTTACTTGATTCCTCCCATCCCCATTTACCAACTGGAATCTTTCTTTATCTGGCTCTTCGCACATTATTTGTTTCTTTATTAGAGAGCCTGTGTCCTTCATTAAAATAAATTTTTTATTGTGGTAAAATATACATAACATAAAATGTACCCTTTTAATCATTTTTAGGTAGTCAATTTAGTGGCCTGAAGTACATTCACAACATTGTCCAACTATCACCACTGTCCATTTCCGGAATTCTTTCATAATCTCTGTACCCATTAAACAATAACTCCCTTCCCCCACAACACACACAGCCCCTGGTAACTTCTACTTTCTGCCTCTATGAATTGGCCTATCCTAGATACCTAATATAAGTGGAATCATACAATATTTGTTCTTTTGTGTCTGGCTTATTTCACTTAGCATACTGTTTTCAAAGTTCATGTTGTAGCATGTGTTAGAATTTCCTTCCCTTTGGAGGCTGAATAATATTCCATTGTATGTATATACCACATTTTCTTTAGCCTTTCATCTGCTGATAGGTATTTGGGTTGTTTCCACCTTTTGGTGATTGTCAGTAATGCTGCTATGGGGACTTCCCTGGCGATCCCGTGGTTAAGATTCTGTGCTTCCACTGCAGGGGGCACAGGTTCGATCCCTGGTCGGGGAACTAAGATCCTGCATGCCATGCGGTGTGGCAAAAAATAAATAAATAAATAAAAAATAAAATAAATAAATAATGCTGCTATGAACATGGCAGTACAGATATCTGTTTGAGTCCCTGCTTTTAATTCTTCTGAGTATATATCGAGAAGTGGAATTGTAGAATCATATGATACTTCTATGTTTAACTTTTTGAGGAAGTGTTCCTCATTTTTTAGTCTATATAAACAAAGGAAAAAAACAAGAGCCCAACTAATAATGTAGGAGATATCTGGTCAGAACTCTCAGCTACACTTCTGGAACTCTATTGACTGACAATTCAAATCAGTTGATCCAGTTCAGTCTCCTGCAGCTGTGAACGATGTGCCAACTCCAGGCCTGGGGGTTCCTCAAAGCATAGGGCTATTTTATAAAGTCTTTGGCAGATTTATTCTGACCCCAGAACTCTGCTAATTTTCTTCTCTGGCTCTTGGGGTCACCCGGCATTTGTGGCATAGGGCTGCTCTTCTGGTTTCAACTGTTGATTTGCTCCTGTATTCCCAACGAGGAACATAGCATTTTCTGGAGAGCAGAGTACTTCATACCTCCCTTACCCCACCCTCACTTTATGTCATCTCTGTCAGCTTCCCTTGAGCAGTTGAACACTGAGAATTTATAGTTGTCGAATTGCTCAATAAGTAGCCTCACTGTGGTCATGACTGTGGGTGTTCACCAATCTGTCTCTTTTCTATACTGGCCACAAAGCTAAATGAAATTTCTCAGCAATCTTCGCCTCTAAGTGGGATCATATGGCTGAGTTCTGGTCCGTAAAATGAGGGCAGAATTGATACACACCATTTCCAAGCATGACCTGTAAAACATTCCACATAATTGTCCACGTGTTTGTCTCTTCATCTATTAGCTAGGTTGCACCAAAACTACCTTGAAGTCACAAAATGGAAGCACCCGGATCCCTGAGTCATCACTTGGAGGACAGAGGTTCAGGAGAACTGCCCAAACAAAAATATTTACAGAGCACCTTGAGGGAGGAAGAAAGAAATTTTTATTGTGTGATGTCACTGAGGTTATCTGCTCTGATGAATATGTTTGCCCTTTCAGTTTTACATCACCCTTTAATATTTTTTTCACTTAAAAAATTGAAGTATAGTTAATTTACAATGTTGTTTTAGTTTCAGGTGTACAGCAAAGTGATATCCCCTTTGGTAACCATAAGTTTGTTTGCTATGTCTGTGAGTCTATTTCTGTTTTCTAAGTAAGTTCATTTGTATCATACTTTAGATTCCACATATAAGTGATATCATATGATGTTTGCCTTTCTCTGACTTACTTCACTTAGTATGATAATCTCTAGGTCCATCCATGTTGCTGCAAATGGCATTATTTCATTCCTTTTTATGGCTGAGTAATATTCCATTGTGTATATATACCATACCTTCTTTATCTATTTGTCTGTTGATGGACATTTAGGTAGCTTTCATGTCTTGGCTATTGTAAATAATGCTGCTATGAACATTGGGGTACATGTATCTTTTCCAATTAGAGTTCTCTCTGGATATGTCTCCAGGAGTGGGATCCCTGGATCATATGATAACTCTATTTTTACGTTTTTTAGGAACCTCCATACTGTTCTCCATAGTGGCTGTACCAACTGACATTCCCAACAACAGTGTAGGAGGGTTCCTTTTCATCCACACCCTCTCCAGCATTTATCATTTGTAGACTTTTTGGTGATGACCATTCTGACTGGTGTGAGGTGATACCTTATTGTAGTTTTGATTTGCATTTTCTAATAATTAGTGATATTGAGCATCTTTTCATGGGCCTGTTGGCCATCATTATGTCTTCTTTGAAGAAATGTCTATTTAGGTATTCTCATTTTTTTGATTGGGTTGTTTGTTTTTTTAATATCAAGCTGTATGAGCTGTTTGTATATTTTGGAAATTAATCCTTTGTTGGTCACATCATTTGCAAATATTTTCTCCCAGTCTGTACATTGTTTTTTGTTTTGTTTATGGTTTCCTTTACTGTGCAAAAGCTTTTAAGTTTAATTAGGTCCCATTTGTTTATTTTTGTTTTTATTTCCATTTCTCTAGGAGATGGATCCAAAAAAAATATTGCTGTGATTTATGTCAAAGAGTGTTCTGCCTATGTTTTCCTCTAGGAGTTTTAATAGTATCCAGTCTTACATTTTAGGTCTTTAATGCATTTTGAGTTGATTTTTGTATATGTTGTTAGAGAATGTTCTAATTTCATTCTTTTACATGTAGCTATCCAGTTTTCCCAGCACCACTTATTGAAGAGACCGTCTCTTCTCCATTGTATAGTCTTGCCTCCTTTGTCATAGAGTAGGTGACCATAACTGCGTGGGTTTACTTCTGGGCTTTCTATCCTGTTCCAATGATCTGTATTTCTGTTTTTGTGCCAGTACCATACTGTTTTGATTACTGTAGCTTTGTAGTATAGTCTGAAGTCAGGGAGCCTGATTCTTCCAGCTCCATTCTTCTTTCTCAAGATTGTTTTGGCTACTCAGAGTCTTTTGTGTTTCCATGCAAATTTAAAAATTTTTTGTTGTCGTTCTCTGAAAAATGCCATTGGTAATTTGATAGGGATTGCATTGAATATGTAGACTGCCTTAGGTAGTATGGTCATTTTAAAAATATTGATTCTTCCAATCCAAGAACCCAGTATATCTTTCTATCTGTTTATGTCGCCTTCAGTTTCTTTCATTAGTGTCTTATAGTTTTTGGAGTACAGGTCTTTTGCTTCCTTAGGTATATTTATTCCTAGGTATTTTATTCTTTTTGTTGTGGTGGTAAATGGGATTAATTTCTCTTTCTGATATTTCATTGTTAGTATATAGAAATGCACCAGATTTTTGAACATTAATTTTGTATGCAGCAACTTTACTGAATTCATTGATGAGCTCCAGTAGTTTTCTGGTAGCATCTTTAGCATTTTCTATGTATAGCATCATGTTATATGCAAACAGTAAAGGTTTTATTTCTTCTTTTCCAGTTTGGATTCCTTTTATTTCTTTTTCTTCTCTGATTGCTGTGGCTAGGACTTCCAAAAAGTATGTTGAATAAAAGTGGTGAGAGTGGGCATCCATGTCTTGTTCCTGATCTTAGAGCAAATGCTTTCAGCTTTTCACTGTTGAGTATGCTATTAACTTTGGGTTTGTCATATATGGCCTTTATTATGTTGAGGTAGGTTCCCTCTGTGCCCACCTTCTGAAGAGTTTTTATCGTGAATGGATGTTGAATTTTGTCAAAAGCATTTTCTGCATCTATTGAGATGATCATATGGTTTTTATTCTTCACTTTGTTAATGTGGTGTATCACATTGATTTGTGGATATTGAAAAATCCTTGCATCCCTGGGGTAAATCCCAGTTGATCATGGTGTATGATCCTTTTAATGTATTGTTGGATTCGGTTTGCTAGTATTTTGTTGAGGATATTTGCGTTTACGTTCATCAGTGATACTGGCCTGTAATTTTCTTTTTTTGTCATATTTTTGTCTGGTTTTGGTATCAGGGTGATGGTGCCTTCATAGAATGAATTTAGAATGTTTGTCTTCCTCTGTTTTGGAATAGTCAGAAGGATAGGTGTTAACTCTTCCCTAAATGTTTATTAGAATTCACCTGTGAAGCCATCTCATCCTGAACTTTTTTTTATTGGGAGTTTTAAAATTACTGATTCAGTTTCAGTATTGGTAATTGGTCTGATCATATTTTCTTTTTCTTCCTGGTTCAGTCTTGGAAGACTATACTTTTCTAAGAATTTGTCCATTTCTTCTAGGTTGTCCATTTTATTGGCGTATAGTTGCTTGTAGTAGTCTCTTATGATTCTTTGTATTTCTGTGGTGTCAGTTGTAACTTCTCCTTTTTCATTTCTGATTTTATTGATTTGGGCCCTCTCCCTTTTTTTTCTTGATGAGTCTGGCTAAAGGTCTATCAATTTTGTTTATCTTTTCAAAGAACTAGCTCTTAGTTTCATTGATCTTTTCTACTATTTTTTAGTTTCTATTTCATTTATTTCTGCTCTGACCTTTATGATTTCTTTCCTTCCACTAACTTTGGGTTTCGCTTGTTCTTCTTTCTCTAGTTGCTTCAGGTGTAAGGGGATTTTTCTTGTTTTCTGAGGTAAGATTGTATTGCTATAAACTTCCCTCCTAGAACTGCTTTTGCTGTCTCCATAGGTTTTGGATAGTTGTGCTTTCACTTTAATTTGTCTCTAGGTATTTTTTGATTTCCTCTTTGATTTCTTCAGTGATCCATTGGTTGTTTAGTACCATATTGTTTAGCTTCCACGTGTTTGTGGTTTTTGCAGATATCTCTTGTAGCTGATTTCTAGCCTCATAGCATTGTGGTCAGAAAAAATGCCTGATATGATTTCAGTTTTCTTAAATTCACTGAGGCTTCCTTTGTGGTCCAGCATGTGATCTATCCTAGGGAATATTCCATGTGCATTTGAAAAGAATGTGTACTCTGCTGCTTTCTATAATATCAATTAAATCCATCCGGTCTAATATGTCATTTAAGCTGTGTGTTTCTGTATTGATTCTCTGTTTGGATGATCTGTTCACTGATGTAAGTGGGGTGTTAACATCCTCCACGGACTTCCCTGGTGGCGCAGTGGTTGGGAGTCTGCCTGCCAGTGCAGGGGACATGGGTTTGAGCCCTGGTCTGGGAGGATTCCACATGCTGCAGAGCAACTGAGCCCATGTGCCACAACTACTGAGCCTGTGCTCTGCAACAAGAGAGGCCACTGCAATGAGAAGCCTGCGCACCACAACAAAGAGTAGCCCCCACTCGCCGCAACTGGAGAAAAGCCCACGCACAGCAATGAAGACCCAATGCAGCCAAAAATAAATAAATAAATTTAAAGAAAACATCCTCCGCTATTATTGTGTTACTGTCGATTTCTCCTTTTATGTCTGTTAACATTTGCCTTATATATTGAGGTGCTACTATGTTGGGTGCATATATATTTACAATTGTTATATCTTCTTCTTGGATTAATCCTTTGATCATTATGTGGTGTCCTTCTTTGTCTCTTGTGACAGACTTTACTTTAAAGTCTATTTTGTCTGATACTAGTATTGCTACTCTGGCTTTCTTTGATTTCCATTTGCATGGAATGCCTTTTTCCATTTCCTCATTTTCAGTCTGTGTGTGTCTCTAGATCTGAAGTGAGTCTCTTGTAGGGAGCATATATACAGGATCTGTTTTTTTATCTATTCATCCAGTCTATGTTTATCGATTGGAGCATTTAGTCCGTTTACATTTAAGGTAATTATCAATGTATATGTTCCTATTGCCATTTTATTAATTGTCTTGGATTTGTTTTTATAGGTCTTTTTTCCCCTTTTCTTCTTTTGTTCTCTTCTCTTGTGATTTGATGACTATCTTTAATGTTATGTTTAGATTCCTTTTTCTTTTTTGTGTATATATCTATTATAGATTTTTGTTTTGCAGCTACCATGAGGTTTTTGTATAGCTTTCTATATATATATACGTGCTTGTTTTAAATTGCTGATCTCTTAATTTCAAATGCACTTTAGATACCCTGCATTTGTACTCTCCTCCCCTCACAATTGCTGTTTTTGATATTATATTTTACATCTAATAGTTCTGTGTATCCCTTTGCTGCTTATTTGCATACAAATGATTTTACTACTTTCATCTTTTAACCTCCCTATTAGCTTTTCATGTGGATGATTTCCTACCTTTGTTGTATGTTCACCTTTACCGGTGAGCTTTTCCATTTTGTAATTTTCTTGTTTCTAGTTGTGGCCTTTTCTTTTCTGCCTAGAGAAGTTCCTTTGGCATTTTTTGTAAAGCTGGTTTGGTCATGCTGAATTCTTTTCACTTTTGCTTGTCTGTAAATCTTTTGATTTCTCCATCAAATCTGAATGAGAGCCTTGCTGGGTAGAGTGTTCTTAGTTTTCAGTTTTTCTCTTTCATCAATTTAAGTATACCATGCCACTCCCTTCTGGCCTGTAGAGTTTCTGCTGAGAAATCAGCTGATAGCATTATGGGAGTTCCCTGGTATGTTATTTGCTGCTTTTCCCTGGTTGCTTTTTTTTTTTTTTTTGTGGTACGCGGGCCTCTCACTGTTGTGGCCTCTCCCGTTGCGGAGCACAGGCTCCGGACGTGCAGGCTCAGTGGCCATGGCTCACGGGCCCAGCCGCTCCACGGCATGTGGGATCTTCCTGGACCGGGGCACGAACCTGCGTCCCCTGCAACGGCAGGCAGACTCTCAACCACTGCGCCACCAAGGAAGCCCTTCCCTTGTTGCTTTTAATATTCTCTCTTTAATTTTTGTCATTTTGATTGCAATGTGTCTTGGCATGTTCCTCTGCAGGTTAATCCTGTATTGGATTCTCTGCATTTCCTGGACTTGGGTGAATGTTTTCTTTCCCAGTTTAGGGAAGTTTTCAGCTATTATCTCTTCAAATATTTCATCAGGCCCTTTCTCTCTCTCTTTTCCTTCTGGGACCATGATAATGTGAATATTAGCATGCTTGATGTTGTCCCAGAGGTGTCTTAAACTGTCCTCATTTTATTCTTTTTTCCTATTTCTGTTTGGTGAAGTGATTTCCACTACTCCGGCTTCCAGCTCACTGATCTGTTCTTCTGCCTCATTTAGTGTACTACTGAGTCCTTCTAGTGTATTTTTCATTTTTTCCTGAGTTCTTTGATCATCTTTACGATTATTACTCTGAACTCTTTCTCAGGTAGATTGCCTATTTCCACATCACTTAGTTCTTTTTCTGGGTTTTATCTTGTTCCTTCGTCTGAGACATATTCCTCTGTTGCTTCATTGTGTCTAAACTGCTATTTGTATTTTTATGTATCTGGTAGGTTAGTTACGTTTCTGAACCTTGGAGAAGTGGCCCTCTGTAGGAGACGTCCTATGCATTCCAGCAGTACACTCCCCTCTTGTCACCCAAGAGCCAGGTGCCGGCTGGTCCCAGGGTAGTTTCTGGCTTGGGTCTGCAGGCTGTGGGACCATACTTTTCTTGCTTCTGGTGTCTGCCCCCTGGTGAGTGAAGCTGGTGTGGAGGCTTGTGCAGTCTTCCTGGCAGGAGGGGCTTGTTCCTGTCCACGGTTGAGTGGAGCTGGGTCTTGGCCCTCTGGTGGGCAGGGTGGTGTCTAGGGGTGTGTCTAGAGGTGTCTGTGGGCTCAGGAAGTCTTTAGGTAGCCTCTCTGCTAATGAATGGGGATGTGTCCCCACCCAGTTAGTTATTTGACTTAAGGCATCCCAGCACTGGAGTCTACAGGCTGTTGGGTGGGACCACGTCTTGGTGCTAAAGACCCAAGCAAGATGTCAGCCTCCAGGAGAGTTCATGCAGATGAATACTTCCCGATATGACTGCCACCAGTGTCTGTGTCCCCAGGGTGAGTTATAGCCACACCCCCGCCTCCTCAGGAGACTCTTCAAGACCAGCAGGTAGGTCTGGCCCAGGGTCCTATGAAATTACTGCTTTTGCCCTTGGTTCTGGTATGCATGAGATTTTGTGTGTGCCCTTTGAGAGTGAAGTCTCTATTCCCCCTAATCCTGTGAAGCTCCTGCAATCAAGCCCCACTGGCCTTCAAAACCAAGTGCTCTGGGGGCTCCTCTTCCCAGTTCTGGACCCTCAGGCTGGGAGGTCTGCTGTGGGGTTCAGAACTCTCACTGCTGTGGGAGAACTTCTGTAATATAGCTATTATTCAGTTTGTGGGTCACCCATGGGGGTGGGGTATGGGATTTGATTATATTGTGAGTCCTTCCCTTCTACTTGTCTCATTGTGGTTCCTTTTTTGTGTCTTTAGTTGTAGAAGATCCTTTCTGGTAGCTTTAAGACTTTTTCATTGATGGATGTTCTGCAGATTGTTGTGATTTGGGTGTGCTGTGAGAAGAGGTAAGTTTAGGGTTCTTCTACTCCACCATCTTGGCTGCTCTCCTTTCCCTTTAATATGAAGACCTAGACCAAGACCATGTGAAAGTGTTCTCTGGTGTCCTGATCTTGTCAATTCTGTTAACTACCTTTCATCATTCCCTGTATCTCAAGATGGGTGCCGTCCTTTGACTCATCCCCCTATTAGGCTTATTTTCTACTTTGCTGTCCATCCTTCCCAGGGGAAGGAATGCAACCCTGTCCCAACTTCTTTATGGAAGAGTTGTAATGCCAGTGTTTGCTAATCCATTCTTGGGCTGCAAAGCACCCCTCAAAATTCTTCCCAGAGGGCTTAGGAACCATATATAAGTAAGATCTCAAATGAGCTGTTGTGACATTGCTGGGTATTGAGTAAGTATGCATTAAGTATGGTCCTATGTTACCCACTTATTATTCTTTGTTTTACAGTCATTAGTTAAGTGCATGGCCATTGTTTTGTTTTTTATCACCGCTAGGCCAAAGATAATTGGCAATCAGTTGAGAGTGGGAATTCTGAATTATTCATCTTTATATTTCCAATGATGCCCCCTATGTTATCTTGCAGATTGAAGGACTTAGTGACTGTTGAATTTAATAGGGGCAGATAGTAGGAGCTTTACCAAGAGACCCGCAACCTCATTGATTTAACCCACCTCCTCTAGCCTACCACTATGTGAATTTACAGAGAGACTGATTTACGATCCACCTGTGTACTCTGGGAAAATTTTCTTCTAAACCTTTGCCTAGACCCCAGTATGAATTTTTCAGTCAACTTTATTATGATATAATTTACACACAATGTAATGCATGGGTATTAAGTATATAGCCTGATCAATTTTGACAAATATAAACAGCCTTGAAATTACCACACCAATAAAGAAATAAAACATTTTCACTTCACCAGAAAGTTCTTTTATTCTCCTTTAAGACAATCCCCCTTCACCATTGCCATCCCTGTTGCCCCAGGGAACTAATCTTATTTATATCACCATAGATTAGTTTTATGTGCTCTAAAACTATGTAAATCAAAACCACATAGTAATTGTTCCTTTGTGTCTACCTTTTCACTCAACATAATGTTGGTGAGATTCGTCTAGATTAGTGCATATCTCAGCAGTATTCCTTTTTATTGCTGAGTGGTAATGCATTGTATGAACATGCCACAATTTGTGTACCCGTTCATTTGTTGATGGATATTTGTGTAGTTTCTAGTTGGGGATATTATGGATAAAGCTGCTCTGGCATCGTATACAAATCTTTTTGTGGACACATGTTTTCATTTCCCTTGGGTATACACCTAGGAACAGAGTGGCTGGGTCATACATTAGATGCATGTTTTAACTTTATAAGAAACTGGCAAACCTTTCCCCAAAGTGATTGTGCTGTTTTATACTTCCACCAGCAACATATGAAAGGTCCAGTTTGTCTACGTCCTTGTCATCACTTAGTATTGTAAGTCCTAATATAACATATTTCATTTTAGGAGGGAGGGAGGGAGAGAGAGAGAAAGAGAGGGAGGGGGAAAGAGAGAGAGAAAAAGACTGAGAGAGAGAGGGGTTGGGGAGGGAGAGAGGAATAGAAGAAGTGGGGAGAAGGAGAAAGAGAGGGGAGAAGAAAGGGAAAGAGAGGAAAAGAAAAAAAAATGCAGCATCTAAGAGTAGAGTCAAAAATGCAGTCAGGGGCTTCCCTGGTGGCGCAGTGGTTGAGAGTCCACCTGCCGATGCAGGGGACGCGGGTTCGTGCCCTGGTCCGGGAAGATCCCACATGCCGCGGAGCGGCTGGGCCCGTGAGCCATGGCCGCTGAGCCTGCGCGTCCGGAGCCTGTGCTCCGCAACGGGAGAGGCCATAACAGTGAGAGGCCCACGTACCGCAAAAAAAAAAAAAAAAAAAAAAAAAAAAAATGCAGTCAGGTTTTCTGGTGTCAGCTCTGATCTCTTATCAACTAGACTGCATTGCCTTTCAAGGGAGAAATATGAAGCAGTGTTCTTCCTGTTACCGCAGGGGTGGTATGAGCTGGACATTACATAGAGTTTGTTTTAGGGAGCTGGTAGTTTTTCAAGTATAATTTGGACTGGAAAAACTGCAAATCTGGAAGAATTATCTGCATGTCAGGAACTGGCAATAATTTTGAAGTTCCTGTTCATGTTGTGAAACCTGGCTGTTATGCACTCGCGGGAGGAGACATCTTTTTTTTTTTCCTTTCGTTAAAGCAGAAAAATGAAGGCTTTCTTCATTGTAGGCACATTCAAACTAATGATCAGCAAAGAGGCAAAAGCCAGGAGCTGTGACAGATTACATGGGGAGAGGGAAAGAAGCGCAGGACATACGTCCTTAAACTTCACTTCTACCTAAACAAGCTCAAAGCTGATCTTACTCAGCAGGAAAATATAATGAACATTATTATGAAGTCTGATTCAAAGAACTAGTCATTCTAGGGTGAAAGTACAATCCTTCTGAGAATGATGAATTTGAATATAGAAAGTAAAAGAAGGATTCTAAGTAGTAAGGCCAAAAATGTGGGTTTAAAAAAAATCCATTAGAAATGACCACCATTATGCATATCTGCACAGTATTGTGATGATTCTCCTTATTGAGACGTAATTTAATGCCACTGTTTTGTCACACACTTCTCTGCTCCTGGATGCGGAACTCTGGGTTATTGGAGAACTGCTCATCAGCCTTAAATCCAGAGTAGAGTGAGTGAGAGGAGTCCTGCCCCACCCTGGGTTGTATAGTTCCCCGCCCTCTCACGTTAGGGTCCTCACTGTGGATTCAGTGGTCAGCGTCGGTAGGGAGATAGAGGCAGCTCCCCAAGTTTGCGTTACAAGAGACATTGGCTTACTTATCGCTAATCAAGTCTTACCCAACACCACGCTCACAACCATGAGCAAGACGAAAAGGGTTGGTTGCCACTGCTGCCTTCCCCAGTACCCTTCATGTTGTTCATTTGTGATCTCTTTTCTCTGTCCTTAACTAATTGAATTAAGGTGCCTGATGCATGGTATATAGAGAGCAGATATGTGCCTCCATTCATTCACTTGTGTGATTACTGTTTATTCAGGTCTTGCTGTGTACCAGGTACTGTTTTAGATACTAAGCATATACAGTAGTGAATAAAAGAGACAAAGAAACTCTACCTTCATCATACCAGTAGGGGGAGACAGATAATAAAAATTGTGAATGTGTAAATTATAGACAGTATTAGAAGGTGGTGTATATGGAGAAGAAAAATAAAGCAGGATAAAGGGAATAAGGAGTGTTAGCGGCGGGGGGGGGTGCCCCTGGGATAATAATAAGCAATTACTAAATAGTGGCAGGGAGGGGGGTGCCCCTGGGATAATAATAAGCTATTACTAAAATCAGTGTTTATCGAAACCAGATTTCACCCGGCCCACAAAGTGGGATTTATCTCACCCCTCTCTACACCGCCACTGACGTGACGAACTAGAACTATATCAAAATGATTCTAGATGGTCTCTATTCCCTTCTCTGGAGAAGGAGGCTAAATTGGGGTATTGTTATGTTCTGTGTAGGAAATGACATCGTCATCATGCATGTCAGTACCTTGTGGGTATCAGGTGATAGGTCGAGACCAGGAAATAAGGCACCAAGGCTGCTGTATACAGTTCAGATCATGGTGTGAATCCCACCGCACCCTGGGTTGTACAGTGCACATGTTGACTTATAGCCTGATTTTTTTCTTTTTTTAGAAGCATATTTTTCTTCAGGCCTAGAAATATTTTTTTATAGCATGGTTTTATCCCTGGCACAGTATTTTGCTTTGTATGTGTTGTGGTTTTTGAATAATTCCATTATTTTAGGACATTTAGTTTTCAAGTTAATGAAGTACTTTACATGTAACTTTGGACATATCTGTGGGCTTTTCCTTAATGTAACTTGCAAAAGGTAGAACCGTGGGCTCAGAAGATATGCAGAGTTTTAATTTAAAAAAAATTTATTTATTTATTTATTTATTTTTGGCTGCGTTGGATCTTCGTTGCTGTGTGCGGGCTTTCTCTAGTTGCGGCCAGTGGGGGAAGCCGGTGGCTTCTCTTGCTGTGGAGCACGGGCTCTAGGTGTGCTGGCTCAGTAGTTGTGGCTCGCAGGCTCTAGAGCACAGGTTCAGTAGTTGTGGCGCACGGGCTTCATTGTTCTGCGGCATGTGGGATCTTCCCCGACCAGGTCTTGAACCCGTGTTCCCTGCATTGGCAGGCGGATTCTTAACCACTGTGCCACCAGGGAAGTCCCTAGCAGGTGGATTCTTAATCACTGCGCCACCAGGGAAGTCCCGAGTTTTAATATTTTTGATGCAAATTACCAATTGCCCACTAGAAAGCGTGAATTTAGCACCACCTCTCCAGCCGTGTATGAGAACATTTACTTTCCTATATTCTTACCATTGCTTGCGCAGTCATTCTTTTTACTTTATTAATTTGAAAGGTGGCACTTGGTATCTCCATAATGTTTTCAGTTGCCCTATCTTTGATTGTGAGGTTTACTGGGATTTGTATGTCTCCTTTTGGAAACTGTACATTTTCAGTTGGAGTATTTATTTCTTTCCTGTCGATAGCTAAGAGTTCTTTAGATATTAAGGGTCTCAACTTCTTTTCTGCCATGTATGTTGCAAATATTTCCCCCAGTTTTAAAATTATGCTTTAATTTTATTTGTGGAGTTTTTTTTTTTTTTCTTTTTGGCCACGCTGTGTGACTTGCGGGATCTTACTTCCCCGACCAGGGATTGAACTGGTGCCCTTGGCAGTGAGAGTGCCGATTCCTGACCACTGGACAACCAGGGAATTCCCTATTTGTGGAGTTTTTAAAAGATAGGTGTTGATGTTTTGGCATCAACATAATATTTAATTTAAAAATCTTATTTAAATTTATTATGGCTTTATCCTGTGCTTTTTTGATAAATTCTTTCTGTACCCTCCCAAAATATGTAAATATTCATCCAAATTCTCTTAACTTTCTGTAATTTTAACATTTAACCAAATAGTAGTATTCAGAATTAATTTTTGTCTATGGATTCTTATAGGGTTCCTGCTTCACTTTTCCCCAAATGCTTGTATAATAGTCCCAGGACCATGTATTAAATAATTCATCCTATTCTTACAATTATAACATGCCAAATCTATCATATACTAATTACTTATAGGTACTGTAGGAAGGTAAGCAGTATGAAGTTGCTGTTTTAGGGTCAAAAATAGTAGAATATAGGCAATTCCATATGAGTCAACCTAATACTAACTTCTGGGAAAAGTGAAATTTCCTTTCATTAAAGGATAATGTCAACTATTTGAATAGACAAAAATAAGTTCAATTAAAAAGATTTCAGGGCTTCCCTGGTGGCGCAGTTGTTAAGAGTCCGTCTGCCAGTGCAGGGGACACGGGTTCAAGCCCTGGTCCGGGAAGATCCCACAGGCCACGGAGCAACAAAACCCGTGCACCACAGCTGCTGAGCCTGCGCTCTAGAGCTCACAAGCCACAAGTACTGAGCCCGTGCTCCGCAACAAGGGAAGCCCACACACTGCAAGGAAGAGTAGCCCCCACTCACAGCGACTAGAGAAAGCCTGCGCGCAGCAACGAAGACCCAATGTGGCCAAAAATAAAATATAAATAAAAAGATTTCAGATGGGTGTAACCAAGACCTTTTAGCTGGTAAGAAAAAATAAGTTGAGATGAGGGACTTCCCTGGTGGTCCAGTGGTTGGGACTCTGCACTCCCAATGCAGGGGGCCCGGGTTCGATCCCTGATCAGGGAACTGGATCCCGCACGCCTCAGCCAAGAGCCCACCTGCTGCAACAAAAGATCCCGCGAGCTGCAGCTAAGACCTGGGGCAGCCAAATAAATAAATAAATATTTAAAAAAAAATTTTAAAGTTGAGATGAGATGAAGTCAGTGGGTGGGGTTGACTCTCAAACATTTTTCCCCCTAAAAATAAAAGTAAATGCTGCACACTGCATTTCTAAAATGTTCTTTTCCCCTGTGGACTTTTGGGTCTACTTCACACCAGCTGAGCTGGCTCGCTGAGCAGAGCTCTCCTTGTAAGGTCTTTCCTGCTCTCCATCTTCTCCATGCTGGCCTCATTATTAAAAATGTGCTACTGTCAGATATAAACGATGTTTCTCACTAAGTACGCTCAATAGCATTTTCCTTTCACTCTGTTTTTCCTCCAAATCTAACAGTAAGCCATTTTGCTTTAGTGAAAAAAGATCCCAAGTCTCTCTGAGTATTCCCAGGCTTGCAAGTTGGCACGACTTGCAGGCCGAGTGATTGATGCATAACCTTTGGGCGCTCAGGCAATTACGAGCTGCCCATAAGCTTTGCTGTGCCAGCAGAGCAAATAAAAAAAACTTGGGGATTAGTTCCGGGTCAGCAAAGCTCTCTTTTCATGATGTTATATGAAATAAGAATTTTAACTACAAGAGGGAATTCTTTAGAGAACAATAAAAATTATTCATATTTTCCCTTCTAATCATCATGAAACATGATACTGATTACTTTTTTCTTTTTTCTTCTTTGTTCATGCCTAACTCTTTTTCTACTTCCGATCTTCAACAGCCTTTCCACTATTCTAGGAATAGGGGTAGAGAAATCCAAGTTTCTGGTGTTCAAAGAAAAATGAAAGTCAAAGAACCCTTATAAACCGAAGTTTCAGTATTTTCATTCCCATAATTCTGGGAGTTGTCAATGATTTTTATTTTCACTAATGAGGCAATAACTCAAGAGCTGGTCCTCTTCTGTCAGGAGACAAATATTATGAAACAGAACCGTCATTTGTCTCAGAGCTCTGCTTTATGCAGAGGCATAGGCATGTATGTGCTTGTAAGAAAAAAGGGCATTTTCTCAGCCAAGATAGAATGAGCTGTAATAGACTGATTACTAAATGGTTTATCATAAAAATCTCAGTACTGGAAAAGAACATTAAAGGTCATATGGTTCAGTCTCCTGTCTACAAATATACTCATTTAAAGCATAAGGGCCAAGTTAACATGTTCTCAAAGCTGCTAAACACTATCATCATCTAATTGTATGACCTCTCTTTTCTCGAAATGTTCTATGACACATGTAGTTTTCAAATTGATTGTCTTTAGATTTTGTGACATCGAGAAAAATTGCAGACGTCCTGGCCTAGGTTACAATACACTTTGGAAAATGATTGTTTTTCCAGAAGAATAAGTGGTGTACTTTTCTGTTTAGTTTTAGCTGTTATTTACCGGCTGCAGGAAGAGATCACTGCTCGTAATCTCCTTGTCGTTGACCGGTAAATTAATGGCCCTCCAAGCACCACACGTCCCTGTCTGCCCTTGTGTAGTTTCCTGCCCACCCCATCGACAGTAAGCTGGGTCTTATGACTTCCTTTGGCCAATGGGACATTAGCAAGTGTGACACAAGCAGATTCTAGTAAAGTGCTCGTGCCTTGGGGCTTGCCTTCTCTTTTGTTGCTTAAAAAACCCAGCTTCCGTGTGAACAAGTCCAGGCCAGTCAGCTAGACACAAGTGGCCCAGCCAACGCCAACTGCCAGACATGTGAGTGAGGCCGTCTTAGACCATTCAGTCCCAGCTGAGCCACAAACTAAAACAGCATAAGGCAAGACCAGTAGAAGAACCATATAGCTGAACCCAGCCCCAATTTCTGACGTACAGAATCATGAACAAATAAAATGGTTGTTGTTTTAAGTCACTAAGTTTTACGGTGGTTTGTTTTGAAGCAGTAGGTAACGGATGCACTCCTGGTATATAGTGGAGTCATGTATTTCTCTGGGGTTAGGTTTTCCAGTTAATGTGTAAGGAAAAATATCATGTTAAGTCAAAATTACCAATGGAAATCCCTTAGGCATTTATCATTTATAATCAAAGCAAACATTTACCCCCTATATCATTGGGAGAGCTGGCTAGTTTTCTTTTGAGCATCAGATGAAATAATTGGCTTGTATTTGAGGCCGTGTTATGTGAAACGCATATTCTGTGTCTTTAAATATTCAGCTTATAATCCATTGGATCATCACTAAACTCCCTCCTCTCTGGCAAACACCCCCAGCTCCTTGTCCCTTCCCCTCCCCAGCTCCATCATGCTCCCCTAGCAAAATTCTAATACTGGTTACAGCCAATTATTCTTTTACTTCACATCAGTGATGGAGAAGCTGATATTTGCCGGAGAAAATTACACAACCTCTGTGGAGGACTCTCAGTTTAAATTTGTTATCACAATTCTCTAATAGGGTTTCAGTACTGCTGGCTAATCCTATTATATTTCTCTTGTAAATTCATTTTCCAAATCTGAGACAACTATTTCACACTTTCTTATCTCTTCTTATATTTCCAATATCCTTTCTTCCCCAACACTGACTTTAAGTGTAAAGTTCAATGGGTTTTGACAAGTGTATAACACACATGTAACAACCGCTATGATCAAGATATAGAGCATTTCCATCATCCCAGAAAGTTCTTTCATGCCTTTTTGTAGACATATGTTTTCATTTCTCTTGAGTAAATACTTGGAATGGAATTGCTGGGTCAAAGGGTAGGTATATTCACCTAGAATTTACCAGCAAATTTAAGAACTAATGAGTTTGTCCAGCATCACAGCAGGCAGCTTTCTAGTGATCTTCCCTGGCACTCAGACCCTGGTTTACTGCTTGCCATCCTAAGCCTGGGGCACCTCACCAAACTTTTCTGCCATCCAGTGGGCTACAGCCCCCCTCTCTCCAGCAAGGTCTGAATCTCTGAATTGGTGCCTTCCTTTAAATTTGTTCCTCCTTTTGCTGTTCTCCCAAAGCCCTACAGATAGCGGCTGCTTCCTTCATCTGCCATTCCTGTAGAGTTGGCCTCACATTTCTTAGTAGTTAAGCCCCTGTTACTAGTTAATATTATTTATATTAAATTCTCCCTGTTCAAGTTACTGGTGCGGTTTTTGTCTCTTAACTAGATCCTAATTAATACACTCGCCGTCACTAAGTCTTTTCCACTATGCAACAAGATCATGTCCTGAAATACCCACCCCTTCCCATTTCTACTGCTAGCATCCAAGCCAAGCTGCCAACATGTTTTACTAAAATGCAACAGATTTTATCTGTTTTTTCTACTTTTCCATTGTCCGCTCCCCAGACCTCTGCAATCCTTTCTCTCTATAACGGCCACAGTGAGCTTTTAATGTAAATCCAACCACATTACTACATTGCTTAAAACCCTCCAGTAAGGACTTGTGGTTTTAGCTTAGAGCTGTAGAGAGCTGGAATGAGAGTCTCTTCTATCCACACAGCAAGGAAAATCTGGACAAATTGCAAATTAATGGCTTATCTTGAATAAATCAGAGAACTGAAGTTGTAGGGCAATCATGTAACACCAAATCTGCGGAAAGCCAGGTTCCTGCAGGGAGCTATAGGACCTGAACATTTGCTTATCTGGGGCGGGTACGGCTGGACTCCCCATAAGCTGGTAAGAGGATTCAGTCAAATGTTTTTAATGAATTCCTCAAGGCCAAGTTTGGGCTAGTTTAAGGACTTCATCGTCTTGCAGGATTTTCCTCCACAAACCCCACCAGGAATTCCTATGGAAGACCGAGGGGATTCCTGATAAAGCGTCATCATGCTGCTGGCTGGTCGGAGGGGAAAAGCAGCCACTGGTGAAACTCTGCTCGACCCATCTTTCCTACTTCCCCGAGGGAAGAAAAGCCTAGCTTTGTTGGGGTAAGAACAACAAAAACAGTTATTTTAAGGCACTGGTGAAAACCCATTGTAGTTGGGGAAGACAGAGCAAGAAGAGAAGCTCTACGTCAGAAGGAAAGGCTTCATATTTTTTGTAGGACAGTAAATACTGAGGTAAGTATTTTTACGCTTGGACGTGAGCATGGCTTTCCTTCTGCTAGGCCTTTAGCTTGGAGGTTTGTGTTAACCTGGTCAGGATATAAGATTTGTTGTTGCTATGGTTACCCTTAGAACACCACAGGCTTCAAATTCCTCTAGTGATATCGTCTGTCCTACACAAGGTATCTGGCTTTCAGGAAAAAACAAAACAAAACATATATATATATGAAGCATACAAAGAAGCAAGAATAAGCACTTTCCCAAGAGACAAAGCGATCTTCAGAACCAGACTCACACATGACATATGTTGAAAAGAATCAGATGAGGAATTTAAAATAATTATGACTAATATGTTAAAGGCTGTAATGGAAAAGGTAGGCAACATTTCAACAGAGAGATGAATATTATAAGAGAGAAACAAATGGAAATGGTAGAAATAAAAATAAAACAAACCTCCAATGACTTTCTATTGTACTTAGAATAAAATCCAAACTCCTACCCAACCTTCATGATCAGGCCTTAGCTGACTTATTTACACCCATCCTTTTTTTTTTTTTGCGGTACGCGGGCCTCTCACTGTTGTGGCCTCTCCCATTGTGGAGCACAGGCTCTGGACGCACAGGCCCAGCGGCCATGGCTCATGGGCCCAGCCGCTCCGCAGCATGTGGGATCCTCCCGGACCGGGGCACGAACCCGTGTCCCCTGCATCGGCAGGCAGACTCTCAACCACTGCGCCACCAGGGAAGCCCTACCCCCATCTTGTATAGCTTTCTCCTTTGGTCATTGTCCAACCATACATATCTCCTCTCAAGGCCTTTACTGTATTGCTTCCTTCTGCTAAGAGTGCTCATTCTATATATTTTTTCACATGGCTATGTTCTCATCATTTGTATCTTAGCCCAAGAGGCCTTTCCGAATAAGCTTCTAAAGAAATCTCCTTCCGCTTTATTCCCATCAGTTGTTCTTTGTCCCATTAACTTGTTTTATTTTCTTCATATAACTCATCTCTGAGAAATCATTGATTTCTTTATTCATTGTGGTTTCTCTCCAGTATAGTATAAGCTTCATGAGAGCATGACCTCTTTCACATTTTCCAAGTGAACTTATTTATCTTATTGCTGTATCTCCGGAACCTAGAACAGCACTGGTGCATAGTAATTCCTCAATAAACATTGAATGAATGACCCTCTGTTAGCTGCTACATCCAGAGATCAACTGAGAGGACATCAGCTTCATATCTCATATCTCATGCTCTTTCTCCCTAGAAAGTATTCTCATTGAGTGAACTAATGGTCAGAATCACCTGATATTCAAATATTTAAATAGTAATTTATTTAAATTTAAATATATTTAGGGCTTCCCTGGTGGCACAGTGGTTAAGAATCTGCCTGCCAGTTCAGGGGACATGGGTTCCATCCCTGGTCCAGGAAGATCCCACGTGCCACAGAGCAACTAAGCCCGTGTGCTACAACTACTGAGCCTGTGCTCTAGAGCCCATGAGCCACAATTACTGAAGCCCATGCGCCTAGAGCCCGTGCTCAGCAACGAGAAGCCACCGCAATGTGCGCCGTGATGAAGAGTAGCCCCCACTCACCGCAACTAGAGGAAGCCCACGCACAACAATGAAGACCCAACGCAGCCAAAAATAAATTTAAATAATGTATATATATTTAAATACATAATATTTATAATTGCTCCATTTTATTATTTTTTTGCCTAATGCATATAGTTTAATTCATGTAAGTTAAGTGAATAATATATGATGACGTTCCACTATAATATCTCTTCTCTTTTAACAACAATCTGTGCCTTAGAAACCCTTTCAAAGTTGCAATTATGCAAGCTATGTAGCTGTATCTTAACCTGAAATGATTGGTTTTAATAATTATTCAAATGGTGGGACTTCCCTGGCAGTCCAGTAGTTAAGACTCTGAGCTTCCACTGCAGGGGGCACGGGTTCAATCCCTGGTCGGGGAACTAAGATCCCGGAAGCTGCACAGTGCGGCCAAAAAAAAATTTATTCAAATGGAGATTTATTCATAAACAGCTGGCCAAACATTAATGATGAATGTAAGCAAATCTAGAAAAAGCAATCCTACTATTTTTTTGATCATAATAGACATGATCCCAGAAGCTTCACTCACATATAAAATGTGCAAGGGTGGGGGACATTGGGAGGGGAACCCAAACATCAACAAAATAACGCACTTTTGTTTTTATATATTATCCTACTGGGTTATACTTCAGCTCACTGGGTATCTTTCTCTTATGTATAAGTTGGTAGGATTGGACCAATGACCTCTATTGTCCATTCTAGTTTCTTAAAATTGCTAAAGAAAATTAAAGAAAAATCTAGAATAAATAGTATTACCAAACTGAGAACCATACTGCAGCCTCTAAACGCACACACGTGCATACACACACACCCTATTACCTTCTAGTGCATTTATTATATGCCTTGTTTCCTCCATATTTTGTGGTGTGTGTGCACCTGTGTGCATTTGTGCTTGCTTGTGTGTGGGTGTTTTAGACTCAGCTCAGTGCTTATTAGGTGACAAAAAATCATTCTGATAGTCTGAAACTAGACTTAGATGCCCAGGTCACCATACTTCACTTCTGCATTGCAGACATTCTGCTTTTGATATTTAGTGGAGTTAAAATAAGAATAGAGAAAAGTGGAGTGATTAATTTTGTGACTACAAGTTACGTTGGTCAAAATTCCCTTTAAGTGGCAATAATTTAAGAACTCAGTTCAGATAAGCATTTAGGTGATTTATTTAAATATATTTTCCTCTGAAGAAAATATGTTAGCTTCTTATTTCAACTAGCTTGAATACAGTTTTAACGTTAAAAACTCATATGTTTCTAGATTGATAAATACATTCACTCACTAAAACAAACATTTATGGAACACCTACTACATGCCAAGCATTGGTTTCAATTATGAATAATATATCATTCTGGAGCTCAAGAAACTCTTGGGGCCGAGTGGGGATAGGGCAGGGAGAAAAACATAACAAACTAGCATAATAATGTGAGTTTGAGAATTTGATAGGGTGATAGAATATTGTATAATAAGAAAAATAAACTATTTTAGGAAAAATGTGTAAGAATCCTAATAGTCCTTTCATTTGTTACTACTCAAGACTTATATAGCTTGCTGATAATGTAGAATTTCTTTAAGGGATTGAGAGTCTTATTTTCTGTACTCCATTAATTTATATGCATAATTTACTTTTGTCCTGATTTTGTTTTCCTGTTTTGTTATGTTATTTTTCAAAATTAAATTTCATCTGCCTGTAGTTGAAAGGAGTGGTTCTCAAAGTGTGGTCTGCAGAGCCCCAGGAATCCCCAAGATACTTTCAGAGGGCCTATGAGGTCATAATAATACTAAGACTTTATTTGCATTTTTCTCTGTGTTGCTGTTGCATTGATGGTAAAAAAGCAAAGGTGGGTGAAACTGCTGACTCCTTAACACAAATTAAGGCACTGACACCAAACTGTACTAATAGTTATTATATTCTTCATCTCCACACAGTTGCAAAAAAAAAAGCCAGTTTCACTAAAATGTCCTTGAATATGCAGTAAAAATCATTATTGTTATTAAATTTTAAAAAACATTTATTTATTTATTTTTTGGCTGCATTGGGTCTTCGTTGCTGCGCACAGGCTTTCTCTAGTTGCGGTGAGCGGGGGTTACACTTAGTTGCAGTGTGTGGGCTTCTCATTGTGGTGGCTTCTCTAGCTGTGGAGCACGGGCTCTAGGCACACGGGCTTCAGTAGTTGTGGTGTGGTGGGCTCAGTAGTTGTGGCTTGCGGGCCCTAGAGCGCAGGCTCAGTAGTTGTGGTGAACAGGCTTAGTTGCTCTGAGGCATGTGGGATCTTCCCAGACCAGGGCTCGAACCCGTGTCCCCTGCATTGGCAGGCAGATTCTTAACCACTGTGCCACCAGGGATGTCCTATTGTTATTAAATTTTGATCCTTGAACACGTGCCTTTTTAATAGTCTGTGTGATGAAATGGGTGTTGTGCTGTATACCAAAGGGTGATGATTGTCTCCAGGAAAAGGACTTGTGGGATTGTTTGTGTTGCAAATCGAATTAACACCTTTTTTCCAGGAGTACCGTTTTTACTTGCAAGAATGATCGATAGACAAACTGGTGGGTTTCTGATGTGGGTATTTGGCAGACATCTTCTCAAAAATGAATGAAGTGATTCTGGTCCCATAAGAAAATCAGCTGAGAGTATTTATGGCCAATAAAAACTTATTAACTCTCCTTCTTGTTCTTTTTTAACGGGTCAGTGTCTCGTAAGTGTTAAGGAATTTCTGAGGTTCATGGGACCGAAAGACCTTTGGAATTTGTTGAAAGACAACTCAGTTTCTCTGAGAAACAAAGTACTAAGATTAGTATGCTGTTCTGAGCATTTTGTAAATAAATCTAGATGTGATTACTTTCCCAATCCTGCGATTCATAACTAAGTTTTGCAGGCAGTTAAATATATTATGAATTTACTCATTCTGTGGCTTTTCTTAGAGGGATTTCAATTATTAAGGTAACAGAGCTCACATAAGAAGAAATAGCTTGCTTACTAACCTCCATTACCCATGTCTACTGTTCTACTAAAAGGCCCATAACTGTAACCACAGATGACATTTACACCTACACAAGGATGGTCAAAGTATGAGAATAGGTCTTACAAAAACTGACCGGGCTGAACCGTTGGCAGACATATTAAAAAATAACCACACATATTATATTCGTAAAGTTAATTTTTAAAAGTTTTCTAGTTTAGAACATTTATGACATTAAAATAATATATTTTCTCATTACATAAATAACATACTCATAGAAAGTTTGGACAAGAAAGAAAATTATAAAGAAGAAAATGAAAATCTTACCATCCAACATTAACCACAATGAATAATTTCATGTGTTTTCTGCCAGCCTTTTCCCTAATTAGAGCCAGGCAGAGCTGGAAGGGACCTCAGAGAGAATCCATTAAAAGGTTGACTCTATTTCTGGTTTTGTTTCAAGTTGGTTAAGCAAGAACAGTAGAATCATGATAAGACAGCTCATTATGCAGTGCAGATATATTTGGAAAAACCCTGGGTTACATCATGGCCCCCAAGGAGCTGGCCCAAAGAGCCCAGTATGACTCAGCTGGCTTCTAAGGCCTTCCTGCTTTGATCATTGCCTGTGATGATGTGACATTTGGAGCGGCAGCAACCGTTTCATGTGGACTGAGGACAAAAAGCTCACACACTGAAGGTGACAGAGTGGAATGATAGAAACAACATGGGCCCTTAATGACATAATTGAGCTGCCAGACAGACCCTAGGATTGCCTACCGTCAAACCTCTCAGTGAGAAAATTAAATGCTTCTGTTGTTTAAGTTTCTTTAAGTTGGATATTCTGTTACTCATCGCCCCCAAAATCCAAATTCATAAACCCTGTGACCTTGAGCACATACAAATATTAACTCTTCTCTACCTAGGTGCCTTTACTGGTAAAATAGAGATAATATTTATACATTTTTAAACAAAATTATACATACTCTTGTATTTTACGTCTGTCATCCAACATTATATCATGAAACTCTCCTGTATTCTTCACAATTTTTCTAAAAGGCACAATCTTTTATGACTACAGAGATGTCTGTCATGTGTTTTTCTCCAAATGCCCCTATTGCTGAGCATTTACGTTGCTAGCAAATTTTCTCTTCTATTAGGAAAGTTTGCAATGAATCCTCCTTGTACATGAATTTGTGGGAACTAAGATCCCACAAACTGTGTGGTCAAAAAACAACAAACAAACAAACAAAAATCCCCTCAAAACAAAAACAAACAAACAAAACACTGGAAAGGTTTCCTCCCATCCCTGCCCCCTAACCAAGGTTTCTGGGAAAAATTTCCTAATATAGTCTAAGCATATGTGGGGCCCTGGCAGGAAACAGATGGTACAGTCAAATTAGTTTAAGGAGAGGGATGATTTACAAAGTGAAGTGGGGTATTGGGAAACCCAAAGGAACAGTGTAACACCCTGGAGCTAGTAACAAGGCCCTTCCAGGACTAAAGGGGCGGGGGTGGTGGTGGGAAATGAACCTGGCGACAAGAAAGCCTGTATGCCCTGCAGGGGAGAGATGCAGGCAGCCTGTGGCAACCCCACAGGGAGGCGCTGGGTGAATAACCCCCTGAGTTCATTGTTCTCGTGCTGGTGCTCCAGTCTGGGGGAAACCAGAAGGCCAGGGAACCTGCTCCTATCATCCCTTTTGATACTGGGGAAACCGACTTCATGGCAGCATCTCTTGTTTTCAGGGTCACCATACAGAGGACGAGCGCACCGAGTTCCTCAAAGACAGTGTTGCCCTTCTCACCAGGGCATTCCTTGCTCCTTTAATGAAGGAAGTGTCCTGTGGGCCCTCCCAGAGAGAAGTCATGTCGGGTGGTTGTCCAGTCGCACATATTAAACCATTCCTACATTCCCCCTCCCTCATCTTATGACCTCTCTCAGTGCTCTGTCAGGCGGTTCCAGCATCTCTGCGATAGGCCATCTGCCCAAGCTTCCGGGAGCCATTCAGCAATGTATTAAGACCTTACCTTCTCCTTGCCCTTGGAGTTAAACTCCAAGTCATGGGAGAGTGCTCCAGTGATAATAAACTCTTATCCATCTAGCCTTATGATCCACTCCTATGGTTCAGTCCCACTGGTTCCAAGTGCTGTTCCTAGGATTCTTTAGAAAGCAGAGCCCAATTCACTGCTTAAATCTGAATGCTTTACTGAGAGTGGGGTTTGCCTGGGACTGTCCACATTTTAGCACTGATTGTCCCACACATGATGTTCCCTTAGTCCTAGGCAAACCTGGATAATCTGTCGCCCTAAATGAAAAGTGCAATCCCAGGGCAGCAAAAATGAGGGCAAAGGGCATACAAGGCAAGGAAGCAAGGAAAGCAAATACAAGGTCATATATTAACAAGCTGGCTAGACCTTCAAGAGAAAAATGTAGCTGATTGCTTGGTCATGTGACTTATCTCCAGACACTCTGCTCTGAGCCACTGCTCCTGGGAGGAGGAAGGTGTCTGTCAGTTTCTTCCTGTCTCATATCACTCACTGGTCAGAGTTCACCATATGGAGTGTTAAACCCTCTGCAGCTCTGGGCCCTGTCACCTGGCTTTTCTGAGTGGCTCTGGGGAATCCACATTGCAACACTTCCTGCTGCAGTACTTCTTCTGAGTCCGAGAGGGGTGGGAGAAACCATACATAGCCTCTGTGGTTCTGGTTAGGTCAGGCCTCTGGGGACCGGAGCTCTATGTCTCCCACAGCAGTGGGTACAATGGAAGCCAAAACCTGGCCCTCACCCTCGGACTGCTAAAAGAGCTGGCAGTGGTAGGAAGTGAGGCAGGTGAGGACCTGGAAGCCAGGTGTTGGTGCAGCAAATCCTGGGAGGTGTATAGACAGGGAACAATACAATACAGTAGATATATGTTCATTGGTGGAATTGTCAATGTGTGTTAACATTTTTTTCATTGAGGTATAATTTGACATATAACATTAGTTTCAGGTGTACAATGATTCAATATGTGCAGATACTGTGAAATGATCACCACAATAAGTCTAGTTAACATCCATCGCCGTATTTCATTACAGAAGTTTCTTTCTTGGGACTTCCCTGGCGGTCCAGTGGTTGGGAGTCCGAGCTTCCACTACAGGGGCCGTGGGTTTGATCCCTGGTCGGGGAACTAAGATCCCACATGCTGCGTGGCCAAAAACAAACAAACAACAACAAAAAAGTTTTTTTCTTGTGATGAGAACTTTTAAGATCTACTCTCTTAGCAACGTTCAAATACAATACAGTATTATTAACTATAGTCACCATACTGTACATTACATCTCCAGGACTTATTTATAATTGCAGGGTGGTACCATTTGACTACTTTTACCCATTTCATCCACCTCCATCTCTGTTCTCTGTATCTATGAATACCTTTTTGTTTTAGTTTCCACATATAAGTGAGATCGTACAGTATTTGTCTTTCTCTGACTTATTGCACTTAGCATAATGCCCTCAAGGTCCATCCATGTTGTTTCAGATAGCAGGATTTCCTTCTTTTTTTATGACTGAATAAAATTCCATGTCATATATTTATATGTATATCTGTATAGATCACAATTTCTTTATCCATTCATCCATTGATGGACACTTAGGTTTTTTCCACCTCTTGGCTATTGTAAATGATGTTGCAATGAACATGCGGATGCAGATAACTTTTTGAGTTAGTGTTTTTATTTCCTTCAGATAAATACCCAGACGTGAAATTGCTGGATCACGTGGGTCATGTGTTAATATTTTGAACTGGTGTGAAGGTGGCATAAGATAGTGGTTGATGCTTGCACTCTGGAGTCAGACTTGGATTTGAATCCCAGCTCTGCTACTTACCAGCAGTATCATGTTGGGCAAGTGAGTTCACCTCCTATGTAAAATGGAGCTCACAATAGTGCCTTTCTCATATGTTTGTAATGAAGAGTAAAGACAATAAGGTCTATAATATGATTACAAGACTTCTTGACACAAAATATTTAGCAAGTGTTGGTGATTGTTACTGTTTATTGGTGCTAGTACTTCCTAAAGGTACATTACATACCTGCTTACCAAGGCAAAATTTCATTCCGTTTTCCTTTCATTTCATTTAGTAAGACTAATAATAATAACCACCACCACTTTCTGAATTTTAACTATGTATCAGGAGCTACGCATTCAGCATTCAAGTCCACATGACACTCTGAGGAAGGTGTTTTCATTTTCCAAAGAGTAACCCAAGGTTTAGAGAGCTTATGCAACTTACCCACATCTCCAAGACTGTAAGTAGCTAAAAGGATTTTTAAAACTTTATTTGTATTCTATACCTGTCAAGGTCCCTGTAAAACCAGATGGCACAGTGAAACTGGATAATTAAGTAATAACCAATATCTTGCCCACCTATATTTTTTGGTTAGATCAGGGTTTATGGAAACCAACAAAGATGGTGCAGGACCCTAGACTTACCAACAGCTGAAAGCTGTAATCACTCCTAGTCCTTAAGAAGAAGGTAGCTGGAGAAAGAGACAGACATATCCACAGGACAGGCTACCTTGTGTACCTAATTACTGGGCCCACCTCTGACAGAAATGACCTCTGGTGGGCATTTATGGGGATATAAATATTTTCACACTTTCTTTCCCTTCTGAGAAATCCATCTTTGTATCTCTCCTCTGTCTTCCTTATCATCAGTTTTTTAATCATATTTTTTCTAAGTCTCTGAACATCCAAACAACTTAGTAGATAATCACCTTGATTTAGTGTAGATCCTTATCTTAGGTTCTCTCTTCTGTTAAAGGAAGTGGACAGCCAGATTTAGAACCTGAAGTTGGGCCCTCTGGGTGGATTCCCCTTCACCAATGTCTTTCAAGGCCACCCATGTGTAGGTGGCTATTGACTTCTAGCTGGTGCTAGTATGCTATGCAGATTCATCTGTACATCAGGCCTGAGGTTTTTAACCTCTTCCATTATCTGGTCAGAGGGAACTTCCTATGAGATTGTAAGTGTAGATTAAAGGCAACACGGCAAAGCAATAGGAGCAGGTCCCATGGGAGTGTGAGCCACCAGCTTGAGCAGTTTATTTGTGTCTCTTTTGGACTCCATTGGGTCCAGTCTTGTATATATCATTTCTATTTTACAAAGGAATGCTGCAGTCCAGTTTTATGATAATGTGCATAAGATGATACCCAGTTCATGGTGGGCAGTTACTTTGGTCAGGCATTCAATTTCTACCAGGGCCTAACAGCAAGCCAGATACTGCTTTTCAGATGGAGAATTGTTGGTAAAAGATTCTCCCAATGAGACCTGCATGGTTCTACTGTCTGCCCCCAGATACTTCTGATACCAGGCTGTTGAGAGATAAGGCCCCAGTGGCAGGACAACTAGCACTATAGCCTGGACCTACCACAGAGTCTTATCTTGCTCCAGGTCCTACTCAGTAGGTTCAAGAAGCATGAACAAATGTAGTCTGTGTTGGCCTGGAAACGATTGTACCTCTTTGATTGTGATAAGCTGTGTAACGAGAAGCAGCTTATCTCATTTAGAGGTGATTTCCCAACAGGCTCCAGACCAGTGGACCCCTAGAAACTTGACGGCAGCAAATCCCTGAGTCTTCTTGCTGTTGATCTCTCACCCTCTGGCATGCATATATCTTACTTACTAACTTATTATGTCTGCTTTCTCTTTACTGGGTCCAGTTACCATGTCATAATTATACTACTACAATGAGTGTGCTACTTTGTGAGAAATCCTAATGATCAAGGACTATTATGGCAGAGAACAAGAGAGCTGACATACGCTGAGTATACTCAGGTATACTGCTGTCCCTGCATGTGAAGGCAAATGGCTTCTGATTATCTTTGCTGATAGGGAGAGGTTAAACAATTTTGTTGTCAGTAGCTATATACCAGGTACCCGAGGTTCTGTTTATTTGGCCAGATAAAGGCACTATATCCAGAACCGCAGCTGTGATGGGAATTATCATCTGATTGGAAGAGAGTCTATAGTGTCTGCCTCCTCTAGCAAGGTGGGGTTCAGGGAGATTTTGGGTTCAAAATGATCAGTTTTCTCTGTGTCTGTCCAAATATCCCTATTATATTTCTCAGGACCCCACTTAGTAGCTGTGAGATTGGTCCTCAACTGTATGTGCCCTGCAACTTCAGGAGATGACCAGCTACTTCAGCTGCCTTCAAGGCTTTTTTATTTTGCACCTGTGCCCTGAGTTGAAAACCAAGCTTCCAATTCCCCTCTTCCACATACTCTTTCTAGGATAATTAAAAATATCAGCTGAGCCCACGATCTTTATAATCACTGTCATTGTCGCATGGTGGTCAAACTCCACAGCCATCTGATCTCATAAAATCTTGCGCTACACTTGCACTGTGTGATAATTTGAATTATTGTGATGTTACTGAATCCATAGGATTACCAGTATCCCAAGGAATTTGTCTTTTCACTCCTCGAATTTGTGCTCCATTGTGTCCCAGAATTACAATTTAATGTTTTGTGTCTTGGGGTCAATTCTGGCATCAATTACTATATCATTCAGGGTCCCAGTGTAGATCAAATGGCACATTCAAACCGAATAATTTAGGTGAGTTAAATAAAGGGACCATTTATGAAGATGTGTGCAAGGTTTAGAGAAAGGATGGGGTGTAATACTCCAGGGCTAGCAATACCATGAACAAGAAAAGGGAAGGGAGAGTTACCAGAACCAGGAAAGGACCGCTAGACAGAACCTATGGCCTTTGATAGGATATGGGCAATCCACAGTCCAGCAGGGAAGGAGTAAATACCTGTCTTCACTCTTCTCCTACCTTTTGATCTCCTGTTAATGCTCCCATTGACCAGTCTTACGCCAAGTTCAGCCTTGGTGGCATAGAACGGAATATTGAAAGGTGGAGAATAGATTGGAGGATCAAATGAAAATACCCAGTGCAACTGTAAATCCTGTGCTTCTCATCCCTATGTTCAAAGATGCTAGCCCGAACCTATTGTTTGTAATACCTGTAGAAATAAGAAATCTAGAATTTCACTAATATTTTGTCTTATCACTCCAGGACTTCACTATTCCTCTTGAGATTAGGGAACTCAATTCTATGGAGGTATCCACTGACCAGCCTACAGACGACAGTCACCACAAAGAGTTTCAAGGTTGATGGTACTTCGTTTACTAATTTTTAAGGCCTATGTATTTCCTACATTTTGATATATTAAAAATATCTAAGTAAGGAAATTATATTAAGAACACAAGTGCCAACATAGCCATTTATTCATTTTATGACTGTTCAATCACTTACTTAATACTTATTGAACTGACTATTGCTAACAAACAAATAATCAAAACAAAGTTTATGAATTCCACATTCTAGTCGGGGAGTCTGACACAGAGAGGAAGGCAGAGGCTTGATTATACAGTAAGGAATTTGTACTTCATTTGTGGCGCACTACAAAGTCATTGGAGGATTTAAGCAAGGTAGTAATATGATCTCATTTGTGCTGAATGTTTTTTAAAAAATTTTTATATTTTAAAAATATTTATTTATTTTACTCATTTATTTGGCTGGGCCAGGTCTTAGTTGTGGCATGTGGGATCTAGTTCCCTGACCAGGGATCGAACCCAGGCCCCCTGCATTGGGGGCACGGAGTGTTAGCCACTGGACCACCAGGGAACCCCATGCTGAATGTTTTAAACTGATCATTTTGGCTGCTGTCTAGAGAATAGACTATGGCAGAGAAAGGGTAGAAACAGGATCCATTTAAAGTCCACTGTAGTAGCTTAGAAAAGAATTGATGGTGTTTTGAACTAATTTGTTAAAAGAGGAGGCGGAGAGAAGAGGATGCACACTTATTTTGGGCATAGAACTAACACAATTTGCTAATGGAGTGTACTTAAAGGGAGAGAAAGGGAAAAATTGAGGACAACTTCTATTCTTTTGTCTGGCCAACTGGATGGTTGGAGATGCCAGTAACTGATACTAGGAAAGCTGTGGGAAGGGAATGTTAGGAGTCCAGGGAGGGGCATCAAGAGTCCTATTTTGAACACGGTGAGTCTGATATCCATGTGGAGATGTCTAGTGGTAGCCGGCTATAGGAACCTCGCATTCAGAAAGGGCAGGGTTGGAGATATAAATATGGGAGCCGTGAGCATACAGATGACATTTAAAGCTATAGGACAGGATGAGTTATGCAGAGAAATAGTGTAAAATAGGGGAGAAGACCCAGAAGCTCAATCTTTTAGAAAGTGGGGAAGGAGTGGCAGAGTCAGAAAGGAGACTGAAAGGGACAAGAGTGGTAGCCTAGGGGAGTTTGGTGTCCTAGAAGTGGGTTCAGGAGATTGGAGCCGACAGAAATCCAATTGGAATTTAAAGATACTTAGGAGAAAGGAAGTAGAGGCAGTGAGTGTATACACAACACTTTCAATGAATTTTAGCTGGAACAGGACAGAGGAATGGAGCTATAAATCATTTCATCTCTTTTTTTCTCTAAAAACACAATATTGAAAGATGATCCAGTGGTTAGGACTCAGTGCTCTCACTGCTGAGGGCCCGGGTTCAATCCCTGGTTGGGGAACTAAGATCCCACAAGCCCTGTGGAGTGACCAAAAAAAAAAAAAAAAAGATGATGCATTTTATCACATTTAGCTTTTGCTACAAATCAAATCACCCCAAAATTAGTGGCTTAAAGGATAATTTTAAGGGACTTCCCTAGTGGTGCAGTGGTTAAGAATCCGTCTGCTAATGCAGGGAACATGGGTTCGAGCCCTGGTCCGGGAAGATCCCACATGCTGTGGAGCAACTAAGCCCATGCGCCACAACTACTGAGCCTGCGCTCTAGAGCCTGTGACCCACAACTACTGAGCCTGCGTGCCACAACTACTGTGCTCTGCAACAAGAGAAGCCACCACAATGAGAAGCTCAATCACCACAATGAAGAGTAGCCCCCTCTCGTCGCAACTAGAGAAAGCCCGCGTGCAGCAACGATGACCCAACGCAGCCAAAAATAAATAAATTAACTAATTAATGAAAAATGCTTAAAAAAGATAATTTTAAAAAGGATAAATATTTATAACATTATTTGGCAGGCAGTTCTTCTGGTCTGGGTAAGCTTGGCGGGGGTTGGCTTACCCCGATGGCCTCGTTTACGTGTCTGGTTGTTGGCTGTATGTCAGGTAAGGAAGAGGATGACTTGGCCATGTGTCCCGCATCATCCAGCAGGTTAGCCTGGGCTCATTCACATGCTCGTGATTATAGAGCTACTAAGAGCAACACACAAGCACTTTTCAAGTCTTTGCTTCTGTTACATTTGCTATTATTGTTCTATTAACCAAAGCAAGTCACACAGGCAAGCCAAGAGTCAGCGTGGGAGGGACGTGCTCAAGGACATGATGAGAGAGAGGAAATTATTGCACTTCTTTTTGCAAATAGTTTTCCACAACTATTAATGTATTTTTAATTATGTGAATTCATCCTCCAAGTTGCTCATGTTAGAAATCTCCAAGTTACTTTCTACTTCTCTTTTTCTCTTCTAGTGTAAAATGGGAATTATTTAATTTACTAAGTAAAAACGTCCTTTGTGGAAAATCATTTTCTCTCAGTACTTTAATAATCTAAATATTAATATAAACTTTGATCACAGATCCCTTACTGTTTTAATTAATTATATTCAGAAGCTAGAGAGAAATAACATAATTGGCAGACTAAAATATGAAATTTATTTAAATCCCTTATAACAAAATGTGGCTTAATAACCCAGTAATACATTCCCTTTTATTTGTTTTCTTACAAATATGCAAAGAGGTAATCACCAGTAAGTGGTAATATTTAAACACTTGGAAAAAATATTAAGTGGTACTCCTGTCTTAGGTGATTGTGTATATGCTTCTTATCTGAAGTTAGCAGCAAGTGAAATGAAATGGCTTTCCAAATGACTGCATTGTCAATCCACCTCCTTTCAGTTAATTGACTGATCCCCGTCACTGCTGCTGCCCAAGGGGTCACTTGCACTGGCAAGGAGTATGACAATCCCATACAGCATCAAAGCTTCCTACAACCATGGGTTGGTGCAATGCAATAAGGGGCCTTTTAGACAACACTGAACAGGGATACTTTCCTGCCAGGAGAGGCATAATGTGATATAAGCACAGCACTGCAGAGACACACACTGTTGGTCTGCACTCAAATTAGCTTTGTAACAATTCTGGGCCTCAGTTTATTCATCTGGGAAACAGGACATTGAGGACTTCCCTGGCAGTCCGGTGGTTAAGACTTCGGGCTTCCGCTGCAAGGGGTGCGGGTTCGACTCGTGGTCGGGGAACTAAGATCCCACAAGCCTCCGCGAGCAACCAGAAAAAACAAACAAAACAAAACAACCCAGGAGGTTGCCTTTAAGGTCTTATCTCAATCTGTGGCTCTGGGTCCATGTGAGCTCTGCCGGTACCATAGAATCCACGCTCTGTCGACCATAGAAATGGAGGAGGGGCCCTGAACATCCCCAATTCTAGTTAAAACAGGAGGCAAGAGCAATCATAACCGGCATCTAGTAACAAGTTTACCATTCTGCAGACACAAATCCAGAGTTCAAGGACACAAGTGCAATAGCAGGGTAGGAATCCAAAGCTTCACGTACACCAAAAGATTACAAACATCTGTGACTGGTGTTGGTTCCAAAATTGAGCGTTGATTGTTTTTTCCTGTGCAGCATCCCCTTGAGGTTAAAATGACCACTCCCTGCTTTCTGAACTCCTTCCGGCTGACGGGATCAGGAGGGCGCCTGCGCCACATTTCCAGGTGGAGCCAGTCCTCAGCGTGATGCGCACATGCACGTGGACACACACAGGTGCAAACGGTGAAGCCGGCTTTCTGGGGCTCAGGCGCCGCGGACGCTTGCTTGTCTGGCTCATCGCTCGCGCTCCTTCCTGTTTCTGACCGGCGTTGGGACATCACCTCTCGCTGTCCCAACCCCCGTTGGCACCCACTCCAGTCAAGCCCCTCAACCCGAGAGTAAATTCCTCATCTCCAGGTAAATTCCACATCCCCTTGTATTTACCTCCCTCGCGTCTCTTTTTCTCCGTACTCCTCTGGGCTCTGTGTTCAGTAAACACTTGGTCAATCTAGCGCTGCGTTAGAGATTTTACAGTAGACCTGGGAGTTCCAAGTCTCGCGGCCTTTAGAGCTGAGTCCTAAACTTTGACCTAGAATATTCCTGTCCTTTCCTTCCTCCCTCCCTGCCTACCAATCTTAAAAACACATACATATATATATTTATTTATGTAGGTATTACTGAATCACTTTGTTGTAGACCTGAAACTAACGCAACACTGTAAATCAACTATATTTCAATAAAAATTTTAAGAAAAATAAAAACAAGATTAGGAAAAGAAAAATAGACAAAATACAGCCATTTAAAAATTATTATAATCTACTAACTTGAATTTAAGGAGAGCATATTGGTTTGACTAAAAAATGATACTGGAATTACTTGAATATACACTTGCTTGAATGATTGCAAAAAAGTTCTTAACAAAGCAAATTATTGGTTAAAGGTAAATTAAAATTTTTGTCCCTTGTAGTTTTCACTTATTTATAATAAATCATGCTTATTTGGAAAAAAAAACAGCACATAGAGCAAAGAGCCCTCTAGTTCTCTAACTTCCAGATTTTTTTCCCTGGCCTCATAGGAACTCTATGGTATAGTTGTTTCCAATTAGTGTTCCAGACTCCTCTTCATGTGAACAGCTAAACAAGAGCTGCGGCTCTCCTGGGGTAAGGGGACCCTGTCAGGAGTACTTCAAACTGCAAGTAGCATAAAACCTGTCTTACAGAGGCTTAAATAAAAATGGGGCTAATTTTTCTCTCAGAAAGTCTGAATGAAGGTGGCTGCTGGCATTGATCAAGCAGCTCAAGGACTTTGGAGCCAGCATCTCTATAATCATCTGAGCTTTTCCTCATGTTTGACTTCTTAAGTCTTTCCCCCGCAGCTTTATTGAGATATAATTGACATATAGTGT
Source organism: Lagenorhynchus albirostris (assembly GCF_949774975.1). Taxonomy (NCBI): domain Eukaryota; kingdom Metazoa; phylum Chordata; class Mammalia; order Artiodactyla; family Delphinidae; genus Lagenorhynchus; species Lagenorhynchus albirostris. The sequence goes on along the minus strand of NC_083116.1, from coordinate 105,240,434 downwards.
TGTGGAAGTTGAAGGTGTTCAACATGATGATTTGATACACATAAATTGTGAAATGATTACCACAGTATGGTTAGTTCACTTTACCTAATTACCATTTCCTTTTTTGTGCTGAGAACATTTAAGATCTACTCTTTTAGCAATTTTCAAGTATATAGGACTGTGTTGTTAACTATAGTCACCATGCTGTTTATTAGTTCCCCAGAACTTATTCATTTTATAACTGGAAGTTTGTACACTTTGACTGATATCGCCCCATTTCCTTCACCCTCAGCCCCTGGCAATCAGCATACTACTCTCTGCTTTTATGAGTCCAACTTTTTTTAGATTTCACATATAAGTGAAATCTTACAGTGTTTGTCTTTCTCTAATTTCATTTAGCATAATGCCCTGGAGATCCGTCCATGTTGTTGCAAATAGCAGAATTTCCTTCTTTCTCATGGCTGAATAATATTCCTGTGTGTGTGTGTGTGTGTGTGTGTGTTTGTGTGTGTGTATATGCATGCTATATTTTCTTCATTCATCTGTAGAATGACAGGTTGTTTTCATATCTTGGCTATTGTAAATAATGCTGCATTGAACATAAGAGTGCAGATATCTCTTCAAGACCCTGATTTCATTTCCTTTGGATATATACTCATAAGTGGGATATCTAGATCATATGGTAGTTCTATTTTTAATTTTTTGAGGACCCTCCATACTGTTTTCCATAGTGGCTGGACCAACTTACATTCCCACCTACAGTGTACAAGGGTTCCTTTTTCTCCACATCCTTGTCAACAGTTGTTGTTTCTTGCCTTTTTTATAATTGCCATTATAACAGGTAGGGGGTGATGTGATTTTGAGTTGCATTTCTCTGATAACTAGTGATGTTGGGTATCTTTTCATGTATCTGTTGGCCATTGTATGTCTTTATAAAAATGTCTATTCAGTGCCTCTGCCCATTTTTAAATTAGATTCTTTTTTCTTACTGAGTTGTATGAATTCCTTATATAGTTTGGATATTAACCCCTTTTCAGATATATGGTTTGCACATATTTTCTCCCATTCAGTAGGTTGCCTTTTCATTTTGTTGATTGTGGTCCTATTATTTTTGCTTTTGTTGCTTGTGCTTTTGGTGTCATATCAAAAAATTGTTGCCAAGACCAATATCAAGGAGTTTTTTTCCCTGTTTTTTATTCTAGGAGTTTTATGCTTTTGGCTGCTGTGTTTAAGTCTTTAATCCTTTTCAGGTTAACTTTTGTGAGTGTTGTAAATAGGGGTCCAGTTTCATTCTTTTTGTGCTACTATCCCATTTTTCCAACACCATTTATTGAAGAGACTATCCTTTCCCCATTGAGTGTTCTTGGCTCCCTTGTCAAATATTAATTGACCATATATGCTTGGCTTGATTTCTGGGCTCTTGATTCTGTTTCATTGGTCTATTTGTCTATTTTTTCAGCCAGTACCATCCTTTTTTGATTATCATACCTTTGTAATATAGTTTTAAATCAGGACGTGTGATGCCTCTAATTTTGTTCTTCTTTCTCGGGATTGTTTTGGCTATTCAGGATCTTTTGGGGTTCCATACAAGTTTTAAGATTGTTTTTTCCATTTCTGTGAAAAATGCCATTAGAATTTTGATAAAGATTGCATTAAACTTATAGATGGTTTTGGGTAATATGGATATTTTAGCAGTATTAATTCTTTTGGTCCATGAACATGGAATATTTTTCCTTTTTATTTGTGTCTTCTTCAATTTCTTTCATTAAAGTCTTATAGTTTTCAATATATAAATCTTTCATGTCCTTGGTTAAATTTATTCCTAAGTATTTTATTGTTTTTGATGCTATTGTGGATGGGATTGTGTTCTTTATTTCTTTTTCAGATATTTCTTTATGTATTGGTATGCAACTGACTTCTGTATGTTGATTTTGTAATCTGGAACTTTACTGAATTAGTTCATTAGTTCTTATAATTTTTTGGTGGAGTCTAGGATTTTTTTTATTTATGATCATATCATCTGGAAACAGAGACAATTTTACTTCTTCCTTTCTGACGTGGATGCCTTTTATCTCTTCTTCTTTCCTAATTGCTCTGGCTAGGACTTCCAGTATTATGTTGAATAGGAGAGGTGAGAATGGGCACCCTTGTCTTGTTCCTGATTTTAGAGGAAAAGCTTTCAACCTTTCACTGTTGAGTTATGATGTTAGCTGTGGGTTTGTCACACATAGCCTTTATTATATTTAGGTATATTCCTTCTATACCCAATTTATTGAGCATTTTTATCATAAAAGGATGCTGTATTTTATCAAATGCTTTTTTGCATCTATTGAGATCATCCTATGAATTTTATCTTTCATTCTAATAATGTAGTATATCATATTTATTGATTTGTACATGTTGAATCATCCTTGCAACCCAGGGATAAATCCCAGTTGGTCATTTTGTATGATCCTTTTAATGGACTGTTGAATTTGGTTTGCTAATATTTTGTTGAGAATTTTTACATCTGTATTCGTTAGATATTGGTCTATAGTTTTCTTGTAGTGTCCTTATCTGGCTTTGGTTTCGTGGTAATGCTGGCCTTGTAAAATGCGTTTGGGGGCGTAACCTCCTCTTCATTTTTTTGTTAAGTGTTTGAGAAGTATTGGCATTAATTCTTCTTTAAGCGTTTGGTAGCATTCACCAGGGAAGCCATCTGATCCTGGGCTTTTCTTTGTTGGGAGATTTTTGATTACTGATTCAGTGTTCTCACTTGTTATTGGTCTGTTGAGATTTTCTATTTCTTCATGATTCAGTCTTGGTAGGATGTATGTTTCTAGGAATCTATCCATTTCTTCTAGGTTATCCATTTTGTTGGCATGTAATTGTTTGTAATAGTCTCTTATGATTTTTCATACTTCTGTGGTATCAGTTGTAATGTCTCTTCTTTCATTTCTGATGTTATTTATTTGAATATTCTGTCTTTTTTTCTTAGTCCAGTTGATCATTTCTATCGTCTTTCTGGTGTCTATTTTGTTTATTTCTGCTCTGATCTTTGTTATTTCCTTCCTTCTACAAACTTTGGGCTTAGTTTGTTCTTTTTCTCTAGCTCCTTGGGGTGAAATTTAGATTATTTAAGAACTTTCTTTTTTCTTAAAGGAGGCATTTATCATTATAAGTTTCCCTCTTAGAACTGCTTTTGCTGCAGCCCATAAGTTTTGGTATGTTGTATTTCCATTTTCATTTGTTTCAAGTTATTTTCTGATTTTCTCTTTGACCCATTGTTTGTTTAGGAGTATGTTAATTTCCACATATTTGTGAATTTTCCAGTTTTCTTCTTATTATTGATTTTTAGTTTCATACTGTTGTGATCAGAAAAGATCCTTGATATGATTTCAATCTTCTTAAATTTGCTGAGACTTGTTTTGTAACCTAACAAGTGATTTATCCCAGAAAATGTTCAGTGTGCACTTGAGAAGAATGTATATTCTGATACTGTTGGATGGAATGGTCTGTATATGTCTGTTAGGTCAATTTGATCTAAAGTATAGTTTCAGTCCAGTATTACCTTATTGATTACCTTACCTTATTGATTTTCTGTG